>NC_140588.1:350968582-351568582 GCF_964204655.1 Triturus cristatus | reverse complement strand
CCCAGCAAAGATCCCGGGAACTTGACAATTAGTTCCAATAGACGTAGGATCAAATGGGGGAAACTGGCGAGCTCCGAAGAGTCCCTAAGTAAGATTTTTCGGCTAGCACTCCCGAAGCTAATAGAAACGGACAATCTAATCTCACAGCCCAGAAACTTGGAATTCAATAAGAAACTAGCCCACATACATGAGGAATTGGTGGCCCTTTTAGGTGAGGTCTTTTACCCAGTGTTACCCCCAAGGAAAAATACAACTCGAACTCCAACCTGGTATAATGCATCTTGTAAAAAGGCTAAGTCCGAACTCCTGAAGTGTGTTAAAAAAGGATCGGACAAGAGCAAACTTGTTGAGCTTAGACGAATCTACAAGAAAACCATGGCAGTGGCACGAGCCGAATGGGATTGGAATAAATGGCAGGATTTAACATCAGCACTGGAAGCGAAAGATCTGAGGAAATTTTGGTCCCTGGTGAATACTGGTATGCCAGACCCCAAAGCTGCAATAGAGCCAAATATTGCAGCATCCGTTTGGGAGGGCCATTTTGGCCAATTATACCAGGAACCACCTCAAATTGATGGTGGGAGGGATATGGTCTCTACTGCTGCTCCCGCCCCAGTACCAGCCCTGGAATTTACTCTTTCCGAGGTGGTCAATGTTATTCTAGCCCTTTCGAGGGGGAAGGCCCCTGGTCTTGACAGGTTGCCTGGCGATCTTTTTCGCTCATACGCAGACATATGGGGTCCCTATCTCCTTACACTCTTTAACGCTATTCTGGGTGGGATGGAGATTCCTTGTACTTGGCTGGGGGCTGAGATAGTGCCCATTTTCAAAAAGGGTTCTCCTCTGCTCCCAGCCAACTACAGGCCAATAAGCCTCATAGATGTCCCCCAGAAAATATACTCGCGCCTACTCCTAAACCACCTTTTGGAGTGGATGGAGGAAAATAAAATTCTCAGCCCCTTACAAGCTGGCTTCCGGAAAAACACGTCCACCATGGATCAGATCTTCCGCCTCGTACTCCTATATTGGAAAACTGTGATCATTGAGAGGGGAAGGCTGTACATGGTGTTCGTGGACCTGAGGTCAGCTTTTGACCTGGTCCCCAGGAAGAAACTATGGGAGACACTAACGGGGCTGGGAGTTCCACCCCATCTACTAAATGCCATTATTAGGCTCCATGAAAACAACTTTGCACAGGTCAGGTATGGAAGGACGGGTGCGCTGACATCTAAATTCCCAGTACATAGAGGGGTCAGACAGGGTTGTGTCCTTGCCCCGACCCTGTTCTGCCTCTATGTTAATAATGTAATTGCATATCTTGACAATGTTCATGATAATGACGCCCCGTCTCTGGCCGGCAGGAGGGTACCGGCCATTATGTTCGCGGATGATACCCTCCTGCTGTCCAAATCCCCGATGGGGATTCAACGGATTTTAGATGGTTTTGGCCTTTTCTGTAGCCAACATGGCCTGGAAATAAATACAGGGAAGACCAAATTTATGATATTTAACCCCTCAGCCAAAACTAGACCAAACCCATCCCTGAGTTCAGTCACACTGGAGAGAGTAAAAACCTTTCAGTACCTAGGGGTAACGCTGCATGAGAACCTATCATGGGAACCTCACGTAGCAATTAGTCGCATGAAACTTGCACAACTGTCCGGGGGAATTCTGAAGGTAGCAAATTCCTCCACCTACAAACCAATTAGCCCGGCAGTTGTAATGTACAAGTCGCAAGCCAAAGCAGCCGCATCCTACGGTGGAGAACTCTGGGGATACACGGCGGGCACAGGAATCATTAATGTAGAAAACAATTTTTTAAGGCGTCTCCTGGCCCTCCCCCGAGGCACACCCCTTCTTCCCCTAAGAATGGATATGGGTCTACCCTCTATAAAAGAGGACCTGGAACTTATGCCATTAAGGTTCTGGCATAGGCTCTGGTCCACTGTTGAGCTTCTACACTATAGGCAAGAGCTTGTACATGTTATGAATCTGAATTCCTGCGATAAAATTACCTGGCTAGCCTCGATTAAGAAAGAACTCTATCGGCTGGGGCTCCCCGAATTATGGGAATCGCCCGAGCAAGGCTGTCTTGGGGTCTCCCGCAAACGCCTTGTGGGTATATATAGGGAGCAACGTTATGCCTCCCTGGTCTCTGCATCTAACAAAGGGTCCTTGACTGATCGATTTCTGACTTTCAAGGACCATTACCAGTTTGAGGGATTTATGGATATTATTTTTCCCATCTTATCCAGAAAATTGTTCATACAATGGAGGCTAGGGACTCTCCCTATCAAAATTTTTACCCACAACTGGACAATAAAGAATGATAAAATCTGTCCAGGCTGCTGCAATCATGATGAGGAAGAAACCCACATTGTGTTCTTTTGCCCAGCTTACAATAGACCAAGAAGATACTGGCTAGTCCCGCTATGCAGAAATCTGGGCATTAGGAGTCATCAGCAGGTGTACAGAATATTGAAAACGAACACTGATCCGCACATAGTCTTTGCAGTTGCAAAATTTTTAACGGCTATGTGGCACATAAGGTCTAATATAAATAAGAACTGTGTTGTTTAATGAATTCCATTGTCTAGATGTCCGTAACATTTGTATATTGATTTTACTGGTTTTATCATGCTTGTATTTTTAGTGACCGTTTTAAATGTATTGTGTGATTCTATCTTTTATGGCCTAATCGGCCGAAATAAAGAAATTTTGGATTGGATTGGATTAATTAATTAATTATAATCAAACTAATGGATTGGAGTGATGTGGAAAATACTTACCAACCTTACTAATATATGAATTACATGTGGGATTTGCATCTGCATGGCCTAATTAATAAGTGAACTGAATTCTGTACGCATATTAATGACAGACAATTAGAATATTGCATGATATATGTCGCTTTTGTGATGTAATTGTGATTCGTGCATTATTTAGTAAGTATAAACCGCACTGAGTGTTGCTTTTGCTAGATAAATACACACACATATGGGTATTAGCGAGGGAATAACATTTAATTAGCCGTTTCTATGTATTAATTACGTTTTTGTGTTTCTTTGCTTAAGTTGACCATTTCGAGTGGCCACAAAATGGCTGACTCCTGTATCCGATGAAACCGGCTCCATTGCTCAAGGTTCTGGGTGAAGTGCACATGCGTCACCGCTAGCAACTGTGGCCTGGACCTGACCCCAGATGAACATATACCTTCCAAGGACAGCCTGGGACATCGGCCAAATATTCTGAACAAAGACTGTTGTGTGACCGGAACTGACAAGGGTCATAACCCAAAAGACACTTTCGTGAGAACCCAAAAGGATGATCCCTGATTGTCCAATCAGCGAACTCGGATGCCAAAATTTTGATACTTGTTAACATCAATTTTACTATAAATTATGGTATAATAGAGAGATAATTCCGGTTGTTTTCCAATTTCCTGATGTTACGCTGACGGAGAGGACGGTGACACTGCAGGACAGCTGTTTCCCTGAATCTTTGACAGACTGATCGAATGCCCAATTTCCTGATGAACTGAACTTTCAAATTTGACGGGCATAGATTGATGAGACTACTGGATTTGACTTAGAAGACGATATTTAGCCAGAATAGGTAAATATGATGGTCAGCTGCTTGAACAATTAATGATTTTATTTGCATTAATTAGATAAAGAACTTATTTGAATCATTACAGAAATTAGATGGTTTGTTTATTTATGAAATTGTATTAATGCGAAGAGAAAGAGAATTAGATAATCATTTAAACAGCAACTAGCAGATCCACCGCCAAGATTATGGGAAGGAATTCCAAAGATGGAATATAGGGCCTAATGAGCAACAGAGGGTGGTGTAGATTTGTCACTCATTAGGGTAGAAGTGGTATTTCCTTCTCATACCAGCGTTTGGAAGATAATCGCCTCCCACACGGACAAATGGTGAGTGAATGTTGGTGTTATGGGCCCCACCAGCGAATGTGTGGATAGTGTGTGTATGTGAGATCTTTGGTCTGTGATAGAGGGAGGGATTTTGCACTCCACGCTGGAGCAATTGCACGTCTAAATGTGTGGGCGGTTCCTGCGCTATGTTGCACAATGTCATCTGTAATGTGCGGATCACTGCCGTATACAGCAAGAACTGACCCTGTTGCAAACCCGAGTCCTCAGCAAGCCTATCGAAAGGCAGAAGCTGCCCTTCGCTGTACAGGTCCCCGAGCGTTAGGATGCCAGGCTCCTCACATTGCGATAGCTCCGCACTAGTGATAGCGCGGGGTCTCCTGGGTGTGCCCACTATGGGGATGGACGGTGCGTATGGGATCGTACAGCACTTGCTACGCAGACTGCGGTGGTAGCAGTAGTGGGCTACTTCCAGCATCAGCTGGGCTGGCGGCTTGTCCTTCCTGTTGGGACAGAACAACTCAATTACTTGTGGATGTGTGAATCCCGGCACATGAGTCATTTAGTCTTCCAGATGGCGCGCACTTAACCATCCACCCACTGAAGCTGGGCAGCGAGGATGTATTGTTCCATATTTGGAAGTGAAAGGACTCCGTTAGTAGTCGTGGGGTACATCTTAGACATGGCCACTCTGCTACGCGACCCACCCCAAATAAATTTCCTCATGTCCACTTCTAGGTTATTAAACAATGCCAGTTTAAGACAGGATGGCAAATTTATGAAGTGGTACAAGAGGCGCGGGAGCACCACCATCTTTATCAACACAATCCGTCCCATGACCGTCAGTGGCAATTTGCCCCAAAAGGACATCTGCGCCCGCACCGCAGTGACGGCGTGCACCAGGTTGCATTCAAGTAAGTCTGCTGGGTTGTCATATATGAGTATTCCCAGATATCGGAATGCAGACAACTGCCGGTGTACTGGTTTGCCAACGATAATCAGGTGCGGGTCCGGAGTGGTCACTTTGAAGGGATTCAGGCACGATTTGTCCCAGTTCACGTGGAGCCCCGAAACGTCGGCAAACTCTAATAATGTTCGCTCTACAATCTCACAGAACAGCCTGACATCTTTAAGGTATATTAGCAGATCGTCTGCATACAACTCCGTGCAGGCCATCGCCCAGAGGAATTACCCACTTGTCCTGCGATTTGCGCAGTGATTTGGCCAGGGGTTCGATAGCCAGCGCAAATAGGAGCGGTGACAATGGACAGTCCTGCGTGCCATGTTCAATGAGGATCTGGTCAGACAGATATGAGCCTATTTTGACTCTGGATACTCTTTGCTTGTAAAGCAGCCGAAAAAGGTCCAGAAACATCGCCTAGGTCATATTTGCGCAGTGCCGCAAATAAAAAAAAACACTCCAGGGTATCGAACGCTTTTTCTAGATCCAAAACTAGACACCCCGAGTGTTCCCAAGTAGCTCTGGAGTAGTGCGCCACCCTGAAGAAGCGGCGTAAATTTAGTGACGTGTTGCGAGTGGGCACAAATCCATTTTGGTCTGGATGGATTTTTGACGGGACCAATGGGGCCAGTCTGCATGCCAAACAGATCACCAGTCTCTTATGAAGGCAGAAAGATATAATTGTTGGGCTACATTGAAGAAGTACTTGAAATTAAGGGAAGTAAGATTCGGGGAAAGATTTAGGTCACCAACAAAGACCCTAATATATTGGGTTGGTTACATCAAGGTTTTTTCAGAATGGTGTTGAGGCCTGGTACAAGGGAGCAGATCATGGCAATCAAGGATCAATCTGCAGAGGATGATCACATACAAGAGCTTCCAAGTATATTTTTAGATAGGCAAGATAAGAGGGGTCAAACATAAAATCAAGGTGAAAGAGAGTGCTATATCTGTGAAGCACAAAGTGCGAGCGATCCCAATTAGCTAAATAAAATATTTTGCAAAAAGAGTTGATGTTTATGCAGGAGAAAGGAGTGATAGAACCTGTGGATGCTTTGCTATGGTTATCACCTTTAGTAGTAGTGAGGAGTCGTCCAGGCATTTCACCACTTTCAACACCCCAGTGGGAAGGAAGCATGGATGAATGCATGTGAGAATGATGAGGCTCTTAAAAATGTAAAGAAACATGTTCAAGAGGGTTGGCTCAAAGAGAAAAGTGTATATGTTGGACTACAACCTTTTGGTAAGATAGCAGGTGAGCTGACCATTGAAGAATGAAGATGGCGAATTACAAGTAAATTCATCCATTTTCATATTCGCAGAGGATTGATTCCGAATCCTAATGAAGGTTATATAGGGGTTACCATGACTAAGAAAAGAGTTAGAGCAGTGTTTTGGCAGCCTGCCATGTATAAGGAGATTGATATAGTGATTAAGTAGTGTTTTATTTGTAGTAGTTCAGAAAAGATGTTTAAGGTGGGTTTTCCATCTCTAAATCCCACCGAATTACACTCTAGTTACCTGAATAAGGTGCAAATAGATATGGCTGTCCAGTTTCATTTCTGGGCCGCACAATAGCTTTTGTTCTGATGGATTTTTATAGTAAATGGTGGCAGGTGCATTTTGTATCAGATCTTACTTTATAAAAAGCTGTAGATTTTTGGAAAGATGTGTTCCCTAGAGAGGGCTCCCCTGAATTCTTAAGTCTCGGACAATGGGGTTCAATTTGTTGGTTCAGAAATGAGAATTTTTCTCACAGGTTCAGGAGTGAATAGTTTGAAAGGTTCTCTGTACCACCCACAAACAAATGGACAGATTGAGAGAATGAAAAGGGAATTGTCAGTCTGTAGTAAATGCGCCAAGAACAATGGGTGTGGCATAGAAGGTGCTGTTAGATGCATGTTATGGTTTTACCGCACCACATCTCAGTCTGCCACTACGGTACCACCTTTTGAACTGTTAAGAAGACACAAATCCACATCAGTGTTGTTTTCTGCTAGGATGTCGAAATGGTTTTGAAAGGCGACTGAAAAGCTTGGTATGGATGATGTGGTTCGTAAGAAAGTTGTAGAGTCTCAGGATATAGAAATAATTGAGTAGAACACTAAGAAACACACTAAGCATGTTCTGTTTTCATGTTGTGTGAATTAAAAACACTGGCATCATGAAGAAAGGAGTATCAACTTATTATGACCCTCATATCATGAATAAGGTTTGCGGTAATGTGTTCAGAGTCAAGGTAGACATTGGTGGGATGTTGAGAGAGTTCTGAGAGTGTCATCAAATGAGAATATCCAATCTATGTGGAATGATACTGTGAATGACACTCAACACACTCTTCACAGGTCTACTCATGTTTCATGACTGCCTTGGAAATTGAGATAAATTCAACTTGAGTTGGGACTGGTTCTCATTATAGTTAAATTCTCTTTTATTTCACTGGACCTTGCTTCCTTTTTCTCGCTCATTTCTTTTTTGATGCGTTTTTGTTTCTTTGGCCTTGTCCTATGTGTTCCATGTTTTCATCTGAGGGGGTTTAGTGTTTCTTTTCAAAAGGGCTTGTTCTACTTGTCCTCTTTCAAATAGCATATTACCCACTCTGTACTAGTGTGTTAGGAATGTTAAGTATGTGTATTCCATAGCTTTTCAGTTGGAGATCATTTGCGCTGCTAAAAAGACCTGCGGTGACTCTGTTACACTAAACTACTGAATAAAACTTTCACACTACTTACCTAGCTGTAACACTCTCCTTCTCTGTCCACCGTTTTCAGAAGTTATCTCAGTTTCACTGCTCTCCTCCTCCGCTTACTTTACCAAAGGATTTCTGGAACAACCTTTCCTGTTGCCTCTTCATCTTTAGTCTCCTGGTGCTTTCAAGCCGGGCTTGGAGTGGTCTTGGGGCATTAACTGCTGTCACTATTCAAGCATCAGGTAAGCTTTTGCTCAGTGGCAAGGGAAACGCTGACAATTATTCATGCATCTAAGTCTGTTACTTCTCGTATACTTCTAACAGAGAGATCCTCCCACCACTGACTACACCATTAGTGACAAATCCCATAGGCAACGCATGATGCCTGTGACAGTATTAGTGTCTCCTGTGTTTTCTGTCTCCCTTCTCTATAACCTATTCCCCCATTTTATCCAGGGAATACTGAGTAGCCTGGGGTGTTCATCTGTACTCTCAGTCTCTTATCTCCTCAGGGAAGAGAATTGGAGGATTATTGTCGGAGGTACTGTCACCTAGTTTTCCCAACTATTCCATAATCATGGCACTTGCTTTCCTCCATGGGGAGGTTGTAGATTCCGATTATTAAATAAAAAGTATATTGGCATCTGCACATAGATATACTGTGCAGTGAGACGAGCATGCATTGTGAGGGGTAAGAGTGACATCATCACACCAATAATGCCTGGCATCAGGATATGCCGCTATTGCAAGCGCCTTTGCAAATGAGCTACCAAGTATTGACGAAGGCTCCGGAGCCTTTGCTATTCCCTTGCACACACAACTGCCCCCTCAGACTGTAGCCCCAAGCCAAATGAGCACTTTTCAAGTTTGATTTAAGATGAAAATATTTTGCCTAATAGATAATTACATTTGTACTACTCAAACAAGCATGTCAAATAGAAATGCCAGCATCTTTAGCAGACGTTCGGGAGGTGCTGAATGAGAAACAGTGGAAGAATATCTTTAGGTGCGCTACCATTTTACACAAGGTACGCTCAGGTATAAGGAGGTATAGATGGGTCTATACCCCAACTACCTTGTTTGCAATAAAAAGGAGAACACCAGATCAATGCTAAACAGGCTGTGGAGAGAGATGCACAATATCCTTCATTTTATAGCCTACGTTCCACACAGAAGGAATTTTGGAGAGATACTGAAATGCTACCTGTCGTGCACTTCTGAGGTGGGGCTAGAGGGACTATCGGTTGTTGCACTCTGCAATTACTTTTCATCACAGTTAGAATAGTTAGGCATTTGCACACAGCAGACAAATAAGACATCTAAGCTTCCCTAGGGGGATGTTTAAGCTTCTGCACTAGATAAATGGATTTTTAGGATGTGGAACTTTCTGGGGAAGGAGGTGCTAACTGACAACATTGATGGAACAAATCTAAAAGATTGTTTAGGATTCAAGGAACCTACTCATCCGAAGAAACTGCAGGAGCTCAGTAACCTGTGCTACCTTCCCAGGATGAGCTTTGGTTCCATTACTTCCACTTTTCTACAGCTGTGCTATATTGTATTAAAATATTGATCAGAAATAAGAAAAGCCAGAGGATTAGGAGCTGTTCTTTGATTTTTCTGACACATTAGCCACTAGTATGGACATGTCCAATACAAGCACTAAAATCAGAATTCATGATTAGACCCTTTTTTTGTGTTGTCGAGCATACAAGCAAAGATTGCTCAGGAAAGTTCATGGTTATGTAAAATGCTTTATGTACCGTACACTATAAAATAATGGTCACAAGTCAACAACAGACCTGTATTCACTACATAGGAAATTTCCAACTAAGTGAAGGAGGGCCCATGCCAGATTTTCAAGATCGCCACTGAATTTCTAAATGAACTCCATTTAAATTCAGTCCACGTACATTTATCTTCTGTGGGTATCCTGACATGGACCTGTTTGACTACATTATGCATATTTTAATGCCATGACTCAGTTTACAAACGCACCATGGGCCCCACGCTTTACCATGCCCCATTGACCTACCACAAAATATATTTATAAAATATAAAAAAAGGCCCGGATGGTTAATTTATAATGAGGTACTTAAAATCAGAGGAACCACCAAGTGCAGGAGCTGCCACAGACATTTTGGGTCCTTGTTGTGTCCTTGGGTACCAAGCAGCACACCGTCTGCTCTACCTTGACATCAAGAGCATTTTGGAAGACACCCTGCATCTTTCTGCAACTGTACTGACACCAGAGCAATCCAGGGAAATTGATACGGTTTGATTTGGAACGCTGTACCTGATGCACCCAGGGACTATCTTGGGTCTTCCTCGTGTTTGTCCCAGCAAGATGAACGAGTTGCCGAAGTGCCATCTTTGTAATGTATGCATGGGGTGCTCTTCATTGCCTATTCTGTCAAGGAGTGAGGATACAACTGTGGCAGTGTCAGTGCCTGACTGGATTGTGATGGTCACTGTCTTGACTGCAGCCTTTAACACAGCATGTCTAGCATGTCAACCCTGCATTGCTGGTCATGTATTTAAAGGATCAGTGACGTGGCCATCTTAAAGAATAATGACAGCACACTATGTAACCAGGTGTGAAGAGGTTTCTATTTAATTGCACTGAGGGTTAGCCTCAAAGTGATTCTCACCTGGGAATCAATATATGATCTGCACTGCACTGCAGTGCTGGCATTTCCAGTCTACTAAAATATTTTGCCATTGACTGTGGAGATCTTCCTTCATCAATCTTTAAGATGACTTACTGCTTTGACCAGACAAAAACGTTGCAGGTCACCCTTAAGATCTTGCCCCTTGTTCTTCATTTTATCCCACAAGACCTTATGGGCACTTCCATCTCGGTGACCAGATCAAAGAAGGGGAGACTGATAATTTAACCAACATTAGGTGATCAATTAAACAAACATGTATTTTGTTAGATACTGAAGTCTCTACTCTCTTATATTAACTAGAATTACTTAGGCTTTCATCCTGTTGATTCAAAACTCTCACACCAACTATTTCTATCTTACCTCAACCTTAGTACCTACCTACTAACAAGGCCTTTCATTAAACATTATGAACCCTCTCATCAGAAATGAGCCCTGTCTCGTCCCTATTGGCCCTTAAAGCTTTAAGATCCAATATCCAGCATTGGTGACTTCAAACAAAGTAAAAAACAGTACAAATCTAACATTCTGTTCAAATTTCCTCAGAGATTAATTGATGTCACCTACATCAACCCTCTATGCGGTGACACACCACGGACCTCAGATTCTTCACGTCAGATGCCAAAGCATGGAATGCTCTTCTATGCTCCATTGTTAAATCCTCAACAGATCAATGATGCCCAGCAAATGAAATCTTGCAGTCTCCTACATGACAAGTACATCCACTATAACAATGAATTGTTTGTAGCAATGGAAAGAATATGATCCAAGCTCACCATAGTAACCTGATAGTGGCCATTCTGGACTCTACACAACTGTAACTGCTAACCTTATCCCCGAAACAACTTTTCAATGAATACCTGCATCTCCTAACTCACCGGAGCCATTTCCCATTATGTCTCTTCAACACCACAATTCTTCAATCTCAACCTTGCTCTTACACTTCATTCAATTCCAGCCTTTCCCATCACTGTGACAATCCGTTCCCCAAATGTCTCTGTTACCTCGCTAGCCAAAAATCATATTTTAGGTGGGCTCAATGATTGTACATCTGCCCCAAAGAATGGGATTAATATACACAACCACATCATTCACTGTGGATTTCATTTCCTGACCAACACAGAAACATGGCTCAAAGACTCCTCCATCATGGAGATTGCAACCTCCTTTCACCAAACTGCAATATCCTGTGGCAAAATAGAGTCCAGAGCCGCTCAAATTAATTTCATATTTCACTATACTAATTCACCACTAATCCTTTTGGCTTCCAGAGTAGTGTGCTACTTTCAGAAAAAGCTCTGGGATGCCTCATCAGGGGTAGCAAGCGCTATATAAATGCAATTACAAACACAATTTTGCAGGGTTTAAAATGTGTTCACGAATTGCTGTTGCATGTTTGTGTAAAGGCCATTGCAGTAGTCTATTTTCAAAAGTACCAGGGATGTAACTACAGTTTTCTGTAAGCAGGAGGAATGCACGGTAGGATCTTTTTTATTATCCTTAATATACGGAAGGAGGAGGAAGTGACTGCTTTGACCTCGGCACCAAATGTTAGCTTGTCATCTACAGACACTCCAAGTTTTCGAGCCTTCCTGACTGGAGTTGGTAGAATCCCTAACTCTTGTGCCCATTAGGATGGTAACCAAAAGGAAACCTGGTTTCCAAACAGTATGACCTCTGTTTTCCCAGAGATCAATTTCAGGCAGTTATTAGTCATTAAGTCACTGACAGCCCATCATACAGTCATGGAATCTTATACCAGTATTATAATCACTGTGGGACAACAAGACGACAATCTGCGTGTTGTCAGCGTAAGATGTGAGCCACAGGATCTAATTGGATCGGCCAAGGTTGTGATATACATGTTAGACAATGTGTGCATTAGCGAGGACCCCTGAGGGACCCTGCAAGGCAGTGAGAAGGATTCAGAGACTAATTCCTTAAGTGCTACAGATTGTTCTCGTTCGAGAAAAAAAGGTTCGCAAGAGGGCCAGTATGGCCGCTCTGATTCCAATGTTATGGAGGCATTCTATCAGCAGCTTGTAGTTGACCGTATAGGATGCTGCCGATAAATAGAGTATGATGAGGGCTGCTGCCCCCCCCGCAGTCTAGTGCTGCCCTGTTCTCCTCTGTTGCCATGATCAAGGTCGTCTCAGTGCAGTGGCAATGTTGGAATCCAAACAGAGTTGAATCCAGAAGGTGATTGTTTTGAATGAAGGTGGCTAGTAGTTGATTCATGGTCTTCTACACTATTTTGGCTGGTAATGGAAGACAGGATATTGAATGATAGCTATTGGGGTCAGTTAGATTAGGATATATTTTTTTTTTTTAATCAGTGGGAGCACTAACGCTATCTTCCATTGAGTGAGGAAGTAGCCTGCTGTTGTAATCCCAAATAAACAACATCAAAGTAGTTGAAGTACCAAAGTATAAGTACTTTATTACGAGCACAGGAGTAGCGTTGGTGTTCCCAATGCAGCCAGCAAACAACTGCCTGAGAAGGAACACTTCTACAATACATACCATGGCAACCTTGGAACATGAAACTAGAATGTGCATTTAAAGCACCATACCCCAGAAAACATTTCAATAAGTGCCAAACATAACATATCCTCTTCCCTTTATCACTTTTCCCAAAACCTATACATCAAACATCATGTGAGCTACAACATAAAAAAAACAAAGAAACAAGTAGATTGAATACTTATCTATCCCCACATACATAGTCTTAAAGGTACCTCGGTGGGCACCTAGATCTCTGCAGCCCCACTCTATTATTGATACCCTCACCCCGATCTTGATTAGTCAGAGAAGATTGATTTTTACACATTTCCTCATCACTAATGAATAAATAAGGATTTAAATCACTATTATTTTCAACTGTCTCATCCTTTCCCTGAATGACATCCTTCTTGTACAGAGAAACTCTTCTCAGGTTCCAATTCTCTCCATTGTACAATGTAACATGCCTACTGTGCACATTTTTAACTTTATATGGACCTCTAAATTTGGCAAACCCAACCCCAATCCGTCCAGGCTTGACCTTTACCCAATCATTGGGTCTTATAGAAATATTATGTGGAGATTTTTTACTCTCCACCCCTTTGTCATAGTCTAGATTAGCTAAACCAATACACTCTTTCATCCATGCTGGAGTTAATTTGGTACTGGCAGGATGCCCTCTCATGACGGCAAACGGAACCTTCCCTGACACCGTATTCACTGTTGTGCGATATGCCCACACCAAATCATTTACCATAGATTTCACATCCTTCCTGTTTACTATCGCCATTTGAATAACACCTTTCACCATGCGGTTTGCTCTCTCCACCACCCCATTTCCCTGTGGGTTATAAAAAGATGTTCTAGTATGGACTATCCCACAAGACTTTAAGTAATGAGTCATCTCATGAGACGTCAATTGTGTGCCATTATCCGTAATTAACCTAACAGGGTATCCTTCTTCTTTGAAAATATTGGACAAAACACTAATGGTATTCTTCGTAGTGATCTCCCTTACAAACTCAACAATTAACCATTTGGACATCACATCAACAATGACTATCCCAAATTTTAATTCTGTACTCAAACCAACAAATGGGCCAATAAAGTCCAAACAAATAGTATGCCACGGTAACTCTGGAACATCTATTTTACCTACATCATGTTGATTGCCTACTTTCAACCGTTTGTCACTTTCTACACAGTCAGGACACCTCTCAACCCAATCAGATACCTGCTGGTCCATTGCAGGCCACCAAAAATGTTCCCTTAACCTTTTCTTTGTAAGAGTTTGCCCCATATGACCCTTGTGAGCTAATTTAAACAAAGAAAACCTCAAACCTTGTGGAGGAATAAATTTGTCATCCTTCATAATGATATGACCTTCTTTATCAAACACCGAAAGCTCTTCCAAAACCTTCACAAAAGGCCTCACACCAATTGGAACTGTGCTCTCCCTCCTATTTCCTTTGGTAATTAAATCTTTAACTCCTTGAAGGACTCCATCCTTCACCATATTGTCATTCCATTGATCCCTATCTATAGCACCATTACATAATTCCACTAGCTCGTCAACAGCTGCAACCGCGCCTTCATATTGGAATGCCTCAACCTTCATTTTGTCCGCTTCATTCCAAGGTAAAGGTAGTCTGGACAACCCATCCGCCTGACAATTTCTCCATCCCGGAAAATACTCAATCCTGTACAAGTATTCCTGTAAACGAGCTGCAAGTCTAGCTAGCCTTGCCGATCCCTTGCCTGCCCCACCAGGGGATAAGATCTTAATAAGAGGTTTGTGATCTGTCTGTAACGTAAACTGAAATCCCCACAAATACATACGAAAATATTCAGCACCCCAGGCCGCCGCCAAAGCCTCTCTTTCAATTACAGAGTAATTTCTTTCAGAATTAGTCAGGGATCTTGAAGCAAATGCCACCGTTTTAATACCAGATGTATGTACCTGTGCCAATACAGCTCCTACACCTTCCGCACTAGCATCTACCGTGAGAACTGATTTTAATTTTGTGTCAAATGGAGTTAGAATCTTTGCTTCACAAATCTCTTTTTTAATCATATCAAAGGTTCTTTGTTGGTCTATATCCCAGACAAATTTGTGACCCTTCCTTAGAAGTATTTTAATTTTCTCTGTCTTCTCTGCAAAATTCTGTACAAATTTTGCATAGTACTCAATGAGTCCTAAGAAGGATCTAAGCTGATCTTTGTCTGATGGTGCTGGAGCTTTTCTTATAGCTACCACCAAATCACGTTTTGGTTTAATACAATCACATGACAAGGTATAACCTAGATACTCCACTTCTTCTACACCAAATTTGCACTTTTCTTTTTTAAGTGTTAAGCCCGCATTATCCATTTTGTGCAATACCTCTTTCAAAAACAAATCATGTTGTTCTTTTGTTTCCCCGAATACCAAAACATCATCCTGAAAATAAACGACATTTTTTGTATCTTCCAAAACTGAACCCATCATGCGTTGGAACACTCCAGCAGCGGATGCCAACCCAAACGGCATCCTCGTAAACTGGAAAATCCCCTCAGTCGTGATGAATGCTGTCAGTGGTTTCGATTCTGCATGTAGCTTTATTTGGTGATACGCACTGCGCAGATCTAATTTTGAAAAATACTTCCCTCCTTTAAGAGATAGAATAAGTTCATTTATATTTGGTAACGGGTAGTTATCCACTACAATATTCTGATTTAGTGTGCGCAAGTCCACACAAAATCTGTAACTTCCATCAGGCTTGCCTGTGATAACAACGGGTGAAATCCATCTTGATGTCTCAATCTGTTCTATAATACCCTGTTCTACCATCTCACCTAGCATTCGTTTAACCTCTTGTCTAGCAATGATAGGTACTTTCCTAACCTTGTGTTGCATTGGTATAGCATCAGGTTTCAATATAATTTTATGAACATACCCTTTAAGTTCACCAATCCTATCTGCAAATATACAACTCATTCCTTCCACAATGGTATTCGTTGTAATCTCATCCACAATCATCACTTGTTGTTCAGCTCTCGGGTTTAAAATTATGTGCAAGTCATACTGGTGTGCCCAACCCAAGATGGGTGGTCCACTGTGAGCCACATACACTTTCCCCTTTACCCATCTTTCATGAAAGTGAATATCCGCAACCATAAATCCAATAATATCTATTTTTTCCCCTTGATACCCCCCACGGTTGATATCTTTTGGGAGTAATTTTCCATCAGGCCAATTTTGTTCAAACAATACCCGGGGAATAATCGTCCAGAAAGACCCTGAATCCACCATTAATTCCACTTCTTTTCCATGAATTGTGAATAATGCCTTTGGTCTTATTCTTCTTGCTACCGGGTCTACAACATTCTCCTCATCTACACACAGGATTTTATTTTTCCCTTCCACATCACATAGTGATGTAATATTTCCTACCTCACTCTGCACAATTGACACCTTGGGTTTGTACGTTTTGCACATCTTATAGAAATGACCTTTACGACCACATTTCTTACATTCCTCGTCAATGGCATAACACCTCTTATAATCTGCTGTATGGTAAGTGCTTCCACATCTAGTACACATTTTTTCATTCAATTTGCTAGTGTCCGAGTTTGAACTCGAGCTATTAGTGTATTTCTTCCCATATACGCCCTTTTTACTACTGACATCAGTATTTTTATTAACACTTAGTGCTGCTACCTCATCCTTATCTATGTACGTCACTTCCGCCGAGTTTTCTTTCTTTTCCATCTCCTTCATACATGTCTCAGATTGCTCTACGACTTTAGCTATATCAATAGCGTTGGACAATGTAGGATTCTTAGCCGCCCATAACCTTTCTTGCATTTTTTTGTTCCGACATTGTACAATAAATTGATTGCGTATCATCTCTTCCCTCATGCCACCAAATTGACAATTTAGAGACAATTCTCGTAATCGTGTTACAAATTGATCAATCGTTTCATCACATTTTTGTGGTTGCGTATTAAATTTGTGCCTACACATTACTATGTTTATTTCTTTATCATACTGTTTCTTTAGTCTTTCTTTCGCTTCTAAATAAACATTAGCTAAAACCCTTCCTTCTGCATCCACCCCAACTGGCAAAAATTTAAAAGCATGTTGCCCCTCTTTTCCTAATGTACTTAATAACAAAGCTTTCTTCCTTGAAGCACTGAAATCCTTACCATCAAGGGCTTCTATATAATTTTCAAATATTTCTATCCACTCATCCCACTCAATAGGAGATTCTCCAGGTTGTTGTAGGAATAACGGTGGCGCTATTACAGTGGGATTATCCATTATGCTGTATGATCAAATTCAATTCCAACTATCACCCCGTATAATGGTTTGAAACAACTACGCATACAAAGAGAAAACATTTTTTTTTCCTTTGCCTATGCTTTTTTTCTTAACACCAATAATATTTGATATTCAGTTCAACCATCATAGAACAGATATTCTAACCAATGCTTTAAAGTTATTTCAATATACCCATAGAGTGAATGTCAAACCAATTTACACACTCTCGACCAAACTGTGCAAGCGCCGATGACTCAATGTTCTCAAATTCAGGCTTGAATACGAGCAACGTCTGTGTAGTACTGTTTCCTTGGTAGAAAGTTGTTTTCTTTAGTAACGACACCACCAATGTATCCGTAACGCTTGCGTGAATGCGCACAAAAGATCCGTTTCCTTGGATACAGAACAACAAATATGGCCGCACTCCTTACGTGATCGCGTATTCACGTTTAAACGTATGCGTTCCAGTGACTCTCTACACGTCACAGTATCTTGAGAACGCTGGCATGAAGACACTCATCAGGCTCTTCCCGTCGAACTTTCAATCCGCGCGCCGATGTTATCTTTCAGAATTCAGGTAACGGTTGCACTCGTAGTTTGTTTCTGATCCAATCTTCTTACCAGAACATAGTTTTTTTTTTATAAACCACGAAATCACTACACCAATTGCTTCTGAAGGCCGAACCACTTCTATGGTATCAGAGTCAAATTACTCGCTCAATCCTGACATGTTCCCGATTTCACTCTCGGATACACACGGAACTAGTAAATCAGTCACGGTGATATATTGAACAGGATTCTCCTTACTGCGAATGCTTTCAACGCCTTCACCTTCCACTCGATTCACTTAGTTTCCAAGAATTCGTCGTGTTAGGTCGATTCCTTAACACTGCGTGAGTTCATATCTACCAACGCTGTTTTCGCTCCGTCCACTACTTGCTGGCCGACTGTCGCCAATGTTGTAATCCCAAATAAACACCATCAAAGTAGTTGAAGTACCAAAGTATAAGTACTTTATTACGAGCACAGGAGTAGCGTTGGTGTTCCCAATGCAGCCAGCAAACAACTGCCTGAGAAGGAACACTTCTACAATACATACCATGGCAACCTTGGAACATGAAACTAGAATGTGCATTTAAAGCACCATACCCCAGAAAACATTTCAATAAGTGCCAAACATAACACCTGCCTTGAACATTTGATAGAAGAGGGCTGTGAGGTTGGAGGCAATGATTTCAAGTGCTAGGTTAGCCATTGACAGGGGGCAGGGATCAAGAGGTGAGCCAGACTTAGTGGCTTTAATAAGCAATGTTACCAGTTACCTGCTCAGCACTGAGAACTGTAAATTCCATAAATGTTTCCGTCTCCGAGTGGATGGATGGAGACTCCGTTCCCTTTGGAAGAGATTTCTTATTAAAGGGTAACCTGTTGTATAACTCTTTCATTTTGTTTTGAAAAATGTTTGCTCGAGTGTTGCTAAACTAATGTCAGCTCACTGCTAAATTATTTCTAGAGCTGGTAGTCAGTTTATTCGCAGTGTGAAAAAGTTATTTTACTGAATTTTCTGTAGCTTCAATTTTTTGCATGAAATTGAAACATTGTTACTTTTTAGGGATGGAAAGTGTTTACCGCCTGCTGGTATCAGGAAAACACTTCTTGCAGCTGTTCATGCCAGCCAACCAGGAATGTCTGCCATGAAAAGACTTTTGCATGTGCATTTTTGGTGGCCTAGTATGGACAGGACGGCTGACCGCTGGGTAAGAAAATGTCCAGAGTGTAGTTGTGATAAGTTTAAAGTCCATTTGGATCCCCTCATCACCATTTCTTGGCTTAAAAACCCTTGGGAAAGATTGACTTTTGATATTTAATGGCAAGCTCTAAATCTCCCTTGTGACTCTCATTATGCTTTGGTTTTGATTGATTTCCATTCCAAATGGCCAGAAGTTAAGTTTGTTTCTCGGGCCACCACTGCTCAAGTTATTGAATTCTTCAAAGAGGTATTTTCTAGGTAAGGTAATTCTCAATCCATCCTCACTTATAATTAAGGCTCCCTGTTTTCCTATTTTACTAATTTTTACAGATAAATACAAAGTGATATATATTTTCTTTTCTGTATTTATTTTTAAATGTGGATAGAAACGGAAATTGGGTGCTTTTTGAGTGATTCTAAATACACTTTGCCATGACTGCCAGGCCAATAACTGTCTGGATTGATAGGTAAGGGTAAGGGGTGAAGAACCAAGAAAGGAATTTTAGTAAAGAGGCTTAAACAGCAGTGGATAATGCACAAGGCTGATACTGAAATGTGCATATTTTCATATAAGTGCATTGATTTATCTACTGTGGGTGTTCATATTACTGAAACCTGGCAGGCATTCAAGCATGACTGCATATTCATTGGTTAAATAGATGTGGAAATATACCAGTTTCAGCTTTATTTTTTATCACAAAACCCATAATAAATATGGATAAATACGGATAAAGTTGACAAAAAATAAATATGTATAAATACAGAAGTAAATGTCAAAAAAATACCATAAAACTGGGAGCCCTACTTATAATGGGGTACAGTTCACATCCTTTGATTTCAAGTTTTTTCCTCCCACACATGGTATTAAACATATAATCACTTCTCTATACAACCCACAGTTCAATGGACACGTGGAAAGGTTAAATTGTGTGTTGAGGGACAGTTACTTGGGCTAGATCTAGTAATCCTGACTGGAAAGTGCTTCTGAGATCAATGTTATGGATGTATTGCATCACACTGCACAGCACTACTGGGGTCAGACCTTTCAGTCTACTGAAAGGAAGGCAACCAACTTCCAAGTTGGGCCCTTGGTGGTTCAAGAAGGTCAGTGAAAAGACATCTAAACAGAATACTAAAGTCAGAGATGCTGCTGATGGAGGACCGAATCCAGGATGTGGCCGACAAAGTAGCTGTTAAGCAGGAAAAGATGAAAGCATAGTATGACACAAAAAAATCCAGTTTAGGCACCTCCTTTTGAAGAAGATGATAAGCTCAGGATTTGCATGCCAGGTTTCATACGTGAAGCCTTTAAAAGTTGTGAAAGTTAATCCAAGAAGTGTTGTGACTCAGGATGGTCGTGTATGGACTGTAAGAAAAGTTGTGAAATGTACAAAGTCTAATGATTTCTCAACTATGAATGAATCTTGGGTGAGGCTTTCCTTATCTAAGTAATGTTTGCCAGAGTCCTGTGTGAATCTTTCTTAAGGTGTGGTGTTGCCTCCTCCGGGTGACTGGGGCATGGCAAATATTGTTGGAATAATTCCAGAAAACGAAATTCCTAGACACGTGAAATCCATGGCTAGTGACAAAATTCTGTCTGTTAAACTTGAGGCCTGTATTTGATATGCTATTTTGACATGTTCATTGCTCTCCCTCTATGCTGTTTTAAATTTCTCTGGTTTTCTTTATTTTAAAGAGAAGGATGTGTTATATTCCTGTCATGTTTACTCTTGGTAATGTTCATTTCAATGTTTCTGTCCGCATGCTCCATGCATCTCTAACATTCCTCCAGAACATATGTTTGAGCACACTGATTGTACTCAAAAGAAAGGACAGTTGTTGCGGTGCACTGTACGGATTAGGGAAACTCTCCTGGCCTCCTGTCTCGTGAACCTTCTTTATTTTTAACAAAAGCAACGCAAGGGAGCAAATGAAGATGAGCGCATGTGGATGGGAGCGGGGGGAAGCAAACAGTCAAGAGAGAGCATATGGAGTGCAACGGAGGGCAGAAGAGAAATACATAGGGTGACCAACCGTCTGTAAATTTCACGGACCGCCTGTGATTTGGACCTCACGTCCATTGTCCGTGAGGATCCCTTTTACGGACGCCTTTTGTCTGTAGTTTTGTGCCTTACAAGGAACAGAGCTGTCCCCCTGCGAGAGGCCTCAGTTCCCTGATGGGGCCACCTCGCCCTCATCCTGAGCGAGCATAAGAGCAGCCCCACCCCGCCCATTGTCATTCTGTATGCATGCTGATTGCCACATACAGAATGACAATCGTCCAGTTTGAGCTGTTACAGCATGTGGTGGCCTCCTCCTGCCACGGTCTAGGGCAGGGCATTCTACTAGGGTTAGATGGAAGAAATGTACACAAAAGAAGTTAAAAAGAAGAGATTATAGTTCTTAAACAGTCTTTTCATTTCAGAGCTAGAGCATTTTTAATATTATATACAACGAAGTCATAGTTGCTGCTTTTTATTTATTTATGCAACTAACATCCATTGACAAAGTCAATAGTCGTGGCTTGTGGTAGGCCTAATGTTACTGGATGCAATGATGGAAACAAAATTCCAGTAAGGCAGAACATTACGCTCAGCAAATATTTTTCGCTTAGGTGTTTTAAGTCACGCCTTTAATTACATCAGACACGCCCCTTGGAGAGACCCCCAGTTTTTTCATCCCACTTAAAGCCCTGGAAACAACACCAGGTCACAGTCACCTCACGTCCTGGCACTGTGCATCATGCATGACTCCCAAGTTTTCAGATTGCCTATGAGCAGGGGCATAGTGAACCCTCCCCCGCCCCTTGCTTTAGGAACTACTGGGATGGAGAAGTTCTTGATGGGCCTGTTCTGTCTGCAACTCAGTAGACAAATGATCACCTCATAATTAATGCGAAAAGGTGGGTGAGTGAGTAAGTGAATGAATGGGTAAATGGCTGGATGGATTAGTAAAAGGATGAATGGGTGAGTGAAAGGGTGAATGGATGGATAATGAGAGAAAGGATGGATGAGTGAATGAGTGGAAGGATGGATGAGGGTAAATAGATGGATTTATGGGTGGAATGGTAGATGGATGGGTAAAAACATGGATGGATGGATGAGTGAAAGGGTGGATGATGGGTGAGTGAATGGGTGGATGGATGAGAGAAATGATGGATGGATTGATAAGTGAAAGGGTGAATAAAGGGTTGGATGGATGAGTGAAAGGGTGGATGTAAGGATGGACGAGTGAGTGAAAGGGAGGGTAGATGGACAAAATGATGGCTAGATGAGTGAAAGGGTGGATGGATGAGAGAAAGGATGGATGGATGGATGAGTGATAGGGTCAATGGATGGATTGAGTGGATAAGTAAATGGATGAGTGGGTGGGTGGATGGGTGAAGGGTGGATGGAAGGATGGGTGGCTAAGTGAAAGGAGAATGGAGAGAAAGGGAGGATAGATGGATGAGTAAATGCATGGATGCATGATTGACAGAATGGATGAGCTAATGGGTGCATGAATGAGTGAAAAGAAGAATGTAAAGATGGATGAGTGAAAGAATGCATACATGAGTGAAAGGGAGGGTGGAGAGCTGGAAGAAAGGATGGATGGGTGGATGAGTGAAAGGGTGGATGGATGAGTGAAAGGGTGGATGGATGAGTAAGTGAGAGGATGGCTGGATGGATGAAAGGGGAAGCCGGTTAACTTACCTGGACTGCCTGGTCCACGCCATTGCTGTTACCGCCACCGCCAAGAGTCACACGGTGCCAGAGTTAGCGTCGCCGCCCCGGGACTCCATTTCCCGGCAGCTCTAGCGGCGGCGCGCTCATTGACCCCAGCGCCAGCGCCAGGAGGCGCACAAAAGACCAGCTGGGGGCGGCAGAGCGGGGGGAAGCCGGTTAACTTACCTGGACTGCCTGGTCCACGCCATTGCTGTTACCGCCACCGCCAAGAGTCACACGGTGCCAGAGTTAGCGTCGCCGCCCCGGGACTCCATTTCCCGGCAGCTCTAGCGGCGGCGCGCTCATTGACCGCAGCGCCAGGAGGCGCACAAAAGACCAGCTGGGGGCGGCAGAGCGGGGGGAAGCCGGTTAACTTACCTGGACTGCCTGGTCCACGCCATTGCTGTTACCGCCACCGCCAAGAGTCACACGGTGCCAGAGTTAGCGTCGCCGCCCCGGGACTCCATTTCCCGGCAGCTCTAGCGGCGGCGCGCTCATTGACCGCAGCGCCAGCGCCAGGAGGCGCACAAAAGATCAGCTGGGGGCCGCGTCGCGGGACGCGCGCGGGACGTGCCGGGAGAAGCCCGGGACAAGGGCGGGACCGTCTGTGGCCGTCCGAGGCCGGAGGAGGCCGGGCTGGGCCACCCCACTAACAACTATTTTTTATAGTAAGTACTCGTATCATACTTTTCCTCTATTAGCACCTATTACAAATGGCTGCTAGAAGGGCCGCGAAAGCCACACCTGTTGGGATGGTAGCAGGGACACTGGACCAATTCATAACGAGGGCATCATCTGTTTTGGAACATGAAATTGAAATGACACAACGCCGTCTGTCCCAAGACACGGTCTTCTTAAAAAGATCTTCTTTGGGTCTTGTTGCTCATGTAAGTTCACCTGCCTCCATACAATCAAATCTAGCAATTGTGGATCCTTCATTAAACTCCTATAATACTGGGTCCAGTACAGATGCCCGAGTCGATGCCCCTTTGCAACCATCTTGCGGACAGTACACTAATTTATCTACGGCCTCAATTGAATTGATTTTAAATAATGATAAGGAGTTAAGACCCAAGGAAGGTGCTATCCCAAAGAAGAGGGAGGCTGATACTTCGTCACGTGGTAAAAAATCGAAACAACCCAAACTCACTACTAAATTGCCACCCCGGACTGCGGATCTTTTGGAGTCTTGCTCCCCTGAGACCCTAATAGACAGCCCTGCTGAGAATGGTAGACTATCCGCAAAGTTATGCTCCCTGGATTTAGATTTATTAGTGGGAAAACTGAGTCTGGTATTATCCTCTCTTATTCAGCCAGTGGAGCATAAGCTGCAACTCTTAGATGCTAGACTTGGGAAAATGGAGGCCTTACTTGTGGAAAATATGGGCCTTAGGAAAGACCTTCTCGCCATTCAAACCCAAGTTAAAGCTCTAGCTCTACCAACCAACATCCTTCTCCCACAACATAAGTTAACTTACACTAATGCAAAGGATCAACCCCCCACGACTACTACACATGGATCGATTTCGGGCTCTTCTACTACTGACCCTAATAAAAGCCCTAATCCTGTGGATAAGGTACATCCCTCCCAACCCATGTTACCGGTATCTTCTGCAAATTCTGCTATCCCAGGGAAGGAGTATGTTGCAGGAAATTTCAACTCTCAAGTTTTACCATGCATCAATCTACCTCCGGATTGCGCCCCATATGTTGTCATTCTAACGGAGGTCCCAGAGCTGCCGAGTAATAAAACAGAATCATATGAGGAACTTAGAAATAAGACTATGCATTGGTTGAATACTCATAGATCCCTACCTAGATCTATTTATAGCAAAATTTTGTTTGTCAGAAGAGTGAGGTGGGTGGGTTCCAGATCTAAGAACGTGGGAGGGGATTGTGTAATTATTAACTTTGAGGACTATAGGGCAGTTGATCATATATGTAGCTGGCAACAGCCAAGTTCTAATACAATGATTAAATCATGGAGGTTAGACTATTTTTATTCTACAGTTCATGTTCATTCCCCTCCCGACTACGGGAGGTCTGGTTTGAGGTGTCAGCAAGAGGACCCTTGGCACCTTGTACCCAGAAGTAGGGGTGGTCAACTAAGGGGGGAACTGTTGGGAGTTCCGTTATGTAATCGATACAGCCTGCTCGACCAAGTAGATTGACTTCCTGTGTCACTTAGCCGATCCCTGCCCTACCAAATTGATGTTCACAAAAAGGATGAAGCTTTGATGACCACTAGGAACAAGCATCTGGAGGTGGCAAAGGCTGAAATTAAACTTATGCCACTTACAGCGGCCGGGCTAATGGTTAAAGAGAATCCCCTCACAATAGATGGGGAGCTAGGGGATGACTTATCCACCTCTATGATTGCTAATAGTACATTGGTGCCGCAAACCCAGTCTGCTAGTGTACATGCAGACTTTTATTTAGTTGGTACTGGGACTCATGGCTTCGCCGGCTCCCGCCATGAGGGTAGTTTGGGAGCTGAGCAGCCAAAAACAAAAGGGTCCCTAAAAATTTTATCTTGGAATATAGCGGGCCTTCTATCTAACTTAGACATCCCGGATTGGTGCACTTTTGTGGATTCCCATGGGATTTGTATATTTCAGGAAACATGGGCAACAAGTCCCACCCATAGAGTTGGGTATGTTACTTTTGCGGAACCCGCAGTAAAAAGTACAAGAGGCAGACCGTCAGGGGGGTTGTGTATCTGGATAGGCATCCATCTTGGATTCACGTTAAAAAGATTAGAGACTAACAGCCCTGATCTTACGTGCATCCTGATGTCTCATAAAAGAACACCCAAGCTGGCCTTGATTAATGTCTATTCGCGGCCAGTAAAACCCGGTGGAACTTCTGACACCTTGGATACGTTATCTGCCCTACTGCACACATTGGGGGGCGAGGTAGTGTTGCTGATTGGAGGTGACATTAACTGTCATTTTGAACCATTGCAGGGGGTCCCCTCAATCACCAAGACTGAAGATGAAATATGGTCAGTTCCCCCCCCAATTGCCTATCCTGCTAAAAATTGGTCAGCACTAGTTCTTCAACTGACTTCTCTTACCCTCACATTCTCTCTTAGAGCTTGTAATGGTCGCTTTAAGAGTGACACCCCTGCTCATTACACTTATAATGGCATGGGGCATACATCAGTGATAGATTACTTTTTGGTGAGCCTGACATCCTGGTCAAAAATCTTAGATTTTACCGTTTGTCGGCGCTCTGAAAGTGATCATAATCCTTTGATAATCGAGATGGATTTTCAACTAATTTGTGGGGACACCGCTATAAATAATTTCCCTAGTTGTGATCTAAGACTAGAGCAAGGAGGGAGAAGAATTCGATGGGTTGCCGCGAAATCTTCAATTGAAATAATGTCTAATCTATATAGAAATGTAATCCCCCTTCTCGAAAAGGCAAATTCTGCCTTTAGTGATCCTTCTCTCATTGATACGACTGTAATCACTGATATTCATAGTGAGATGGTCACCTTATTAAAGGATACCTTTTATAAAGAAGGTCCTGTTAAAACCAAACCATGTTTTGGTGATAACCCATGGTTATATAGAGGATGTAGGGATGCAAAATCTGCACTATTACTGGCTATCAGCCATGGTAATAGACAGTGCATTATTCAGGCTAGACAAGCATACAAGAAAATGCTAAACAACGCAAAATCTGAATGGGAGGCTGACCGTTGGGCTGCCATTTCATCTGCCCTCGTGGCAAAGGATCCGAGGTCCTTTTGGAACCTTGTTCACACTGGGAATCCAGAAGGAAGATCTGCAATTATTCCCAATATATCCGAGGAAGCTTGGTCCATTTATTTTAAAGACCTCTACTCTCTTTCTCCTTCTTGCACTAGTGAAGCCCCCCAGAGCCCTTTGGCCCCGAACCCCACATGGCCGGCGCAATTATACACACTGGAGGAAGTAAAGTCGGCAATACTTAGGATCCAGCCCAATAAAGCTCCGGGTCTTGATCGTATCCTGGGTGATTTATTCAGAGAAGAACTAATAGTTTGGGGCCCCTATCTTTTGGTCTTATTTAATGCGATACTGCAGGGGTCACCTTTGCCTAGTACTTGGCTTGGGGCGGAGATTATCCCAATACATAAGAAGGGCTCTACGCTCCAACCCTCAAACTATAGGCCAATTAGCCTTATCTATGTTACACAAAAAATCTATGCCAGGGTACTGTTACAACGCTTGGAGACCTGGTCTAGTGATAATAACATCTTGACACCGCTTCAGGCGGGATTCAGGGCGAAAACCTCAACAATTGACCAACTATTCTGGTTACAAGTGATATACTGGAAGCATGTGACCTTGGAAGGGGGTAGTCTTTATCTTACATTTGTCGATTTAAAATCAGCTTTCGACATGGTGGATAGAAAACAACTATGGTCCATTTTATTAACAATGGGGGTTCCACCTTATTTATGCCACCAGCTTAAAATCTTACACGCTGGCACTTTTGCTAGAGTACGCTTCGGTAAACAAGGCCAGCTAACTGGAGCCTTCCCGATTGAGAAAGGTGTTAGGCAGGGCTGGGTCCTTGCTCCAACTCTATTTTCGCTTTTTCTCAACGGGCTTATCGAAGATCTCTTAGCTAAAAATGATATAGACTCCCCCAAATTGGGTGCCCGAAGATTCCCCGCCCTAATGTTTGCGGATGACACGCTTCTGCTTTCAAAATCTCCAATGGGTATGCAGCGCGTGTTAGACCAATTCTCCAATTTTTGCTCCAAAAGAAACCTGGTGGTTAACATAAATAAGACTAAGTATATGGTTTTTAATGCAAATACAGTTAACTACCCCCACCCAATGATGGATGGCAGACCCCTTGAAAGGGTTTCAACCTTTGAATATCTGGGTGTGACTCTGAATGACAAAATGGGTTGGGGCCCTCAAGTGGCAAAGGCCAATTTAAGACTAACTCAAGCAGCAGGGGGAATCCTTAAAGTACAGAAGAGCTGTTCCCTTAAAATCATTAGTGCCCCGCTTGAAATTTTTAAAGTGCAAGCTAGGGCTTCATCTCTCTATGGGGCAGAACTTTGGGGTCATACATCAGTAAGTAACCTATCTATAACTGAAATAACTTTATAAGACAACTACTGGACCTTCCAAAAAGCACTCCTTTACTCCCGCTAAGACTTGATCTAAATGCCTGCCCAATTGTAGACGCTATTGCCATTCGACCGTTACTTTATTGGAAGCGTCTCTGGAGCACTCCTGAGCTGGTGAGCTATAAGGAGGAGCTTAAAGTTGTCATGGCTTCAATTGGTTCTGGTGGGATTCCTTGGCTAGCATTCGTCAAACACTCACTTGTATTGACTGGTCTCGAGGAACTCTGGTTTAATCCTGAAGTTTCCTGCCCAGTTATCTCTAAGAAAGCAGTGGCGAGTGCTGTCAAGCAAACTAACCTAAGGAATCTCTTTCGCTCAGTAAAATCCTCAAGCTTGACTGATGTTTTTTTGGATGTAAAGTCCTTTTATAGCTTCGAGTCTGCGATTGATTTAATCCAACCAACACTAGCAAAGAAGCTTTATTTACAATTTAGATATGGCACATTGCCCTTTTTTTACATTTCTGATAGGTGGAGGGGGGGACTAGTACGCCCCTGCCCTGGTTGCCTCACCGAGGATGAAACCCCGGTTCATGTTATCTTATTCTGTCCAGCTTATGCTTACACTAGGAAGAAATGGATAATTCAGTTGTGCAAGAACCTGGGGATAAAACATTACTTGGCCTTTTTTAGGATATTAACATCAGATACCGACCCATTAATTGTTTTTGCAGTAGCTAAGTATCTACATTCAATGTGGATTGCACGAAGGAACTTGATTAATAATACTGTTTCAATTTAAAATCAAGCAAGATGAATTTTGAGAATATTTTAACTTCTTTTTTAGGAATATTATTGCCATGTCAATTTTAAATTTTGGATTTATTTAAATTTTTAAAGGAACAAATGTCTAACAACCATGTAATAATCTGAGGTTATACGTATGAAATGGATTGCCTGTCTTGTTGTTCTTGTATTTTTATGTGCTTTTATGGTAAATTCAACCGCAATAAAGCTTAAATGATGATGAAAAGAAGAATGTAAAGAAGGATGAGTGAAAGAATGCATACATGAGTGAAAGGGAGGGTGGAGAGCTGGAAGAAAGGATGGATGGGTGGATGAGTGAAAGGGTGGATGGATGAGTGAAAGGGTGGATGGATGAGTAAGTGAGAGGATGGCTGGATGGATGAAAGGGTAAACGGATGGATGGATGAGTGAAGGGATGGATGGGTGGAAGAGTGAAAGGATGGCTTGGGTGAAATGGTAAATTGGTGGATGGATGAGTGAAAGGCTGGCTGGAGGGATGGACAAGTGAAATTATGGACGGAAGGATAGAAGATGGATATGTTTGCAAATGGTTGAAAAGGTTTGATATGGATGGGCACACAAATGAAAGGACAGAATTAATGGTGAAAGACTGAATGATGGATGGAAGAATTAATAGATGACAGAATGTAAATTTGAAATGGTGGATATCAGGAGTTTGATGGAAGGATGAATGGCTAGATCTTTGGACAAGAGAGCTCTTCTGGGGAGGGTTGTGATGACTTACTTTGCTTTCTTGGTGACATAAGATTTTTAGTTGAAAGGCTACTCCCTTGCCTATGTGTTACTATTCTGTATTTGCTGTGTGCTTATGTGTGTGATTTATACATCATGCATATGACATTTTGAGTGACACCCAACTTCTACTTGAATGTTACACTAGTAATGTTTGCATGTTTTGTTTCAGGTGTAAGGTTTTAGGGAGAGCCTCATAATGCAATGAGCTGTGCTTGAGATGTATATTGTATTTGTAGCAATAGACAAGGCGTCAAAAATAAACTATGTAATAGTGTATCGACAGTTCTGGCGCGCCCGACTCCCGTCTGACGGGACCGACGCGTGTCATGGTGCGTGTCTGGCACGCGGCTAATGCAGCGATGGGGTGGAAGGACCGTTTGACCCGGGCGACACCGCTATATGCGTCTGAGAGGTTGGGCTCCCTGTGGACATCGAAGGGCTTCGAGAAGTGGGACACGATCGGAATCAGCACAGTGGGAGACCTCTGGACAAGGGGTGGCTTCAAAACTTTTGAGACGCTGCAGACGGAATTTCAGCTGCAAGGCAGTGAGTACTTTCGGTACTTACAAGTCCGCCACGCGCTGGGCTCCGTCTTTTCTGATGTCGCGTCCATTCCGGAGTCTTCCCCCCTGGAGGACAGAGTGCTGGATGGCCATGTCCCAGACAGCACGATCTCCCTTATATATAAAAAACTGATCAACGACAGATCGTGCCTGCTGACTAGTCTCCGCGAGGCCTGGGTTGCCGACGGGCTGGAACTAGACGACGAGGACTGGATCTCCGCGGTGGCCTCTCCGAAGGAGGTGGCCATCCCGGCTCGCCTTCGCTTCGTCCAGCTTAAGATCCTCCACCGGGTTTACGTGACGGGGCCAAGGCTTCTACGTATGGGCTTTGTTGGTGACGGATTGTGTAAGCGTGGCTGTGGTGCCTTAGCAACTTTCATGCATATTCTGTGGGAATGCCCACAGGTGGAGCGATTCTGGCGTGGTGTGCATGAGGTCCTGCGTGTGGTGACGCGTGTTGCGCTGTTGCCTGAAGCGAGGAGATGCTTGCTGAATGTGTGGGAACGAAATGACTATTCGGTCCCGCAGACGCGGTGGGTGACTCTGGGATACATGATAGCTAAGCGCGACATTGCTCAATTGTGGGGATCCCAGTGGCCCCCAGCGGTGTTGGCCTGGAAAGAACATATGGATTGGTGTATGTTTCGTGAAAAGGTAGTGTATGTGGCGAGGGGTAAGCCTGGGGCGTGGGTGAAAATCTGGGGCCCCTGGAACGCCTATCGCGGGGGTATTTGTGAGCCGCCACTGCTACCGGCTGCCTCACCAGCTCCATCCCCCTAGCCGACCCCCTCCCCCCGCCACGGCCGTGTGGTTCCCCTGTCCCTGATCTATTCCCATTCCCCTCTTCCGAGTTTGGCTGCTGGTTGGGATCCCCCACTTAAGGAGCACGTGCTGTCACTTTGGATGGCGGGTTGCCTTGCGGGTGTGGTTTTTTGTGTTGTGCTGTTTTGAAAAAAGGAAACCGTATTGTGGGCTTGGAGTTGTGTGGCCTGCGCTATTGATATCTCCTGATTTACCGATCTGCACCGCCAAGAGACTCTTACTGTAGATATGTCATGTGCTTCTGCCACTCTAGCGGCCGGCCGGATGGTTGTAGGCCCATACTTGTAACCCTTTTTTTAACATGTAATAAACGGTTTCAAAAAAAAAAAAAAAAAAAAAAAAAAAAATAGTGTATCGACAGTGCCTTCTTTAAGAAAGCTCCAGGGAAAAGCACCTTTGTGACTTCCGTCAGCGAATGCAACTCCCTGCGAAGCCTTTCTAAGCAAAGTCTGATTCCATATTTGAAGTTCCTCTTGATGAAACACCCATAATGTGTTCCCTATAGTGGGTTCATCACAGCAATCCTCTCTTTAGTTCACCTATGCGTGCCGCTTTACATCTCACAATCGCACTCAGATATGAGATGCTAGTAACGAAGTCTATCCGAGCAGATCTTCGCGACCCCTTCTCTCACCAAACATGCCAGCTCAGGACCATGAGTTGTAAACAGAAGATCAGACTGGACAACCCAGTGCAGTAACCATATAAATAGATTATTGTCATATGAAATACCACAAAAAGACCTGCACAGTTGTTCAAAGCTGCGCGCATACCGAAAAACCGTGAAGTGCACGATTGTCTCAACCTAATATAAACTTATTTTGACTTGCACTTAAGTGGCTGTCTATTTACTTACTTTTATACTATCACGCAACTTTCTCTGATGTGTCTGTAAAACGTACCTTTTGTCACGAAGTTTTGTTCTGATGTTTGACCTTCTGTCCTGAATTTTGACCCTGTGCCCTGAATTTTTACACTTACCGTCCTGAATTTGCACCCATGCCAGTTGGTCGCCCTAAAAGTACACGAGACAAGCCGCTGTAAAACATGTACTCTTGTGGAGTGCTTAACCAAAAATAACAAAGCAGTGCTTGAAAATTGAGCTGTGGAAAGACATTTAATATTGGGCATGCTCCAGGTGATGGACAAACATAAGAGCAGAAAAAAAAGAGTCCACACATGCTAACGGATAAGAAGTACGCAAACGAGTGTGACATTAAAGCCACCGGGAATGTTCTAAGCTGACAATGTGTCTTTCCGCACAGACAGCTTGCACTGTCTTGTAGACGAGAGCTAATAATGGACGAACCACCCCTATTTGTGTTCTTCAAATACTCCGCTGCTGGAATGCACGTAATGAGTTTGTCACAGGCACAGCAATCAAGGCAGGGTTACTTGAGGAGGAAAAATACATTAAAGGCAATGGTTTACCTAAAAAAGTTAACGCTACATACAGAGAGTTGGCTTGTAAGGCAGTGAGACTTGGGGCGTCTGCAGACACTCGACAACTGTGATCAGCTGTTTTAAAGAATGCGCGGACTCTGCTTTGGCTTGATAAGGGCCTGCGCAAACACACAAGTGCCTTCAAGGTCAACAAACTGGGAAGGGCACCCTGCCTGGAATACGTCAAGATGATAAAACGGAACTGGCGGCGGATTTTATTCATTTAAATACGTCTTTGGAAAAGCGCTGGGAATAACTTACGGTGCCTTGACTGCATAGATAACAAACCTGACAATAAACTAACCAAGGAGTTCAGCTAAACGGGGTGAAACCCCTTACCCGGCAGTCTGATCACAGGCCCAGAAAAACACTCGTCAATAAAAATGTTTATAGAAGACAATTTGCTGGTGTCTAGCGCAGTGCACCTCTTGCCTAAGCTTAGTTTTCCCTCCCACGAGGCGGAGGGGCAGCAGAGTGCCATCTGTGTGTCCTGTCTTACAGCGGAAGGGCGCGAGCTGTCCCTTATTACTCACTGTGCCAGGAATGTGCAACGGGAGGGGAAGGCGCTACTTCCCTGAGCACCGGTTTATTTTGGTGAGGCACGCGCTGCTCCGGTGCATGCCGGGGACTGTAGTTGTGCGACTTTCCTCCCGCCTGATTTCTGAAGGTGGGTGAACTACAAGACCCATTAAAGATGCGGCAAGGGCCCGGCTTTAACACTGCGTGCGATAGGAGGCAAGGGGAAGATGATGAGGTCGAGAAGGCGGTTCCGGGCAGCCCTCAACTAGTTCAGCTGCATGTCATAGTCGGTCCAGCTCTGTTTTTGCCCTATTAACTACTCATACGGAAAACCCCATTGGTATCGTGGGTGGAGGCCCTGCGGACACGCGTGGAAGGAGAGGCGACAGCGTACACTAAATTGCTGTGTCCGCACACAGAACCTTATCACAGACAGTGGTTTGCTGTTCTGCGCCACCTCCTGCGGCAGGCACCATGGGCAATGGGATGAACAAGGTAACGTGCGCTGACTGCCCCTCATTTTTGTCCCGTTACCGTAGCATAGGTTTGTTAGTTCGGTCCGGGTGCTTAATCGAGAGCCTACGGAATGTGTGAAAATAGAATGCTGTCCGTTCACAAGCTGGTACATGGAAGCAGCTGACATGTCAGATTGTCCCATGTCAGGTGTGAGTAGTTCTACAAGTCTTGTTTTTCTTCCGGTGCATGCAGCTTTGCGTTTCTATTGCGTATGAACAGAAAGACTTAAAACAAGCAAAGATAGATCAAAAATTCATCTTAATTTTTTGGGGGACGTATTGAGATATTCCATTTTTTTTTCTAACCACTTTCTGTTTTTGGGGGCGCGCTCCTCAGTATTTCACCCATGCTTCAGTTATTGCCTGAAGGATGGAAGTTCTCCCCCTTGCTAAAAAATATTAATTTGAGTGTGAAATGAGGAATAGACCACCCCTTCGATATCCATCACACTGTCCCAAATATAGGATGTTACCCCTACCCTTCTTAAAACAGGAGTGGGCATGGCTAACTTCTGCAAAGAATGAAAACACATCTATGTATCACGCGAGTGCGTCATGTTCTTGTCCGCCCACGGGGAAAGTTCACTTCTGACTGGGCTGCTGCAGACATTGGAAGGGGTGTGCCCTCTCTTGAATGAGATGGCCACAGTGCATCTTCTCACAGCCATGGTTTTGCAGTCGGTGGTGTTTCAGGCGAATTCTGCGTAACAGGCAAATGATTAGTCCATGGCCACTAAAAGTTTATAATTACCCCAAGGCTGCCTGTGTCTGAGACCAGTCTCACGTGCTCAAAATGTATTGCATTACAAAGCTACGATTGGTTTTATTTGAATTTGCTTTGTTAGTGCAAGCATATGCCTGCGATGTTTAGGTGGCAACACAATTTTTTTTCTACTTTTACTCTTTTATTGTATTTTGCATATGTTGTTAAATTTGTGTTTTACTGGAGCTGTGTGAGTGGGATAAATCAAGAATAAGTCAGCAAATGAGTAAATGGACGCATAAATGCGAGGACGAATGACTGTGCATGTATGATGATTTATTGAGTTCATATGTGATTTGCTTATTGGCTAAAACCCATTGATGGCTGATGAAACATTTTTAAGCCAGACCTGTTGTCATTTCCAATGCTTGTTTTAGTGTGCATTTCTGCAGCCTGCAAATTGATGTGCTCTCATTTAATGTGTCTTCTCCAAACAAAGGTCCCTGACTGTAGAACTTACTAATACAATTATGAATATGGTAAAAATTTTCTTAACCAGCCACTGCTAATTCCACAGTGTATGGTCTGGTGGCTTAGTGGACTAATGCATCCACTGCAGGGAACTGTGTTCGACCTCATGGTCACAGGTTCAAATCCCGGCGGGTCCCCTCAGCCTTTCACCCATCTGAGGTCGATAAAATGAGTACCATTGACTTGGGTAACAATAAACATCTGTTATTCAGCTCCTTGAGACCCACGGGTGATAAGTGTGCTTTACAAATACATGTGTTATGTTATGATCGTTGGCACCCTAAATGCCTATTCTAGTGAGCGCTTTGTTTCCACCCGATACTATCAGCATGCCTTATCTATCTCCCTTGGAGCTAGCCGTTGTTAAGAAAGATGTTTTGGGATCCAACAATGGTTCTGTGTAAGTGTAATCCTGTCCAAGGAGAAGGGGGTGAGGTGCATTACGTGCCAACTACAGTACTGGATAAGTCCTTTCTGAATACAAAACAGTTTGTAACACCTTTACCGTGTCTCGGTGAGGCACCCTATGTAATAGGTTGGCCCACACTACTCTGTACGGTAGGGAATGAAACTGCACACCAGAAATGAATCGCATTAAGGCTGACATGTCAGAAATTGCTTGTCTCCATGCTGAGGGGAAATGGCCTTGGAATTCCTAGGGGGACATCCCTTTTGGAGCATTCAGGCTGATGAATCGGCATGTTTAGTTCCTGTCTGTAATGGGCCAGAAGAGCTTAACACTTGTATTGGAATGCACCCATGGTACTTAATAGAGTGCCAGGTTACTTCAGTCAGTTCCAGCCTTCACCTCTGAACTGCTTTTGCACACTTTAAAACCCAGGAAGCATTGCCATTCTGAACCCAGGCTGAGTGGTGTTTCTTTCGGTTTTGTTGCGTGAGCAGAGTCTGAGAGAATGTTACTCCCTTACCAGCAACATAAATAGAAACGATGGACTGTAGTAAGTGTGACGTTGATGTTGACAACAACCAGGATAATGCGAGCAGAGCACTCATGGTGGAAACTGTCTTCAAGCTGTAACTATAGCCTCTAGCGTCATGCCAAACTGGCGTTTGCCAGTTGAGTCTACAGAGGAGTCTGAATTTTGGTTCCTCGTTGTTATAGGTGCTTTACGAGAGCCTGGCCTGAGGAATTAGTTGTAGTAATGAAGAATTGTATTTGAGTGCATTTCCACCGCCTCCATTAAGAAGCTATGGTTTATGGTGTTGGGCCCTTTATAGGTCGAAGCTTGCGCTGTCTAGTTTCTGAACGACATCTTTGGGACATTCGGAAAGCTTCCCTGGGAATGCATTCTGGCCTTTGCTTACCATTTGGCTTTATGGTTTGAAACTCAGTTTCTGGCTATCTATTTGCTGGCTTTATTTGTTTTAGACTGTCCAGCGTGATTTCATTTCTCCAAAGGAGCAAATCCTTTTTACACTGCCTCTCCTTGTATTATCCTTGTATTATTCCCCGATGCTCCTTTCTGAAAACAGGCCTGTAAATCTTTTTCTTATTTCATCACATTTGTTGTGCATTTACAAACAAGAGGTGGAATGTCAGGCTCTGTGTTCCGATGGAGCTTGGTGATTACTTTTCTTTCTCTGACTTCAAGGTGAGTGGATTTATGTGACACTTGCTGGATACTGGGTGGAGGAAAGGCTTTTTTTTCTCTAGCACACAACATTTAAATGAACTGCAAGTATTTCAGAATATATCAGAATTAGGGATATTTGTTTGTTAATTCTTAAGTGCGTTGGAAACAAATTCTTTTAATATGATAAAAAAAATCAATACACTGGGTGATGCCATTTCCCCACGTTATCGTTTGTGCTTTGTATAGTTTTATTAGTAAAACTGTATGTTTGTGCAACTATAACATTTGTCAGAATAAGAGGGAGAAGGAGGTTCAGGATAGGTTTGTCCTCCTATATCATTAAAGTACACTCAATTGATCCATAGATAATGGATCATGAGAAACTAGAAAAGTTAACAGACAGTGGGTTCACCAAATTGGTGAGCCTCAACAATTTAGAAAAGAAAAATGCTTTTCTAGAGTCCCCTCACTCACCCAGGGTTGCCCCTAGGTGACATGCTTCATCATTGGGGCCATCCCAAGCACCTACTGCTTGGGGCGTGCTACGACTTGCGAGATTTACGTAGCAGCACTTTTTTGTGTGAAACTATGTGTTGTGCAGTGTTGGGGGAGTGGTGTTTGTGTTAGTTAAAAATACCTAACTAGTGAGTTAACAATTTTTTCCTACTCCTAGCTGGTAAGATAAAAAGGGTTTAATAACAGGAAAAATATAACTGTTATGTGGTTATATTGCCTATTATTTTGTCAACATGTTTCGAGGTATCCCCTAACCTCTTCTTCAGGACAGCATGGGATCCAGCCCCACGTGTACCACTCCGTGCAGAAACCTAAATTAAGGTGAAAAATTAGACTAATAACATGCGCCTATTGAGCGCGCTTGGTTATATACATACGGTTATTGATGAACACGTAGTATTTATATGGTAGCACTAATATGCCCCATGGTCTGTCTGGGTGGAGGGGCCTGTATGACCTGTTCTCGGCATACTGTATGGGGCACAAGATCTGCCTACTTCAGCCATTGGTTTAGCTCATTATGAGTGATGGCATTCTGCTTGGGCACAATGTGCAAGTCTCCAGGGTCCAGAACTGGTATAGTGGAACTTCTCAGTTACCCCTCCCCCTCTGTCATTGATGTTGCACTGTTACCAGTGCGGAAGCTGAAAGTGGATCAGGAAGATCCCCCTTCAGGACCGTTCGTGTTGTGAGGTACATTTGGTGGGGAAGAATTTGATAATGTATGTGTGTTTTAGAAGTGTGTGTATTTGAGTACATTGATGCGTCTGATTGTGTCTTTGTGAGCATTGAAGTATGGGGTTCAGTGGCATGATGGTGACCTTGCATAAGGTGTCCCGGGGCATATTAACCATCATGGTTCCCACACCTGACACAACGGTGTCCTTCGCATAATCTTGGGCCCTGTTCCAGCATATAATGAATATACTACCCTGTATGGCAGTTGTACTGGATACAGCAGTTGCCTTGACAGAAGCTGTCCCCCATCTATTTTATAAGTCGATATGGGATTCTCGCTGCCTTTTATTCCGCCAGGAAGACCATGTTTTGTGGTTCCACAGCATCAAAGATAAAAGGAGTGCATTACTGAAGTGATCTGCATTGCTCGGGCCATTCTGGTGTTCTCCGTGCAACAGGTGGTCTCCACTTGCTCCTCTTGAATTGGCATCAGCATTCTGACCTCTCTATGGCCGTAGCAGTCTGTGTGGGTTTCCAGCAGCAACGGCCTGTTCAACCTGCTGAGATAAATGTGGGAAAAAAGATTCAAATACTGGAGGTGGAAACATTGTATGTCTTGTAAGTCATGCTGGAAGGAGGTCATTTCCTTGTGAAAATGGGCGTGGCTAACGTCGTAGTTCCCCAATTAAGTCTACTTGTAATTTCGGTATTTTGTACCTGAGATTCCCAAGCCAAGATTGTGCTCATCCCATTTCCTGTGATGACATATCCTGGCTAGTCCATATATTAGGAGGTTTTGTTTTGAGATTGATATGTCACAATGTATTCAAAGCCCTATATTGTTTTTGTTCTGTTGCATTCATCGCCACCTTATTTTTATTTATTTTTTTGCCCTGATTTCATCCTTTTTCTGCCACTGATTCTGATTCTTCAAGGATCTTCTTCTTAGACTACTGCTGCTCTTTTTGACCTCTTATTTTAGAATAGTTTTGGTACCTTGTTTCTCAATTTTATTTGTACTCTACCTTCAGTCAAGTGCATTCATCATTTCCAAAGATGATTTTGTTAGCTTGTAGCTTTTTCCTTCAAATTGTGACCCTCTTTTAATAGACACTTTATGCCTTTCATATGTAGATACAAGTGCAGAGTGGAAATGTGACCATTGGGAAGAGTTGCCCTTTTCTCAAGCAATCAAGATGAGCAAGGCCCCCAAACCATTGGAATATGAGCGTAATACTCTGCATAGTGACCATATCTTGCATATTGATAGGATGACCTAAGCTGTCCTTGCCTTGCATATTACTGTATGGTGGCTATAAATGACGTAATGGTGAACCTGGTATAAATTAATTATCTCCTGGCAAAAACTGGCATCTTAAACCTTCTGACAGTGCATGGCAAAATTATAGGTCCAACTGAAGATAGTCCTGGTTGACATGTTGCGCTCAGCCCTGGCATTGTTGCCATCACAGACGTGTCCGTCGCCATCACGGGTGTTAAAGTAAGGCTGGTCTTTGGTGACCATGCATAGTTTCTGTTTGGCATCTCTGGCATAAAGTGTATGTATGTGTGTGTGTGTGTGCATGTATAATGTGCGTGTGTGTCTATGTGTGTGTGTGTGTGTGTGTGTGTGTGTGTATGTATATATATATATATATATATATATATATATATATACACCTATTGGCTATGCCAATGCTTGTCCAAAGAAGTCGAGCACACACGGATTAACCTTTTCAGCAGCCCCTTTATTTGGTTCACAGAATGACGCGTTTCGCTTTAATAGCTTCATCAGATGCCCGCCAAACATCAGGTAAGTACCACACCCACATTTAAATAGCCACATGCCCGCTTCAGTTGGTTGAGGCATTGATGGCAGGCAATGAGGGGAATGTCTCAAGCCCGGAGCACCGAGCCTGTGTAGAGCAGACCTTCAATTGTAGTACTGCCCCAGTGGGCGGTGTCCGCTCTCACCTCACGCCCATTTTGATGTTTACTGTAGGTGGAGGGCTGCTGATAGTAATCCTAATCTCACCGCATTGCTTCTATATCGTGCCCAGGCAAGCGCTTCAATAAGTGAAGACCTCCCGCAAAGTTGCTGTCCCAAGCAATGTTGGCGAAGCAGATTTCGAAAATGCGGTGGTTCGGCGCTTTCCAAAATGTTTTCAGAGCGTCCAAACTTTTGCCATAATCCGCCGAACAGCTTTAGAGACGGGTGCTGTGACCGCACCTAAATACCAAACCACACTCCCTTGTTGCAGAAAGCCTTTGAGAAAGGGAGTTGTCCTGAAACACGTCAGGCTCTGCTGATGCTGGGAGCATGGGTTTGTTCCCTAAACTGGAGTTTGCTAACAGTGAGTGTGTCCTGCCTTTGGGTACTTGTGGAACTGAATTAATACGACCGACCCGGCCGAAGGATGCACCGCCGCAGAAGTTAGCGGTCCCGCTGCTGGTGCGACGCATCAGCGGAGCTGGACTGTTTAGCATAAATTTTGAATGGGGATGAACTCTGCCTGTGCCTCTGTGATATTTTAATCATGTTGGATTGAATGGACTGCCTGCAGCCCACTTGGGATTTATTTTACGAACTACCAGCCCCATAATGCTTTAGTGCTGTACTACTCACCTGAGTGTGATTGTGACGCTGTAATAAAGGAGGGACAAAAGCTGATGTTCGTGTAGCTGGCAGTCATTCAATTGCAGATGACGCATTTCGCTTTAATAGCTTTATCAGATGCCCGCCAAACATTAGGTAAGTACCACACCCACATTTAAATAGTAACATGCCCGCTTCAATTGGTTGAGGCATTGATGGCAGGCAATGTGGGGGATGTCTCAAGCCCGGAACACCAAGCCTGTATAGAGCAGACCTTCAACGTTAGTACTGCCCCAGTGGGCGGTGTCCGCTCTCACCTCACGCCCATCTTGATGTTTACTGTAGGTGGAGGGCTGCTGATAGGAATCCTTATCTCACCGCATTGCTTATATATCGTGCCCAGGCAAGCGCTTCAATAAGTGAAGACCTCCCGCAAAGTTGCTGTCCCAAACAATGTTGGCGAAGCAGATTTCGAAAATGCGGTGGTTCAGCGCTTTCCAAAATGTTTTCAGAGGGTCCAAACTTTTGCAACAATCCGCCGAACAGCTTTAGAGACGGGTGCTCGCAGGTGCTGTGACCGCACCTAAACACCAAACCACACTCCCTCGTTGCAGAAAGCCTTTGAGAAAGGGAGTAGTCCTGAAACACGTCAGGCTCTGCTGATGCTGGGAGCATGGGTTTCTTCCCTAAACTGGAGTTTGCTAACAGTGAGTCCGTCCTGCCTTTGGGTACTTGTGGAACTGAAATATATATATATTTACATGCAAATTACTCTCTGCCACTGGATCTGCAGACCCACCAGGCACGGACCTTGGGTACTCCAAAGAAATACGATTTAAAACGTAATGTTGATGGCGAGAGAAGTGAATTTAATCATAAATAGTCCACAGAAATCAAACGGGTATAATGCCTGCTGTGACGCGTTTCACACGACACAGCGAGCTTGGCCACATGATACGTCTCATATCCGGCAACTCACATAAAACCGCAAACGTGCACAATTGCCTGTAAAACAAGCTCACCAAACCCATGTGTATAAACAACAGACTACATTTTACGTCAGTAAGTCTAGTTTCTATATATCATTAATGTGCGCTGGTAGATCTCAGATTTGAACTACACTATATTCACATTGTAACATCAAAATAATAATGTACAAAAAAACGAATTCTGTTAACATCACATTACAGTGAATGTTGTAAAGTTCATTGTTGAATCGTAGCTAAAGATGCAAGTGCATCTACTAATTGAAACCGCAATAGACAAATCAATACTTCAATTTAGAAAAGGCACATATAAATACTATACTGACTGGGCAAAGGAAAACCTTTTAGTATGTTTCATGGTTTATCAAAAATCAGAGTGGGCATAATAGAAACGATAAGTTAGTTAATGTCGGCAGCATATGACATCGTAATTAAACATTTAATTGTATTAGTCGGTTATGAAAGCTGAAAGTGACAATAATCAAAAGTTCTAAAACCTTAATAAATAACAATGAGTCATAACTAGAATAGTTCTATATATAATATATATTATTTCTCCAAAAGTTAAACCTTGGTTATAGTTGGGAAAACTTTATTCTTTGTACATAAATCAAACTTAAACTACACCAACGTTAGAAATGTAAAATTTCTGGTTATACCTTAAATTTATAATTTACCCAACACCTTTCAAATTATTATAATTCCTGCACCTCCATATACAGTGTAGTGAACTTGGTAGCCAAACTACATTAACTATAACTCACCACTGGACTATACACTATGTTCTCATAAATGATATGATTTGAGATGTCGTAAGTGTTATGTATGCTATGATTTCAGATGGTATAAGTCAGTTATACTCGAAGTGCGTCCCAGGTGTCTCATGCGGCCATCTTGACCTTTACATGCGTCCCTTGGTTAAACAGCAGCTCTTGGCTGTTGTTTACGTTACAAAGCACTAATACTCGTAAAGATATTAAATAAATGGCAAGTATTTATTTACAGTCGAACTGAAGTAAAAACAAAAGGTACAGAAGCATCTATACAATATGTCATAGACAATAACAAACCAATTTATGCAAGTGAGCAACAATGAAACTATGCATATTTGCAGAAATAAAAACATAGATAATAGATGGAATGTACCTTTGTGGAAAATATGCCTATTCTGGTCAAGTAAGAAGTTAACCATACATAATGTGCAAACCTGTAAATATATGCTTAGGCTACCATACACATTTGGCATTGCAATTAAAAAACAAGCATTGGCATAGCCAATAGGTCTCGCCTTTGGGACCTTATAAGTGTTTAGCCATGCAACACTTGAAGTAGTTGCGCCAAGGATATTTTGCTGGATAACTTAACACTTATAAGGTCCCAAAGGCGAGACCTATTGGCTATGCCAATGCTTGTTTAACATTTAAATGTTTTTTGCTCATCATTCTTGGCGTAGAAGGGTGGATTGGAGAATTATTTTTTTGCCAAAACAGATTAACACTGCTACATAGAATGCCACACAATTTGTCATTCAATCATTTTTCCACACTTAACATGTAGGCGATATCAAAGCTGAATAATGGTAAGGTTTTAAATGGAACGTAATGCTGATATTTAGCCTACACTTAATTACTTGGCATTTTAGCAGATAAGAGAACAGAGATGCAGAGAGATTTATCCCTTATCTCACAATTTGGTAAACTAGTAAAGAAATGAATAAAAACCACATGCTCTTGGTGTTAAAATTGACAACGTAACCATTAATTCTGATATGTTCTCTAAGGCTCAGATTTTTTTGAGACAGGAGCAGTAATTCAATTAATTATAAAATGCACCAGTAAGATTAGCAGAATTCAGTTTATGGGTTGTACTTTAACCTAATGGAGGGGCTACTGGAATTATGCAGCAGGTGAGGACACAATTTTCCAGCAAGAAAAGGCAAATTATGTAGGATAAGGCAGCTCTTTTTTGTGTTGGTATTATTTTATTAATTTGCAACTTTTACTCACCGTAACACTGTATGAGAAAAGATTTCACCTCAATAGTACCTGCTTAGTAACCAAATGGAGCAATTAGCAACTGAGAAATGACCTGTTAACTTTTGCGAAGGAGCACGGTGCAACGTTTTAAGTAACTTTTGATCTGTTTGAACTAGAAACACTTTTTTTGTTAAAACCTACAAATTATGCATCATGTGATGGATTATGTGGTAGATGCAGCAAATCCACAGTTATGAGGAAAACGGTGCAGGCACAGAATCGCATAATTCTAATGGCCCGGCCTAATTGATTCTCTCTGTCACACAGGCACTCCTTTCGCACTCTCTTTGCTAATGATTTATGCTCCTTTTAACTGGCCTATGGCACGAACAGCGTTGGTATGATGGCCAATGTGATCATGGCAGTATTAAAGTCTGTGACACCAATGCTGCACAGACTTCACCTTTAATGTACAGCTATAGCCCAAACATATGAAAGTGACTAAAGAAACCAACTAGAGAAAACGCTTTGCTCACTTATATACCTCTACCTGCAAATCATCCAGATTTTGCATAAAACATGCATGATCAGTTGCCTCTTTACATAAAATGCCATTCTTAAAAACACTAGAATGTTAAACGATAAAGGGCTCTCTGTACTTCTAAATCTAATCCAATTTACCGGCCCTCTATAAAAAACTAGGGCAGACGATCTTGGAATGAATATTTAATAAGTTGGTGTGGCCTCGCACATCTTGAATCTGAATTAAGAAAGGTGGTATGTTAACTGGAGAACAAACAACTGAGCAGTGGGACAGATCATGTGCATTTTTACTGAAATGCCACCCGGTCTTCTCGACGCATAGAACCCTAAAGATTTTTTAAAGAGGCAGCGGCTACTTCTCGTTCCAGGACAATGTACGTTTCATGCAAGTGTCATGGATGCTAAAACCAGTTTAGAGTACACGTTTTTCCACGGAACTGCTACGTTTACTAAGGGAAAGGATATATTGCCCAGACTGCAGTGAACACGAGCTAAAAGAAAAGTGATTACAAAACACTAGCCACGTGGATAACTTATGCTCCTGACATTTTAGCTCCTGTTTGTTTAAACGAGGGTTATTTATAAGCATGCTCTAGGAACAGTACTTCTCGACACATGGATCAACATTGTTTCAGCAGCACCACCCCCCCTTCACCAGGTGCCTAATCTGCCATATAATACGTATGAAAGTGAATCACACAGGTTACATGTCAGCTATATCTATTAACAGAAATAAGGGAACCTGTCGAAAGAATACGTGTATAACAAATGATATGTGTCTGTAACTTTGAAACGTGACACGATGTTCTAGCGTTGATTTTATCTCAATAAATGTAGTTTTACAGTGGATGTGATCCGTGTCAGCTGCCATGTGATTGCTTTCACGGGGTTTGCACATCACACCGTGAGGAAGGACGGACAGCAAATCTGGTTTGAAGCCTGTAATATTCCAATCTTTCAAAGCGCGTTCTGGTCTTGCAGCGCTAATAAATACTACTTTACCTGTGACAATGAAAAGGAAGCGAGTGACTCAGCACAACCCTTCCTCTCTGTCCGCTTGGCTCTGCTGCGAAGCAAGCAAGCCCCGGGACTAATTGAAAGGGAGGGAGGAGGAGAGCAGAACGAGTGGGGTGGGGGGTGTTGGAGACAGGAGAATGAAATCAAACCATCGTGGTGCTCCTGAAAGGGCACCGCGCCTGCCATTAAACATAAAAGAAAGGACCAGCCAATCTCTGGGAGACCATATCCAGTCATGGGCCCAGGCAGCTGTGAGGAGCAGGAAAGGCAGCACAACCCTCCCTCTCCGTCCGTCCACATGGCTCTGCTGAGAGGCAGACTGGAGCCAGCTGACTGACAGAGAGTACATGAAAGTCTCCAGTTACAGGCACAGGCTACAGCGTGAACAAGAAGGGCTGGGCAAGAAGGGAGGGGGGAATGTGAGGAGCCAGAATACAAGTGAGAAAAAAGAGGAGGAGAAGGGAGATGCAATCAGAGCACCAAAAGGGATGGGTGAGAAGGGAGGGGGGAATGCAAGGGTCAAAGCGGCGAAAGTGAAAGTAATCGAGCAGAGCATCAAAGGGCTGGGTGAGAAGGGAGGGGGGAATGCAATGAGCAGAGGAGCAGGCTGTGCACGTGCATGTGAGATCGTGCACTCAAGGTTTAGGCCAGCCAAAAGACTGGGTAGCACTTTGAAAATCCCACATATAAAATGTCTCTTCGAGCCTTTGGCTCGCGAGACCTAATCATGGACAACTCCTACCATTCCATAAAGCTCATTGATATATCTGCATCAAAACGAATTTGACACCAATAGCTGTGCAAATCTGCTGATATGTGCAATATATTATGTGCTGAGATAGAATGATAAAACTGCAAATATAGGTATGTTCAAATTGGGTAGCATTGTATGTGAAAAGCTGCATATATGTACTTGTACTAGTACTACAATGTAGGCATAGCATCGTAGTTAAAGATTTCAATTGCAACGTGCTGTACTCCGGTCTTTCCATAAACTGCATTAAAGTATGTCAATATCCTAGATAGTTTGGCACCAATATATATGTAAATCTGTGCCAATATGTTATAAAGTATATAACGAATAAGTATAAGCATTATAATGGAAACTCTAATCACAATATTATTGCATAAATAAATATACCAGTATTGCATTGCAGGATATCATATAATCAGCACTCTGCATTCCAGAAAAAAAACATAAACCAAAAAACTCCCTGGTATTCTAATCAATCAAATTGCTGGTTGAGCACCATGGGTGGCTGGAAAAAAAACGGGGACATTAAAATGCCAGAACTTACCTGCTACTCAAGCCCCTCAACCCCACTACCTGACCTTCCTCACTTGTAATAATTCTGAAAAAGAAAATAAGATTTACTTATTTGTTAATTTGGCTGGAGCCCCCCTACCGTCGTTCATCCAGAAAGGTTTAGGCATCTTTTGTTGTCAAGAACATATGAAGTTGACCGTTATACTGAACCTTTATTTTGCAGGCTAGACTATTGTGGCTTGTGTTCCTGCTGACCATAAAGGTCTCTCATATTACCTTATTTATTATTGGTTTCTTGACTCTAAAATCTAGAAAGCAAATTAACATTGTTCTGCGATACTTGGCATTTGGCAAAATGTGTCTATATCCTATACACCCTCATAATTGTTAGATCTTGCAAAAAGTCTTTGAGTAATTAATGCCTCCACATAGAAAATTTCCCCACATGCATACTCCTTATCCTTGAGGGTTACACTTATTCTGAGATGAGAATGTCTGGCGTGAACGTCAAGTTCCTCCTTGTTTGTTCCAAAGTGATGTGATCTCTCTCATAGCGAACTGACTGTGCAGTAGTTTTCAACAATCTATTCTCTCTCTTCTCAGAATCTGAGAGATCTTTTCACCCATCTTCTACAATGGCTCAGAACGTTGTTTACTAGTACCTATCTGGTATTGCTGTATCTTTTTAATTTCTTTCAAAATTTCCTTTAGCATTGTGTAGCACCTCTCTGTCTAGAATACTGCTTTTCAGCATTGCAATTATGCTTTTGATACCATTAGTATTGATTGGATTAGGCCGTGCTGTTATGTCTTGTTATGGTATCGGTTGACATCTCTGAGACCGAGCTAAGGCAAAGCAAATATGGGCATTAGCGTAAATTGTCTCTGTAAAAGTCATTGTCTTCGTTGCCTCTACCTGTGTGGAAACTTGAATCCTCTGTCCTTGTGGTGTGTCCAATGCCTTTGTTGCTAAATCCCCCCAATAGGAGTGGCTGTGAATTTGTCTATACGCCATCTCTTTCAGTGTTTATTGGACACCTTCCATGATACTCATTCTTGTTTTGAAGCCGCAATCTACTTGTGGTTGTTGATTTAAGAGTTTTTAAACATCTTGATGGTTTACTAGGTATACTTGTGGCTTTGAGTCTTAACACTCCAGGGTGGCGACTTCATTCACTCAGTTGTTGACTGCATGAGGTCCCTTAACTGAGAACAATTGGGGTTTTTAAAGCTTTAGTTTTTAAATACCCTCCCATACTCTATGGGTTCAATCACCCACACTAAAAGACAGAAGGATGCCAGCTCTTTACACTGTTGTTCTTTCCACTGCTTTTGGAGAAGCGTCTTAGCGTTTTATAGAAGTTTCTTATTATATAGCGATTTCAGAAAAAATGTATATATATTTTTCTTTCCTTCCTAGATAGTGTGCACTTTTTGCCCAATTTAAATGTAGTGCTTAATGTCTAATGCGGAGGCTCGCTTACCAATTAAGAGATGAACACACCCACCGTCGAGTTTTCAGCTCCATTGGTTGCATAGTATTATTGATTGTATTGTTGTCAACGTGGATCGCCTAGACAACCTTTTCTGGAGCAAAGGGGAGAAATTCAGACCATTGACAATGGAGCTCTTCTGCCCCGTAACAGGGCCAAGCCATCCAAAATCCTTACACCCCACTCCTCCCCCTAGCAAAAGCAGTAGAATCCCCAGCACACATTCAGGCCAATTGTGGCTCAATGAGATATTCTTCACAACACAATTTGTTGTTGACGAGAACAGGAAGCAAGGATCAAGCCATCAGTGGAGGGGGGTGAGATTCTCGAGCGGCGCGGGATCTACCCTTTCCAAATGTTTTAACAATTCAATGCGGGGCTACCGCTTAGGAAAACTTTCAAGGAAGCAGACATCGCAAAACTCCATCTGCAGCTCTGCGAGAAGAAGGGATTAGGAACACTGTGAAGCTAAAGACAATGCACTGCAGGCTGCATCATCCCTGCCCCAGTTTACAGCATTCCTGTTCTGGATAAAGTTATATCCACAGTACTGGACAGAAATAATGGCATAATTAGTGGGTGTTCTACATAGCTGAGGAGCATCCCTTGCTTTACTTGGATGGCTGAATGGTTTAGACCGCATCCCTCGGACTGTAGTCGAGGGACAAGGAATTGGTCTGCTCCTGAAACTTGGAAAGTGGCACATTGCTCCAGTTTAGGATATGTTTATTTGTGCCAGATTTGTGATGGTCTGTCCAGGACCTGCAAGCTCATGAATCTGCTACAGTGTTTGCTTCATCACTCAGCCTCAGCAAGGCAGTGTTGAGGTTGCAAGGTAACATAGTGGCTTGCCTCTCTGCGGTACCTTGGTATCTTGGGCACAGTTGCACTTATGGTGGGGGGTGTACTGTGTTTCAAGGCACTTGTGCCTTGGTTTGAGGGAATCTTTGGAGCACTGCAATCAAGAGTCTTCTGCCACCCGTGAGGCACTCCTTTAGTTTTTTCATTCTATCCCACCTCCTTGTGGGTTTCATGCTGCCTCCAACAGACTTATTTTTTTCTTCTTATTTGGGATGGATGCTAAACAGATTTCGATGGGATGGACTGAGAGAGCAATGCAAATTCCAACTCAGTTCACACGGCCATGTAACCCTTGCTGACAAACGGCTACTGACACCTCAGCACTTTAAATATAAACAATAAGGCAGTCAGAAATCTCCTTAAACAAGGTACCTCCCCATGGAATGCTCTATCTACTCAACTAGGATTGGAAGAGCATTACTGCACATTCAGAAATTCCTTCAAGACTTTCTTCTTCTCCCTTGCTTTCAGATAATTTCACTGCCTGGATAATGTTCTCAATCTACAGCAAGTCTACTGGTCACACCTGACACTGGTCTGAGGTCATGCACATCCAAGACTTTACCATCTTTATCTCCTTATATTCTTTCCATGCAATCTGAGGCCCCAGTTGTTGGTGAGCAGTGTGTTATAAAAACCCCAAGCATAAACAAACAAACAAAAAACAGAACCATTGAGTAAAGCATCCTGTTCAACACTGGGGGAGCAGGGGGTGGGGGAGTGGTGGTTGGAAGTGGGCAGGGGAGCGAGGCTCATAGGGTTGTGGAGGGGAGTGGGCAGGGGCAGAGTGGGGGACAGGGAAGGGGAGAACAAGAGCACAAAAAATTCAAAGGAAACTAATTTAACCATACCTATAGAAAACTTTGCAATCTACTCCTAAGATATAAGTAATTAGCTTGCCCCACTTGTGTATTCTGGTATTCCACTTGCATTTTAAGATTATCTCTAATGAATTTCCATAAATAAGTGTATTCCTTGATTCTTTTCGGGTGGGTTGATCCATTGCTGAGCTAGTACCAAAACGGTGATAGCCTAACCGTTTATATATATATATATATATATATATATATATATATATATATATATATATACATTATCAAATTAGTTCTAGTACTACTACCAGCACCAAACATAATACGCTGAATTAATTATTTTGAATATACTGGCACCCAGGCACACTAGCTTGAAGAAGGTTGAGTCCCACCAGTCCTGAATTAATCTTTTCCTCTGCCATACAGTTTAAGAGGGATCCAGATATTATGCCAAAGTGGAGAGTACATTTTGATGTTTGATATTTCCAAGACTCTGGTTATAGCATAACGAGCATGGACCAAACCTTCAGCTGACTTTTAATTTTATCTTTATTTATGTAAGCCAGATTGTCTAATTTCGGAAGATGTTGTCTGTGTGTTCCTTGCTCTTCAAACAATAGAAGCATTTACAGGCAACTGTAGCACTTTGCATAGCTTGGTTATGTAGTCCCACATAGCTGTCCAGAAGGTACTAAGGCTGTCTTCTGTGGGGAGTGTAAGGGCCTGATTTAAACTTTGGTGGACAAAGGTAAATGTGTCAGTATTATTGAGTACTTTACTCCTGCCATAACGAGGAACCTCCGTCTGCCAAATTTAGACATGTTCGACATACCAGTAGACATCTGTTAACATAGGGAGGAACCTCTGTTGCAGCGGTTCCTATCAATTTTTTTCAGTGTGAGGGACAGTGCTGTCAAAATGCTGGTACCTTCTGTCAAACTTTTAACATGTTATTGTATTTTCCAAAACAAAATACCAAGCGGGATTGTTGTTTTTGAAAATGCAAAAGCAAAGGACACCCATCACCATGAAAGGTGTCGCCCATGGTGTGGGGGTGTAATTTTGTAGTTTTGACTGCCCCTTACTACAGGTTTTACGTAATGGTACGGGGTAGTGGATACTGACCATTAGCCTGCCCACTCTAAATGGCGAGCAGTCGAATCGCCATAATTCCGACGGCCCTTATGCCTGTAAATCTGGCAGGCAGATCTTCAGTCTTGCAGAGGGGGTACTCCATCGCCATTGAAACGGAGTATCCTCTCCACCAAGCTCTAAATGAACCCCTAATCCATTTAAAGTCGGTCTGTCCTTTCTGAAGCCCAAATAAAAAGAACATGAATACACTCTGAAATAACCAAGGGGGATATTGCACAGCATAGCTCTTGTATGATAGAGGAGCCGTGATAGAGCAGCCATTTTTATAGCATTCATTTGCCTGATAGCAGTAGGCAGGTACTTAGAATTGCATGCGCCTGGATGAGATTGGTCCTATTGTGAACTAAAAGAACAGCTGTAACTACTAAATACAGTATCAGGTTTTTCAAAGGCAACAATTGTAGACCAGAGTTTTCGATGTTCAAGCCAGGCGTTTGGAGCAAGTATGACATGGTCTGAAAATTCTGTTATTAAATTGCTATGGTGATCACATGGGGCCATACCCTAATATGAGCACCTAAGCTGTTCACCCGTTACCTTTTTGAAGCAAACTGCTTCAGAAGTTTCACATCCCTATAGACAAGATTTTCTTCTACTTTAATCAATCTCTCCATATGATGGACCAGTATGGTTGCAGCAGCCATTGTACCTTTTATGGAGTGAAGCCATAGACATTGATTGTTTTGACATATATTCTAATCCTAGGATGTGATTGGATTTTGCCTTAGTCCTTGCATTTGACCTCAACTAGTTCCCCTGCTAAGTCATCGTTGAATTGCAAGATCATCAACTGGATACATGCTCCCCCTTCCTCATCCATTAACCACTAGACCAAACCTATGAGACATGTGACAACCACCCACCCAGCTCTTCTCCCAAGGCACCTCTTAACCTGTTCTGCAAACCTTAGCAGGCCTCTACCCTAGAATCGTGAACCTCATCACTACATCTGCCCTTGCAAAACACACAACGGAGAACACATGATATCCAAAATCCCCAATAATATAAAACATCTAGAATTCTAAAATCAAAACCTAGTAAGCATACAACTAACCTAGTCTAGACAAAGAAACTAGCACCTAAGAATCTTAACTCCATAGGAATCTGGATCATCATAATATTATAATGTTAAAGTCGTGTACAGTGCCCTGGACTACAGGGTTCTTCACAATTATCAAATTTTTCCATTTGACTGAAATGTAGCAGAAGCAATTTGAACCAGCGTGGTAATACTGTAGTAGTGCAAGAAATTGATACAGTAACAGAAAAGCATTTTGTGCATCCCTTAGTTTCAGTGAAAGTGGTACAGTAATAGGCAACTAAGATAATTTTGAAAGTATTTTCTGGTGGGGAGAAGGGTGGGCTATTGCCTGATTTTGAGTGAGAATCAGTTCCAGACAGTGGTAGTGGAGGCAGTGAAGAACTGTTTTTGGGAAAGGGGTCTTTCCAAACCAATTAGTCTTTGTTCGATTTATTAAAAATTAATCCTAAAAGTACATCACAAATTTGCATTCATAGAAAAGTGTCCAGGATTTTTTTTTATTTAAGTTACGTGGAATTTCTGCGTCTGACACGACTTGGATCACCAAAGATAGGAGTAACTGATAGATAAGGCTTATTTTGATGAATAGATTTATAAGCTAGGTAGCTAGTTTGATTTGGTCCTTGCTGTCGTTGATAGCTGGTGGTCATTGTGCAGTATGATGGAATAAGTCAGGTTTATGAGAGTAGTGCTTCTTTGAGCTGTACAGTGGTTAATTGTTGGGTGCATTTCATTACTGAAATACTGACATAATAAATGAAAATGTCCCTTCCGATAGCGACAACCATCTTAAAACCCCTTAATTCTAGCCCTGGATGCACCTATCTAGGATGTCTTCCCTGTAAATCCAACACATTCTTCAATGTAAACCAAATAAACCACCAATTGCAAATAGAGATGATCTCAAATAAAGTTCAGTATTTAGAGAAATGGCTTCACAGCCCCTTAGCTTGACTTGCACTAAAATCTTACCCACATTTTAGCACAACTCCGTGGGGATCAAAGACGATTGAAGAGAGACCTACTTATTTCTGGGCGTTGCAATGGTTCCAATAAAGGCATAGCAGACCATTGGCAAAGCATCATCTACACAAGATAGTCTGCAAACCTGTGTCAGGATGTGACGTGCACAGTACCACATCAAATGAAATCAACAACTAGGTTTCCAAGTCACCTTAACCAGATGCTTTCTTATCTATTGTCGTAAATCAGGCAAAATTGACAAATTGTTATGCAAATCAGTGAGTACTGACCTTCCATCACTGCCTACTTACACATTATTGGTTTTAGAATTGTCCATGGTAGGATCCTTATTGGCTGCACTAAAGGGCTTTAGAAGAGCTAGATGAGCTGGACGTGGCATTGGATTCCGCATGTGCATCATCAGCTGTGATTCCAATAAATCTTTGCCTTTATTTATAGGGTTGCAAAAAAAGGTACAACATTTGACTGCCACTTTCAGTTGTGCAGAATTTTGAGGGAAAGGTCCGGCTGCCAAAGGGTGAAGACAGTCAGGTTTTTTTATCTGCCACTGAAGTTCTCATGATTTACAGTGTATTTTTTTCTTTTCATAACATAATTTTATTGCTGACAGCTGATACAGACCTGGTACAACCAGGAACACCAGTAATGTACAGTAATTGATAATAATACTGATATCAACATTTTCAATATTGCAATTACGCCATTTGTAATATATGAATGTTTGAACAAAGCTTTTTAAAACAAACAGTAGTGCCATATTAAACTTACAGAGAAAATAAAAAGATCTGAGATACATAGATCCGAGCCATCCAGTTTGAAGGCAAATATGATCAAAATCTGGGTCATAACGCAAACCGTCATCCCAGCAGTCGCTCAATAGCAGAAATAGGAGGAACAGGTTCCAGGTAAAGCCCTCTATAGTCTGCTCACCTCTTCCATATTTTAGGGTATTTCTGGGGGTATCCCCTCACCTTGAAAACAGGTATTTCCTGACCCATAGAGAAATCCAAGCCCTTCTTCCATACTGAGACAGAAGGCGGAGATGCATCCTTCCACGCCCTGGCAATATCGCGTTTAGCTAATATGAGGCCTAGAAACAACAAGTGACGCTTGTATCAGTTGCCATCCAATCCCTCAGTAATATGGAGCATAGCCAAACCTGGCGAAAGTGGGATATCCCATCCTAGGACCTCCGAAAGGCAAGTGGTAACCCCCCTCCAAAACCTCCGCAAGGTCGTACACTGCCATACCGTATGTATGAAGGTGCCCGCAGCGGCCCCACAATGCAGGCACTGAGGGGAGGCGACCAGCCCAGCGCGCCAAAGTCTATATCTAGAGAAGTAGACCCGATGAAGGTATTTAAATTGAATAAGTCTCAAGGGCACCGCAATCGCCGCGCGGGGACTCCACCGCCTCCACCCGATCATCCTCATCTAAGGGGCCGAAATCTAGCTGCCATACGTCCCGAGTTTTTGTTTAGTGTAGTCCGGCTATTAGTTCGAAGTGTGCAATAGATTTTAGTTATTTTCTGATCTCCCAGATCCCCCATAAAGACTTTAGCTTATACGGGGTTGAAGTCGGATATATCTGCTTGCTGTGCTCAATACGGGGAGAAAGCATGACAGAATTGGAGGTATCTGTAGAATTGCGAACGGGGCATGGCATATTCTGTCTGGAGTTCCTGAAATGACTTTAAGTTCCGACCATGCATAACCACCCCCCACTGTGTCAATCCCAATAGCCTCCCAACCCCAAAACCCGGACAGCTATGCCAACTGCGGCAACAGGCCGTTATGCCACAGAGGGGTTTCCTTGATCAATTTACCCCAGCCTCCCATTGTGCGTAGTACTCGTTCCCAGGTCATAAAAACCGTCCTGGTTGCAGGAGGCAGTCCCCTAAGCTTCGGGCCGGAATGTAGGACCATATGTATCGACATGGCATCTGTCAGCCAACGCTCGACTGCATACGCTGGATCTCTTCTGTCTCTGTACCACCAGTCATTGAGGATGAGAAGATATGAAGCTGCATGGTAGGCCTGGATATGCGGAGTAGCCATGCTACAACAGTAGGTAGACTGGAAGCAGGTCCTCAAGGCCACTCGCGCTGCACCCCCCCCCCCCCCCCCCACCCTCCAAGAGGAACCAAGCAAGGACTGCATTTAGTTGCTGTAACCATGAGGGCCGTATCGGGTATGGGTGATTCTGAAGCTGATATAGAAGACGGGGCAATGAGACAATTTTAAATATTGCAGATCTGCCAAACAGGGACAGAGGTAGGTGTGACCACGAGCCCACCTGATCTCCTGTCTGCGTCCACAGTGGGCCCAGATTCCTGTCCCATGAGATGGACTGCGAAGCAGAGAGGAACACCCCAATATATTCGAAACCATTGGGGACGACCGTCACCTCCAGCGACCATTCGCCCAATTGACCACCTCCACTCAGGGGCCACAGAAAGGATTTACCACGATTCATGTAGAGGCCAGAAGTTTGGCCCAAAATTTGCATAATTCTGAGCAGACGTGGGGCAGTTCTATTGGGCTGCGTGAGAAAGAACAGCACGTCATCCACATAGAGAGCTATGCGGTCCGAGACCTCCTGCGACCACTCAAAGCCATAATTCTGAGCATCTAATCTCACCCCCGCCACCCGCCAACGCAAATAGGTAAGGGGCATCCCTGACGGGTTACCCACCCAATTGCAAAGCTTCCCTAGATGGACCCAGCCACATGAACTGAAGCCGTGATGTTGGTATACAGAAGATGAATTAAGGTAAGAAGGCGAGGGCCAATATTCAGGCGGCTAAGCAAGGCGAAGAGATCAGTCCAACTGAGCGAATCGTATGCCTTGTTTATATCTGCAAGGAGGAGTGCAGCCAGTCCATCGAGTTGGTCCACGGCAGCAATGGCATTGTGCGCACGGCAAATAGTATGCCGTGTGGCACGGCTTGGCATAAAGCCGGCCTGGTTGGGATGGATCATATCTGTAAAATGTGGGACTAAGCGATTAGCAATTACCTTAGCCAGGAGTTTGGCTTCGACGTTAAGGTGAGAAATCGGGCGGTATGAAGAGAAAAATTCAGGCGGCTGGCCCGGCTTTAAGAAAACCACTATTGTTGCATGCCTCCAGTCCGGTGGAAGGCAGTTATCCTCCACAGTGGCGTTAAGGACCTCCAGATATGGCACCATCAATTGAGATTGTTATTTTTAGTATTTTTTGAGAAACTCACAAGGAAAACCATTTGGGCCGGGTGCCTTGCCCGAGCTCATATCCAGTAATGCTTTTTGCATCTCAGCCGACAGTGGAGCATCGAGGGACTAGTGTACAGAGTCCCAGAGAGTCCGTGTGGGCAGGTCCTCAAGGACCCTATGAATAGTATTCGTGGACAGGGTCTCCCGGTGGGTATAAAGATCTGTAAAGTAGTTGGCAAAGCTAGCTGCAATTTGTGATGGATCTGTGAGTATCTTCCCGTCTGGGCCACGTATATCTGGGAGGGTCTGTGGGCTTAGTGTCTGTTGACACAGGGGATGAAGTAAGGCACTGGATTTGTCACCCCACTGGAACATCTGGCTGTGGGTAGCAAGCCAGTAGAGTCTAGCTTCGTACAGGAACTCGCTGGCATGTGTTTGCTGTGTGCTAAGCAGCTGTCTGCGCCCAGTGCCTCCATCCTCTCCTGTGCTTCTGCGCATTAAGTCAATCAGCCGGGCTTCAGTCTGTAGTGGCTTCTCACGACGCTGTTGATGCCACTCGGCGCAAAATGCTATGTCCGGCCCCCTAATTGTAGGTTTCATGGCTTCCCATAAGATTGTATGGGATTCGACCGTACCCATGTTAAGTGAAAAGTATTCACTGATGGACGTATGGATATGTAACCTATATTGCTCATCCTGCAGCAATTGTGGTGAAAGCCGCCAGCGGAAAGGGGAGCGTTTAGGGTCGAGGCATAGTTGTAGCGAAACTGGCGAATGGTCGGACATGCCCCGGGGCAGGATTTCGGCGGACCGTAATCTGTGGGTGTGGGGTGCAGATCTAAATATGTAATCTATGCGGGAGAAGGACTCATGCACTCCAGAGAAGTATGTGTATTTGTGTTCTGTGGGGTGTAGCGTCCTCCAGGAGTCAAACCACCCCATCCCCTGAATCAAGGGCAGTAGTTTTGACTTTCGCTCAGCTGTTAATCGCCCCGCACTGCACCATCTATCTCCCACTGGACATAGTAAATCATTCCAGTCCCCTCCCGCTATCGTCAGGCCAGGTGGGATCTCAGTCCAGAGTGTTGTCAAGCTCCACTGGGTTCCAAGCTAGGGGTGGGGCGGGGGCATAAACACTGCCAAGAACGAGGGGCTCACCATATAGTGTTCTGGTGATTACTATGAATCTACCCTGTGGGTCGAACCACGTCCTGAAGTGGACAAATGGAACACTGCAGTGGATGAGGATCGCTACACCACGGGAACCCCTAGTGAACCCAGAGTGAAAGGTTTGAAGAGATCCAAATCTTGCCAGGCAGTTTGTCTTAGTGCCCAGTAGATGGGTCTCTTGCAGGAGTAGGACTTCCGCTTTATAGCGCTTAGCCTGTCGGAGTACGTCTCCCCGTTTTGATCTTATCGAGGAGGCCGTGGACATTCCAGCTAAGGATCCGAAGTTCACGGCTTACGGAGCCCATCGAATTAGATGTCATGACTGGCAGTGGGGTATGTAAACGGATGCATGTACCTGGGTGGTTACAGTGTATTTCTGGTTGCAAACATTGAAAAAATATTTTTTAACAGCACTTGTAATCCCTTGCCTAGTTAGGCCTGAGTGTTTGGCTGCCTGGTGCAATTGAAGGTTCCAAATGAAAGTTATTATAGGGCATTAAGTCTGATCTTTTGCAGTAGTAGGTAGTAGAAGGTGACAGTCTAGATTTCCTGCCTGCACTCCCTGTAATCCAAATCGGAGAGAGATAATCTAGCTGGTGCGCCATAAAGGCTGTAACTTTGTTGCTTCCTGATCTAGAATTACAAACCATTTAAGGTTGGGACTTGCACAGTTTTACAGGTCACAGCTTTAAGGAAATTCACTTGATTCGATGCACAAGAGTGTATATTCTACTCTGGTACGCATAGTTCTTTTCCAGGATTGATAACCTCTTCATGCTGGCAGTAGCCATTGCAGCTGGAGGCGAAATAATACCCAGGGAATCTCAGATCACTCACCCCTTATGCTCTTTGAAATCAATCAATACTGTAGTAGCAGAAGCAAATGAAGTCTTAGTTAATGGTGGTTTCTTGACCGTGACCTCACAGACTTGCTAAGAGTGGATATTAATGATTTCTTTAATATTAACATTGGCTGCATGACCTCCCTATGATGCTCTGGGAGGCTTTTCAGGTCGTGCTCAGAGGCAAGGTCTTGTGTCTCATGTCAAGTGAAAACCGGTCAAGCAAGAAGTCAGTTTAGTGGCTCTTGAAATCAAGATACTCGCGCTTGAGAAAGGGACTTTAACATCCAAAGACGCCCCATTTTTAAGGCAGCTTGATAGCACACCAAGCCTCCCAGACTTGAGTCTACAACTTGGCGGACAAATCAGTTAAACTCCTTTACTGGTGGGCCACCCAGGAAATATTAACCTGAATAATCCCCAGTATGCGCACAGTAAAAAATAGTGACTCCGTGTCCACAGCAAAGGACATGGCTAACTTTTTTATTAACTATTGCAGCACATTGGATACCTCACACCCTCCCGGTGTGGAGGGGAACGAGGCAGGGTTGCTCGCTCTCCCCCTTGTTGTTCGCCCTGGCTATTGAACCGTTGGTGGCGCATGCCCGGCTGGGGCGTTCCTATGCAGGCGTTCACTTGAGGGGGGATGCCCACTATATCTCTCTATATGCTGACGATCTGTTGCTTTTTCTGGCGGATGCCGAGGGAGCACTGAGTGGGGCGACTGCCTTGTTGGACGCCTTTGGACGCCTATCTGGGCTCAAGGTCAACTGGGGCAAGACATGCTTGTTCCCGCTGGGACCGGGCGGCCGGGCCCCCCAGTCACTGGGTCCGGTCCGATGGGAAGGGGGCTGCCTGCGATATTTGGGGGTTAATATTTACCACTCCCAGCCGGACTTGTTGGAGGGGAATATTGGCAGAGCCATTCGCGGATTGCGGGGTAGCATGAGCTTCTGGAGTACGCTCCCGCTTTCGTGCGCCGGGAGGGTGGCGCTGTTGAAGATGGTGGCGTTGCCACGACTCCTCTATTTCTTTCGCACCCTACCTATATGGGTGCCTGCGTCATACTTCCACCGGCTCAGGGCGATGTCCACGGGCTTCATTTGGGGCTCAGGGAGAAGGCGGGTGGCGTTGACCACCCTGCGGCGGCCGAGGGCGGAAGGGGGCCTAGCAGTCCCGGACTTCGAATGGTACTATCTGGCGGCCCAACTCCAGTGGCTTACGCAGGCGGTTGCCAGGGAATACCGGGGCCCGGAGGGCCCACAGGGAAGGTTGATTCCGCGGCATGTGCTAGCCTTCATAGTCTTACAGCAGAGGCTGGACCTTGCCCTGCTCACGTTGGAGGAGCGTACACTCCGGCTGTGTTGGAACCGGTGCCAGAGGAGGGTGGCGATAACTCGCCCCTACGCCCCGGAGATCCCTTTGGGAATGTGCACGGCTTCCCGCATGGAGGCGATTGGTCTGGGCTGGCTGTTTGGGAGGAGTTGGGCGTGCAGATGGTGGGCGACTTATTCCGGGAGGGGGTGCTGCTGCCTTTCCAGGAGTTGCAGGACTCCTATGGGCTCCCACGTGGGGACTTTTTACTTCATGCGGCCCTGGTGGCGAGCCTTCAGCGGCACTGGAATGCGGGGCTCTCGGAGCCACCGGTCGCTGCGGGTTGCCAATATGTAGTGATGGCGGCGGGGACGTCCAAGGCCATTACTTGCCTCTACCGCAGACTGTCGTCGGAAGGCCACCGCCCCTTGCCGCCTTGAGGGGCAAGTGGGAATTGGACCTTGAGAAACCGATCCCTGAGACTACCTGGACCACGCTGGTGCGGCGGGCCTGGAAGGGAACGCGCAATGCCCGGTTCCAGTTGGTTCAATTTTTCACGTTGCACAGGGCATATTTGACGCCGGTTAAAATATTGCAATTTTTTGGGGGTGCACACTCGCAATGCCCGCGGTGCGGAAGAGAGGGCGCTGATTTTCGGCACATGTTTTGGTCCTGCGTTCAGCTGGGTGATTATTGGGCAGAGGTCATGGAATGCCTGAATCAGGTGACGGACCGTGTTATTGACCCGGACCTGGGGGCCTGTTTACTGCTTTGGTTCCCGCACACCCGCCGGACGAAGGTCACTAGCAAGTTTTACGACTTAGGATTGATAATGGCCAAGAGGGAACTGACTATGCACTGGAAGTCCAGGACGGGGCCTAGCTTCTTGAGATGGAGGGCGGCCTTCGTGCGTTGGGCGGGGGCTGAGGGTGCGCTCCGGCTGCAATTAGCTCTCCGGCGGGATGACGAAAAGGCGCTGGCGACTGCCCGGGCGTGGGAGGCGCTGGTGGTGGAACTACAGGGGCTGATGGCTAACAACGGGACAGAGGGGGACACATCTGGCGGGCAGGGGGAGGTGGTGAATGGGGAGTAGGAAGGGAGTAGTAAGGAGCGCTGGAAACGGGGGTGTGGCTAAGCGCGAGGGAAACCATGGTTCTCTAGTGGAGGGTGGGCACCCATGTCTGATTTATGACAGGGAAGGGGCACATCAGGAGTGAGGTGAAAGACAGGAGGCACACTGACACTGGGTGGGGAGGGAGGGGGGAGGGCCTATATGGGCTGGAAGCTCATTCTCCCGGCTATTGGCTGGTAACTCTGTATGTGTAAGACATTCTTTGCCCGTGGAGGAAGCGGGGTTTGTACTGAGCTGTTGTTATGAAAACAATAAAAAGTGTTTCAACAAAAATTGGATACCTCACACCCACTGTCAAATGTCGAATGTCTTTGACCCATATTCACAGACATCAAAAAAATCACAAGGAGGGACAGAGGGCAGATAAAGGTCCAGCACACGCGCCCCCAGGCGAATGGGAATTCCACAAGGTGTGCAGTTTCTGTGGGAAGGTTGGTCAAGAAGTTCCTGAAGGGATCGAGTCTGGGGGATCTGAGCCTTCAGGAGCAAGAGCCCTCACACACCCGAAGGGGTGTCATGCTTCATCATAGGTCAGATCTTCATTGGGCCGATGCGTTCTAGTGGGCCTAGAGAGTTCCACAAATTAAAGAAGGAAGATAACCAGGTCTGCCCATTACCTTATTTGAGATTTAAGGAGGAAATGGAGGGGAAAATACATTTTACTGGTTTCAACCAGGTCAAATTGGGAGCCCGGTGTGTTACATTATTACATTGTAATTGTGGCGTAGCAAGGCTGCCCTTTTGAAAGCAAGCAAATGGGGCCCACATCCCTTTGATTGGCAGTAAAGAAAAATCTACTATTTGTGAAATGTACGGCCACACCCTGTGACTGTGGTACCTCCTCTCAAGCTGCTTTATTGATAAGTGCGCCACTGCATTGCAATGCACAGATTAATTCTTTGTCCTCCATTTTCTTCTTCTCAGTGATCCCTGAGCTGGTGTTAAAAGTAAGAAAATGCACAAATAATTCTAGTAAGGGCCGACCTAAGGCATTTTATTATTTCCCAATGTAAAATTATCACTCCATTCCAGGATTCTAGTAAATTTTAATATAAAAAGCGTGATCCTTCGTGCAATGTACTATTAATGCTGTAGGTCTTTCCCAGTTATGGACTGTCGGGGAGTGCCACAGATGAAGGTTCAGGTGCGACGATAAAGGTATGCACGGTCATCGGTAATTGAAATGGTAGAGGTGCCACATATAATGATTTAAATGCATAGAGTCACCATATGAGTCCAGGTCTGAAATTTTCTTTTATAGTGATTGGTTTCAGATGTGATGGTGCACGGCGATCAATTGACCAAACCAATACTAAAGGTGGTGGATGAAACCGGAAAAGGTGAAATGTGTTCCTGTGATCTCGAGTCACGCTTTACGCTAAGTTTTAGAGCAGTCAGTGTGTTCTCTCTCCTTCTAATGCTGGGATGATGCAAGTGAGGATCGAAGTGTACTGGCTAAGCCTTATGGGAAGATGCTGCAGGACACAATTAAGTTACATTAACAGAGATGCCTGTGAACTGTAATATCAATACTTTAATATATGGATCTGCTTTAAGCTAATGGCAAGGTGCATTGCCAAGGCATTGTTTGGTTCTGAACATTAGAATGGGGTTGCTGTGGGTCAGTTTTGAGCTGGAAAATTGTGGCTTTATCTGAATGGGCAGAGCAGGGTTATCTGTGGGTTGGGATTGAAGTGCATTTTCAGAACTGTGGGTCACGTGCATGTAGGTTTCAATTTGCGATTACCTAATAGCAAATGTTTGCGATTCCCTATTAGGTAATTGCAAACACCTATGTACTAATGTGTTTTTGACACATTTAGTGATTCCTAATGAGGTTACAACTGACCTACCTCATTAATATTCATGAGGTGTGTCGCAATTTGCGACCCACCACAGACTGCTAAAAACACAGGGATGGTGGCCTGCCGGGGACAGCAGGCCACCATGTCTGTGTTTGCTTTTAAATAAAGCAATTTTTTTTAAAAAACAGCCCGTTTTTCTTTTGCTTCAAAAATGAATAGTTTTCTTTTCATTTATTAAGAGTAGGCAGTGGTCCGTGGGACCAGTACCTGCTCTAAAAGTACGTTCACAAAGGGGAAGGGATCCTCTCGGGAACCCTTCTCATTTGCAAATAGTTAACCGCCAACTTCAGGTTGGTGGTAAATGCGAATGTTTTGCGACAGCGTTTCGGTTGCAAAACATTCTTTCTTACCACTGCTAGTTGCTGTTCGGAAGGAACTCCCTTAACACGCCCGCTTCCTAATTCCAAATCGCTAACCCATTTTGTGATTTGGTAATAGGTTATCAAATCACAAAATGGGCCTTTGTACCTAGAAAAAGGCTTTTTTCGGTCGAAAATGGCCAGATTCTGCTAATCCGGCCTTTTGCAACTAGAAAAAACTACGTATGTGTGGCCTTGTGTTCTCTAGGCTTGAATTGCTGTGTGTGACAATTTAAACTTGGTTGCATAGATCAGTTGTAGGTGAAACGAAAAATAATAGTATGAGTTGCTGCAAAGCAGGATAGAGGTGCTGCGTCTGTTCTCCACTGGACTGGATAAGGTGTTGCTGGATAGGATAGGGGACTTTTGGAAAAGCTGTATGTAACTCTGAGAAGTGTGCAAGTTTGAGGCTCATTAGTCAAGTTATGATGTCAGTGTTTAGCCCTGGTGTGGGATAGGGTGCAAAAGAATATAACTGGGGTGTTTTTGAAAGATGTCTAAAAAAGTTTCAGTGATAGAATAGCAATAAATACTACGGGTCAGATATGAATATATGAGAAGATCTGTATGTCCCGTTACCAGGCTGAATTTGAATGTGTAGCTGGGTCCACATAATGGAATGACTGTGGGTGCTCCATAGCTGAATTGAGGTGCAGTGGCATAACTGCTATGTTTGAGTCTCTCATCTTGAATGAAGGGTAACTTCTTGTTAAAACAGGCAATTTTAATGAGCTGTGTGTTGTTCAAAATTATTGGCTATTTAGGGTTTTTGCAGGTCAGAGTTGGGGTATTTTGATAGAGCTGTATGATCAGAGTGATTGATTTGCGGTAAGTGGACTTGAATCATGGTGAAAGTTCACCATTGTCATGGGATGTGCATCCCCTACAATGTGCTAAAGAGGAAGGTGAACTGCAGCTGGTAATCATACAGCAATGAAGGATTGTTACAAAATTACCAGCCCAATTGTGAATGGGTGGCAGTCTGCCATTTGCTGTAGCACATGGAGTTAATATTAGTTGAAAGGGTGGCAAATCAGATTATGGAAAGAAGGGGAATCTGATTTATTGTTCTTTCAACCAACCAGAATAAGCCCCTGCACCCTACTGCTCTCTGGAGAACATTCTGTGGTCAGGATGCACGGGCAGCCTGAACACAGGCAGTTTTCACTGTTTGGGCAAGATAGCCACCTATTACTTTATTTTGCCTGCAGATCAGATTTTGTTATGGGTTTTTGTAACCCGATTTGTCTCCACTGACAGACTGTAACAAAATGTGTATTTTGTCATATTGGCTTATTATTGAATTTTCTCACCTTTCCCTGTTTAGGAGGGCCCCAACAAATGTCACAACCTAACCCCACAAAAGCTTGTGATGACAGTCTTGAGCAAGTCTATCTGCTTGAGATGGAAGGGAAAATAGTCATTTACAGTTGAACTAATGAGTTAGGATAGGAAAGGATAGGATATAGGTTTATAAAGCGCTTGATTGCCGTAGCATCTTGGCGCTGGTAAGTGTGGAGGTGTTTCAGTCTTAAGCAGGGGCTACATTGAAGCAAACAGCAAAGTCTTCAGGACCTTCCTGAAGGATTGATGATTTGGCAAAGATCTCAGAGAAAAGGGCAGCTTGTTCCAAAGATTCGTGGCGCAGTTTGAAAAGGTTCTTCCACCCCATCTAACTCTCCTAGTCCTGTTGACCTGAAGAAGGCCCAAGGTACTATATCTTAGGGCACGACCGGGGACATAGGGGATCAGCATTTTTTGGATATCTCTTGCTCCGCCCCCGAAGATAGCTTTGTGGACCAGGCATAATGCCTTGAATTCCACACGTTGTTGTACAGGAAGCCACTGTAAGGCTCAAATTCCCGCCGAGGTTGATTGGTCTCTAGGAATGTTCAGAAGCAATCTCGCGGCGGCATTCTGTAATGACTGTAGCCTACTCAACTGGGCCTTGTTTATCCCCAATAGTAGGGCATTACAGTAGTCAAGCTCGGACAGCAGAAGGGCCACCACCACTGTCTTTCGTAGTTCTTGCGCAATAAAAGGGAAGAGCTTTCTCAAAGTCCTTATTAGGAAAAAGCATGACGAGGTAAGGCTATTCACCTGGGCCGAGAAATTTAGCTGACTGTCGAACAGAACACCAAGGTTTCTCACCTTGGACACAGGGCGGGGGCATTCGCCAGCCTTCAGGGGCCACCAGGAGTCATTCCACAGGGATTGCCCCTGACCAAACTCACTGATCTCTGTTTTGTCTGTGTTGGTCTTCAGGAAGCTATGGTTCATCCAGGTCATGATTTCCAGAAGACACGTGTGAAATCTAGCAGCTGTATCATCTGACTGATTGGCCGTCGCGATTATGAGCTGGGAATCATCCGCATAGGACACCAGGGCAAAACCATGCTTCCTGATGAGTCTGGCCAGAGGGGTGACATAGATGTTAAATAGCGTAGGCGACAGCGCTGATCCCTGGGAGACCCCACAGGGAAGATGGAAACTGTCGTACTGATAGCCGTCCCAATATAGGCTCTGCTCCCTGCCCAGCAAAAACGATGTGAGAAGGGACAGAGCTGGGCACTCCACACCGACCTCCCGCAGTCTCTGTATTAACACCGTGTGGTTCACGGTGTCAAAAGCTGCTGACAGATCTAGCAGGACGAGAATAGCCCTGCCCCCTCTATCCACTATTCCTCGGATCTCCTCAGCTGCAATGAGCAGAGCTGATTCCGTGAAATGCTGTGAGCGAAAGCCATGCTGCGTGGAGTCTAGCAAATTGTGGGTATCGAGATAGTCCGTCAGTGCCCTGTTTACTGACTTCTCCAGGATTTTAGCTGCTATGGGCAGAGCGGCAATTGAGCGATAGTTCTTGGGTTCAGAGGGGTCTAGGGTGGGTTTCTTCAATATTGGCCTGATCGTAGCTCTCTTCCAACTGGATGGATAGCTACCAGACTCCAACACTTGGTTGATTAAAGGAGTTAATTCATCTCCGATTCTATTTGCAGCCAAGTGCAAAATCATAGGGGGACAGGGGTCTTTAGGTGAGCCTGATTTTGTAGCCGCAATAAGTTTACATGTTTCTTCCTTTGTGATTGCTGGGAAGTTCATCAGGCTGGGATGTATTATACCTTTCTCGACCAGAGGTTGCTCTAGTTTATCTGGGCTCGGGTGAATGTTCAGAAGATCATTGTAAATCAGTTGGACCTTGTCTTGGAAAAATGCGGCTAATTTATTGCACATGTCTTGATCAGGCAGGAACATGTTAGCCTGCTGCGGTTTGGAGAGCAGGGTAACTGTTTTGAAGAGCTCCTTAGTGGAGCTACCTGCTTCCTCAATCTTGGTGGTTATAGAACAGTCTTTTGGCAGCAATTATTGCATCTCTATACTGTTGGAGGGCACGATTGTAACTTATTTTCTTGTCTGAACTATAGTCCAACCTCCAAAGGTGCTCAGCCTTTCTGCAGATTACCTTTAAGCCTTTGAGCTCAGAACTATACCATGGAGCGGAGGGTTTTAATCTCCTAACAGTTAGCAGTTTTTCAGGGGCCACGACGTCCGCTGCTGTCGCGAGCCATTTGTTAAAGGCAAGAGCTGCCTCTGTATTGTCCTTACTGAGCAAGAGAGGGGATTGACCAAGGGCCATATTTAAACTGTCGGCTTGGACCCTAGTCCATTGTCTGGTCTTTACCTTTGATGGTTTCGGATGAGATTGAGGTGTTGGTAAGACGGTCTTAATGGTGAAATAGACCACTTTATGGTCTGACCAAGGAAAAGCGATAACTCTGGTCAGGTCCATAACTATGCTGTTAGCGGAAATACCATCTAAGGTATGGCCTGCTTGATGGGTAGGTTCGTTTACTAGTTGGCTAAAGCCAAAAGCTGCCAGGTTGCCGAGAAGTTTGCTAGAGTCCGGGTGGTTAGTTAGTTGAAAATGATAGTTAAAATCACCAAGAATAATAAAGGGCTGGGGGTCGACACGGGATTCCAGATGGGTCATTAGTGCTTGTGAAAAAGAGGTCCTGGGACCAGGTGGGCGATAGATCAAAAGTCCCTGAAACTTAAGGAAATTTCTAAGGTATATAGGGCCTCATGTAGGTAGCCTAATACCGGTCGGTAACGGCCGCTTTTTGGTAAATATACCGTTACCGACCGGTATTTAGGCTTTTGCTATGTAGGGGGACAATTTCATGATTCGGTAATTTTACCGATTCGGTAAATACCGAATCATGAAATGGGATGTAGGGGGAGTGTGTGGGTGTTGTGTGGATTCGTTATTTACCACCAACTAATAGTTGGTGGTAAATGACGAATAGGTGTGAAAAAGCATTTTTGTGCACTTTGCAGTGTGCAATGTGGCAGACATACATGCCCTTAGGGCATGTATGTGTGCCACATGTGCACATATGCAGGAATCCGGGGTGCAACAGGGTGTCAATGTGACACCCTGCCACCCATGATGATGCCTCCCCCATTACCGAATCGGTATTTACCGAATCGGTAATGGCAACTGGCTTCCCATTCATTCCTATGGGCCTCCAGGCCCATAGGAATGAATAGGAAGCCAGTTTCCATTACCGAATCGGTAAATACCGATTCTAAAATACCGACACTTACCGATTCGTTATTTTTCTACCTACATTACATTTACCGATTCATAAATACCGAATCGGTAAAATTCGGTATTTAAGAATCGGTAAATGTAATTTACCTACATATGGCCCATAGTGAAGTAGAACGCTTCTGCATGTAAGTCAGAGATAATTTCTATTCGCATCTTCAAGTGGCCTCTCTCGCTCTATCGTGTGCGGTGACGACATAGCCCTTGGGAAGTGCTACGTTCCAGTCTGGACCCGAAGCATTGTCATTCCAGGTCTCAGTCAGGAAGACTATATCAGGCGTGGTGTTTTCAATCAAATCCGCGATCTGGTATTTGTTTTTACTGATGGACCGCACGTTAAGCAGGACACAGAGTAATTGCTGTTCCTGATGTGACTTAGTGGCTGCATATGGGTCTTGCCTAGGGGTATCGTTAGGTAGTGTTCCACCCAACCTATCTTTAGGGGTGTCTTCCCACTTAGCTCCCCTGTTTCTGGCTTGCTCGGGGCCGTCGATTCTACCTTGGCTTATCCGATAGGCACATTTAATACAGGCGATCTCCTCCGGGTGTCTGTCTGACGGAAACAAGCTGTGCATTCTGCAAGAGGTCACATCTAAATCCATCAGTTGCAGTCTGCTATAGGTAGTTATCTTCAGAGGACCAGGGGTCCTGGCGCTGGTCGCGCTACGGGCGCAGACGGGCTTGCCTTTGGTGCGCCTTTGGCGCACCAGCGGCGCGCCCGCTGCGCGGACGCCCCAGCGTGCCTTATATGGGAGTCAAACAACAACTAGCGCGTCAACCCTCGTGCAGTGCGGACCTGCCTAGCTTTCGGGTACCGTGCTCACTACGCCACTGGAGTCAAGCTATCCTGGCTGATGACGGCTGATAGCCTGAAACCGGTCCTAGGATGCTTGATTCCGGTCCAGAGAAGACATGGCTTGGCAGTTCGGGCTGGACTGTTCCCATGAGGCACAGGGTCAAGACTGATTTGCATATGGCCATGTCTAAACTGGGGTGGTGTAGTGGGCAAAAGAACGATGGATTTAACCCAGATCTCTTGACTGGGGGAGAATGTATGCATTGTCAGCATTCCGTCCATCATTTGTTTGTTGTATAGCTTCCGGGTACCGCCAGGGTCGAGCGGCGAATGAGGCAGATAGAACGCGGAAGAGTAGCAACTAGACGGAGTGAGAGTAAGTTATGTTTTACAAATTTAAAAGTCCACATACAAATTCAAATGTTAAAATTAGGGCTAAAAACAATGTTACGTGCTAAAACAACGATACGTGCAAATGAGCGCAAGAGATCTAACAGCAAGGGGGGGGTGATTAAAAAGGTTTGGAGCAGTCCCAACAAATGCTGAAACACACACACAAACCGCTGCGCGGACGCCCCTGCGCGCCTTATATGGGAGTCAAACAACAACTAGCGCGTCAACCCTTGTGCAGTGCGGACCCGCCTAGTAGGAACAGCCCCACCGCATCACTGCATGCTTATGCCACTTGATCCAGCTCCACAATCTGCTTCAGCTTCACGATCTCCCTTACAGAGCTTGCCAGTGCTAGATCTTCCACTACTTGCCTCTCCATCTGGGAAACTTTCACACAGGGAAGAGAAACACAGAAGAGGAGGAGCACTTCTCTGTGATTAAGGGTTTTGTCCACCATAGTCTGTTATTGCTGTAGTGTGAGTGGCCCACTCGACCACTGTTATGGCTGTTTTTTGACACTCGGCTGTGGGCCAGGGTTCCATTTGCATTGCATGTATTGGGGCTCATGAACTCTATCCTACGTTATTGGCCCTGTTTTAAAGATCTTGATTCATATGTGGAGCCCTGTCCTTGTGTTGACTCCAGTTGTTCCTAAATCCTTTCCTATGGTTTGTATTAATGTTTGTAATTCCCATGTGCTTAATAAGATCATCAGAATGGGTGCACGTGTCGTATTCGTAGCCCTTCACTGAATGAGAATGTTTTGAAGTTGTTTTGTCTGACGATTGTAACTTTTAGTTTGGATGTTGAAAGGCTGGAGCTGCAGAGGAGGTACGTCGGAATCTTAGAAGGCATCGTAAGAGAATAATTTAATGCCTGCAGTCTATTTCAGTTTCAAACTTGGCCTTCAAGGCATCTCTCACTCCCTCTACCATACTGCAGCCAGCCCCTTTAAAGCCTCTGGTGCACGTAACCTCACCAGACATGGGGGAATTTGTGCATAGATCCTTTCTTCTTTTTATTTAGAGTGGTGCCAGACAGAATATGTTTCTGTACATTCTTTGCTTTCTTTTACAAAATTCTTTCGACCTCTCACAAGAGTTCTCTTCCTCTCTTGAAGTGATTCTCCCTCACACTCTTCATGTCAAAAGGCCTATAGAGATGCAGTTGTTGTCCCAGCACTAGCACCCTTTTTGTGACTTTCATTGCAGTAATGCTGGATGTGATGGTGCCATTAACCCTGAGCAGAGGGATCAGGGAAGCACTTGTTAAGCTCAACGTGAGCTTCCTTAAGTTAATACATCTTGGACAGAGGCATTGATTGTCTCTGTAAAAGGCATCTTATCTGCCACTTATTTGGACCTGTAATACCTTTGTCACCCAGTACTGATGTAGTGAGTCAGATGATATTTCCATTTCTGTGTCATGATCAGAAGGATTTAACCGTGATTACCCTTGCATTGTGGTAATTGGAGCCATTCCTATATCATTTTCAAAGATGGAGCCTGTATCCCTTTCAAAAGCTAAATGATTTCCATTATACACCCTTCTGGCTGGATTTAGGTTAATCAGGGAGTATTTTTTTTGCTGAAATGGGCCCAATGCAAAGACTGCAAACAGACAGAGGTGCTGCTAAATTATTTCTATTATACAAGCTCTAAAGTTTACTACAAAGGAGCACCAATGATAAATTGTGCACTTCAGAGTTACATCGTCTGGGTAGAGCAATATATATCCCGAATATAGATTCAAATATTGTTGTATTAAAAATATTGTGACTTTAGAATTCTTGTGGGAAATCATATCAAAGAGGAGTATATTGTTTTTAATTGTTAGCAATAATTTCCATATTAAAATTGGGTACTAAAAATAATGTGGTTTATATGTATACTGTTAAATAGATCTTTGTCATAATTTTAGATATGCTTTCACATATTCCTATTTAAGTTTCGTTGTTTGTTGGTGTTTTTGTGGGTAGCGTTTTACAAAGCAAGATTTAAAATTAAAATTTTAGCATATACATTTTTAGGAGTTACATTTGTAAACTATGATTTTATTAAAATTGTTTTGCTTTAGAATTTTGTGTTTGTGTTGTGGGGTGTATTGGTGATTGGGTGAGTAGTGTTTTATAGTAAAGTTATTTTCAAATTATTTTTTACACTTTACAAATCAAATTTTAGGTATTGAGATTAATGTAATCAAATATTAAAAATTGTATACATGTTTAACTTTTTTGGTTTAACAGCAGGTTGTGAGTTTGGTAGGGGTATTGGGTGAGTAGTGTTTTATTGTGAGGGCCATGCCAGATTTTTAGCATATCCCCATTTAGATAAATGTAGTTATCTTAAAATCTGGCATGGATCTGGCCCTCAGTGACGTACTTTTCAAAACTGTGCTTTACACATATATTCGGGCACTAGCCGGTAGTGGGTAATGTGGCGTGGGTTAAGCCATCCATTTTATGCTTTCATCACCTACTCCCCTTATTAATGTTCTACAATGCATTTCTTTTGGAGAGGGACAGAGGGAATGGAGACCGGGGATTGACACAGGGCAAGACAAATAAGGGGGAGAAATGGGACTGGTGATCGGGTGAGCATGATATATTTAGTTTACAAATATGGTGCGCTATCGGCTTACCTACTTATAACAGTTTTTATTATGTACACATGCTTCAAAAAATGGGTTGGTTTACTTTTCATGATCTATTTGAGCTTAATTGAAAATATTGTGTATGCTGATAATCCTGGAAAACTTCTGTCTACAGTTGTGCTTTTTTTTTCCAATAAAGAAATGTTGTACACATATTGGGGGATTAAAATGACATAAATGTATTAAATATTTATGGAATCTTCAAAACGTTAATAGAAAATGAATACTTTGGTTCAGTATTGAAGTTAATGTAAAGGCAGGCCTGCTAACTCGCATGTCGCCACCGTGTGTCACACAATATCAGATCTTTTCACCCAATACCTCTGTGAAGAGCCAATATCACACATGGAGCGCCATGTGAGCTGGAGACCCCTGCTCGTATGTTGAGCCTTTATACTTATGAAATCAATTGCAGCTTTCACAACCTTCCCCAAAAAATACTTGGGAGATGGCTTTAGAAATCTTAATGTTGTGGTAAAGGTGGGAGTTCCAGCCCATTGTTTTCAGGCTCCGCTCCAACCAGTGTATCTCCACAGCATCTCAAGCTGTGACAGTCTGAAAGCCCTGTGAAACCTCTAGACCCCTTTCCCTCGGGGACCCATCTCCTTTCTCATATGGTGAGAAAGGTTTCCAAGTTGCCAGGTGTGTATAAGTTATAGAAAAATTAAAATGAGGTACAAAATATAAATATATTTATTGAGGTTCAGAATGTAAGGTAAATCTTACCCCCAAATATTTGCACTGGCACCAAATGTTTGTGGGGTTGAGGTTAAATTAGTAATTTTGCTCCTTACAGTATGAGCTTTCCACATTGTTAATGGTATTCAAGTTGTTATATTAGTAAAACCGAATCTTCTAGACGTTTTTTTATTGTTTGTAGAAATGTAGTCCATATATTAAATTAGCAGACTTATTAATTTTTTGGATTATTTTTTAATTGAAATATTTACATTTTTGATATACATATTGATATTTGTGAAATCGTTTTGACATGCTTGTATGTGATTATTTGTTGTAATTGTTTTATATATAGTCTTAACTTAATTTTTAATAAATGTATCATTAATGAAAAAGTAAATACAAACTATGTTGTAATTAAAACTAAAGAATGTTTTCAAAATGCAGTTACGGTTTTAATAATTAACATATAATGCATCCATTTTATTTGATTATTTTTGAAGAAAATTAAATGCTTTATTCCCTGAAAATCACTTGGATATATTTCATTAAATTGAATTATCGATTTTACTTTTTCATTGTTTCAATATTTTATGTAACATATCGTTTCAATTTTTATTAGAGTTGAATCTTTTTTCTATGTGCTATATTATAGTAGTCTCCTTATTGTAGTTATTTTTGTAGGTACTCTATTTCTACACATAACAATTTGGTTGTCAGTATTTTTGCCATTTACAGAATAAAGGCCTTATTACGATGTCAGTCTGAGTTGCCTCCGACCGACACCGTTGTGGTCTCGGGACTGACTGACCAACCTCTGGTCGGTGGTCCTGACACAGCAAATACAAAGTCGCATACTCCCATTTCTGGAACCACCCGTAGCACAAGCTCCCGTAGAGCGCCTGCCACACCGTGCAGGGATCAACTGGAGGCCGCATGGAGAAGGGGGCCCTCCTAGGGGCCCCCAAACTCAGTTTCCGACAGGTTTACCATGTCGGAAAGCCTGGCATGGAAAGCCTTTTGGAAACCGAGCATCGTAATCCCAACGGCAGAAAAGCCATCCATTGAGATAACGGGCTAGTTTCCGACTGGACGACGGGCTCCATGAACCCTTTGAAATCTAGCAGGAATGACCAGCCGCTTTCAATTCCAACCACCTAGATTGTAATTCTACGCCCGGACCGATGGTGAGTATTATGTTTATTCTCTCTTCACTTTATTAAACTGCAGCCTTTTTTAAAAACGCAGTTTCTTTTAACTTTCACTTTAAAAGCGAGAAAGCTAACAGTCCCAAGAGGAGTCTCTGGGAATGAAGTAACAAAAATAACCAATCACAGTCAAACAGTAGTCCATAGCAGTAATCAATCAGGCTTCACTTGTGCCTGTAACAGTCATCTCTCAGCTCTGATCCCCCTCTTTCTTCTGTGCTCGCTGACTCAGTTAAGTGTTTTTCTCCCTTCTCCTTTTATTGGTGATAGCGAGTGTTTATTTGTCTGTTCTTTGTCCATAAAAAGATTGTGGTGTGCACAGCGTTGAACTTGACCGGGTTGTGAGAGTGTCATTCCTCTCCTTTGTGACCGCTGGTGATGGTCCTGCGCTGCGGTACTTAGCCCGCCAGGTGGCGCTTGTCTCCGACGGTCTTTCATCCCGAGACGCACATCGGGAGCCCGGACCGCCGTGAGCCTTGCCTGGAGACTGATGCCCTATATGTGGGGTCTGTATTCTGCATCGGCCTCAAACTAATGTGACGCCCTGTAAAGGGTCAGTATTGCGTGTTATTCCTGATGCTCCCTCCGGGGTCTGTATTTTAAATTGACTGTTCAGGTCTCTAAGGGAACACGGTCCCAGACAATCTTACCCCATACAATATTGGCACAGGGAGAAGAGTTCCCGGGGTTAGGCCCCCCTGCTGTGTGGCACTGCCCATGTTAAAGACTTGACTGTAGCCGCAGTCCTAAAAACCTTGCAGCTACCTGCCTGCCCTTATTCCCCTCCTAGGGGGTGTGCTGCATTAGTGGTACCTTGAAGGTATAGCTACTTATAAGGGTCAGTCTCTCCATTCATTGTTTTCCCTGGGTACAAGAAATCTGCAATTTAGCATGGAAGCCTCATAGGGGGGATATGAGGACCCTTTGGATTGTTTCCCTTGGGATTATGAATTTTATACTTTAGTGGATGCCTCTATCTACCGTGCGGTAGATGAATGCATGGGTCCCATGGAGGAGCGTCTCGCCCAGCTTATTGCACGTGAGTGTGCCAAGAGATCCCAGGCAGCGCCTGTGGTGCCTACCCCACTCCCTGCTCTCCCAGACCCTCTACACCCAGATTTAACACCAGCAAAGTGCCCTAGGGAAGAGGGTGTGGAGATGGACGCTTTTGAACGATTGAAGCACACCTTTATGGCGAAGAGCATCCCTGCTGCACCCCCACCTGACCCAGAGCCCCAACAAGAAGCCCCAGCCTCCCTATCCCCCGACTTGCACGATGACGATCCTTCTGATGAGGAGGCAGGGTCATCCAGGCCATGGCGATGGGTGCAGAGGGCGATTATCTTTTTGGGTAACGCCAACTGCGCACTGTCCACTGAGCGCAGTTGGTCATTGCTGATCAAAGTGGACCCAAAGCTTGGGGACCTAGCTGTCTCAGAGGCAGTGGCAGTAGCCCAGGGCGGACCCTTTGAGGACCCTCTTATTAAGGAGGTCGGGAAGTTTGTGAACACATTAACTTCCCTAGATAATGCCCAAACTTCAATTAAGAAAGTGTTTCACTCCCGGGTTTTCCAAGGGGCCTGCTGTGGTAGGGGCCGCGTGGCCGGCAGCATTGGTTCACAACCCTACTCCAGAGGGCAAGGATCCAGGCGTGGCAATGGTTGCCAAGACCAATCCTGCTTCGCAAACTTCTACCCCACCAGGGGTAAGCGCTTCCGAGGACGGGGTTCCAAAGGACAGACCAACAACTCCAATGCAGGTGAGTGTTCACCCTTCATCCGGGGTTCAGATGGGGGGACGATTGACGTGTTTAACCCGGGAGTGGCACGCTCTAACGACAGATGCCTCGGTCTTACAAACAACACCGGACTTCCAGATAGAGTTCTGTGGGACTTCCTATCAGGTATGCAGACAGTGCCCAATCCAATTCTCGGTGGTGGAAACAGCCTTAATAGATGCAGAGGTCAAAGCCCTGTTGGCCAAACGAGCGATTCAGCGGATGGCCATTCACCCCCACAGTTTCATCAGCAATGTTTTTCTGGTCGACAAGGCCAATGGGAGCCAGCGCCCTGTAATAAACTTACGGGAATTCAACTAATGGTTGGTGTATCAACATTTCAAAATGGAGGGTATTCACCTCCTGCGTGATGTCCTTCGCCCATCCGATTGGATGGTGTGTCCCAACCTCAAGGATGCATACCTGGTGGTACCCATCTTTCCACCACTCCTGTGTTTTCTTCAATTCCTGTGGCGCCAACAGCCATTTGAATTTTCAAGTCTTACCTTTGAACTGTCCTCTGCTGCCTGGTGGTTCACGAAGGTTCTCAAACTGGTGGTGGAACACCTTTGAGCACTGGGCATCCGCCTCATCGTATATCTGGACGACATGCTCCTCATGGCCCAATGTCCTCTCCAGCTGTCACTCCACTTGCAGACTGCGATTAGACCTCTTAGAAAGTTTGGGTTTTGCGATAAGCGTGGGGAGGTCCCTCCTGGTTCCATCGCAGACAGCAATCTTTTTGGGGGTTACGATCAACTCCACAACCTCTACCCTCAGTCTTCCATCCCGAAAGATGGCAAAAATTAGGCACAAACTGAGCCGTACACTGGCCAAACCACACACTTCTTTGCGTCAGATCGCCCGTCTGGTGGGTTTCCTCCTCAATCCAGGCCATCTTTCTGGGCCCCTTACATTATCAGGCCCTTAAGCGGCTCAAGGCAATTCTGCAAGAGCCTTACTTACTCACAGATGGTCGCCCTCACGGACGAGTTTCAATAGGAAATGTCATGGTGGCTCTCCCACATGAAGGCTTGGAATGGAAGAGCTATCTTCTCGTCCACCCCAGACCTTGTCATAGAGTCAGACGCCAGCAGGTCCGGTTGGGGCACTTGGTGTTGCGAGTTCTCAGCAGGAATGTCATGGTCACCTCAAGAACAATCGTTACACATCAACAGTTTGGAGCTTCTTGCAGGTTCCTTTGCGGACCCATGTTGGACAAGAGACAGATCCCAGTCTTGCGTGCTACTCAAGATGGACAATGTGTCAGCCGTCAGATACATCAATCATCTCGGGGGCACATGTTCCAAAATTCTCTTGGATCTAGCAACCAGTTTTAACCGTATTGCCTAGATCATCATGTCTCAGTGACAGCGGAATACCTCCCGGGCCAAGAAAACCAAGTGGCAGCCTATGGAAACTAGACCTGGAGGTGTTCGTGCAGCTACAGAGGAGATGGGGTCCATTCTCAGTGGACCTGTTTGCATCCTGGTTGGACCACCATTACCCCGGTTCTTCAGCTGGAGATCGGATCCTCTGGCAGCCATGACGGATGCTTTCCTGCAGGATTGGACCCAGGAACAGGGGTATGCCATTCCCCCCTTTGCCATGATCACTCGAGCATCAGCCCAAATCAGACGATAGCGAGCGGACGTGGTAATGGTCACTCCAATCTGGAGATCTCAAGGGTGGTTTCCAGTTCTAGTGGAACTTTCCTGGGATTCTCCAATCCAACTTCATTTTCCTCATCTCCTTCTTATTCCGGACCAGATTCCCCACCAGCTATTCCTGGGGGCTCACTAACCCAGATGGCTCAGCGGATTACAGGGGACGGTACCAGGCGTTTCGCACCAGGCTGAAGAACTCCTGGCCAAAGCCTAGGCAGACACTACAGTCAAAAGATAGAGGTCAGCTTGGACCCGATGGTCACTTTGGTGTCTGCGATGGGGGTGTCGATCCCTTGGTCGCTGAAGTAGTACAGGTATTGAATTTTTGGTGGAATTAGCCACAAAGGGGTTGACTTATTGATCCACATTCACCTTCCGCTCTGCAATCTCTGACGACCCTATTCCAGTTGATGGGGCTCCAGTGGGAGAACATGCTCTTGTATGTAGGCTCCTTCGGGGAATCAGACTGTCTTTGCCACCATCTCCAAGATACTGGGTGCTTTGGGATGTCAACCAGGTTCTCCCCCTGTTTCTCTCTTGACAGCCAAACAAGTTCCTGTCCAGCAAAGAGCTCTCCGCCAAGCTGGCGATTTTGCTATGCTTAGTCCCATGCAAAAGGGTATCCGATGTCTGAGTCCTTGATATAACAAGCAGAATTTTTTCCCCTTCCAGAGTGTCCTTCACGGTGTTTAGAAGAACCAAATCCAATAGCAGAATCATAGAGTACCCAGCCTTCCCAGACTCCCCAAAGCTCTGCGTGGCTCAGTGCCTCAAAGCGTATGAGCAGATGTCAGAGGAATTTCGCCCTCCGGCTGAGAGAGAACTCCTGATTGCGCTGAAGAAGCTGCATTTGGCGGTCTCCTTTCCCATGATTGCACAATGGGTACGATAGGTCATGCAAGTGGGCATTGACCTGACCATGTCTGGGGCCCATTCTGCTAGAGGAGCAATGACTTCTAAGGCGTTCTTCCTAGGGGCGAGATTAGAGGACATTATGAATGTCGCAGATTGGTCCGCAGATTCCACTTTTAAGAGATTTTACTTCAAGCCAGTGCTGGATCTGGCTCATTTGGTGGTGAGCAAACTTTGAACCACCATATTCCTCGCTTCCGGTCCTGACATGGAATGAAAATTATTCCTAACTCTCGTGTTTGAAAGTTTCAATTCTATTAGGGACACGGAGGCGAGGATTATCTCATCCGGTGAGAAGTTTTTTCTTTTATTGGAATCCTCCCTAGGAAGTAAGTACTACGTTTATAATGTATGCATAGATCGTTTTTATATTAAAGGATTGTTGACAATGTTGTTCATGGAGTTACTATCTATTTAAGATCATCATGGCATCGCAATTCCGCCTGATCAGTCTCTTTTATTTCCAGGTTCGGATGGTACTAAAAAGGACCAGTAAGGAAGTGGCTACGGGTTGACTCGTGTGAAAAAAGAGGGGGATCAGAGCTGTGTGAGGACTGTTTCAGGCACAAGTGGAGCCTGATTGGTTACTGCTACTGACTACTGTTTGACTGTGATTGGTTATTTTTGTTACTTCGTTCCCAGAGACACTTGGGACTGTTAGTTCTTTTCTTTTAAAGCGAATGTTAAAAGAAATTGTGTTTTTAAAAAAGGCTGCTGTTTAAAAAAGCAGAGAGAATAAGCATAACCCTCGCCTCCGTGTCCTTAATAGAATTGAAACTTTCCTACACGAGAGTTGGGAACAATTTTCATTAGGTGGTGGGAAGTGAAACCGTCTGAGTGTCGGAAAGCCTCCGACCTAAGGTCGAAGGCTTTCCGACACTCATCGTAATTGGCCCGTAATTCTAGAATAGCGATATTTTTGGGTCACAATATTTTTAAGGTTGCTATGTTGACATACAGCCCTTCATCTGTTGCTGTAGATTCTTCGGTCCATCCAGGAGGGGCTTCAATTTGGGAAGGCGTGTACTAATTGCCCTGCACAGCTAACAAATTATTGCTGTGTGACCAGAGACTCTGCTGAAAAGTGGCAATAGAAATCGGTAGAGAATAATTGAGTATTACATGGACATCTTTTCATTCAGAGAAAATGTAATGTGCCCTTTGCCCATTGTCAGGTGCAGACAAGTTCCCCCTAATTTACATTTTTCTACATTAATTGTGTCCAGCTGTTGCAGATGTTAATGAGCACAGAGTATATGCCCTAGTTAGCAGCAGATCAACAACTCCTATATTTGGTGTCTGATAATAAATCATGTATGAGTTTGCCTTGTGGCTTGGATTGAGCGACTGCCATCAGTTTACCAACCGTTTTTATTCCCTTTCATACATGCGCATGTTACAGAGCTCATCTTTCCATGGAAGTTCTCCTACATTGTCTTTAATTTTATATGCCCATTGCTGTGTTACGCTCATCCTACAATCTACATCCCACCATACATTGTTTGTTCCGATGGCTGCAAATTCCTTTTTGCTAGAGGTAAAAGAGGCATACACACGTTCTCTTTTCTCTACAGACAATGAATTGACGAATCTAAGATATTTAAAGCGCATTTCTTGCTTTTAGCTCGAACTGGAGAAGAATATTGCGCTTCTGGTGTAGAGTCGCTGCAGCTGTAGTACTAGGCCGCTCTTTTTAGGCTGAAGGGACTGTGGAGGCTAGGTAGGTGGTGAGGATTCCATCTGTGTAATTCTTGTGATAAGTAATAGCAAAACTTTATAAGCTTTGACTCTCGAGGGTTACCGAGGTTGAACACTCGGGGCTTGCGATTCAAGATGTGTGATAGAACAATGAGTGGTAAGCACTGTTGTTCTGCGCAAGTATTAGGTTGTCAGAATGTTTTATATTTTTATAAAAAGAAATACGACTTTTATTCAGTTAAATTGAGGCACGTTGTAAATATGTTGGGTAAAGCCTATAATTTGTTCACTCCATAGGGTGCGCGTGCACGTCTGAAAGTCTTTCTGTGCAAGGGATTGTTTAAGCAGAACCTAGTTAAGTAATGGCCAATCCACAGTGTCTAGTCAGTGCAGCAAGTGAGATAGTTTGGATTGATGGTCTGGCATCAAATGTTGCCTTTCCTGCATTAACGGACTATGAAGTCATTCAAAATGTGAGGAACTGGATAACCCCATTGAGCATTGTGTCTCTACCCTACTCAATATTTTGGAACCGTGAGGTTTGCTAACTTATGTACCATGGCCATTGTATGATGGAAAGAGTCCCCAGTACTGCAGGTAATTGTACAAGTGGGTGTGTGTTGGTCCGCATCCCTATGTTGGGTTCTAGCAAATCCGCTATGGCAGGCCTGATGTGCTCTATGATCTCCATGCTGAGATAATGCATTGGCAGAGTTGGAACGGTCATGTTCAATAGTTTTCATTTTTACCTGTTATCCTGGGCTCTCATGGAACTGGTATTACCTTTTAGCACTGTGAAGCTCTCTTACTCCACCATCAATCCTAGTTATAAAAAATATAGCAATCTGTAGATTTGCTGGGAAAAACCTAGCAACAGCTGTCTCTGTTTTGATGATTGTGTTTGGACGGGGAATGCTTTTACTGGCATAGGGATTCGTGTTGCAGTTTTAGTTTATTTTTGTCTATAAAGCACAAACGCAGCCCCAAGGGCAGCGGGGTGCAGTACATAAGAAGAGGATAGGAAGCCAACAAATGGGGGTTGAGAGACCTGCAGCTCAGGATAGTAAAGGCTTACAAATGCAGAGGAAACCCAGTATCACTGGGTGATGTAGGTGTGTGAAAGGATGCAGTTTAGGTTGATGGGACGACTGTGAAGAGTTGTCTTTTGAGGTCTTTCCTGAATGGCAATACTAAAGAAGCATGTCTGTTGAAATGTGGAATGACCTACCTTTGCTCCTACGTCTCCATCCATATGGTAAGAAAGACTGTTGGCATGTGCCTTCTTTGAGACTTTTAGAATTTCTGCATGACTAGGAATATGCTTCAATTACCGTGCACATCACCAGACATGTCGGAGTTAGAGGCATGGTAGTCTGCTTTGTTTCAGTGGCATACTTTTGTGCGTTACATAACCAATGTAGACATGGATTCTAGCAGAAAGTTGGATCCCATGTAGTTGTATCAAAGTAGGGAGGTACATGCTCAGATATTCTGGTTGCAGTGTAGGCAAGCCACTGCATAAAGAATTGTTTTAATTGGCGTCCGTGAGAACTCGGTGAGACCAGTTAAAAGTTCATTGCCTCCATTGATGCATAACAAGACGAGGACCTGGTCTATAGATTGGAACATTGTAGAAAGAATGAGGAGCTTGGTGTTGCACAGTAATTTAAGTTGGAACCATTTGGTCTGTCTTTTTTCTAGCAGGGGTCCTTGAAGAACAGAGCAGGGTCTTTTCTCACAAACCCCATAGCATAGCTGAGTATAGAGGTTGGAGGAGAAGCAGTCTAAACTCATATCTTAGAGCCACTCCTTCATGAAGGACTTGGTGGTTCCTTCATTTGTGAGAAAAACATAGTCTAGTCTGTGTTTGGTGGAGTTTCGGATAACCTGCGGGCATCCACTTTTGAATGACGTTGTGCCAGCGTCTGAGTTTAAAAGTATTTGCAAAGAATAATTAAGTTATACTTGGGTTTTATTTGCGTGATGGTGATTATCAATGTATTCTTGGATAAGCAGAGCTCCAGTGCTTAGTTTTGATTGAATGTAATGACAACACGATTAGATTTAATGAGTAGCACCTGTGTCTCGGTTATTTTGCTCATAGTGTTTACTTATTTGTTTGGTGCAAATGTGGCACTTTAATGGGTTCATAATTTGTCATTTGATTTGATTTTGGACATCAATGTGTTTTTGTTTGCATGTGTTGAATTTCTGTTTGATATAATATTGTTTTTGTTAAGTTAGTTATTAATTACAAATTTATTGCATAGTTTTCCGTGGAACGGACTTCCAGGGGCAACTTCTTCTGCTCTGTTGTCCTTCAAGGATATAATTCGTTGAAATTAGTGCCGGAATTTTTGCAAAGCGAATTTTACCATATATTTTTTGCACTTTTGTTCTAGCAGGCACTAACATCTCGTGATAGAAAAAAGTGAACAATTGTAGGTTAGGTTTGAATTTGGTGAAATGCTTTTACTGGGAATTATTCCCATGTAAAACTTTGGAGGGTGTGGTGGTGGTGAGGGTGCGTGAGGGGGGCAGAGGCGAATCTGACCACATACATAAGTCAAGCACCATTGTTTCAGGGAAGTATTTTGGCAGACAGACAGACGGCAAAGGTCACACCCTCACCAATGTATTTAGGGCGTATGGAATCCGGAAACATAATTTTGCTACATCTTGTTAAATTTCGCAGGTTATTTTAAATATTAATCAGAGGGATTCCCCTAACTAAATAGTCTGAGGATAGTTTCTTTTTATGCAGATAGGCTTTTGTACCTCTTGCAAAGCACAGCACCTATAAAAACACTGCTGTATACCATGGCAGATGAACTTCTGTCCGTCCGCCATCGTCCCGGGGATGTGGACCGCCCGCCTTCAAGGCGGCGGTCTCACAGATGGGATTGCAATACGGCTGCGACCACGGCGGCCACAAGTGTCATTTTTTTCATTGCAGCGGGTGCTGCTGGCTGCAGCACCTGCTCAATGTAAAATAAGCCCTTTTTGGGGCTCGCGCAGCGAGAGCCCTTTTGTGTGGGGTTCCAAAACGGAGCCTGGAATCGCACACGCTTGTGCATGTGCTTTTCCTTTTGGCTTCTGTGATTGGCCTTTGCGTGCATGTGTTTTTGAAAGACGGCACGCAATAGGCAGGCGCATTGCTCCGCCCATGGCCTATTGGTGTCTGTTACGCGCACCAAAAAAGGCCATGTGGTTTCAATTATCGTGCCCAGACACGGGCGCGATAATTGAAAACACATGTTCGCTGTGGCGCGCGCACCACTCACGGGAGTGTTTTTTTTTTACAATAGCGATCGCTTTCAGTGCTACTTGTTTTAGGATGTGTCCGTACACTGCTGTAAAGGATGAAAACGAGCATTAGCCTTGTGTGCTTGACTGCATGTCTCGGTGCACAGTTTGAAACAATTTGGCCCTGCTGTTTGCCAGGCTCGCATTTTGATTATTTATCATGTTTTCGACAACAGTCTCATGATGCTAGGATTTGTTTAAACAAGAGTTGGTCTATGTCATTTACTGAAACTCGTCGAGATAGACCCGGATGTCTCCGCGGGCTGAGTGCAGAGTGGGAGCCTCGTCCGAGGGATTGTGGTGATGTGTGGTGATGTCACCTAATGGCGTTGTGTTCGAGGACATAGTACAGTCACGCTAAGGCGGCAGAACCTGCTTTTGACTCGATGAACCAGGCAGAGAGACAGACCAGTGGTATTCATCAAGCTTACAATGGAACATGTTACAGTGGGACAAATGCTACAATGGAACGCGTGTTACAATGGGACACACGTTGCAATAGGACACTTGTTACAATGAAACACACGTTGCGATGGGACACGTGTTTCAATGAAGCACACGTTACAATTGAACACATGTTACAATGAAGAACACGTTACAATTGAACACATGTTACAATGGAACACACGTTACAATTGAACAAATGTTACGATAGAACAACTGCAGGGCTTTAAGTGGACCGGGTCTCACCGGGTGCTGAGCACTGGCAGCTTTTTAAAGGAAGCTTCAAAACGGGCTTGTTTTCGTTCGAACAAGCTTTCCTGAGGGCACCAGGAAGAGATTGATTTTGCTTTAGTTTTGGTCGGCCATGCATTCGAAATTACACCTCGCGAAGATGGTTTGAGGGAGGATGTTTGGACTGATGCTAGGGGAAGCACACCACGAGAGGAGCGAGGGCTGCTGCTGATGTCGCCCTGTACACATCTGGAATGGGTTGCACTACCAGGGTGGTTCTCTTCAAAGGCATCCGGACTGTGTTCGAGAGGAACTGTGCCCACATCTGCAAGCAGCAGGGTGACAGCAATGCCCTGGAGTACACGGCGCACGGTCTGGCGAAGGAGGACTCTGCTCTGATCCATTCTGCACTGGTAAATGCGTCTTGTTATCAGTACACTAGGTGTGACATGCCGTGTTTTTGTGTGTGTCTCTCAGTAGAAGTGCAGATAGTCAATTGCAGTATCACAATTAAACATTAACATGATTCTTGCATATCTTATTGGGTGCTTTACAGATTAATATTTAAATTATGTTAAATCCTACATTTTTCGTGGTCTCTGAAATTTTAAATTTACTGTAACCTTGAAAATACCTTGACAAGAGAAATTGCTTGATATAAGCTATTCAGTATCACAATGCAGATCCTAGATAATAGCTTGCTCATTTTCCCCTGATGTGACGCCTGCAAATGTCGATGGAGAGTGCATTAACTCCAGGAGACATTGATCTTGGCTTATAAACTGGATGTCAAACAGTGGAGGGGAATGAGACCGAGAGATGCTGCCAATATACCCTTAAGTGCTCGTCTCTGTATTTTCCGATTGCATTACCTTTTTGTTTGCCTTTATGCTTATTTTTTGTCTCTCTCAGTTAAGCTGTTCAGGAACATACCTTTGTGATTGGTGGTGTGCTCCAAGCAGTAAGTAGTTCAAGTGCCCTCCATGAGTCCTTGTGTGGGCAAAACGTGGGTGTGTCAGCATATGTGTAAGCATGAGTCAGTGTGTGTGAAGTTGTGGGTGCATGCATGAACGCGTCGGTGTGTGTGTGTATGTGCGAGCATAAGTTAGCTTGTGTAAGTATGGGTGTGTCCATGTGTGTATCAGTGTGTGATTAAGTGGTTGGTGTGAGTGTCGCCTGTGTGCAATTTGGATGTGTGTCCGTAAGTTGTGTGTGTCAGCGTGCGTGTAAGCACAAGTCAGTGTGTGCACAAGTTATGGTGTGTGTGTGTCAGCATGTGTGTGGGAGAGTGTCAGCGTATGTGCAACTTGTGTGTGAGGGACGGTGTGTGTGTAAGCACGAGTCATCGTGAGTGCAAGGTATGGTGTGTGTGTGTGCCAACCTGCTGCGTTGTGAGTCTGTCTGCCTCGGCAGGACCCCATCTCTTCCCCAGTCTAGGCGAGGAATGCGCTCTCCTCCCACATCCTCAGCCAGCCTCCTGTGGCACTCTCTCCCACTCCCTCCTCCTGCAACCTCTTCCTCCCCAGGGACAGCCGCCTTCGCCTAAACATCCCCAGTCGTCCCACAACCTCAACCAGCCTCCCCCGTCACTGCTCCCCACCACATCCTCGCCCTCCCCTGGCCCATCCCGCCCCACATCCTCACCCAGCCTCCTCATCACTACTCCCCACCCCAGCCTCTCCCTGCCCAGGGACACCGGTCCTCCCCCAGCACGCCCCAATCCGTCCATCACTGCTCTGCAGCGCCTACCCTGGCACCTAAGGCGCAGGAGGCGGGGGTGCTGCGCCTACCCTGGCACCCAAGGTCCTGCAAGTAGGGGTGCTGCACCTACCCTGGCCCCCAAGGTGCTGCAGGCGGGGATGCTGCACCTACCCTGGCCCCCAAGGCGCTGGAGGTGCGCCTATGCTGGCCCCCAAGGCGCTGGAGGAGGGGGTCACCATCTATACATTCCATCTTGCATTTTAAGATCCTTTTTTCATATTTTTATTCATCCATTTTTTTTTACTGTTTACCATTCACATTTGGTCCATATTCACACATCAGCTGTTATTTTCATAATACACTACACTCTATAGGTCTCTATTACTAAAAATTCGAGCTATTAGTGTTGCATTATTTGCTACGCCAAAAACTCACACTTTTACTAATGCGAGACCTATCGCATTGCAAATGCTTGTTGTATTTCCCTGCACTACGTGGCAAGCACCATGTGGTGCCTGCCACATGGTGCAGGGAAATGTAAAGTGCAAAACTGGAGAGCCTCTTCTTAAGGGGGGCCCACTATGGGTCCCCAAAGTCCATCTCCGCCAGCCTTTTCGTGGTGGGTGAAACGCCATGGAAAGGCTGGTGGGGATGGACCATCCTAATCCCTGTGGCGGTGCCTGGTAGTCACCGCCACCATTCTAGGGATGCAGAGCGTTCCGACAGGCAATCAGAATTATTGCTACTGTCAGACCCGTGGCGGTTGGGCTTTCCGCCCGCCAACACACCGCCCGTCATCAAAATCTGGCGGGCGGAAAATGACCTCACGATGGCGGTGAACCTGCCACTGACAGCCTGTCTGGTTGGTTTGTTGCAGGGATTCTGCTTATGCACAGAACTATGCGCAGGAAACCAGGACCTCAGAGAATTGTGGTGTACCAGAAACTCCCCTCAGAACTAAGAACCCCTATCCGACTAGCTTAGTGTCACATTTGTTATCCGAGATTTAGCTCGGCGGTCCCAATATATAGACAACCCAGAACAAGCGACTTAGATACTCTCAGGAGTGGTGGGAATCCGAAATACCCGTTGGTAGCTATATATCAGTCCACAACAGAATAACAAAGACACGGTGAAGTTTAAAGAGTTTATTTTATAAACCTCTCGTCCTAAGATGCAGTACTTTGGCTAACACAAGCAGACAAATGGTTAGGATCAGCACCATCAGCATTGTTACAATACCATAGAAAATGAAAGTAGCAATCATAATAATAATGACAGTGGAAAGCAACCACCCTCCTTTCTCTAGCAACTAATAAGGTATTATTAGACTAATAGAAGGTCTCTTAGGCTTGCATGGGGGACCCCATACCTTATAGATCAGCTTAGTGGAATCACATCACAGGATCAGCTAGGCTCTCTCCTGCAACAGCTCTTCGTTTCGAATATAACAGCAAACATGCTGCTCTGTAATATTAAAGGGCTCGTCTTTCAGGTATTGGCAGCTGTATGTATGTTATGGCTAAGAAGTGGTACAATCAACCTGAACACAACAACCTGCCCCGTCTAGTGACCCAGACTCGTTCTTTACACGGTGTACAGACCAAGGTCACAGCTCGCTGTTAAGGATGTTAAACAACAGACGGTTCTCATGTGAAGCAAAGTCGAGTCAGCAGTTCTCGAATGAATAACATGTAACAGTGTCGCGTGCAAAAGCAGCAGAAGCGCCAAGCTGGCTTTCTAACAGCCATCGAGGTTATGCTAACTTAGCGTTGTACATAGGGCGTGGTTAACCCACACTACACCCCCCTTTGATCGGACTACTAACCACTAGGGGCGCACTTATCAAGAACGCAGAGTTCAAGTTAGAAAGAACGGAACCAAGGGCATGAACTATAAGTCCATATAAGGTAAGTGTAAAGTTCGAAAAAGAAAAAAATTCAAAAACAGAAAAAGATGTCGTCAGGTGGAAAAAAACATGAAAAAATGGGGGGAAAAAAACGATATCGATCGATACATCAAGGGTCGATCAAGATAAAAAGTCAATCCATAAACGTATAGGCACAATAAGTTGCAACAGCCTCCAAGAGGAAATCATTGGAGCGTTCAGCAAAAGTATCTGCCATCCAGTTCAACAAGGGAAAGGAACACACATGTTCACTCACAATAGGAGCTTCCAGCCCTACGTTGGGCGCCATGTTGCAGGGATTCTGCTTATGCACAGAACAGATAGAAACATCGAGCCGGCCATGCGTGGGTGGGAAAAGGACATTATTACAGCAAACTACACGCTGTGAAACAGTGACTATGTATGGTATGCCCTTTAGCATCCCACAGCAATTTTCATTATTTAAAAGCAAATAACTACCGTTAGCAAGCAGTGTAAATAAAGGGGTTATAACTGGCACCGGTACACCTTTCAGGACGCAAGCCAAATTAGGAGCGTGTACATTGCAAGCACCATGTAATTGTATGTGTCTACACACCACAGAATGATCAGGAGCAGAAGTGCATTCCTCACCCTTCAGATAAACCTCTGTGCCCTCCCGCATGCATCTATATGTAAACGGGAGCGACCAAACTTCGTGCAGGAACGCACTATCAAGTTGTTCATATCTGCCAAGAGCATAATGTTTCATGCACAAACTAAATTTAAAAAGCGAAAAAGGTAAAGTGATTACGCCGTGGATAAGCCACACGGCTGAATTGAACTCAGCAATAGAGAAAGGCAATGGTTCTAATTTCTCAATGTGCAGTAATGAATAAGTCGCATCCTTCATAGACATAAACTGTTGTTTGGCAGTTAAATTAAAAGGGAGGAACAAAGAGGAAACATTAATGTAATCCCATGGGACCTTCCCTGCCTTTAACGTTTGTAAAGTCCATGCAAACTGCATAACAGAACGCAACTGAATCTGGCCATGGTACAACACAGACAAATCATCCTGCACAATGTCTACGACAGATGAAACAATATTATCTAAAGTGTAAATTCTAGAAGACAAGGTATTAATACTATTATCAATCACAGCCAACGGGGCGTGGCTAGCAGCCGGCGAGGATGGTTGCAGCCTAGGGAGGCTCTTGACCCCCCGCCCGCTTATCCGCAAATAACATCCTTCAAACGCCTGGGAACCCCGAGAAAAATCCGGGGGATCCCAGGGGATACCTTGGGCTCTGCTCCGGTCTGGGCTGTGCCCCGGCGATCGCGCCGGTGTCGGAGAAAATTGACGCTGAAGCGCAAGACACCTGGCAATCAAGATGGCGGCCGCCCCGGGGCTGAAGTGACGGGGCCCGTGACCTCCCGGCTGTCCGGGCGCATTGCAGAGTTGCGGGCGAGGTGTAACTCCAAACCGGAGTGTTGGGGCTTCGCTGGTGTACGGGTCTCCAGACGTCTGTTGCCGCCGGGACTGGACCGGCACTCGGCTCATCTGGGACGCGGCTCCTCCCCTCCGCCCCTGCTGCGGTACGAACTGGTGGTCTCTGGCTGCGGGGCTCTGCTGGCTTTGGGTGCCGGAGCGCGGCCCACCTATCCCCTGCCCGGGTTCAGGAGCCCGGAACACAGGATTTCATCACCCGGCTGAATTGCGGCGTTCTCGGCGGAGGATCGTTGACCCCCGGAGCCCTCTGAAGAACCGAGCTGACGTCGCCGGCGGGGCAGGCTGTGCCCGCCACGGATCTGCGCTCCCCGGCGGATTGCCCTGCGGGGGGACCCCCGGTGGCCCCCCCTGCTGCCCGGCGGGGCGTTTGGTGCAGGGGACTCTATCACCTCGGAGTTGAAATCTGCTGCGGTGTAGGAGGGTGCGCAGACTGAGGACCGGCCTTCCCGGCCGAGGCCTACTGGGGGTAAGGCCGTACCCCGTGCTTCCTACAGGGGTCCCACAAACACCGGCCCGCCGCGCCACGCGCAGTGACCGCGCCACTCGGGCCTCCCCTGACCCCCGTGTTGGGCCGGCTGATAAGGTGATCGCAGTGGGAATTCAAGTCGGCACTGGCCCCCACCGTGGGAGGCAGTTCGGAGTGGGGCACCGTGGCTGATTGCGGAGCGGTGATGAGTGAGTGGCGGTCCTGACGGAGAGGTGGCCCTGAGATCTGGATCGCGGGCAGGGCGAGGAAACGTGGCTGAGCGGTCACTGGCTGGCCGGCCCCCTCTGGGAAGCGCACGCAACGTGGTTTGCTTTAGCTGCGGGAGGTGCGTGCCGCCCGCCGCTGGACCCTGGGAGCGCCTGGATCGAGCATAGCGCCTCGAAATGGGAAAACAAAGAGGGGGGAAGGGGGACGGCGGCCCCACCTCCGAGGCGCCTGCGGAGGTGTCGCAGAACCCAACGGACCTACAGCAGATGCAAGATCGCATCCTGGAGGCCATTGCGGCCACAAAGGATGCTTTGCACCAGGACATAGCGCAGGTAGCAACGGGGCTGAGGCTCCTGCGGGCTGACCATGGCAAGCTAACGGATAGGGTCAAGATTACAGAGAACACTCTGAAAGACCTCGTACCAGCGCAAAAATCTGTGGAGGGTCGGCTGACGGAGGCGCTAGACCGCATACAAGCATTGGAAAGGAGGGCTGAGGACGCTGAAAACCGTAGTAGGCGCAATAACGTACACCTGGTAGGTCTTCCGGAAAAAAAAGAGGGCTCCGATATGGTGGGCTACTTGGACGACTGGCTGAGAACTGTGGTAGCCCCCGAGGGCCTCTCGCCCTTTTTCACGCTGGAACGTGCGCACCGGGTACCTGCCAGACCCCCTAGACCAGGCCAACCGCCTCGTCCCGTGGTCATCAAACTCCTCCACTACAAAGATAGGGATTGGTTATTGCAGAGGGCCAGAGAAGCAGGCCCCTTCCAGGTTGATAATAGCAAGGTCACGCTATTCCCGGACTATACGTTTGAGACCCAGAATCTGCGTGCCTCCTTCCTATCCATCAAAAAGGAACTGCGCTGTGAGGGCCTACAGTACTCGCTCCTTTTCCCTGCCAGACTCAGAGTAGTAGTGGATGAAAAAACGATGTTCTTCCTCACGGCAGCGGAGGCATGGGCCTGGTGGGACACCTACAAAGCAGGCACGGATGGGGCCAGAGCCAGAGGGGACGTGGACCAACAACGGCAGCGACCGGTGAGGAAATCACAGAGGCTCCGTAGGCGCAAGCAGGGGACCAGGAGGCCGACTGAATCCCAGACGGAGGACGGCAGAAAATCTGCGTTGCAAGCGGTGTTAGACTTATCGGGTGCCGCACTGGCCCAGTCGGGGCGGGCCTCTGGCTCGGAGGACTAGGTACGGACTCGGAATCAGGACACTCGGTTTCTAGCAGCACGAAAGGCCCAGTGGTCACGCCACAGACCTCGGAGGAAATAATCGAGGGCTGAGCGCTGAACAAGAGACTCCTGATGTGCAACGGCGGCCGGGGCTCGCCTCTACAGACACCTGAGCAGGACACAGTAAGACCGAACTTTTGTGAGTCGCATGTGTGTTGGGGGGTGGGGGGGGGACGTTGGCTGGGACTTTGTGACTAGTTACCGCCCCACAGGGCCCATAAGGCCTCCGTAGTGCAGACTGCGGAATAGTAGGAGTGTGAGAGTGCGGTTGCTCGAGCACAGTTTGGATGGGAGCAGCTCTTATGAAGTTAGGTTCTATTCTGGGGAGGGAGGGGCCTGGAGTAGTTGGGGGGCTCAAGGCGAGGTTAGGGGTGGGGAGTTGGGGGTAGTGTTAAGGGGGGAGGGGATAGTGTCACCATATGCACCTGGGGACGGATCATCTGTACTATGTGCCGAACAATGTGGGATAATGGCTAATGCAGGGTCGATAAAATGTGTGACTTGGAATGTGAGGGGGCTCCACACCATGGCAAGAAGACACAAAGTGCATGCTTACCTGGTCCGCAGGGGAGTGCAGATCGCGTTTCTGCAGGAGACTCACCTCACAAAGAAGGAGGGCATAGCCCTACAGCGTAGATGGAGGGGCCAACTGTTTTACACCACGTACTCCGCCTTTGCTAGAGGGGTGTTAATTTGGATACGGGCGGGCACTCCTTTTCAGGTGACCAGACACATAGTGGACCCTGAGGGACGGTACGTAGCGGTGGAGGGCAAGCTCAGGGGCAAGCATATAGCTCTAGGAAGCATTTATGCTCCTAATGTGGACCAGGCGACCTATCTTGCACGGCTTTCTGGTGTGTTGGCTGGCTACCTCGCAGGCCCGGTACTTTTAGGGGGAGATTTCAATTCCATAGCAGACGTCACGCTAGACAGATCTCATCCGCCGCTGCCCGCGTCCCCGGTACACCGGCTAGCGAAAACCAGATCGGATTGGCAGGACAAATGGGCTTTGACTGACGCTTGGCACGCTCAGCACCCAGCGGAGCAGGACTACTCGTTCTACTCCAGCCTCCATGACCTCCATGTCCGACTGGACACCTTCCTGTGCTCTCCATTAGTCCTTCCAGCGGCGGCTCAGTCGGAATATCTGGCGCGTACTATTTCCGACCATAATCCCCTGCTCCTAACGCTAGGCTGGATGAATGAAATCTCTCGGATCCCGACGTGGCGACTGAGGCCGGACACATTAGATGACCCGCCATTCCGGGAGTCACTAAGTGAGAGGATTGGGCACTACTTCGCAGAGAATGACAGCACCGTGACCTCTAGGGCCGTGGAACTGGATGCCTTTAAGATTGTAGTGAGGGGCCACTGCATAGGGAAATATGCGGGGATACGGAGGACCCTGCTGGACGACTTGGACAGAGCCGAACGCTCGCTGAGAGAGGCCGAGGTGGCGCGCCCCAACCGTCCCGAGCTTCAGGACAGGGTCTGCGAGGCGCGGGAGGCGGTAGCGGTGGAGGTGGCGCGTCTTCGCAGCTTCGACTATAGAACGTACCTGACTAAATCGCATGCCGAGGGGGATAAAGCTGGGACACTACTGGCCTGGTTAGCAAACCCTACTAGAAACAGTCATCCTATCTTAGCCTTACGGGGCGGGGAGGGCCGTATAGGCACCACGCAACCGGACATTCTGGACGGCTTTAGGTCCTATTACGAGCAATTGTACAAAAGCGCGTTACTGGCGCAGGGATAGGAAATAGAGGCATTCCTGGATGAGCTTCAACTACCACGGCTGGAACAGGAGCACGCAGATGCCCTAGGTGGCCAAATAGAGCTAGCGGAAATTAAAGGAGCTGTAAAACGAATGGCTCGCAATAAAACCCCGGGCTTGGATGGCCTGCCCATAGAGTTTTATGGGCGATACCTGGAGCAACTGGCTCCCAAGCTCCAAATTGTCTATAATGAAGCCAGGAACAGCGGACGGCTCCCGCGCTCTATGCGTGAGGCCATAATGATTCCCTTACGAAAGCCACGTAGAGAAAGCACTGACCCGGCGTCCTATCGTCCTCTGTCCATGCTAACGACAGATTACAAGATCCTAAGCACAATACTGGCGACCAGGTTGTTGCACCACATGCAAGAACTGATCCACAAGGATCAATCTGGGTTTATACCCACCCGTAACACCACCCACAACATTCGCCGGTTGATTAGACTAGTGAATGACCCACCGCCCGAGGCGCGGGCGCCCCTAGTATTGTCGGTTGACATTGAAAAGGCTTTCGATAGCCTGGAATGGGACTATCTGTACAAAGTGATGCGGAGATTCGGCCTGGGTGACAACTACATACACTGGACGAAAGTGCTGTATTCCTCGGCGAGGGCACGAGTGAAAGTGGGCACGCTGGTATCGCAGCAGTATGAGGTGTGTCGCGGCACCAGGCAGGGTTGTGCATTGTCCCCCCTGCTGTTTGCATTGGCAGTGGAGCCTCTGGCGGCCATGGCTAGAATGGGCACCCACTACGGCGGTCTGGCTTTCAGGGGGAACCGCCACTTTATCTCGCTGTACGCGGACGACCTCCTCCTGTTTCTGGAGAACTCCGACAGCGCGGTAGAGGGCGCGGAAAGTCTCCTGGAGCGCTTCGGCAGGGTATCTGGCCTCAGGGTTAATTGGAGTAAGACCTGTCTGTTCCCCTTGCGGCGAGAGGAGGAGCAGCCCCCCACCTACCAATTGATTAGATGGGAACCTAGTTGTCTGGACTACCTGGGGGTGCATGTGTACCATGACGCCTCGAGCTTGCTAGAGGGCAACATAGGGCGTTGCATCCGTGCCCTACAAAGTAGCATGTCTTTCTGGGCCACCCTGCCACTGTCGGTAACGGGCCGCATATCTCTTCTGAAGATGATTGCCTTGCCCCGATTGTTATATTACTTCAGGACACTCCCAGTTTGGGTGCCTGGAACAATTTTTAAGCAACTCAAGTCGCTGATAACATCCTTCCTGTGGGGCTCGGGCAGACACAGAATAGCGTTATCGACGCTGACCCGCCCGAAAGACGAAGGGGGCCTGGCGGTCCCGAACTTCGAGCTCTATTATTTGGCAGCACAACTGCAGTCCTTCACGCAGGAGGTAGCGAGGGTATACCGCGGTCCGGAGCGGGAGAGGGACGTTGGAACTCCCCGTCATGTGCTGGCTTACATCACCTTCCAACAGAGATTGGCACTCGGGGATCTGACCCAGGAGGAGCGCACGTTCCGCCTGTGCTGGAACAGTTCGCAGAGGCGAGCAGGAGTCAGACACCCATATGCGCCCGAAATCCCACTGGGCATGGTGACAGCACTCCCTCATGGGGGTGATTGGTCTCGGCTGCAGCTGTGGGAGGAGGCGGGTCTGCAGATGGTGGGGGACCTGTATGATGACGGCGTGCTGTCCCCGTTCCAGATTCTGCAAGATCGTTACGACCTCCCACGAGGGGATTACCTATTGCACACGGCGGTAGTGAGGGCCATACAAGCGCATTGGGGGGAGGGTCTAGTTGAGCCCGCGACGACGCAGGCGTGCCAATACACAATGATGTCGGCTGGCACCTTCAAGGCAGTGATGTGTCTTTACTCACGGATGCTACATGAAACCCTGCAGCCCCTGGCTGCGTTAAAAAACAAGTGGGAGCTGGACCTGCAGGTGGAAATCCCGGACACCACGTGGACGCAGCTAGTGCGTAGAGCCAGAAAAAGCACGAGAAATGCACGATTTCAATTGATTAATTTTTATGTGCTCCACAGAGCATACCTTACCCCTGACAAAATAAGGAAATGCTTTGGGGCTGAGGAGGCTGCTTGCCCTAGATGTAACAGGATAGGAGCAGACCTGATCCACATGCCGAGGGCTTGCCCACACCTGCAGGAGTACTGGAGGGAGGTTGGCAGCACGTTGAATGAGGTAGCAGATAGGGACTTACAGTACGACGCGGCCGTGAGTATACTCCACTGGTTCCCGCACACGCCTAAGAACAAAATCTCCAGCAAATTTATAGACATGGGCCTAATACTGGCAAAGAGGGAGGTGACTAAGGGGTGGAAGTCGAAGGTGGGGTCCAACACACCGGAGGTGGCTGAACGAATTCCTAAAATGGGCGGCTAGCGAGAGCACACTCAGATACCAGCTAGCTCACCGCAAACCGGATGAGCGTGCTCAGGCAGCGGCACTGGAGTGGGAAATGTTAGTACAGGCCTTGCGGGACAGCCTAACCAGCGGGGAGGAAGACGAGGACTCTGATGACGCTGCCGATGTAGTCGTGATACCGGCTCCCCTGCCAATCACACACGCTTAGGGTTTACTGGATCTTTCCTGCTAACCACCACACACACTAACTCTTCCTGACTAGGCGCTATGGGGGGGCACACTGGGGGGGGGGGGGGAGAGCTGAGGGAGGGGTTGCAAGCTCAAACTTAATGGAAGTAGAATGTGAGATTCATGGGTATTAGGGGGAGAAGGGGGATAACGTTGAAAGCGGGCAGCGGATCTCCCCACCAGACGATCGTACTTGTAAGAACTGTAACGATGTACCATATGATTAAGTGGTGCCGCCCAGCCTCCGGGATGTGGGCAGTACGGCTGTGTATACTGCACGGATAAATGGTTAAGGGGGGCGGGAAACCTGCATTACTAACATTTGTCCTGAGTGTTCTACGATATGTTTGGTCCTGCAATAAAAATGGTTTGAAAAAAAAAAAAAAAAAATCAATCACAGCCAACACTTTTTCCATATTGGCCTGGTCAATAGCACGTAATCTGGAGGCAGCCTCAATTTGTGACAATTTCCAAACTTCGTTGTAAATAGCATATACCCATCTTTTGGACCTGCCTACTGCAGGACCTTTAATAAAATCATTCAAATCAATTTTGTCGTCTAAACGTGACAAATGAAGTTTAACAGACGCTAATGTGGAATGTTGCAGCCACGACTGGCATAACTTACCCACAGAGTAGGTAGTTACAGTGTGTGATGATTCAAAACGAGGATCTACCCTGACTTGAGTGTACCCAGGTGCCAAGGCTAAAAATCGACGTTGACAAGAATCTGAACCAGTTTGCCATACCAACCACCCCTCAGGATTAAACGCCGAAACATTAAAGGTGGTGTTGGAAATGAGGGACTGCAACTTAGTAAGAGATAGATCTGTGAAATTACCCCAGCCGGGGTAAGCACCCAGATCCGGGATTGTGGGGGAATTCAGTTTTTTAGACGTTGCCAAACCAAAACAAGTCGTCTGAAAAATAGATGAATTCAAAAATGAAATATGGTTTGGGATAAGACAGGCGCGATGCAAAGCTTCTGTTCCCTGAACCTGCCATGGTTTAGTACCCCAAACCGATTTAAGATCGATAGTAGCTTTCGGATGTATGACGTTACAACGCATACTTTTACAACGCATGCACTTACAACGCAATTTTTACAACGCAACATCCACTACAACGCATTCCATTACATCGCATGACACTAATACGCATTTTAAAAAACTACCTTTACAACGCATTCCATTACATCGCATACTACCTTTACAACGCATACCATTACAACGCATAATGTTACATTGCATTTAAGGTAAGTATTGGATAGTATAGGGGTAAAAATTACTATTCTTACTCCAGGGGGTGCAACAGTAGGGTAAGTGTTGGATAGTATAGGGGTAAAAATTACTATTCTAACTCCAGGGGGTGCAACAGTAGGGTAAGTGTTGGATAGTATAGGGGTAAAAATTACTATTCTAACTCCAGGGGGTGCAACAATAGGGTAAGTGTTGGATAGTGTAGGGGTTAAAAATTAATATTCTAACTCCAATGGTATTCATTGTAATGGTATGCGTTGTAATGCCTGCATTGTACTGACATACGATGTAGTGTCTGCGTTGTAATGGTATGCGTTGTAATGGTATGCGTTGTAGTGTCATGCGTTGTAAAGGATGTTCCGTTGTAATGCCTGCGTTGTAAGTGTAGTGCGATGTAATAGTTGCGTTGTAAAGGTTGTTTCCCGTAGCTTTCCATAGCTCATAGCCTCCAACAGCCAATTCGTCCATAAAGGACTTGGAATATAATAATTTGGTATGTGTCAACCTTACCTTCGAGGCGGTCTCAGGCGCCATTTTAAAATAAAAGGAGGCCGGTTTTGACACACTAAAATCCGAAAAGTATGAACTTGTTCACTAACGTGGCAGAACTGCCATGATAAGGGGCCGGACAATGTTCCCATTGTGTGTAATTAACAACATTTTGAAAGGTATTTGCTCTGTGTAGGAAATGTGTGCCATAATGTTGATAACAAAATTGTTCACCATAATTAGCAGAATTTAAATACAAATCTTCAGCATCAAATGCAGCATAATATTTTAGATCAGAAAATAGTGCTTCTATTGCTTGTACATCCCAATCATCAGATCTGATATTCTGTTTAACTACATCACCCATAGAAACACGAAACACATTAGGCACATTAATCACTTCGGTAGGTCCATGAATTTGAAATTTAACAGCATCCCAAGCGATCCCATCACGCACAGGCCAGGCAGTAATGTTCACAAAAGTCTGGTCCCTTTTCATAATGTGTGATGAGGAATGGGGGGCCAAAGTTCCATCAATTGATCCAATTGTAGATCGTTCAGTCAGGTAGTGTCCATTTATAAGTTTAAAAAACACTACCACAAAGCCAATTGTCATGAACAAAAAAATACATATTAGCACCAGCCAGATGTAAGTCCATGGTGCCACCAAAAAATGTCTCTTGAACCAGGCAAAAAATACAGCAATTTTGGAAGGGGCAGTGGAAGTCATTGATTCAGTGTCAAAGGAAGAACGGGAATGGTTAATCGCTGTTGAATGTAAAAGAGGCAATGGGACACTGGCAGGATAAGCATACTCAGGATCATCAGCCAAACCACCATCAATAGGCGGTATAGGAGGGGCAGCAACAGTATGCATCTCAACGGCAACCTCAGGCATGATGGTCGAGGGCGGTATCACAACAGAATTTCGCAGAATGGAAGGGTAAGAAACTGAAGGTGTCATACTATGAAGTATCGGCCACTCGCTGTAGCTTGACATTGTCAATCGAGATGTACCTGTTATCCTTGCGACCAAGAAGTGGTGGTAAAATAACTGTACGTGTACCCTGGACTCCAAGCACCGGGACTGGTGCACGATAAGAGGGGCCAAACTCTTTCTTGTTCTCCACCATCTCACGGACCAGGTCACCAACTCGAGGTAGCCAGCCGACTTCCGGAATCTGGAGCTCAGCTTCGCATGTAGAGGGTACGTGTTCCTTCGCTAGAGTGTCTCTTGCTTCTTGTAGATTCTGCAATACAGCACAGTGATCATCTAGGTCAAAAGGCGCGGCAGCTGCCGCCATGTCTAGACCCTCAAGGTCCGGAACAAACATTCTTACTCCAAAGAGCATCATGTATGGGGTCCGCCCACCCAGAGACCTTCTAGGGAGATTATTAAGTGCACGTTGCACGTCATACAAGTGGGTTAGCCAGCTTCGGCCTGTACCTAAAACCCTTGCTGTCAAAGATTGCTTTAGGTCACGGTTCATTCGCTCCACAACCCTATTGCCCTCAGGCCGGTATGGAGACGAAAATTTGACTTGGACCCCCAAACTTCTCATGGCTTCTTTGTAAGCCCTAGAGGCAAACGCAGGGCCCTGGTCAGAATGAATGGTACCACATGCAAAACTCCCACTAAAGACTCGCAAATCCTTGATGACCGTCCGGGCATCAGTACTCCTTTGCGGCCACACCCACAGAAAACGTGTGCACAAATCCACTGCAACCAAGATGTACTTGTACGCAGTATCAGAGGAAAAAGGACCGCAGTGATCTAAATAAACACACGCAAGTGGTTGATTAGATATAAACAGCTGCGTTTGTGGTGGACGCGCGACAGTAGAAGGTTTAATCTGCTGGCAAATGTCACATAAAAGAACATAAGCTCGCGTTTGTTTGTACAAACCGTACCACCAATAACGTTGCTGTAAAAGGGATACAGTCGCCGAAACGCCGGCGTGCGCAGACGCAACACCTTCGTGGGCAGCTGTAATCCGAGATGGTCTGCAGTCCGCGTTGGGAATCAATCTGTCACCAACGTCGTTAATCCTCACTAACGGGACGTTATCAGGGCTTAAACGATAATGGTAGCGGGAAGGGAATCCTTTCGGAAAGCCCGTCCCTGTCTCGGACGCAGCAATAGCTGCCAAGATGTCATCATCAATCCTAGTTTTGGATCTTGTAACTGCTGCTACTAAATATGTCGCCACTGCGGTTTTTGCTCCCTCGTCAGCCAAACTGTTACTGACAGCATGGACACCAACTCGTTGGTGACCAAGAGTGTGAATTACATTCACGAGGGGCAGACCTTCTTTAAGTTCTGCCACTCGAACCCAAAGCATTTTGTGCTTTACTGTGCTACCTTTCGAATCACGAAAGTCATTGTGACTCCAAAAGTGTAAATTCTCGTTGTATGATTGAACACAATAGAACGAGTCACTCACTATAAGAGTGGTGACCCGAGGATCAGCAAACTCCAGTGCAAGCACCAGAGCTTTCAGTTTTGCCAACTGCGCGGTACAATCACCCAATGACTGCGTATGCACGACATCAGACTGGAACTCACCGTTCACGAAAGTACCTACTACAATTGCGCAGGCCGCTGAATAGGCGTGCTTTGATCCAGTTGTGGGTTGCGCAGACCCATCAGTGTAAATGACACAATGGTACTCCTCGAGCGGGCGCAAAGTCAGAGGAGCCGGATGAACAAATTCATACTCCAAGAACTCCTGTGTCTGTAATGCCGCGTCAAAGATATATGTGACGTCAGGCGAAGTCAAGGAGGTTGCCCATTGTATCCACCTTGGATGCAAAGCCTTAGAATTAGGTACACTGGCTTTAGTGACCGCCTCAAGGGCAGGGTACGGTGTTACCACCAGCATGTGCTTCCCCTGTGATAGCGCTCGCTCTTTCAGGATCGCCATCTGAACTGCTGTCAGTACTTTCTCGACAGCGGAGAAGCGCAGCTCAGCCGAAGTGTACAGATGAGATTTGTATGCAATGGGGACGGTGTCGCCCTCATTGAACGTCAAGTAGGTGAAACCCACTGCACCCGGTACGATTCTAATGACTAGGTTAGTGTGGTTATCACGAGTTTGTAAGAACTTTGAAGCAAGAAGATCAGACTGCAAAGATTGCAATGCAGCCGAATGCTCAGGCAGCCAGCAAGATTTGGTAAAAGTAGGTTGTACCAAGGCATAAAGCGACTTGATACGCTGGGCATAATCAGGAATGTAGGTACAACCGAAATTCAGAAAACCCAGCAAAGATTGTAATTTCTTCAGTGTCGTAGGAGTACTAAGGCGTGCGCATTTCTCAAGGAACTGCGGAGCCAAGCCTCGACCCTCATGATTGAGTTCGTACCCCAAGAACAACACTGTGAACTCGGCAATGTGGGACTTGGCAAAGTTGAACTTGTAACCAAAGTCAGCAAACATAGTTATTATGTTATCCACACGAGCAAGGTGTGGAAGCAACTCGTCGTCCGTTAGGTAGATGTCATCTACTTTCGAATATGCTTCCGGGTCAATCATCTCCAAAAGTGAGACCACACGAGCAGCAAAGACCCCGGGGCTGTTTTTATAGCCCATCGGGAGCCTTTTGAACCTCTTTTGTTTGCCACCCGAGGTAAACGCCGTCCACTCATAGCTATGAGGAGACAGGTTGTGGCTATAAAAGCCATTGGAGATGTCAAGAGTAGTTTTAAAACGTTTTCTCACGAGACTATCGACGAGAGCCGAACTGTGTGTATTCTGTATCGCACATGTCCGGCAGTGCGAATTTAAGTGCCGGTAATCCAAAACTAGGCGGTACGATCCGTCAGGCTTCGTCACAGTGAATAAAGGATTATTCATGGGTGACACACATGTTTCAATTACTCCCTGATATTCCAATTGCTCAAGGATGGACGCGACGTGAGATCGAGCTTCGCAACGCATGGGGTATTGGGGTTGTGGCTGGGGTTCCGACCGCAACGGAATCGTATGATTGGGAGAAAATTTGTCCCAGCCCACCTGAGTACGGTACAACGCAGGCGCGAGCACCTGCGCCCACTCCCCGGCTAACCTATTAGAATGTTCCAGTGGCACTGTGTGCCCAAAGGACGGGAGGATTACCACCTCCCCTCTAGGAGCCTCTAACACGAAAGCCGGGGGCCAATCCGCCTCCGCCAAAAGGATATCATAGGTGGAGGTTAGATTATCCCAAAATACCACTTTAATTTTACGTTGTATGTCACCCTCAATTAAAAGGTCAATTTTAAACATCCGTTCAGGGGGAGCTACGCGAGTATCAGCAGTTTCAACACTTACAAATGTATCCGTTGCTGTCGCCGCCAGAAACGGACGCAGCGCTTGTCGCACTACTGTAACTTCCACCGCGCTGACTAGCAGCGTTAGCGCCCATGTCTGGTTCAGAAGCTGTGTCCATACCATCTGAGGCATATCTCGCAGTCAGAGCAGCAACTTTCTTCTTTTGAAACGGGGGTCTTTGACGTGCAGACTCGTCCTGTTTGCCTTTACTGTCAGTCTGACGGGGCTGCTCACGACCTTGAGCACCCCTTCCCTTCCCACGATCTCCGCCACCGGATTGAAAAGCCGATGTTTCCTGTGAAGAACGAGGAGAGCGTTGTTCAGGAACCTGAAATCTATCAGGTGACTTAATATTAGAACGATCGCGCAAATCATAAGTGCGTTCACTTTGTATCTGCACCGGCGACGCAGAACGAGACCTCCGTTTCTCTTACTGCTTCCCCTGTTTTTTTAGCTCGCCAACTTTGTTTTGGAAAGTTGGGCTTCTCGTCTTTGGTAGACGAACTCACTTTAGGCTGCTGTACCACAGTAGGAATGATCACGGCGGGTTTCACACCCAAGGCGCTACGTCCCACCATTCTGTAGGCTTTCGCTATAATTTTAGCGAATTCCTTTGGCCTGTCGCCTGGATCCACAAGTGCCAACAGCCCAGAACAAGCGACTTAGATACTCTCAGGAGTGGTGGGAATCCGAAATACCCGTTGGTAGCTATATATCAGTCCACAACAGAATAACAAAGACACAGTAAAGTTTAAAGAGTTTATTTTATAAACCTCGCAACCTAAGATGCAGTACTTTGGCTAACACAAGCAGACAAATGGTTAGGATCAGCACCATCAGCATTGTTACAATACCATAGAAAATGAAAGGAGCAATCATAATAATAATGACAGTGGAAAGCAACCACCCTCCTTTCTCTAGCAACTAATAAGGTATTATTAGACTAATAGAAGGTCTCTTAGGCTTGCATGGGGGACCCCATACCTTATAGATCAGCTTAGTGGAATCACATCACAGGATCAGCTAGGCTCTCTCCTGCAACAGCTCTTCGTTTCGAATGTAACCGCAAACATGCTGCTCTGTAATATTAAAGGGCTCGTCTTTCAGGTATTGGCAGCTGTATGTATGTTATGGCTAAGAAGTGGTACGATCAACCTGAACACAACAACCTGCCCCGTCTAGTGACCCAGACTCGTTGTTTACACGGTGTACAGACCAAGGTCACAGCTCACTGTTAAGGATGTTAAACAACAGACGGTTCTCATGTGAAGCAATGTCGAGTCAGCAGTTCTCGAATGAATAACATGTAACAACAGTGTCGCGTGCAAAAGCAGCAGAAGCGGCAAGCTGGCTTTCTAACAGCCATCGAGGTTATGCTAACTTAGCGTTGTACATAGGGCGTGGTTAACCCACACAACAGGTTCACTCGCCATTGTAATTAGCCCCTGAGGGCCTAATTACGAGATTTGTGGTCCATAGGACTGCCAAACTCGCGGTGGAAGGTGCACTGGTGGTCGTGGACCGCAGCACCAATGGTCCAACCGTCTTATTACAACTACGGCAGGCGGACCTCATAAGAACCGTCGCATCCTCCGGGGATCCACGATCGCTGGTGTGGCTGTCTGAGGCTGCAATATGCTTGGTGGTGCCTCTGCGGCACCGCCAAGCTTATTTTGGGTTGGCTGTCAGCCACACTTCACATAGCAGCGAGTCCGCCATGAAAAGTGTGGTGGAGAGTCAACAAGGGGGGGACCTACAGGGACCCCGGTTGCCATGTGGCCTTTGGGATGCATGCAAGGTTGCACATGATGGGCACCCCTGTCTGCATGCACCCCGTGTTCCAGCACGGCATGGACTTTACAGTCCATGCCGTGCTGGAACGAGCTGTGGCTCTCCCACAACGCTGCCTTTCTGAGGCTCTCCTAAGAGCCTTTGAAAGGCAGTGCCGTGGGCCAGCCACCGCAGGGCTGCCCGCCCGGATTACAACTTGTAATCCGGCAGGCGGTCGACGGTGGAGTTTGGCGGTGTGGGAGCGGGCTGTGAAGTGCCGACCTGCTCCTACACCGCCAACCTCAAAATCAGTCCCTTAGTATTGACAAACTCTGCTCATTGGGAGCAGCAGTGGCCTTCCATAATCAAAGGAATGGTTTGATTGGAAAATGCATAGCTTGCCAGAGTGTACTACAAAACAAAAGGCACTGTAAAAATAAGGAAAAAAAACTGTTGTCGGAGTGTGCATACCACTTGCATGTTCTCCTCTTTTGTGCTGTCTTTCTTCCCATCCTCATTTTGTGCCCCTCCTATGCATCACACTTTTAACTGTTACGTGCTGTAGCATGTTTTTCATTTTTTTTTTTTTAAACATTTTATTGATTTTTGCAAACATTAATAAACCTGATCCACTTGTTCTTTCTTTACAACATAATACTGGAGGGTATTTACTACTTAACATATAATATACATTATTTCTGTGTCGTGTCCATGTGAACTTAAACCTCTTTTTTCATTTTAACTTCCAGCCTGTCCAACACAACTCTTAGTAGCTGAGCAAACCACCACCACATCTCCACAAAAGTCATCTTTTATACACCTGCGTCCGTGCTTGACTCGGCTCGTGGGGTTTCACATATATTCCCCCTAAATTTGTTCAATTTTCCCCATATTTTGGACCACTTCTTGGGGCATCCCCTGTGCATGTACACCGCTCGTTCCGCCACCATGGCTTTATCCATGTCATTTCTCCAATGTTGATATGTGGGAGGCAGCCCCGAACCCCATTTCTGTGCTATATTACGCTTTGCAATTGTCATCTCCAGTGTCGCCCATTCCTGTATCCTCAGGTTCAAGTCTGTTGGTTCCCATGTTAAGGAGGCACCTCTTTGGCTCAGGTGGGACCTCCGCCTCCCCCACTCTCACAATTACCCTCATAACTTTTTCCCAGTAAGGTACAATCTGCGGGCATTCCCATATTATATGAAAACATTTTCCTGGTTGCCCACAGTGTCGTAGGCACAGGGGGTCGGGCGCTCGTCCCAATTTATGCAACAGGATGCGTGTATAGTATATGCGGTGAAGGATCTTTAGCTGTACAAGTTTGAGTTTGGAGGAGGTCGCCACTTCTCTTGGTGGTGATAATGCCTCCTGCCACTCCGATTCGTCCAGTGCACCCACGTCATCCCGCCAGTGGTCCCGTAGGGACGCCGTGGGGTCCAGCTGGTTATTTATAATTTTTCGGTAGGTTTGGGAAATGGCCCTTGTGGTCATGTGGTCAGTAAGGAGTCGATCCTCCAGTGGGGAGGCCTCCGGCAGCTGAGTATCTAGTGGTATTGCTTTTAGCAATGTGTGCCTGATCTGCATATATCTGAAAGTTTCGGTCGGGGCCCTGTCATACTTTTCTCTCCGTTGTGCAAAGGGAACGACCCCTCCTTTCACCCAAAGGTCTCCTATTTTACAGATGCCTATAAGGTCCCATTGTTTAAATCCCTTGGTGTTGTACAGCTCACCCAGCCGTTGGGTTTCCCAGAGCGGTGTAGCCTGTGTCAATCTACCCTCCCACCCCAGCGCTCGCTGCGCAGTGTGCCATATTTTGACTGTGTGTACTGTCGGGCCCATGAGGTTGTTGTTCCTTGCATTCGTATATAGGGCCCTCAGTATGTGAACAGCCGGCAGGACATATCTGTCTAGTCGGAAAGCTGGTTCTTCCTGTGGTGCATGTATCCACTGGTTTATAATCATAAGTTGCGCCGCCCGAGAATACAGTTTTATATTGGGCAGAGCGATCCCTCCATCATACCAGCTTTGATTTAACTTGTGCATCGCTATACGTGCTGGCCTCCCGTCCCATAGTAAAGTAGTGACTTCCGCATCAATTGCCTTGAAATTTTCCAGGGGGACCGGAAACGGCGTGTTCTGTAGGGCATACAGAAATCTTGGCAATGCCATCTGCCCAACAGCGTCAATGGGAGAGACCTCCAGTGTTTCACATCGTGACGGAACTTGTCAAGTGGTTTCGTGAGGTTCTCCTCAATGAAAAGTGTTTGTTGGGGTGTGATATATATTCCAAGGTATTTGAATCCCCTGGTCGCTACTTACAGTTTACAACCGGGCGGTAGCCTCGGAGTGGGCCTGTATAGGACATATAGTAGGGATTACTTCCAGTTTATCGTGAATCCGGAAACCTGTCCATACACGGTGCAGATGTCTAGCAAGCTAACAATTGAGCGTGCCGGGGACGTCGGGTATAACAAAACATCATCCGCATAAAGCGAGGTACGGTCCTCCCATTCCATCTCCCACTTCATCCCGCGGATCATCTGATCCTGCCGTATCCACATCGCCAGTGGCTCCAGTATTAACGCAAAGAGAAGCGGCGACAGAGGACAGCCCTGCCTTGTCCCCCGGCCCAATGAAAAGTCTCCTGAGATATGCCCATTCGCCACCACTTGCGCCATGGGTTTTGTATATAAGAGTTGGATCCATGCTCGAAATTTAGGGCCAAAACCCATTTGTTGGAGCACCGCGAATAAAAATGGCCATTTGACGAGGTCAAACGCCATGCGTGCGTCCAGTGATTGGATTACCGCATCTTCCTGTATGGTAGATATGCGGGACATTACTCCGTTCAGACGTCTAAGATTGAGGGCTGTATTACGACCCGGCATAAAGCCTGATTGGTCCGGGTGTATTAGTGTGGGGAGGTGCGGTTGCAATCGAAGTGCCAGTGTTTTTGCCAATATTTTGGCTTCTGCGTTGATTAGGGATATCGGACGGTATGACGCACAGTTCTACGGCGGTTTACCTGATTTATGTATTACTACGATGGTGGCGAAGCGTTGATCCTTCGGCAGTATTCCCTTCTGCAAACTATCATTGTACATATTGAGCAAATGGGGCACCACCATTGTGTCCGTTTTTTTGTAAAATTCTACCGGTATTCCATTAGGCCCCATCGCTTTCCCTGTGTGGAGCGCCCCCAACGCCCGCACCAACTCGTCCTCGGTCAGAGCTGCCTCGAAGTCCTGCATTTCTGTATGCGATAAAGTAGGTAGGCGAATGTCACGGAGAAAGGTTACGTTTTCGGTTATGGTTGCTGTGGCTGTGGGCGTATAGATGTTTTCATAGTGGGCCGCGAATGTGTCCGCTATTTGTTGTGGGTCTGCCGTGGTAGAGCCGTCATTCCTCTCTAGCTGGGACACCCAGCGACTTGCCTTTTCCCGTCTATCTAGCCAGGCCAGAAGCTTACCCGTTTTGTCCCCCATTTCGTAGATTGTGTGCTGCGTTGCCGTGTTTCGAGCTTTTGCTGCTTCCCATGCGTATGCCCTATACTCCTGTTGTGCCAGAGTCAGGTTAAGTGTCGTGGCGTCTGTTATATTGTTGGTGTGTGAAGTTTCAGCCCGCAGCACCTCCTGTTCCAGGGTGTCTAGGTGTAGTCGCTGCTCCCGTTTATGGTTAGTAATTAACGAGATGGCTTGCCCACGGAGCACTGGTTTGTATGCCTCCCAAAGTGTGATGGGGGATGCCACTGAATGCACGTTTTCAATGAAGTAGTGTCTCGTAGCCTGCAAGAGACCCTTGCCTATCGTGGGAATCTTAAGATACCTGGGGTAAATAGGGAAGAGTCGTCTTCGACCCGGTACACCTGAGAGGTAAACAAGTTGAACAGGTGAGTGGTCTGAAATGCCTCTCGGCAAATGGGATATCTCCAAGTGTGTTTCTGGGGTCATTGCAAGTGTGAAAATGTAATCAATCCTCGAGAGACTATTATGAGCGCCGGAGTGGAAAGTGTACTGTCGTTCAACTGGGTATCTTGCGCGCCACACATCAACAAGCCCCAGAGCGTCTATAAACTCCTTCAATCTACGTGTAGTGTTGGTAGGGTTTCTGGGAGGTGTGCGGTCCACCATGCAGTCCATCGTGGCATTGAAGTCTCCCCCCATTATCAATTCTCCTGATTGGAGGTTAAGTAAGAATTTTCCCAACTCTTGAAAGGCCACCTTGTGGAGCGTAGGTGGAACATAGACTGAGACCAAGTTGTAATCTCTACCTTCCCATTGACATGAAACTGCAGCGAAACGGCCCTGGTCGTCGGGTCATGATCCCTTAATGATCCGAGGGTAGCTTTTATGAACCAATATCCCCACTCCCCGGGATCCGGAGGTAAATGCCGAATGGGCCATCATCTTGAACCCCCATCTATCCAAGGCCCTACAGGCTGTTCCCACCAAATGGGTTTCTTGAATCAGCGGGGCTTTACGTTTTAAGTATTGGAGGACCAGCCCTCTTTTTATCCTATTACCCCGTCCATTAACGTTCCAGGACCCCTTGACCCCTTCCGTCCGAGAGGACTCCGGTGGTTCTTTATTATATGCATATTTTTCAAGCTGTGTCGTTGGGTGGCCTCTCTGGCCTCTGCCTCCCATCTTCTGTCACGCACTGGCAGCACCACTACAGGGTACGGACAGTATTCACCGCTGCCTGCCGTGCAATTATCTCTGCACGCGGCCTTTCGGGTTTCCTGCCGTTCCCTGCTCAGCGTCTCAGTCCCAACGATGGGAGGAGGTGCCCGTGCTCCTCTTGCAGTGGGCACTTCAGTTGCGGGTCTGCCCCCAGTGCCCTCTGCCCGCAGTCGGCCGATTTTGTCCCCCGTATGGGTATGGCTCCGTGTGATGAGCGGGCGCTGGCGAAATGTGGCCACAGATATGCCGGGGACACAGCGCCCAGGCAAAGCAGGAACTGGCCTGCACTTCCTCTTTTCTGAGGCCAATCGTCACTTGTAATGCCAGCTATGTGGAGTTTGTGTGGTTCAGCTGCCCACTTGGTCATCCACTACTCTTCTTGCTATGCTGTAAGGAATAGGTGCAAGGACATAGAAAAACAGGACAAACAATGGCCAGTATTTGCCATATTATGGCAGTGCACATCCGAGCATCAGGAACATCAATCCACTTGCTCCTCCAAACATCGCGGGCTCTCGGGCATCGTGCAGCTCATCCACCTCCCTCCGAGCACCGGGCACGCGATCTTTTCCTTGCCGGTTCTACGTCCTGCGCAGAGCCTGTCCCTGTGTCTGTCCAGGCCATGCAGCCTGTTCCGGGGGTCTATCGGGTCGTAACGGACCCCGTACTCACTGCGTCGGTGATCCTCGTGCCGTGATCGACTTCCCTGCTTCCTAGGGTGACCAACCATCCGTAAATTTCACGGACAGTCCGTAAATTGGACCTCACGTCCGTTGTCCGTGAGGATCCTTTTTACGGACGCCTTTTGTCTGTAATTTTAGGCATTACAGAGAACTGATCTGTTCCCCGGCAACAGGCCTCAGCTCACTGATGGGGCCCGCCTCCCACTCCTCAGAGTACAAGAGCAGCCCCACTCCGCCCATTGTCATTCTGTGTGGGGCTGATTGCCACATACAGAATGACAATGGGTCAGTCTGGGCTGGCACAGCATGTGGTGGCCTCCTCCAGCCTCGGTCCAGGGCAGGGCTTTCTGTCACCTAGAAGTGCTAAAACGCCCATGCTGCTGCTGCTACCTGAGAATCCAGTTAATCGAAGGAAGGCAGTGAAAGAAGTTCAAAGGAAAGGATTATAGTTATAATATAGCAGCCATGGTTGCTGCTTTTTTTTTTAATTTTATGCAACTAACAACCATTGATAAAGCCAATAGTTCTGGCTTGCTGTAGGTGTAACGTTACTTGTTCCAAGTGGAACGTTACTTGTTGTATTATATATCTGGATGCAATGACACAAGCAACAAAAATACCAGTCGGGCGGCACATTATATTAAGCACAGATTTTTAGCTTATGTGTTTTAAGCCACGCATTTTATTACATTAAAACACCATTTTGGAGAGACCCCCCTAGTTTTTACATCCCACTTAAAGCTCTGGAAACAACACCATGTCACAGTCGCCCCACGTCCAGGCACTGTGCATCATGCATGACTCATCCCTTCCACTTTTTCAGATTGCCTAAGTGCAGGGGCATAGTGAACCCTGCCCCACCCCACCCCTTGCTTTAGGAACTACAGCGAGGGTGGAGTTCTTGATGGGTCTCATAATTAATGTGAAAAGGTGAGTAAGTAAGTGAAGGGATGGGTGGATGGTGGCTGGATAGATGAGTGAAATGATGGATTGATGGATGAGTGAAAGGGTGGATGACGGGCGAGAGAATGGGTGGATGGATCAGTGAAATGATGGATGGATTGCTGAATTGATAAGTGAAAGGGTGAATGGATGAACGGATGAGTGAAAGGGTGGATGAAAGGCTGGATGAGTGAGTGAAAGGGCGGGTAGATGGACAAAAGGATGGATAGATGAGTGAAGGAGTGAAAGGGTGGATGGATGGATGAGAGAAAGGATGAATGGATGAATGAAAGGATGGATGAATGATAGGATGGATGAATGATAGGTTCAACGGATGGATTCATGAGTGGATGAGTAGATGGGTGGGTGGATGGAAGGATGGATGGCTAAGTGAAAGGGGAATTGAAAGTGAAAGGGGTAAATGGATGGCTGAACGGGTGAATGGGTAGAAGGATGAGTGACTGGATGGATGAATGAGTAAGTGAAAGGATGGCTGGATAGGTAAATGGCTGGATGGATGAGTGAATGGATGGATGGGTGGAAGAGTGGATGGATGAGTGTATGGATGGATAGGGTGAAGGGGTGGATGGATGGATGATGGATGAGTAAAAGGGTGGATTGAGGGATGGATGAGTGAAATGATGGACGGAAGGATACGTGATGGATAGGTTTGTAAATTGATGAATATGGGAACACAGATGGAAGGACAGAATGAATGGTGAAAGACTGAATGATGGATGAAAGTATGATTACACATTGTAAGCCCCATTATCTTAAGCAATATTTCTTATATATTGACTTTCACATTTATATGAGTGATTGTCTCTATATAATATGTGTGTGTTGTAACGCACTCCAACACTCTGCCCCACATACTTGGGATGAGTAGCACTATAGAAGAAATTAAATACACATGAGAGAGGCTCTATGTGAAGAGGAGGGGCGCCATTGGAGGGTGGTATCAAGGCCGGACTGGCCGGAACGGGCATCAGGCGTTTTCTCTGGGAGCTGGAAAGGTGGGGTGGGGGCGGTTTTGTTACCACAAAAAGACCTGCACATTTGCTTAAAGCTGCACGCCAACTGAAAAACCATGAAGTGCACAATTGTCTCAACCTAATATAAACTTATTTTCACCTGTACTTTAGTAGTTGTCTATTTACTTACTTATATACTATTGCGCAACCTTCTCTGATGTGTCTGTAAAACGTACCTTTTGTCCTGAATTTTGACCTCCTGTCCTGAATTTTTGTCCTGAATTTTGACCCCTTGTCCTGAATTTTTACACTCACTGTCCTGAATTTGCACCCATGTCAGTTGGTCACCCTACTGCTTCCAGCTGCTCTTTGGGCTGCAGTATGTGTTTCTCGGATCGCGACTCACGTGAGGGCCCGGTCTGGGCGCCGCCTGCAGGCCGCGATTTTCCGGCATATGAGAGGCTGCCCCCACCGCACCTCCCGCGCCACGGACAGCGCTTTGTGTACTGAGGGCGTAGCGGAGCTATCTCCGATCGGAGATGGCGTGTGAATTCAGGAGAAATGGTCGGATTTACGGGGAGAAACTCCCAGGGTTCCGGAGGTCTGTCAGGCAGTGGCCATCACGATCGGCTGCTAGCCACGCCTGTATGTTTTTCATTTTTAAACAACTTAGTCTCCACGTGACCTCAAAATGTTCTATCTTATTTCACATGATTTCTTCTTCAAGCATCCAATTGTTTCTTTTGTTTAAGTTATAAAATGTATTTTGCCGTTCTTTTATTTCTCATTACTTTCACTATGGGGTGTTGCCTTTTGATCTACCCCCTTTACTCTGTGGAGTTTTCCTCTGAGCTGGAGCCTGTGAGCATTATTCTGTCCAAAGAGCAACACTCTTTGGACAAGTTGTGGGTCCTGTTCTGGGCCCTCCTTTGCCTCAATCGCTCAGAGCTGAGACTGCATATCTGGAGCTTCTGGCACTGTGAGCCATTCCAGCTAATTTCCTTACTGACATAATAGCACTGTTCAGGCAGGTTCTGGTCCCCTTTGGCTCACCTTCAGGTCTCAGGAGTCCCTGTTGGGATCCTTGTGGGTTTTCCACCAGTGAATCTTCCCTCTGTGCTGTTTGCCTCTCTGGTTTCCCCTCAGGGTACACCTCCAGTGCGGGTTGGATCCAGTCTGACGCCAGGCCCTTTCCTAGTGACCCTTCCCCCATTTCCTGCTCTGGCGTCCATGATGACTCAATGCTGCCTTCGGTGCCGGCTCGTTCCAAGGAACAAGGCAATCCTCCAAAGGTCTAAATGGGAAGCCGGGAGAGCGACAGAGGGAGCCAGACACATAGAACTCCCATGGCCTGAGCCAGAACCACGCCACCAATAGTGGCAGACTATGGAGGATATATATGGAGTGGACCCCGATCCTATACAAATGTTGGACCTAGTTATGCATGATATGGACAACAGTAGTGAGGCTGCTGTTTTACTGCTCCTGCTGTCTTTGGACCCAACAGACTATCTAGTTTTCAGGAATGCTAATGGACTCAGTAAATCTCCAGATAATAGAATGCCCTTCAGGCTCTGCTTCGCTGGTAATGACATCCTTCTATGCAGTTTTATGGACTACCATGGCCCACTGTAGAAGCCAGGGCCAGTGTTTTGACTGAGGTCCTGCAACATGCCTCTGCAGCCTCAAAGCCTTTAATAAAGTCCTTTTGGAGCTCAATAAAGCTGCATAGACCAGCCCACCTCAGCCTCACCTGTTAGCAAACTTATTACAAGGAGATCCAGAGCCGCTCTTGGGAACCCAGTCTTTCTTTTATCCCACCACCTGCCAGAAAGTCTGCTGGTGCGGGCATCATCCTGCAGGAAGCAGAATTCAGGTGTTCTTCCAACAGCCCCAGTTCAGGGTCATAGAAAATGGATGCTGTTGGTAAAAAAGTATTCGCAGATTAACTTTGAGGTCAGTGAATGCAACTTGTCGGCTTGTCAGATATACCTATGCCTTATGAGAGATGGCTAGCATGGTGGTTCCAAGTCTTCCAGACCACCCTGAGGACCACTATGCTACAGTGGTGAGGGACAGACAAAATGCCTATCCGATATGGAGGGAGGCCTAGACGAGGTGGATTTTGTAGCCAAACACATGGGGTCATCCATTGCCCTGAAGAGGCAAGATTTGCTTCAATCCACTGGATTCTCCAGTGATGTACAGGCGATATTCATGGATATGCCATTTGACAGGGCTTGTCTGTTTGGAAACCTGGGCTGACAAGGCCATTGTGGGATTCAGGGTGGGAAGGGCTACTGCCTGCTCTGTCTCCATCCATGGGCCTGGGACTATGGAGCGTTACAGAGGTTTTGGGAGTTTTGAAAATGCTTTGCCAGCATTAGCCTTCCCAGCTAGTCCAACAGCCCAACCAGGTGATGCACAATTGTAAAGGCAAAGGAATGGGTTGTCAAACTCAACAGCCATCCTCCTCCTCTCAAGTTTCACCTGATACGTTGGTTTAGCTTTCCTTTGAAGGAGTGCATGCAGCCGGTTGAAAAATGGGACTCCTCCTTTATATAGGCATGAAAGGTATGAACATACAACTAGTGGGTCCTATATATAGTAAAAAGGGGGCATCTCCTACACTTCCAAAAGGCTTCTTTCCCATCAGCCCCTTCAATCGGAGGATTGTCTTTGGATTTGGCAGCAGGAAGTGGCAGCTTTGCTGCAGAAAGGTATATAACAAACAAAAATGGTTCACTGTAGACTTATTTAAAAAATAACAATTTGAGTGTTCGCAGTTTTAACATTTACTGACCTGCCAAGTAAATTTGAAAACAAACTATAAAAAATGCACTTAACTCAATTTATTCACAGTATTAGAAAGTAAAGTCATCAGCAATCATTTTTTTTTTGTAAACAGATTTTATTCAGTGATACCAAGGCAGTCAATGGGAAAACAGTGAGGATCCAGAGCTTACAAATCACATTCAATAATTAGTTATTGACATCTATATATAATATCCCAGATCGCCGTCCACAAGAAATCGCCAGTCTTGGTCTTGTGCAATGTGTTGACAGTCCTCTGAGTATAGTTCAGGGTCCTCAAGCGAGCCAGGCTCTGCATCCCCTTATTAGACATTCAATGTCCCAGCAGTCTGTTCCATTACAAATTTGTAGTAATCAAGAAAAAGAACCCTCCCTCCCACCTGCCCAACAGCTACCCACACCCACCCCCCAGGCAAGTCGCTCAGTCATCCAAGTCCCCGTTTGTAATGATATCTGGTTGTACAGGGCATAAGACACAGTATTTCCGGTAAGGCAGTTTCCTAAAAGGGTCTGCTCCCATTCAGTCCCTTCCTGGGTCCCTACCTTCTCCTGGACGGCCATCATAGACACCCGGTTAGGCCGGCGTTCCGGTCTCCATATCTGGGTCTGCTCGCCCAGGGGGCGCTTCATTTTCACCACTCAGCTGTTTTAGCTCCTCACTAATGCCACCCACGCTCTTGTTTCATCCAGTGTCTTTTCACTGCCATTCCTTTGGGCCATTTGCAGTCTCAAGATCCCTTCGTAATCTTCCCATTTTAAAAACTCCCTCAGCCACCTTAACACACTAGGGGAGCTTTTCGCCTTCCAATGACTAGTGAGTTCCCTTTTGGCCAATACCAACCCCAGGTCAATGAATTTGCTGGTGTCTTTATTCCGGGCGGTGTGAGGGAACCAGTGAAGTCGGCAATACCTCGGTGTCAGAGTTATGTCGCGTTCCGTTGTGTTACTTAATCTAGTTGTTACCTCTCTCCAAAACCCCTGCAGTAACGGGCAGCCCCAGAACATATGCAAAAACTCGGCATTTTCCAAGTTACACCTCGGGCAGGCTGAACGGGCCCCAAAATATTAATTAATCTTGGACGGGGTAAGGTATGCTCTATGGAGAATAAAAAAGTGTATCAGCTGGAAGCGCGCATTTCTGGAACTTTTCCAGGCTCTTTTTACCAGTTCTTCCCACGGTTTCTCATCTATGGGCATGCCGAGATCCGCCTCCCATTTAAGACGCAGGCCCTCCAGGGGTCGCCGCACTTCTTGAGTGAGCAGTTGGTATAGAAAAGTGACTGCCTTGATCGTTCTGGCCGCTATCACTACGGACTGACAGGCTAAAGAAGTCGGAGGTTCTGCCAACCCTTCTCTCCAATGCTTACGGATGGCTGCTGTTAGGGCAGCATGTAAAAGGAAATCACTCCTGGGAAGCTCGAATCGCTCCAATAAATCGTTAAAAGAGCGTAAGGTATTGTTCTTGTAGAGATCTCCAATAGTGGATATCCCCGCCTCCTCCCAAGCTCGCAATCCTTGCCAATCCCCGCCATGGGGCAGTGCCTCGCAGGCCATCAGTGGGATCTCAGGCGCATACGGGGGTCCCGGCCGCGCTCGTCTACTGGGCATTGCCATCACTTACCTAGAACATGATAAACGTATTTAAAAGTAAGTCATCTGCCATGGACTTACTGATATGTTGGAATGTCATGACTGAGGGTCATGGTCTGTGAGGGACCCTCTGATACAAGGACTTTGAAGTTGGCATTCCCTTCCTCTTTCATACCCTTCTTTTTGAACAGTAGTTGCAGCACTGTAATTTATTTTCATCACATTAGTATTAAGATTGATATTGCTATATATCTTTCTTGTAACCTTATTATACTTAGGCTTTCCTGTTTTCAGTTTCTATATTTGGTAAATTCTGGTGTTTTTTCCCCAGTGTTTTCAAGTGATTACAATACCTTAAACGGTGGTTATCAGTGGTTACACATTTTCACACCATTAAAAACAGAAACAGTGTTTTTCCGGTGTTTATGAAACGTTTTGCTTTTATTATTGCTTGCTTTCTGCACTGATTTTCAAGGGTATATAGACAGAGTACGTACAGTGTATATGAGGTCCAAATACATTTTTGCAAATCAAACGTATTGTAGTACACCATACAATACTTTTTCAGTGAGTCTTTGGTCATGTGCGCTAACTTTTTCCTTCCCATGTAAACTTTTTTCTGTGAAAAGGCACTCTCAACATTGAAACCTGAGATGGGCAATGCCAAAACAGCCAGTACACAATTTGCTAACTCTGGCCACTGACATAGCTTTCCATGCCAATAGTGGTTCACTTGAAGATTACGATTCTCTGGGCAGGTTCTAGAACATTTTTGTTGAACTGGCTGCTTATGCACTCAGAGTTATAGAAGCAGTCAAACGTGAAGCAAAACTTTTCAAACGATGGAAAAAACTCTCCACAGTGAGGTTTCATTCACTTCAAATGCCATGGTTGGTGAAGGGACACTTCTATGCAGCATTGCAAGCCATTTCTCATACATTGTAAAATGAAAGTTCCTGAATTGCTTGTCAACATTGCTTTGCTTACCAAGCGGCAAGCACTCTAACATGGAACATGTTGCAGTGCCAAAGCCACTAATGATGTCGGCCAGCCTAATCTCAAGGAGATGTTTCACATCTACACTAATTATGCTGAACACTTGGCACACAAGGGTGTTTTCAGACTCTAGTTGTTTTATTATGTCCACTACAGCAGTTATGTTATCCTGTAAAAATCTAAGACTGCAGTAGAGTGTACTTTTTTTCACATCACTATCTATATGTGACCATAGATCCTCACATTTCTTGCCTTTGGCATCATCAATTCTGTAAACGGTTGCCACATGGATAATATAGCATTCACAGCCCCTTGGGCTGAGAACCATCAGCTAAGTGACACAGTTGGGATGACTCTTTCTTTGATGCTACACAAAGAGGAATATTTGCATTTTAGTTTCCGCGCATAACAAAACAGTGCGCCAGAATGGACTAAAAAGTCAATAGCATTCTTCATTAACTTTGAAAATTGTAAAGATGCTTTCAGCATATCTAACAAGTGGCAAGGATCTCTTACCGGGAAACACTTCAGCTCAGGTATCGATTTTGACAGGTTATCACACAAAGTTTTCATATACGTAGCTGAATCAAAACAAATGCAAACAATATCACTCCAATCTTTGAACTTGGAAATAACCTTTTTGCAGCAGCATTCTAAATGACATTGCGTTCCATGTTTTCCAAAAGTCTGGTGTCATGTTTTCATTACTATCCCAGATGCTTGGTGATAGCACTCTTTTCACATATACTTGTCACTATACCCTGCATTGCATGTTTAAAACCTAAGGTGTTGGCAATTCACCCACTATCAATACTGACTAACTAGAAACTGGGGGCAGATGTATCAAGGGTTTTTACCCATTCTCTGTAGGTAAATGTGATGGCACATATTGGGAAAGATTCTTACGAAACCAGCCATTTCAACTATCAGTGAAAGAATCAAACGCAGCCAAAATGTCAAATATGATTTTGATGTTTCCTGATTCTCTACAGTTTATAAAATCATTAAAGAAGACCTAAAATAAGTTTCTAAACCTTGCATCTTTAGACCAAATCTACAAAACTAAAAAAAGCAAAAGGAAGAAGAAATAGTATTTTAGTGGCATCCCTAAACAACAAAACTCAAGCAGAATAATGTTAGCCCAGTCTTTCTTGCTGTTGGCTTGTATAACATAGTTAGTTTTGTATTGGCCCCTTTAGGAAGAAAAAAATGACTTTCACACTCCTTTTCCTTTCTTTGAGTAGCATTTTAGTTTGTGGTTCTGCAGGGGTTTTTTCAGTGTTTATATGTTTTCACTGGTGAGGGCTATTTCCCTTTTGGTGGGGTTTTATCAGTTATTATAGGTTTAAACCTTAAACCGGACAGCCTAATTATACTCTACCTTCTTGCTTTCTAATATTTGCTGAAATTTGTCAAAATTACTATTAAGCTTTGTACCATCCAAGTTGTACTTTGAATTCAAGCATTGTCGAAAATAAGTATATGCAAATTAAAATAAAACCTGCTGGGATGTAGAGAAAAAGGCATCCCTTAATTCAGAATTCTTAAATTGGAGAAGACCAGCCCAAATTACAAAAAGTTCCCTGACTATTGAACCAACTGAGTCAATAGTGCCCTTTGTTCAAATGATTCACCCAATCCATTCTATTCAAAGTTATGATGAATTCTACATTGTAACCCCCACCATCAACATTTGTAAAGAACAACTTTAGTTGGGTACATTCTTTTTCGGCTGATGTTTTGCAATATTTTTAAAACTTGGAAAGCTCAATCTGCTGGCATCAAATTTAAGGCTCTGTGCATAGCCTATAAGGCGCTGCATAGTATCGGCCCTGGGTTTTTAAAACATTCCTTTCAGATATATACTCCTGGCAGACAGCTGCGATTGCTAGGGGCAAACCTCATTACTACTCCCAGAATCCATAAAGCTAGTTGGGGAGGTAGAAGCTTTGTTGTTGAAACCGCTAAGCTTTTGAACAATCTGCCATCCCACATCAGAGCTCTGCCCACCCTCATCTCCTTCAGAAAAGAGCTAAAAACGTGGCTCTTTAACAACTAGGCTTCTTCCTGCTCAGGAGCAGACAGCCTCAAGTCACCTCGGGGTATATGTGCGCTTAACAAATCGCTTTAGCATAACATAACTACCTACTTCTATTAAAAGGACAATCAAATTGTAAAATTTCCAGCAGAGATGTAGAAGAAATTAAACTTTTTTGTGTACATTATAAACAAGAGTATGAAGATAACCAAGTTACATTGTTCATAAGATGTATAAGGCTGCTACTTTTAGCATGTGTAGATTTATGGAGCAGAAGGTTCAAAATGCAATATGTGACTATAGAAAATTGAATGACTTGAGCAAAAAAAGTAGCAAGCCTATGACTTCTGTGTAAGACAAAACTAAATGAGGGTATGTGGCAGTTTCCGACTGGATAGGAGTGGAAGGGTACTAAGGATTTCAACACTAGTTGAGCTTCCACAAAATCCAGGATAATCTAATTACACACAAGGAAGCTTTGTGCTGAGCTCAAAGATCTTTGTGCAGGCAGTGTAGAAACTAAGCATGCCAATGCAGTAGTCAAGAGCTTATGGTCTGGACAACAAATTACCCTATAATTGGTTTAGGTTTTAGTTAACTATTTAATATAGGAGCCATTCAATTGCCCATTCTTTGAATGATGTAACAGTAGCACTGTAAGCTAAAGCACGCCTCAACAGTCGTCATTTATTACTGTCTGTAGTTGGAGATATGAAACTGGGTAAAGAGTTTTTTCCTCTACATCAAATCACCACTTAAATATCTAGCCTCTCTGTGGAGGCAAGTTGAGGTGGCTGGCCTGTATATAGAGATTTGGTTTGGTAGACAGTTTAGCGTTGGACTTGGAGCAAATGGTGGAGCTCAGTGAAGCCTCGTGGGTGGTTGCTGCAGTAAAGGTTCTTTTGGTCTTGAGGATAAATTTGATTGTGGGCTGCCCAACATTGGAAGCAATCCTCAGTCCCATATAGATTCTAGAAAGTAAAATACTGCTCACGTGCTGAAGCCGGAGTTCGATGTCCTCCAACAAATTTTCAGTGAGGTGGTCCAAGACTTGATGTTAAAAGAAAACCTCATAATCTTAATTGTGGTATTTCCAGTCCCTTAACTAACAAATGGAATCTTCACATCTCACCAGCTAGCCGCTAATCTTTAAACTAGTTTCCTGTGGCTAGGCCTATCGCCATTGAAGCCAAAGCACCTTGAGCCACCCATGATACTGGATCACTCTTCCTTCAACATAAACCCCTTGTCTGTAGTAGTAGAAGGTAATGCTTTTGAATTGGAAAAACAAAAGAGTACTAAGGTCATTTTGTGATGACAGGAACTCTCCTGATTGGATTCTGTGAAAATTATTCCCTTCAAATATAAAATTTGGGGTAGGGGGGGTTTGGATTCTTATTTGACTGTATTGGATGCATGTCTTTTTTAAGTTAGTGTGTTCTATATAATACTCGCCCATTTAGTTGATTTCTAAATGTTAGCTTATTCTTTATTTAGTTAGATTCACAGTGAAACAAAGTTATCTCAAATTGGTACTGAGTATATTTTTGGAAAGTTATTGTTGATTTTAATGTTCCTAATGCAATAGACTGAAATATTGTTTTTAGATAGGTTTAATTTGGGTTACAACGTATTAAACTATTTGATGTTTAAAACCGTATTTACAAGCACTGCACAGCATTAATAGTGATTTAAACCCTCTCTGAGTGAATTTAGTAACACATTCGAGTCTTGTTGCCTATCTTAAGAAAATGTGTGCCTACTGTGACACCTGCTGCCTTCTGATAGCTACGAGAAAGTTAGAGCACAGATTAAGCACCTTTATCAGCAAGGAAGGAACTTATGTAGATGCTCACTAATTACTGTTACCCACAGGAAGTAGGGGTACATTGGTTATTTTGTAACTTGTCTGTTGCTACATGTAATTCACTCATACGGTCATAGAAAACAGGGGTTGAAATTCCTAATTTAATCGTTTATTTTTTTAATTTTTATTTGTACTGATAACAATCTCGAACATTATTTTTCTTCTTCAAACCCTCCGCTGTGCTGTACGTGGATTACAGTTGTGCAGAAGTTGGAATTTTTATAGATGCAGAGTAACAGCGAAACTCATTCCATAGGTCAATCTAGACTGCAGTATTCTTGCCTAGTAGGAGGTTAGAATAAATGCTCCTAGTTCTTACACAAACTCCTACAGGATTTATTTTAGTGATGGCTACCAGAATGAGGATTGATAGATCAATTTATCTGTTATCCATTATCAAAGCATTCACGTTCGCAATCCTAGTGTTCTTGCTGTTTGCTGTGTGACACAGAAATCTAACCCATTCCTAGATTGAAGTATTTTATCTGGATAGGCCCTTGACTGAGACCAGATTGGCTGCTTGCAGTGACTGCAAAGTACTTTTAAAATGTTGTAGTTGTCTTTTAATGTGGATGATTTTCTCTCACATCATTGGATTTCAACAACTTTGTCAGAAACAGTATAATTTTAGCTGCAAACTCAACACACACATATGCATGCATATTGACTAATGCTTTTTTTGTTGTTTTTGTTTTAGGTTCTTCCTCGTTTATACATTGGAAACTTCAAAGGTATGTTTATGTCACTGTTGAGAGATCTAGGCATTTCTGCTTTCTAGTTGACTTGTATTATTCATCAGATCATGTTCATACTGGTATAAATGCCAGCTGGCAAGTATTATGAGCCACCACAAATCGCCTCTCATGAGAAAAGAGAAGGACTTCAATTTACAAGGCTTTGTTGAAAACAATCTGAAATCTAGTTAAATAGTGGTGCTTATGGGAAACGGCAACTACAACGACTGTCGAACAATGCCTTGCCTTTGCAACACGGGCGAAATAACAAACGTGTCTGAACCACGCTTTACATTTAAAATGCAAGTCGTTACAACGACATGCATTAGGTCAAGCGGTGTTGGACTTTAAAGTCTAACACTTTCCCTACTGTTAGGGTGACTGGAGTTGGAATAGTAAATGATACTATTCCAAAGTCTAGCACCCACTAAGGCAAGTTGTAAATGGAATGCGTGGTTCAGACGCATTTGTTGTTCTCCCCGCTTTGTTATGGAACGTGTGGAAAATGAATGTGTGGTTGTGTTATACAACCGGAGCTTATATGAATATAGTATTGGTCCATCTATTCTCCTGATCCTTAATGAAAATCTAAGCTTCCCAGGGACATCACAATTTCCTTTCATTTGTTTTGGTGGATAAAGATGATTCAATGATACTGGTGTCAAAATGAGCACGGATGTATTCCTTTCACACATCATTGTTTATAGTTGTGACTAGACATTTATTTGTTTCTCATTTCCAGGAGTATTGTTTAAAATTTGCTGTTAGTTTGGATTTCATAGCATCTTGGTGTGGATGACTGTTCAATGATGTCTGTACTCTTTCCTTGCCTATACTTTTGGTATTTTTAAATGGGGATACAACTGAAGTCAACTGTTGGTCAAAGTTTTTTGCATGTGTTTGTGGATGGCTCAGATCATTTAATCCCGTCTACATGATCTCAGGCTTTGAATTTTGGATACCTTAAACAAATCTGTGGTTGGGGAGCTCTAGGTATGTCTATGCGTCTAGGTGGAGAGCTGCTCATTCTCACAAAGAATATCTGTTGCACCTCAGCATGAAGGATGCTGTCCCGGAACTGCAAATCTCCTTGGTTTCATTTAAGACCGTAGAAGGAAGAGGGGATGGTGTATTTTCATGTATGGCACCCTGCTGTTTTTTTCTGAAAGGCTTATTCCCTCTTTGCATTGTGTGCATCCTCGTTATCTTAAAAGAATTGGAGCAAAGGTCCTTCCTTCATTTTCTACCAAGGTGTTTGGATAGTGGAGGTGTGCCAGGACAACACTTGTTCCTTAACAACAACTTCTGGAAGAAGACTTTATGATATGCAAGGATTATTGCCAGACGCATTTGATGTTTCTATGTGCTTCTCCCAATTCAAGATGGTGAGGAATTATTTCTGCTTTACTGAGAACATCCTCAAAACTGGTACTGTAAAAGGGGTTAAAACCTGGTTCCTTGTGTCGCAACGCTTATGGTTCCGTATTTGTCAGGTTCTACATATCCTTGCACCTGCGTCCCTTGTTTCTTTTCTGTTTGGGATTCTTTGTTAAACATTTAACTGTTTGTTTTTGGAATTAATTGTCATTATGCTTGCTCTTTGTATTTTTTCGTTGTATGTATTTTCTTGTGTATTGAATATTTTGCAAGAGATTTTATTTTTTTTTTTATTTTTTTTTAATTCATGCATTTTCTTTTCACTCATAGGGGGCCACCTTGTTGTGAATATCATGGTCATTTTTCCACGAGCTGCTTTTTTCTTTTTGGTGCCCTATCTAGTGCCTCCATTCTGTTGAAATTCTGGAGAGCAGTAATGTAGCTTCTGGAGAAGGTCACCCTTATTACCATTCCACCAGAAAGAATGTAAAGATAGGGGCTTTGCAACCCGTAATTGACAATGACAATCTGAATCTGCCCACACCAGATTATTATGCCTACATGGCCTTTATGCCAACCAAATAAAGTGACTGTTTTTGTACAAACAATGAGAGTTTTAATCTGAACAATTTTAGAATATATTTGATGTTGTAGAAAGAGTAGTTCTCCATTTAAGATCTGGAAGTTACTTAGTGTTTCCTAAGCTGGGGGTTTGTACATTCTTACAAATAAGACACACTCACACCTATTGTCTAGTCCAGTAAATCTTTGTATTTCATTTAATGACTTGATGCATAAAGTATTTTGAACATATCCTGCATCCATAATGGCACGCTTTACTCAGAATTCAGTAACTGCAGATAATTGTTTTTGATTTTGATGACTGTGAAGGTATCACTCAATAGATATCTGCTGTATGTGCTGTTTTTTTAGGTCTCGCCTGACCCAGCGCATGCGCTGGTCTGGCGAGACATTTAGTAGGTGGGTTTGGAAAGTGCTACCCACATTTTTGTGCTGGCTACAAGCGTCAGTGCACGATGGCGTGCACGCGCACAGCTGCTCCCCGCATTTCCCCCTCCCTTCTCGCCCAGCCATCCTGCACCGGCCTTGAGCACCATACCCCTCCCCCCTGCTGCTGCGCGCGCATCCCATCGCGATCACTTTTGCTTTCCGAGTGATCGCGATCTATAACTGCCGCGCGGCCAATGCTTGTTTAATAGCGTATTTATTTTCGGAACGCTCCGGATAGCATTTTATTTGACACACGCCAGCTCTTTTCCTAAAACAATGCATCTCCTTTCAGAATACACTATCTTTATGTCTGCTGTATCCACGGTTCCCCCATGCAAAGTCTAAATGTTTTAATTAAACGATAAAAAATCGGTGACAATTGAATCTGCGCCTTGCTGTGTCGGTGTAATGTGTCCACTCCAGGGCTAATTTCTATTTATTGCTTCAAAACGTCCCTTTCAAGGCTCTGAGCAGAGTCTCCCTCCCCGGGCTCTGCCGCGGGCTTGTAATGGCCGCGCCTTTACTGAGTGATGGCTCTTGGTACCGCCCTGTTGACATTCAGGTTAACTATTGCCCTGCTTGTGGGGTGGGGGTCTGTGCTACCCTCCCTTCCCCCGCTCCCCCTTTCTTTAAGTACATTTTTATGGTTTGCCACAGCATGTGCGGGGCCTCAAAGGCATCCGAGCACTGTACAACAATTAGCATTTTTTTTTTTACCGAAACAGTTCATTGTTAAAGGGAGCAAGATCACAGTAATCAATATATATGCAGTGTTTCTTTACAGCCAAACGCATATAGCAGTCTTTTGGCCAACATACCTCCAGCAAAGAACTGTGCAGTGTGCACATTAGTGTACAGGCCAGGGCTGTTTCTTATGTATAGTCCTATGCTGTAAAGTGTGCTTGTAAGACACCCACAAGCAGGTGGGTTGGTAACCTGGACAGTATATGTGCGAGTGCACCGTGCAATAAATATCACATTTATTTCGGCAGTGGCGCGTCAGTGAGTCACGCAGCTCCTTCTTTACACCAAGAAGTGAAATTAGTGCAATATCGTGATTCCCGCACGTGCTGATGTTTTTAAATAGATCTACGTCACTGTTAGGTTTGTCTGACCCATGGATATTTGGGGTCCTTGTTGTAGCGCTGCATTCCACAATGAGGTTGCTTCAGAGCACTGTGGGGGTGCATGCTTACAGTGCAGGGTTACAGTCTTACGGCTATTGCCTACAGATGAACCATGAGATAAAACACAGTACAACGGTCTACGCTCAAACGTTCTTTTTATTAACTGTGGTATCGGGTCCCTCACTCAGGGTCATTGTTTTTGAAGTAAATATAATATAAGACGCACATTATTTAATGTTCAGGATCTTCCATTCTTTGTGAAATTCTTTTATTCCATGTTGGTATATTTAATGTGATAGACCTATACATGGATGTGCATGACCTCACATGCCTTGGAATATGTAATATTTTGGGGGTATATTAAATATGACGTACTTAACAATTACAGTGCCTGACGCCATATACTTTAAAAGATTGTATTTAAGTTGTCCAGCTGTGGAAAAGCAAATGTTAATGGTCTGAGTCAAACATTTTATCGTTCCTTTCAGATTTGTTGGAAGTGATGCATCTCCTTTGCCTGACTTCGACTAGGGTCCCTGGCTCTGTATGTGCCATTCGGCACTTGTTTTCTCCTGTCCCCTTCGCTGCCCTCGTCATTCTGTGCCTTTTTCTCCTTCTGTCCCCTTCGCTGCCCCGTGACACAACCGCTCACACACAACCACACACACAACCACACACACAACCCCACACACACAACCACACACACCCACAACCCCACACCCACAACCCCACACCCACAACCACATACACACAACCACACACACACAACCACACCGTCCGTGCACACTTTCACCAGGCACAGACACCATCAGTCGTTAGTGCACGCTTTCACCAGGCACACACACCACCAGCCATCACTGCACAATTTCTACAGGCACAAACATCACCAGCCGTCAGTGCACGCTTCCACCAGGCACACTCCACCGGAAGTCAGTGCACGCTTTCATCAGGCACACACACACACCACCAGCCGTCTGTGCACGCTTTCACCAGGCACACACACACACCACCAGCCGTCAGTGCACGCTTTCACCAGGCACACACCACCAGCCATCAGTGCACGCTTTCACCAGACACACACACACACACACCACCAGCCGTCAGTGCACGCTTCTACCAGGCACACACACCACCAGCCGGCAGGGCACACATCCACCAGACACACACACCACCAGCCATCAGTGCACAATTTCTACAGGCACACACACCACCAGCCATCAGTGCACACATCAATTGTTAACGCATCCACAATTAACTATTGTAGCAATCGCAATATGGCGCACTTTGCTTTTACACATATTCATCTAAAGCGCAGCATGCCACCATTGCTACAAAAATAAATACACATTTTTTTTACCTACAATTTATAGACTTTTGTTGAAATTGGTGTTGCAATATTTAGCAATGCCAATGGCTCAAACTTTATTAATGCGAGACCTATTGCATTGCAAATGCTTGTTTGTTTCTAGAGAATTGCTGGTCTTTCCAATGGGGTGCATTTTGTAAGGCTCTGAAAAGTAGATATGGGGCAGATATTGCCACGAGAACCAGATATCAAGAGAGCATAAATAGGTTACCTGTGAACTGGTAATGATGGAAAGAACGTCATCATTAGCTACTGAGCTAGGAGCAGGCCAGGTGAAAAAAGACCTGAATGCTCTCATAGATTTTTGTATTTTTCCTTTCTGAGACAGTTAGTGGCTTGTTCATGAATGAGTACAGCTTCCTGGTAGAATTAGAATTAAAAGAAGCCCTAATCTGGCAGATGAAGAGCACAGCTTCCTCTGGATTTAATACATTTCTCTACTTACACAGGAGGAGAAACTAGATTTCACATGATTTCTCCTAGGAGAAGTGCACCCATCGAAGTTCAAACCGATGGGTTAGCAGTTTTGTTCTGTGTGTTGAGAGGTGGGTAGGAAATCTATGCGTTGGTATGGGGATCATACATGGGGTTTCCAAACAATCAGCAGAAATGGCCTCTATGTTAAGTTTTATATTGAGGTTAACTTCCCATGGAGTTCCAGCTAGCATGGTCAAATTTAAAGGAGAGCTAATAGTAATAGCGACTTGAATGAGGTAACTATCTGACAAGACCAACAGAGTGATACCCGTTGGATCTATCAGGTTGGAATCCAAGACCATGAACTCAAGGATATGGTTAGCCGAATGAGTAGCCATGGAAATGCATTAAATGCATCTATGAGTTTCAAGGTCTCCCCAAATATTGAAGTTAGCAAGAGCTGAAGAATGGGAAAAGAAGACGGTAACTTGACTGGATAGGTCAAGAAATTTGCTTTTGAGTTGAGAGGTCTGCATGCCAAGGTGAAAATCTAGACTAGAGAGATGGAGAGTAGTAGAAGACCAAGATTTTAAACAAAGCATTCTGGTCATTGTAAATATGTGGAGTTCAGAACAGTGGCCCTTCAGTGAGTTGGTAGAAAGCAATGCACATTTAAGCTTGGGTTGGTAGGAACCTAAAAAGGGAATCTAAGGACTTTGGAAATGATGAGCAACCTTTTGATAGGAGACGTACTTGAGATATACAACTTTGAGTGGAACTTCTTAATGAAGATTCGCCTTTTCTTATTTGGAGTATGGCCTACTGAGAATAGGAAAGTATGGCATTACTTAAGTGCCCCACGTCTTCCTGGCCCATCAGCGCATCCATGGTACAATGGGGCTTGCCTTTGATTCACCACCTGCCAGAATATATGTGGATTAGTGGTGAAGTCAAGTGCCAAAGGTCAGGCAAGCCCTGGCAGGCTTGAAGAAGCTGAAACCAAGCAAGTTCAGAGCATAAAAGACTTGGAAAAAAAAGCAGTGGGAAAGAGTTGATCAAAGACAATCCAAAGTCAACACCTAATACAAGGAACAAAATAGAGGAATAAGAGTGAACAGTAATAAAAAGAACATAAAGGGGCTAAGAGTAAAAAAAGAGCGAACTCCCCACACAAGTAGTGGATGCAACACACAGGCCAACCTGCAGCCAGACGAACAACAGTGGTGCAGATGATTGCAATCAAGGAGCTTCCTGCAGCCACATTGTTTAATAACCACAGACTTCACAAATGCAAGAAACTTAACTTCGTTCTTTTATTTAGTGTGCTTCTAGTTCTAATGTCTAGAATTCTTGCATGGTCTGAAGTAAACCTGAGCAGCGTTTGTCTCTGCTCCTCGATCCTATATTCCAGTTCTGTAATTGTGGCATGTGCTCTCTGGAGAAAAGTTTCGCTAGGAAAGATAGCTCGCCGATATCATGTGACCACGAAAAGGTAGGACTTTTCAGGTTTCAAAATTATTAATTAGCATAACATTGATGTCATTGCAAATGACATGAACTGACTTTTGCCCTTGTGATGTCATTGCAGGGAGCTAACCGGACTAATTTCCCAGTACTTGCTACAGGATGGACTGGCTAATAACAGAAGCATTCTGGGAACACTGAGAGGAGCCCTCGTCATTTATTAGTAGTACCTTCATTCTGCTCGCACATACCTGCTAATGATCACACACAACCAAAAGACTTGAATGCAAAGGATTGATAGTCTGTTGTCCTCATTGTCCTCAAAGCGCTACTTGCGATCATCTGTTCATGCTTGACTGGGGGAAATTCACAAGTTCAGGCAGACAGAGATTGGGTGCAGGCCGGATATAGGAGACCGGTTAGTCCAGCCAAAAAAGTTATATTCTGATGGTCCAGCACAAAAAGTTTTAATCTTGGGGATTTCTCCCTCACTTGTAGATGAGTGCAGTTTGATGCCACCCAAGGGACCAGGACCTGGGGAAGCACCTCTTTGGGATCAGTTATTCACTTTAGAAGAGGCCGGCAGGCCAAAGGCAGGTCCAGTTGCAGCAGGTCAGCTGGGCAGTTGCCGGGTGGCCTCTGGAACTTGTCCCTGTGGCTCAGAACATGAGGTCAGCCAACTGACCCTTGAAGCAGGTCCGATCTTCCTTCGCAGAGGGCAGGGCAGACATCAAGCAGAAGGGCAGTTCTCTGGGGAACAAGGCAGGCAGCATGGCAGTCCTCTGGAGAACAAGGCAAGCATCAGGGCAGTCCTCTGAAAACAAGGCAGTCCTTCCTCTGTCATCTCCGGTGGTCCAGGAGTGTACTGAAAAGTAGCTCAAGAGGTCCAATGTGTATACCTGGTGCCATCCATTGAAGTGGAGGCATTTTCTAAGCTACCCCCACAAGTTCTTCCCTTCCCCTGCCAAGGCTGCAAGACGTCTGGGGTGACAGAATACATGGGGGTCCAGCGATGCAAATTATTTGCAGATAACATATCTCTGAATTGTATCAGGGAAATCACAATTTTGCCTGAAAAGTGTGCTAAAATTGGTAACTACTATATGGTTCCTTTAATTAGTAGTCCTAGACCAGTTTAAAAGACCATCGTTAGTTTTTTTTTTTTGTGGTTATTTTTCTAAATAACTGTGTTCCTTGATGGAAGTTGGGGAGCCATCCCAAAGCTTGTTAACGTTAACCTTTGGAGGGAAGTGCCTTTTCAGGTGCCCAATTTGACAATGGTTGAGTCTGCAATCCATTCTCCTGTTGTATGATTACGTGGAAGGTAGCTGTTACCTCAAATAAATTCCTCCTTGACCACTTAATATTCAATTGGATCCGGATATCCAAGGCAAAGTTGCCCATCATAGTAACATCCATCGGATTTATTTTGTTCATATATGCTTTTGCTGTCTCTAGATGATATCAACCCAACATAATTTTTTCCAGCTCATTCCTTTGACGTTTTATAAAGCTGTGCTATTGTGGATGAATCCATTATGTAATAGCTTTGTAGAGGCCTTCTTGTCCCCCGTGAGGGTATCCAGGTGCTGGCAGGGTTCAGTTGATTAGCCGAATAGTCGGGTCTCCAGGGACTTTCGGGAACTTTAGAAGAGATTGGGAGGTCTGTAGATGAAAGGGTAGTTCGTTCCATGTCTTCGCTGCTAGGTAGAAGAAGGAGCAACCTCTGCCTCTGCTATGTCTAATGCGGGGGAATTAGAGAAAGGGGCACGGAACTGAGGTGGCTGATGGAAGTTCAGCCAGTGGTTCAAGTAGGCGTGTCCACAATTGTGTAGGGGCTTGTATGCATGGGTCAGGAGCTTGAGCTGGCATCTTTTCTGTACAGGCAGCCAGTGAAGTTCAATGCATGCAAGTTAACTGTGCAATGACTCTTAATAGTCCTTATTTTTCAAACTGAATGTTTTTCTGTTTTTAATCTATGTGCAGCCTTGAACAAGTGGACAAAATAACTCACCTAGAGGAAAAACTAATTTTGGTGGAGCCTACATCAATAGGATTACAATTTGTTAGGCTGATGATACCTGGGGCATCCATCAAAGTGATCACTTTGAAATAAGCAATTGAATTTCTCTATGGCCAATGCACTTTACTTCCACTTCTTGGCATTGATGGAAAAGAGGAATCTAATCCACAAAAATTGATCGAGTCTCCTGGTTAACATATGATTGACAAGTTCTACAGGGAGTCTTGCTATTTTAATATTCTGTGTTATCTGTTCATTTAATTGTTCCTGTTAAATGAGTGTGTATAAGAAAGCCATTATTTTCTGGGAATTCAGTTTTAGTAAGGATTCTGAATCTTTTCTAGTCAGACCTGATCCATTGAATTGAATGTAAAGTTTCTGGCCCATTAGACCACTGCTTATACTTTGTTGATGAAGGCGGGGCGACACTCGTAAAACTGATATTCTCTTCTTAAACTTGATCAACAAAACTGACTTTACCCAGTGATGCTTTCTGAACCACAGCAGTCATTTGCTATTTTCTATCATTAATTCCAACAAGTTGCAGCCACTCTGGACTCCAGGAAGTGGCAAGTTATTCATCAAAATTTTCATCCATAATAGTGATACAAGATTTTGTCCTTTTTATTACTTTTACTGGATGACAGTTTGTCTCTGAATTCTGATGTTTTAAACTCGGCTACGTACGAATACGATCTTTCCATCTGGCAGCTATGGTATCTGGTGTTGGCAGAAACCAAAGCACTAGAAAAGGCCTTTGTTTTGCAACGGGTCAGTGTGAGACCCAAGATAAATCAAAGTAATTGCATTCCTTCGCTAGCCAAGACAGAAAACCATACAATGCTGTCTTTCGAAGATGGGTACTAAAGACCATTTCAAGTTCAATGCAGAAAACGTGGTCACATTTTGTTGAAATAAAAATGTGCCCATGCTGGCAGTAGAGCCTGATCACAAAGCTGCTCACACCAGATAATGAGAGTGATGACTGTCTCATTACTGTTCTGGGTAACCAACTGCGCCATTCCCTCGTTGTTTACCTGCTTTATCAATGCCTGGTAGCATTGAGTAAAGAGTCAAGCTTGGCTCAGAAGTAGTATCTTCTGTTATCATTGCTGCCACAATGGTTCTGAACCAATTTAGTGATTACCCAAAGGGCTGTTTGCATGAAAGCAGTCGGATCCCTCCTGTGTTGCCTGGCCACTTTTACAGAAGTGACAAACGTTGAATAAAAAGGGATGCCCTTAGATCAGATCAAATGCTTGACTGTGGTGTTACAGAGTCAAGATAGGGCTGAAGGGTAATGAACAGGATCCCTCTGTGCTCGGTACAAAGAGGCTTCCTCCAGGCGCGCTACATACAAAATACACACTTCTAGAAAGATTTGTTGTGGCAGTGGGTAAAATGCGGTCTCCAAGCTATAGGCTGATGTTTGTCCATAGTCATAGGGTGCTGGTGCCAAATTTAGGTGCCCTATAATATTTCCATCATCAACTTTCTTAATAGTGGAGCCAAGACCAACATTCAGGCAGCCTACCAGTTACATGCACTGCTGCCTAATTTCCACATGCATCCCAGTTCCTACTGGTGAGTGGAGAGGTGTGGTGCAGCGGGCAGGGCAGCTGACTCCGGAGCACAGGGCTCAAGGTTTGATCCCCGGCTCCGGCAGCAGCTCAGCTCAGCACCATGTGACTGGGCAATAGTTTACTTAATTTCCACAATGGCCCCCAGCGCCTTGAGACCCGTAAGGGTGAGTAGTTCGCGCTTTACAAATACGGATCTACATTTTACAATTACATTTATCTTGCCAGCGGCAAACATGTTTGACAAAACAAGAGACAAATAAACGCATAATGGGGCTGGATGACGTTGCCCAGAGCCCCTATAATTAGGGGCTGAAAATGATCCCTTTGTATGCCACCCTTGTAAAGGCTTGTTTTACATAGTCAAGTTGGAAGGATACTTGCACTGTCTTGGAGGGAGGTGAGGACTGTGCAGAAGCAGATTTTAGCTCTTAAGATCTCCTTAGCAGGAACCAAGTTGAAGAGCCCACCAGTATCTATAGCACAGGGTAGTGGCTCTTGTGTCTTCCATCACGAGTTTTCAGTAATTGGGACTCTTTGCAAACTTAGAAAACACAACATCTACATTTATGCGTAATTGTGGGGGTGTAAACTCACAAAGTTTGGAAACTCTGCTACTAGATTTATTGTGCTGCATCTGTGCTCTTTAGCACACTCTCAACAGGTCACTGTAGTATTTGCAATCCCTCTATCCCAAGGATCTCCAGTTTCCCTGAGGAATTTTCCTGTTGTGGGCAAGTGATCTCCTGGTCCATGTTGAGCCATCTCCACAGTCAGCCTGCCTTCAATTTTATGAAATGATAAGCCTCACTCCTTTAAACTGGAATCTGGATAAGGCAGTGTCTAGGACTCAAAATGTCGTCGAAACAGTTGGGAAGCCATCCAGTTGGAATCTTTATCTCTGTGAGTGAAATACCTTTTTCCTTAAAATAGTATAGAACATGGCCAACCGTTTACCATGGCACACTTAATTGCGAATCTGGACTCCATTTGCAACGTTGTGTTTTTTTTCGCTTGAATGTTTGTATGTATAGAAACACAACACCAGCAATCTAATTCCACTCAATGTCTTCAAAGGCTATGCGGTCAATTCCTGCTGGGACTAGGTCTCACCCTTTTTGAAATAACAATTCTGGCAACATTTCTTCTGAGCTTATGTACCCTATGGCTATGAAATGTATTTTCAGCCTCTGGCCCGGACATGTGCTGCAAGGATAAGTATGGTACGTGCTCCAGATCTAAATAGATTTTTTTATCCCTTCTTATATTATTTCTATCTTTCATTTAATCTTATTAAGCACGAAATTGCCACTTTTTAACTTCAAAGAGAAAATGTTGCTATTTTCCTACGCCTTACTTTGAGGAGTTTTTATATTGTTGACTGTGACCGTAACGCATGTCAACGCATTAAATTCTAGTTCTAAATCTTATATTGCTCTGCCTGCCTCGGGCCTTAGTAGTGTTTTGTGGTTTTCGTCGAGTTGGCAAGTACCTTTTATTGGAAAATGTCTGAAGGTGCAGGACTCGGCAATTAACTGACGTCCATTATGATTGTATTTGAACTCCGTGTAGATGCTTTTTTACAGTTCTCTGCACGTTATTTTTTTTTTTGCCTCCCTATCTGTCTAGGCAGCAAAGTCAGTTATGGTGGGCTGTCGCATTACACCTTGCTACTTGGACATCGTTTGTTCTAACTTTGATACTGTTTTGTTATCGTATTCGGTGGGCTTTCTGCTTGGATGTGAACATAGTTTTAAAGAGTGACATTGCCTTTGGTTTATAACATTGATTTTAGCGTATCTCTTTTATTATTGAGTATCAAACGTCATATACATGCTTACTTTCTTCTTGTTCCTTGATTCTTGGGGTGAGCACCACCCAAAGGGGGCTGTGCGGGGTGAGGTGTTGCAGGTGATTATGAAAATAGTTTCATTACTATGCTAAGTTGTAAAGTGTGTATTTTTTTATTTCATTATTCAACATTATGTTTACATTGTTTAGTATCAGAGGACAGCTCCCTTAGTTTTGAAAGTAGAAATGCATTAATTTCGAGAAACTGAACGAAGCGCTGGAGTAGCCCAGAATGATGTGGCTTCTGTAGTCGAGTTTGCAGAACCCTTCCTCTGGGTATATTACTCTTTTTACAAGAAAAAAATCTTTTTTTTTTTTAGTTTGGCGTCACACAGATAACAACAACCAACAGCACATGGCTTGCTGAGATTACAATTCCTGACCACCCCCCAACAGCAGGCAGAGTGATCATTACTGTTACATTATGTAGCTAAAATGCATGAAATGATGCTCAGACATTTTTTCTCCCTTTTGTCAAAGGTTGTTCCCGCAGTCTCAAATAGCCCAAAAGTAGTTCCCAAATGTCCTTGGGCCTTGACGTCGATGGTAGCTCCTCTGCATACAGTTCCAGGTTCTCCTTACAATTCGCTAAGTCTTTACCCAAGGCTCGGGCCGGGGGAAGCTGCCCTGCTCTCCCAACTCATCGCCACCCTCCTCTTTGCAAGAAGCAACGGGTATTTTACTCTTTGATAAAAGCTTGTAGACATTCAACTGGCACGTTTTACTCAAAGTCTTGGCCTCCGTGAAGAAAGGAATCTGAACACTAGTGCCACTTTTGTACTTGTGCTGGATGTTACATTGTAATGGATGCCGAGTCTTTGAAATCAGATGTTGGAACTCGGTCCTGATGCATTGATGGACCCGAGCAAACAATCTTCTTTTTTAGCCTCCAACTGTAAGTTTCCGCTGGAGAATATTGCTGTACCTAGTATGAGATTTTTTTTAAGGTGTAAACCTTTGTTTTGGATGTAGGGAGAGACTAAAGTAGAATCCTAGGGAATCCAGGGTAAATGCTCTTTGGTGGATCATCTTTTGTGGTGCAGCCTGCCTGATATAGAAGCTCTTTTGGGTTTTCAGTCCCAAGCGTATTTCCTTCGTTTGTAATGATGTGGGGACCGAGAGAAACCTGCTGAAGATGCATGCCATGCCTTAAATAGTGTTAGTCGTCCCCCATTGAGGCAGCGCCACTAGATATAGAAGACCGAGCAGCAGTCCGAGAGCAGGTCTAGCTTCAGAAACTAGCACGACAGTCCCCTGTGAAGCACAGCACATGTGAAGCATGTTGATTTTGCTCGATTAGAAGAGACGATGTTGAATTGACTGAATTAAATCTCTTTCAATCCTCTAAATTTGAGGGAGAATAAGAAATTTGTGCATTCAGCAAAATGTACCTTTAAAATGTTACAGTATGGTTATTGTTCCTTCTCGGCTGGTCTCCTGACTCTTGGTGCTATCTTGTGACCACCTACCAAGAGGTGTAGGCTCACAGCGGGTTTGACAACCCCATGGCCCTCCCAGAAGGGACGCCTGCTATCTCGGCTCCTTGTGGCATGTTGTGAGCTGATTCGTGTTGACTGCTGCTCAGAGGTCGTTCATACTTGCTTCCTTGCTGTAAATGTCACAGCCAGCATGGTTGAAAAAAGCTTGGGGTGTATAAATATCTACACGCAGCTGTCTTGTTCGTAGGAATGGAAGTGTGCCTGGTCGCTAGACTACAGAAGACCACCATCTCAAATACTGCACCTCCGTTTCCACAATAGGAGATGATGCGCAAGTGGTACATTCTTATAGGCTGTGCCTCATTCCACATCAAAATAGTCAAATTTCCCCATGACCTTGAGTTTCGCGATCGTGTTGTATGCTCTACCTTGTTTAATGTCATGTTTTCTTTATATAACTTTGACTCGCTCACCGTAATCCCTTCAGTGTCAGGAAACTGCAATTTATGCATTCACCTTTTCTGTTTAAATTGTTCGGCGAGGTAGGCGGTCACTGATTGAGTTTGAGATCTAGGCATAAATTACAGGGCGAGATTTTGAATTGCCACAGGGACAAACTAGCCTTCTTCAATTGTGCAATTGATTAAATGACTACTGTCTAGTTGAGTGATGGGTACACGTGTTATCCCTACTACTAAGTGTTAACAAAACTGCAGTAGCAAGGAATAAGGAATGCCATGGCAGTGAAAGTAAATGTGGCCGAATAACTTGTTATTTAGAACAACTGAACTAATAAAAGTCAGTCTCCAATGTATCACTACAGTGCATGTATTACTACAGTGCAAAGGTCATATTAAAGTTTATTAACCCAGTACAGCTACATGGTCATGAGAAAAGCACGTTTTACTGCCTTGTAGATTGCATGTAACTATTACTATACACAGGAAAACACCTCTACAATAGTCAAGAGATCTCTTCAATGTAATTTTACCATACTCATATATATGTAACCCTTTGCATTCTGGTTAGGTAAGATATTTTTGTTAAAAATAGTACACATAAAAAACCACCATAGCGTAAAATATATATACAGATGTTCATAGTATAATCTATTTAATACCATTGTTGGTGGGTAGGGACCTCATGACTCACTCGAATCTTTGCCTTTTGTGAGTCATCGCCCCTCCCTACACTCGAGAATGGTAATTAATGGCCTATTACACTCTGTGCATCTGTATAACTATGATCTATCTCTCATATTCATCTATATATATTTTCCAAACATGCATATATGTGGATCTTCAAATCTCCTGTCATTCCTTGAAATTACAGACGCACAGACTTTTTGCATGATCCTTTTATTAAGCGCAGTCAATTCTCCATAACGCGTTTCGGCCATACCACTTGGGCCTTATTCACATGTAAAAATTAAAAAACTGTGCATCTGTGCTTGTCATTTGAGGAGATTTGAAGACATCACAGAGCAGTCTGACTCAATTTGGCAGGTACCCCTCTTGGTTTGAAGCATGACGGGGGCCAGCTGCCGCTTCTTTGGGATGGAGAAAAGTCTGGTTTGGAATAATACATACAGGACCTCAGTGATCATGATTTGAATATTCGATACACAAAAACATGTAGCAGTTAACCTACAGAATCTTTGGGTTTGAGCCTGAATGTTAAATATGATACGCTCCATAGAAAGGCACAGCAGTGAACTCTACCCTTCATAGGAACTGTAGGCACCCAAAAATGTTGAAATCGAGTATTCCAGAAGGCCAGATGCTTAGGGCCCGATGAGTGTGCTCCACAGAATAGAGCTTTCAAAGTGAAGGTATTAAGATGATGAATAGACTCCCCTTGTGTTCTAAATGACACCCTAACCAGAGCTCGATTGAGGGATAGAGATTCTCTCTTAAATCGGGGTGCAAGGAAAATGATCATATATAATGCGAGAGATTAATCGTATGACATGTTGTGCAGGTTTTTATGGAACACAATCTGACACATCTCGAAATTAAGAAAATATTTTAAAAAAGAATTGCCACATTTTGACCCATGATAACCATTTGAAGGAAGCTGTGGGCCCTCATCCCATCATTACTTACCATAGAATTGCAACCCAAGGCGATATCTTGACACACAACTTTAATGATTCTGGGAAAAGCCCCCGCAGACTGGTTAGAGAATCAGAGAAGAGACTTTGTTAAATGTGTTGTATGCAAAGCTTATACATTTGGCCACAATAAAGAGGAACATAGGACTTTTGAAGGTCGGAGTATAAAGATAAAGGAGAGAATAACATGCACTACGGAATTTGTAATATGTGCATTGGAATGTGGTTGTGAAAAACTGTATGCTGGCAGCACAGTTAAAAAAAAAAAACTGAGAGTGAGAGCTCTACAATATATCAAGGTGATAAAGAATCATGACAAATGATCCTATGGCCAAACATTTTATGGATGTACACCAGGATTCTTTAAAGGGATTCAAATACTATGCTATAAAGCGTGTGAATACACTTCCCTCAAGGGGCAATAGGGAACTTGAATTGAGAAAACAGTAATCAAAAAGGATTTTAATGCTGGGAACAGAGAACCTAGGGAGCCACAATAATGATGTGAAGCTTCATCTGCATCTTTGATATGTGTGGACCCTGCACAATGGACATGCTCCTTTTTGATCTGTATGAGCCATACACAATGGACAAGTGTTTGATCTTACTAATGATGAGTTATGAATATTCAAATATGAAAAAACTTATTTTGATAATTTAGGTCTTCCTCCGATTGCGAACTGTTAAATCAAGATTATATTATATGATGAATTACGTTTTAGCCAGCATAAATATGCTGTGGATTTTTAGTAATGCATGATACCACTTTATCAATTGAATATAAACGTTTAAATGATTGTACCTTGTACTTTATTATACCGATTGAGATTGTGAATGTTTACAGTGAGATTTATTATGTGATGAATTGGGTACTAGTTGGCACAATTGTGCTCTGAATTTGCAATATTGTACAATAGCACTTTAAGAATTGAATTTAGAGGCTAAAATGATTGTATCCTGGAGCTTATTATGGCTTTATTGAAAAGCATAAATGAAGTTTTGAGATTAGATGACCATAGGCACATTGCCATCTTAGAATGTACCTTAGGGGTATAGTAACCAAGAATCTATGGAATGCACATATGTACTTTATTTGGTACAACTATGCGGCATATATATATATGATGTGATCAAGGCAGGCAACTGTCGAAACGCGTTATGGCGGAATCGTTTGTGCGTGAATAAAATTTACAAATCAAGCACTGAACCTGGGTTCACTCTCGTTTGTCCTGGAGGAGATATATATATATATATATATCCACAACAACTTTATCGCGAAGAAACCCAAGCCTCTTGCAGCAGTGGGCTGTGGCGGGGACGCGAACCCCAAATCTCCAACACAATCGTTATTTTATCGTTCCGAAAAAACGATGCCACAGCCACGTCCTTTTCCATAGCGTGTTTATTAAATCATATATGCTTCTCCTGTCTGATTTGGACTTACAGTTTGGGCTAAAGTAATTTAAAGTATGAGCCCATAAAGGAAAAAAATATCTGGGTACGGCTCTAATGTTGATGTTGGTGGAATATATTTGATTCCATCTTGGTTAGCACAGTGCACTTTAACATCCAATAATGCATGTGAGTACCCGTATATTGGAACATGGGAAATCCCAATGAATACACGCTTGCATCTTGTTACAGACACGTTTGATTGATATACATGTAGTTTCTAGCATGGATGCTCATTTGCACATGCATATTTTTAAATTCTAGAATGCACCTTATGGTTTGGACTCATTGGGGGAAAATTAGTATCCAAACCTGAATGAATGCACAATGGCACTTTATATAGCACATTATGCAGTATAAACGTGACGATAAGAATATAATGCAGGAGATGAATGCAATATCTATAATTGTGATATGAAACCATATGTAACTGTTATTCAACAATACTATGATGTCAATTGTGAAATGAAGACTGTCAACTACTTCAAGACGATGGTACTATGAGGGCGATACAATGATTATTATAATTATGTTAAAAACTACCTGTTACTGATACAACATTGGTTTGGGGATTGTTTTTCTGGTAGGAATGAACATGGAAGATGATGACTTTAACGAGTTCTCACACGAGTTGACACACGATTGCTGGTCTAGTTTTTGAGAGCAGTGGAACTGGAAGAAGGACATAGTAGGAATTAAATAAGCTACATGGGCCCAGTGAAAGGCGTCATGCCAAAACATGTCGGCCGTTATTGGCATTGTGTTGCTGTTTATAATTAACTTAAATAAATTAATGTTGAGAGTGGAAATGAGATTGGAGTCCCTGGACTGATGTACTGTCAGCTAAAATAAGAGATGAAGGCTGATTTAATAATTTGCCATGCACCACTTCCACGTTGCGCACATACTATGTGGATTGTCTTCTATAGCAACACAAAAAATGGCGATTTTGACCAAAATGGGGATTTTCTTTTTTTCAGGGTGAGAGAACTTTTTTTTAATCTCTGACATTAACCAATCGTATACCTTGAAAAAAAATCAAATATGATTTACAAATGTTGCAATTTTGGAAATCTTGTTTCATATATATATATATATATATATATAAGATATACAAGAGCGGGCAACTCTTTAAGCCCAACCTGCAGCGTTGCAGCGTACTATACTCCACAGATCAAAACCTTACTCAAGATTGGATCACTTTTGTGTCACTCTGAATTGCTTTGCTTGTGTGTGTTGCTTTCTTCCATTTCTGTGTTTGGACCATCCACAGGAGCTTTTTGATTTCCCCATCGATAGATTGGCCATTCTCCCTGATCTAAGCAGAGCGCACCTTGACTTTTATCCCAATTGCAATGCTTACATTATTTATAACCGTATATAAAATGACTTACTAATACAACATACTTGCTCTTCAGAATTTGTGTAACTGCATAACGAGATATAAAAAAAAAAAACACAACATAATTAAATGACACGATATATACGACTAAAGAAATGATACACTATCCACGGTGATGGCATTGATAATGTTAATGCGTGTTTTAGGCATTCCTTCCAGATTCCGATTCGATATGGTATTTATTGCTGTTTTGCGACCAAATTCTGGTTGCAAAACAGTAATGCTTTACCACCAATTTAAAACTGGTGGTAACCCATTCGCAAAGGGGAAGGGGTCCCCTGGGGCCCCCTTCCCCTTTTAGAATGTTAAATAATGAAACTGCAAAGTTTTATTTTTTATTTTTAAACTCACCACGTTTTCCTTTAAGGAAAACGTGCTGCATGTTAAAATTTTTTTTAAAAAAAGTAAAATTTGCTTTAATAAAAAGCAATCATAGACACAGTGGTCTGCCGAACCTCAGGCCAGCAGGCCACCATCCCTGTGATGTTTGCGATTCGTAATGAGCCGCAAATTGCGACTTACCTCATTTAATATGCATTAGGTAGGTCTTGTTGCGACCCACCAGGAATCGCTAATGAAACCTGAAACTCAAAAGAGTTTCATTCATCAGGAATACCGATTTTCTCATTGTGATTCAGAGAGAACTGCAAATAGGAAATTAGTATTCCTAATGTTTGTACATTTGGTCCCATATGGTTTATGTAATAGAATTGTGTAAACTTGGTCTGTGTTTCACTGCTATATTTAAATTTTTTCCCTTGTTGCAGATGCTAGAGATATGGAGCAGCTGAAGAAGAATAATATTACACACGTTCTTTCAATTCACGATAGCGCAAGGCCTATGCTGGAGGTAAGGTCATATATTCTGTGATTGAGCTCCATGTTGCAGTCAAAGAAATGTGAATTTGTACCTCGGTTTTACAGACTGATCAATGACTTTATCCTACAGAAGAAGCAGAAAATCACAGATTTCTTCACAGTGATCACAACAGAAAGGCTGGGTCGTTATTTAGCACAAAATCTGATATTAACTAGCTTAGGCTAGTTCCCAACCTTTAGGTCTATCATGCCAGCATTATCTGTTTGCCAGAGCTCATGGAAGCAACAAAGACGGGTAAAGGAGAGCAGTATAGAAGAAGGGGTTGTGTCTCCGCCTCTTCATTGCCCATTCTCATCACCAATTGATTGAGCAGCTGTTGTGGGCACACCAATGAAATAGTTCCATTGCTCATAACTGATGGATACATTTTACCCAGACCATGTGTGTGATTATAGTAAGAAATGACCCTGCATGATGTACCAATTTAACAAATACAGTAGGAATTAAAAGTTTCCTAGCTATTGTAGTGGAAAGGTTCAATTCTATTTAGGACACGGAGGCGAGGATTCGGCTTTACTTTCTCCACCTTTTATTAACCAGCAGCCATTAACTTCATGAAGATTTAACAATAAACCACATTTCCCATTCGTCCTTGGGAAAGAAACAAAAACAGTCCATCCAATCAGGATGCTGCACATCCATATAACATTCCCTGTGGACTCTCTATCCTCCTCTTTCTTCCTGCAAACACAGACATCTTCTCCAAAGGTCACTCCTGTTTATTGCGATCCGCCCCTGAAAAAAGAAAACCATAGCGTAAAGTGTCTGTTTTCAGGTGACAAGGACTCAAATGTCAACCAACAGTGTGGAAATGTCAACTTAAACATGTCTAACAAGATAAGAAGTTCATAATAAATCATCATATTCATAAATTACATACATTTAATTAACTCAAAGCATATTGAAGCCTCTTATCACGTCGGGTGGGTATGCTAACCATGTTAGAAGAATGGGTGGGCTAATCCCCGCCTCCGTGTCCTTAATAAAATTGACAGCGACAGCGGATACAGTACCTCAGCACCCTTGCAAAAAAAGCATTATTTCAAATAAATAGTTTAAACAAGTTCAAATAGGAGTGCTCCTTTTCCACATTTTCACTTAATAAAATTGGAACTTTCTGTTGCGATAGCTAGGACATTTTTCATTCTATGTCAGGGCCCGGTGGTGAGGATTAGGCTCATTTAAAGCTTTTCCACCATTAGAGTTACCAGATTAGAGACTGGTTTAAAGTAAAAACTTTTAAAAGTAGAATCTGATGACCAATCTGCTGCATTGAGGATGGCCTTTAATCTCGCTCCCAAAGAAAAGGATTTTGATGCCATGGCCCTTCTCACCAAAATGAGCTCCGTACCGGGAGATATCAATACCAGCCTCTTGCAAGGTCCATCTGAAACATCTGGCAATATTAGGTGAAGAAACTGCTTTATGAGGTTTAGTGAGAGCTATCAACAACTGTCTTTCACCCTGAGAGCAAAGGCCTCCTGTCATAGACTTGTGCGCCTTTATTGCCTTAACATATAGTTTTGGACCATCTGGAAATGCTGGGTATAACACAATTTTTTTTATTACGTTTTGTTCTTTGAGCAGTATGAAAAGTTGCCCCTTTAGGGGTGAATACCCTACCTTTTGGATCCAGAGCTCTTACATTCGAAATTCTTCAGCAGAAGATCAGGCACAATCTGGTGGCTAACTTTGCCGACATTTGTTTCCTTGACCAGTATTTATTCGAAGGGCCATGACTTTAAAAGGCTCAATCTTATTTACATCCCATAACGTGGAATATCTGGGTTTGTGTGGAATCGATAACCTAATATCCCTCAGGCGATTGCAGACCACAGGGTATTCCGCAACTGGATGACCGTCTATCAACAGATGGCCTGCTGAAATTGCCAATCGAAACGTATTGATTGACCTGTAGGTCACACCTTCCGAGGCTAGAGCCGCCAGGAAATTGAAGACATGGACAATGTCTGCCCCCAAGGGATCCAATTGGCATTGGAGACACCAACCCAACCATCAAGACCAGGCAAACCGTATCTTTTATTCATGGTGTCTGCCAGGCTCCAGTGGGTAAAGAGGCAGCCTCTTGTGAATTGGCCGGGACTTTCCAACTTTCCTGGTAATCCTCCAGGCCATGAGACAGAGAGCCCGCTAGGACCAGGTGATGAAGATTGTCTTGGGGATTCCGGTGGAGATCCGGAAGTTTTGGTAGAGAGATTGGAAAATCCCAAGAAAGTGCCATCAGAGCTAGAAACCAAACTTGAGATCTCCAGACTGGGGTAATCACCACCAGATCTGCCCAATGTCTCCGAACTTGTGTGGATCATCTCATTATCATCGCAAATGGTTGTATCCGTGCTCCAATCTTCGAGAAACGCATTGGTTGATACTACGTTGGGGTCCAGACGCCAACTGCAATTTCTGTCCATATGGAAATCCAGCCGAGAGGCAAACAGATCTATGGAGGAGGGACACCACATGTCCTGTATCTGCTGAAACACTCGGGTATGTAGTTTCCACAGACTGACATTCTTCCAATGCTGGGAGTGCCAATCCGCCACTAAATTGGACCTCCCTGGAAGATGATGTAATGACATATAGAGCTGGTTAGCCAGGAAATAATTCTAAAATATTCGAGCTAGATCCGGAAGGGTTTTCAACCTCGTTCCCACCAGGTGGTTGACCTAGCATACCGCCGCTACATTGTCCATCTTGAGAAGGACACAACACTGAACCCTGCCTTTGGTCCAGCATTTTACTGCAGAAGAACCTGCCATTAGTTCCACACAGTTTATGTGGAATTCCTGATCTGTGGAAGACCATTTTCCTCCTTAACCCCTTCGCTGCCAGGCCTTTTCCCCTCCTGTGCCACTCCCTTTTTTGGCTATTTGGGGTAGTGCGCGCTGAGGCCCCTGTAACTTTTTGACCACATAAGGTATCCACGCCAAATTTGCGTCCTTTTCTTCCAACATCATGGGGATTCTAAAGGTACTCGGGGTTTGTGGATTCTCCTAGAGGGGTCACAGAAATCAGCCAAAATACAGCAAAATTTTGGGGTTTTTTCGGACAAATTGGAAAAACGGGCTGCAAATGAAAGCATCTGGGTTTTTCCCTGCAAATGTTATCAAAAAAGGGTTTGTGGGGATGAAATCACCATTTTCCCAGCGTTTCGGGGATACCAGACCTTTGTCAGAAACCCAACATTTTTTACACAGTTTTGGCATTTTTCTGGGACATAGCCTAATTTTGCTATTTTTTGTGCTTTTGACCTCCTTCCAGTTAATGGCAGAAATGGGTACAAAAGCAATAATGGATCCTGGAAAGCTATACATTTTCGAGAAGAAGACAAAATTCTGAATTCAGCAAGGGGTGGTTTGTGTAGATCCATCAAGGTTTTTTATAGAAACTAACAATTAAATATAGGATAAATTTGAAAATTAGTTGAAAAAAACAGCCTTTTGTGTCAACGTTTTCACCTGTAACTTCTTCTAATTATGACAGCTCTTTGAAAGCAATATACCATTACATCCGCTGGACATTACTGCTTGTGGGGATATATAGGACTTGTAGGTTCACCAAGAACCCGACGAACCCAGAGCCAAAAACTGAGCAGCAACTTGCAATGGTTTTTATTATGTACCGGGTATATAGTAATTATTCTGTAAAAATGTGTACATGGAAAAATCGGTATGAAAGACACCTATGTATTTCTGAAATGGGAGCAAAATATAGAGTTTAGAAACAGTAGATATTTGCACATTTCTGAAATTGGGAATACTCATACTAGCATGAGAATTATCAGTCATTTTTCAGAATGACTTCTTTTTTACACAATATCTTTCATTTGGAAGGCAGAAATGCATCGAAAGTCAATAGATAATAACAGTTCCTTTACAAATCTGAATTACCCTAAGTCTCCCGATAAAATGGTACCTCACTTGTGTGGGTCGGCCTAGTGCCCGCGACAGGAAACGGCGCAAAACGCAACGTGGTCACACCTCAATTTCGCAGTGAAAAATGACCCTTTTTTGGCAAAATGTCTAGCTGTAGTTTTTGAACCCTAGCTCTGCGGGCACCTTGGGAAACCTAGCAAACCTATACATTTTTTAAAACTAGACACCCAGGGGAATCCAGGATGGGGTGACTTGACTGCCTCCCAACAGGGTCTGTTACCCAGAATCCCTTGCAAACCTAAAAAATTGACAAAAAAACACATTTTCCCCATATGTCTGTGGTGGAAAGTACCGGAATCTGCGTGGATCCACAAATTTCCACCAACCCCGCGTTCCCCAAAGTCTTACGAGAAAAACGGTACCTCACTCGCGGGTACTTGGGCCTCCCACACGAGTGAGGCACCGTTTTTATCGGGAGACTTGGGGGAACGCTGGGTGGTAGGAAATTTGTGTCAGCCCGGTGATGCCACAACTTTCCCACACACAAATGTGTGAAAAAGGTGATTTTTTCCAGCTAAATTTGAGGTTTGCAGGGCATTTTTGTGGGGGGGGGGAGTGGGGGCATTGGCGTGCCCGTTTCGGGCAGCACACACCCTAAAAACAATTGCGCAAAAAAAACCCTGGTGTTTAGTGGGCTCTCTGCCCCCCCCCCGAAGGGGCAGATTAGGGGCCAATGCCCCATCTGCCCCCCGGGGGGGCAGAAAGACTGTGATAATTGGGGGGTGGGGTGAGGGCATGGGCCTGCCCGTTTTGGGCAGCCCCTACCCCTATTTTTTTTTTTTTTTTTTTTACAATTCCCTGGTGTCTAGTGGTCTTTTTGCCCCCCCCCGCGGGGCAGATTGGGGGCCAATGCCCCATCTGCCCCCCAGGGGGGGCAGAAAGGCTGTAATGGTGGCGGGTGGATGGGGGCATTGGCTGCCCGTTTCGGGCAGCCCCCACCCTAAAAAAAAACAGAAATCAAATACCTGGTGTATAGTGGGCTTTCTGCCCCCCTGAAGGGGCAGATTAGGGACCAATGCCCCATCTTCCCCCGGGGGGGCAGAAAGACTGTAGTAATTGGGGGGTGGGGTGGGGGCATGGGCCTGCCCGTTTTGGGCAGCCCCCACCCCTATTTTTATGGATAAAAAAATTCCCTGGGGTCTAGTGGGCTTTTTGCCCCCCCGGGGGGCGGATTGGGGGCTAATGCCCCCCAGGGGGGGGCAAAAAGACTAAATTTCGCCAAATTTACATGGGGGAACAAAGGCCCTTGCCCAAGGGGCAGCTCCCCCCTCCCTGGTGTCTATTGGGTGGATCCCTGCTTGGGGATCGCCCTCCTGTGGCGATCCCCAAGCAGGGATCCACTGGGGAGGGGTGCCATTGGAAAGGGGAGATTCTCCCCTTTCCAACGATACCTCTCCTGTCTTTCTACGTGCTCAGGGGGCTGAGATAGCCCCCTGAGCACGTAGAAAGTGAAACTGAAATGAGCCTCTTGGCTCATTTCAGTTTCACTTTCACTGTAATGACGTTGGCGCGACGTGCGCGCCGATCGTCATTACAGTGAAGGGGGGGGGGGCCTCGGGAGCTGGGGAAGCTCTTCCCCAGCTCCCGAGGCTATTTTGGCAGAAAGGGAATCCCTCTGGTGCCCGCACCAGAGGGATTCCCTAGGGTATGCCTCATGACGAGCTGGACTCGTCATGGGCACAGCGCGACTGTGCTCCATGACGAGTCCAGCTCGTCATGGGCATACAAGGGGTTAAGCGTATTCTACAAATGGAGAAGGCTTTGAACACCCTAGACTGGGCCTACCTTCGGAAAGTGCAAAATGGCACCCCCATAACACGTATCAAAATGGGGGGAGTGTTATCAGGCTCTTGTCCTGTGGAACAAAGCAGGGCTGTCCTATTGCTTCTGTGTTCTGCCTTGGCTGTGGAGCCGTTGGCGCAGTGCATGAGGGATGGGAACGGACTGTCAAGGATCCTTATCAATGCATTGCCCCATGGTTTTTTACTATACGTAGATGATCTGCTATATGTGAGTGAGGTGCCAATGGTACCACTATAGGTGCTACATGAGCTGGACAATGTTTGGAGAGTCTCCGGCATCCAACTTAATAGTACCAAGTCCCTAGCGTTCCTGCTCACTGAAGTAGGGGTGTGTTACAAAGACGCCTAAAACAGGTAAGTGAAGATTCAGTCTCTTTATTCTGGCCTCCACTGTAGCCTCCAACGCGCATCGCACAGGTGAAGCGACCAACAACACTGCCAGTCAGGCTGCTCTTGTCAACATTCCAAGGCAGTCTCTGGCTCAACTGTAGGAACATTCCAAAGGGTGTAAGGCGGCAGGGCGGCAGAGAGAGAGAGGGAGAGACCATAACAGGAATGTAAAAATACCATATGCAAACTAAGTCAAGTCAGGGAATTATAACTGGGTGCCTACGATGAACTCGGACATAATGAATGGTCTGTCGCTCGCAAGGGATTCCAAGTACTTGGGCGTAAGAATGTACTGAGAACAAGAAGACTTTGTCCAAGGGAATCTGGGCCGAGCGATTGGTGCAGCCAGGGTGTCTGCAGCCTTCTGGACCAAGTTGCCCCTCTTTCAGGGTATGCACCTTGAACAACAATCCCTCTCAAGACCCTTTAAAACCTAACCCGTTTTCATGCCGCGTGTCTAGTATCTAAAATCCAAATATGTCAACTATTGTGTAGAATCGAACAGTCTGCAAATCTTCTATCTTTTAGAGTAATGGCGAGGATGCTGTGCTCATGCCAAAGGAAACAGTGTACATGAAAGCCCACAGGTTTCCCATTAAGAAAATGTTTCTGCAGAATGCAGTACTGTGGAATGCACCAACATTGATTTTGTCATTTTAGGCATCTCCTCTACTAGTAGCAGACTATCATCATCAGCTTTGTGTATAGGTCTCAGTTGCCCTCCCAGAAGAGAGCGATAGTAGCCAAACTCCATTAGTCATTTGACACTGTTACTAGGAATGCAGCTCATATAACCACTTTGTCACAAGTTGAAGGTGTGCAGATAAATAATGTAGCTCCACATAAGCTACTCTCAATGAACCGAAGGGTGATCATGGGACATCCTCTACCTTCTGCCACTTAAGATTAGGGTGGTCATGAGTGACTCCAGTCCCCTGAGAAAGGGAGGCTTGGGAAAAACCGGTATTATTTGGAAATGGCAGACAAGTTGAGGAAGGCTTAATAAGCTGGGGTGGGCCACCCTTCCAAGCACAGACTGACCGCATCTTTCAAAGCAATATAGAATTGCATATGACCCTTTAGTCTTACTCCACAGAATAAGTTGTCCGTTTGATGCATTCACACACAATAGTATTTGAATGAGACTGGAGCCCAGAGAAGCAACGAATAGAATGTTTAGTGCACCTGTCACAGGGAGAACAGAAACGATCTGTTCCAGTCAGCAGAGAGACTATTGGTCATTTTGAATGGGGAGGTCAGATTTAGGGGTTTGGCCTACAGCAGTATATTGCCATGGTCGACTGTCTTTTTAAGTGTCTAGGGTGTATCCCAATACCCAATGTCTTTCTGAGTCATGGAGCCTGTATTCCAGTGTTTTAAAGTCTCTCTATGTCACGTCACATTCCCCATATCACAATATTAATGCCTCCCATACAGGCTCAATTTCGCCCATGGAATCCTCATTTAAATTATTTGGTTAGGTGTCATCTGTTGTTTCTCTGATGGCGGTGTCTCATAGCGTGGCTATCTCGAGGTGCCAAGTGGGAATACAGGTGTATGCCTACTCCAATGTAGTATTGTTCATACTGGGTTGTGGTCCACATTCTAGCCCAGATACTCTACATGTCTCTCCTGAAGCTTTGCATGTCTTAGCAGATGGCAGGAACTAAACCCAGCAAGCACCTGTCCTGCCCGCCTGTTGTTTGATTGCAAGTGCCGCCACACATCTTGCAGCAGCCAACAATTCAAACAGTTCTAAAGGTTTATGCTGATTTCTTATTTTGGTTGCTATGTACCAATATTGGCTAGAACCAGTCTTGTGCCTGAAGACCCACGTAATTAAAGATGCCCCCAAAGAGGTAGTCTAGTGTGCTAATGCTGCTCACATCCTTGCTACATCTACAAAAAGTCAACAGGAAGAATATTATGAGCATACACTGTAATAAATGCGATACGGCCTCCCACCGTTCAGGTGCCTGCTAACCACAATAACCTCCCTGACCGTGTGCACGGACATGCTTTCAAATGGGACCAGGTCCTCATAAACACATTGGAAGCATAAGCAGTAACATACTTCTGGCCTCCTCGCCTCTCTGTAGTCTAGCGCCTTTGATCTCTGACAAATATGTCCCTTGTAAAAAATGTAAATGGAGTGTTAGGGGATTTCAGGTATGCTAGAACTCTGTGACACTTTGATGGTCCTGCCATACTATTCATTCTTGTTTCCTGTCAGGAAGGTGGAGTCACTAAGGGCCCGATTACGAGTTTGGCAGTGTGGGAACAGGACCGCCACACAGCAGCCTTACTCCCACACCACCAAACCAGTGTGCTTGCCGCCCACCATATTGACTTTTACAGACACAGCCAGTTCTTTGGCAGTCCCACGCGGTGCATATGAAATATGTATCGCAATAGGAACGTCAAAGGCAGTCCCTGCATTGCATGTACTGGTGCAGTCCATGCTGTGCAGGTACTTGGGTGCATGCACACAGGGGTATTGTGCCCCCCTACATGCACCCCATGGCCCTGAGGCAAAGGGGGCCTGTAGGGCCTCATTTCTTTCCTCTCCGCCACGGTTTTCATGGAGTAGGAACCACCTTGAAAACCATGGCGGGGAGGAAACTTGTAATATGCTTTGCGGGAACGCAGAAGTCCCGCCAAGCAATTTGGAGCCTCAAGATCGCTGCGCCACCACCAGGGATCTCTGTCGGTTGTGGCGGTGCAATGGCCGTCCGATTGCTCAAGTTGTAATAGGGCGGTCGGACTGCTGGTGCGGCGGTCCATATGGCACCATAGTCGTAATCTGCCCCTAAGAGGCATTGTAACTACCATGACCAGACCTATTTAGGAGCACACCATTTCATATACTGTGTTCATTTGTGTGTAGTCATCCTACAGTTCGTATTAGACATTAGTTCTGTTTCAGGTTCGGGTGCCCATTTATTCAGTCCATTCAGATGAAGTGCGGTAGTTGAAATAATTACAGAACAGCTCATCGGTGTCTGGTCCTGAGAACGAACTTCCTCAGGGTTTTTAATAAAGGGCATAAAACTCATTGTATGTAGCGTTATGAAATCGATTTCTAAAAAGCTTAACTGAGAGAAACATATCTTTAACCTTTACATTTTGGAAAGTACGCCAAAGTTTTTGTTGTTGTTTTTTTAGTAAAAGGAGGAGAGTGCGATGACAATTTATTCTCTACCACACCCACTATCACACGGTTAGCCTCGTGACACTAGTACCCACATCCAGGGGTGATGGGACATGGAAGGCAGTACTTCGCGGTCTCCTGGGGTAGGCCTATCTGGGGACTCGGACATAAACTAGCCAAGGCAGTTAGTCACAAGTAGTTAGGTTAATACAACATGCTCAGTCAAGAGACCAGTAAGATCTTGAAAAATAGAAATATAATACGTAAATAGAACTAGAATACCTGTGTTTGATTTCATTAGAATGGAATTAGGCCTCGGATTCCACGCCACATGCCCATTAATAAAAAATAAAAAAAAAGTAAAATGTGGGGAAGCGCTTCACTCTGTGGAGGGATGCATCAGCCAAGAGACCAAGGTCAGTCATAAAGGTGGCTACCCGCATGCAGGATCTGAGGAGGAAATCCTACCTGAAGTGGTGTTTCCAGATGTTTCTTGTATCCTCAGGGCGGCATTGATCAATGATTTAGGGGTGTAGCTTGGTCAGTAAAATTGTGTGTGTGGGGCGGGGGTGAGCTTCTGATGTTCCGGCAATCAGGCTGGCATATAATGTTTAAATACATTATAGGACAAGCAGGTTGCATGAGAGGGGCCTAAGGGGCAGTGTAAAGGGAGAGGAATGCGTATTGGTAGACGTTCTAAGAGAGAAAACACAATATTTTGTTAAATAACCAATATTTTTTAAAACCGAGAGTGCGAGATTGTGTGTTTTGTCTGTGTGTATGTAAAAATCCCCGGTGAAATACGACTGAAGGCACCTGTACCCAACTATTTGAAAATAAATCTGTTACTTGGCAGAATACTGGGGTCATCACCATGACACACCCTCCCACTAGTTCATCAGCCATTGTAGGTGTCTCTGAATGACCTGGCAAGTCTGCTCCTTCATGGCCTGAGGACTGTTTGGAGTGGACGTAAGGGTCCCTGCAAATCGTTTGTGCACCCGCCTGCAATGGTGCCTTTAGCTAGTGAATGCCCCCACTCATTCATCTTCTATTTGTCACCTGGTCAATTGCAGGGAGATCCCCGGGGGGATATCCAAGACAGCCAGAGGTGTGTGTTCCCTTTATTACACCGTCGCTGCTGCCCAGCCCGAGGACACTTGCTGCTTCCCTGTGATGCAAAAATATCGTAATGGATAGTTTCCCTTGGACGTAGGGTAGGTTGATAAATGACTCTCCATATTGTGCAGAATGTTGAGCTAGTAGCTGAGGACTGAATGCAGTTCGGTGGGTTAAAGTTCATAGTATGCAATGGGGTGCTTTGTAGATGTTTCTAGGATGTAGTGTATGGTGAGGCATTTGTATCCATAGAGTACAGACAGTTGAGTGTGGTCGTTCTCTGGTCTAATTAAATAATATAGTGAGTTAGTGCCCCTAGGGTGCAGTGAAGTGCCATGTTTTGGTGGCCTTAGACTTGTAGTATAGTGTGGTGGGTCAGCATACCGAAGAAGTGGTGTAGGGTGGAGGCTGTAAGTCACTAGGATGCAGTGTAATGTGAGGGGCTAGTTACCCAAGGGTGCAGCGCAGTGTGGTTGGTTAGTGCTTCTAGCATGCAGTTCCTCATGTTGAATATTTCTCACTACAATAATACGGTGCAGTTGATGTGTGGGTATGATGCAGTGTTACATGGAATATCTGTGCTCTGAAAATGTAATGCCGTGTGGTGGTTTGGAGTACCTAGGTTTTAGTGCTAGGGAATGGTAGGTTAATGCCCCAAGGTTGCAGTGCCATTCGATGAGTTTTTTTACCTAGCAGATTTTATTATGTTACGTGTGTGCCCATGATGACGTGCACAGTGTTTTGCAGTGTAGTGCGAAATGCACATTCCCTGAAGATGAAAGGTAGTGTGGTGGGCTTGTGTTGGAAGGATGAATTGGAATATAGTGGGCTAGTGCCCATAGACTGCCGTAAGAGGTGGGCGTTATTGTCCTTTCTATGAAGTGTATTATGATATGTTAGTGTTCCTAATGTGCAGTATTGTGTTATTAGTAGTTATTTGTAAAGTGTGTCTTCAGTCATTGCCTTTGGCTTTTGGTGCTGTGCTGGGTTATTGTCCAAAGGATGCAGAGCGGTGCAGTGTGTTGGCATGACTTTGTGTTTGTATGGTGAGTTAGTGTCTCTTGCACAATGTGCAGTGTTTTGGGCTTGTGCCTCTGTGATGCAGTTGATTATGATGGTTTAGTATATCTAGGAAGCAGTGTGATGCGTGATCTGTGTACCCCTAGGAGACCGTACTATGCTGTGGGTCAGTGCCCTTCGGATGCAGTGCATGTAGTGTGATGAGTTAATGTCTTAAGGAGGGGACATCGCACAGCTGAGCCCACATGCAGTCCCAACAAATCCTTTTTAGATGTTTCAGTAGCAGTTAAAAACCACAGAGGCATACTGTAATGATCTTTACAAGATACTGTGTTGCCCCATTTGTTTATAAAATGTCCTGGCAACAACTTCGCTGGCTCCCCATCTAGATATGCTTTGTCGACTGTTGAAGCAATGCTTTTCCATGGGAAAGCAACCTCAGATTTGTGTTGCTCAGTTAGGACTTTAATTAAGAGAGCTATAAATTCCAGATCTTCAATCAAAGTGAATTTACACAAATATAAAGATAAATGACGTAGCCAAAATGTGGCTGTCAGAATGATGCTGTAGACTATTTAGCGCATCACGTTTGCACCTGACGGGCTTCTCACTCAGTGAGCAAATACTGTCGCAAGATGGCGCTAATGTGCTCACAAGTAGTTCTCAATGTTTGTGGATCGCGTCTTCTCTGCTGATGGCCGAAATGTTTAACACAGAGAAGCTGTGTTTGTGCGTTGATTCCCAATTGTGCTTTACTGGTCGTTGTTGCCTTCTTAACAAGCATTCACAGCAGGGTGACCAACTGGCATAGGTGCAAATTCAGGACGGTACGTGAAATTCAGGACATCTGAGAAGCCCACATCCACCATCTACCGAAAGCACGTAAACATGCCAGACCCCTTGGTGAAGCTCCGGGAGGCTTGGTCCCGCGACATTGGTACCCTAGAGGACGACGATTGGCAGGACGTCTTACAGAGCCCGCGGGACATCGCTATCCGTCCTAGATTTCGATTGGTCCAATTGAAAATCCTTCACTGTATATATTACCCCCGCACACACCTATTTAAGTAGGGTAGGGCTCCGTCGGCACTCTGCGTAAGGGGTTGTGGGGGGGAAAGGCACCTTCTACCATATATTATGGGAATGTCCTGAAATTATCCCATTCTGGACCAAGGTTACGGACACAATGTCGGAGGTTGTGTTCGACTCCATCCGGATGGAGCCGAGGTGGTTGTTAATGATGGTCAAGGGGGACACAGACTGGTCGCGGCATGTTGAACTCTGGCTTGCACTGGCTGCGGGGGTCGCTAAAAGAAACCTCGCCAGGGGATGGGGTTCCCCGACGCCCCCGCACTGGGAGCAGTGGTGGAGGGACGTAGACTGGTGCCAAGGAGCGGAAGAGACTATATATAAGAGCAGGGGATGTACCAAGAAATGGAAAAAGATCTGGGGGCCCTAGAGGCGCTACAGGGACTCTGGGAGGGAGGTCGGGGAGTGATTTTGCAATGTTGTGTCCGCCTGTTGTGCTGTTGTCTTGCATCGTTTTTTTTTTATTTGCCACATCGCTGCTACCTGATTTTGTTTCTTTAACACTGTATACTGTGCTATGGTACTCAGAGTTGTATTGAATAAAAAGATTTTCACAAAAAAAATTCAGGACAGAAGGTCAATATTCAGGACTAAACTTCGGGACAAAAGATAAGTTTTACAGACCTATCAGAGGAAGTCGTGCGATAGTACAAAAGTAAGTAAGTAAATAGACAACCACTTAAGTACAAGTCAAAATGCATTTATATTAGGTTGAAACAACCGTGCACTTTACGTTTTTTCAGTATGCTCACAGCTTTGAGCAACTGTGCAGGTCTTTTTGTGGTATTTCATATGATAATAATCTATTTATATGGTTACTGCACTGGGTTGTCCAGTCTGATATTTTGTTTATAACTCATGGTCCTGAGCAGACATGTTTTTGTGAGAGAAGCGGTCAGGGAAATGTACTCGGATAGATTGTTACTAGCATCTCATATCAGAGTGCCATTGTGAGATGTAAAGCGGCACGCATAGGTGAACTAAATGTTAGATGCATGATGTATAGAGTCCACACATAAGCACACAGCAAATACAGAGTAGTAACACATAGGCAAGGGAGTAGCCAGAACATTTAAATATTTAAATACCTCCCACTTTAAACTAAAGCTCTTATGGCACCAAGAAAGCAAAGTAAGTCATCACAACCCTCCCCACAAGAGCTCTCTTGTCGAAGGATCTAGCCATTCATCCTTCCATCAAACCCCTGATATCCACCATTTCAAATTTACATTCTGGCATCCATCAATTCATCATCCATCATTCAGTCTTTCACCATTCATTCTGTCTTTCCATCTGTATGCCCATCCATATCCAAACCTTTTCAACCATTTGCAAACCTATCCATCCTCTATCCTTCCATCCATTATTTCACTCATCCGTCCTCCATCCACGCTTTCACTCATCCATCCATCATCCTTCTAGCCTTTCACCCAATCCATCCTTTAATTCATCCATCCACTCTTCCACCCATCCATTCACTCATCCATCCATTAACCCTTTCACCCATCCTTTCACTTACTCATTCATCCACCCAGTAACTCATCCGTCCACCCATTCAGCTTTTCACTCATCCATTCATCCATCATTTCTTCCATTTCTCCACCCTCCCTTTCACTCATGTATGCATTCTTTCACTCATCCATCTTTAAATTCTTCTTTTCACTCATCCAGGCACCCATTCGCCCATTCATTCTGCCAATCATTCATCCTTTCACTCACTCATCCATCCATTCATCCTCCATTTCTCTTTCCATTCCCCTTTCACTTACCCACCCACCCACTCAACCATTTACTCATCCACTCATGAATCCATCCATTGACCCTATCACTCATCCATCCTTTCACTCATCCATCCTTTCTCTCATCCATCCACCCTTTCACTCATCTATCCATCCTTTTGTCCATCTACCCTCACTTTCACTCTCTCGGCCATCCTATATCCACCCTTTCACTCATCCATCCATCCTTTGATTGATCATCTACCCTTTTACCCATCCATCTACCCTTCCACCCATACATCCATCTATTTACCCTCATCCATCCTTCCACTCACGCATCCATCCATCCTTTCTGTCATTATCCATCCGTTCACCTTTTCACTCATCCATTCACCCTTTCACTAATCCATCCAGCCATTTACGCATTCCTTCACTTATTCACTCGCCCACCTTTTCACATTAATTATGAGCTGAGCCTTTCCAGGGCCTTTAGTGGGATGAAAAAACTGGGGGTCTCTCCAAGGGGCATGTCTGATGTAAGTAAGGGTGTGGCTTAAAACACCTAAGCTAAAAATATGTGCTGAGCATGTGTATTTTGCTGTTTCTATCATTACATCCAGTAACATTAGACCTACAACAAGCCATGACTATTGGCTTTGTCAATGGATGTTAGTTGCATAAAATAAATAAAAATGCAGCAACTATGGCTTTGTTGTATATAATATTAAAAATGCTTTGGCTCTGAAATGATGAGGCTGTGTAGGAGCTATAACCTCTTCTTTTTAACTTCTTTTGCCAGCTTCTTTTCATAAACTGGCACATAGCAGCATGGATGTTTTTGTACAGTTTGTTTTGTACGTTTCTTCCATCTAACCCTAACAGAATGTCCTGCCCTAGAGCGCGGCAGGAGGAGGCCACCACCCGTTGTAACAGCTCAAACTGGCCCATTGTCATTCTGCATGTGACAATTGGCCGCATTCAGAATGACAGTGGGCGGGTGGGGCTGCTCTTGTGCTCAGAGGATGAGTGCGAGGCAGCCCCATTAGGGAGCCGAGGCCTCTCGCAGGGGAACAGTGCTACTCCCTGCAAGGCCCAAAATTACGGACAACGGACGTGAGGTCCAAATTATGGACGGTCCATGAAATTTACGGACGGTTGGTCACCCTAATTCACAGTACCATTCGTCCTGGCTATCTATAGAAAAGTTGTGTGCAAGCTTGAGTGTACACAAAGTGGTAACGTGGTCAGCAGTGCAGGGTGTTGTTCCATACATCATAAAACTTCCACTGCACGTTACACCCAGTGCTTTAAATGGAGATATAGAAGTGCAGGTACTCCCTATCCAGAGTACCGGTTTACCGTCCCATTAAATGTCTTGCAGCAGTGCTGAGAAGTGCAGGTACTCTCCCTTTCGAATGAAAGAAGTGCAGGTACTCCATACCGGGCAGCACCTGCCCATGTAGAGCACTAGTTACACGTATACGTGTATGTGAATCACCCTCTTTTGACACCTGTCCGACAGCTGTTTTTTTTGTGCTAGGAAGGCCTGCAGAGCTAATTCCTGTACATTGCCAGTGTTATACTTTAGGGAGTGTTGGTGAACTCTCTTTCACCGTTGGCCAGAATAAATTGGCGATATGAATGAGGGTGAGGGAAGAGGGTGGTGGGCGTAGAGGGGAAGGGAGTGGCAGGTGCATGATACGCACAGAGTTAAGTTTCTTTTGCAGACACGAGGCAGGTACAGGCGAGGCAGGAGTAGTGCATGCTTTCCCCTCACCCAAGTACCGCAAGTGGATCATAGCTGTAAGCCTTCCTCATGTACACAGGTACAACACAGTGGCGTAATGAAACTAGACCCCCCCCCCCCCCCCCCAAAGTACATGGAGGGGGTTCCTCACCCAACCCCCCTCCCACCCGGACCAGTCATGTTTGAAGCCTTTGGTTTGCCTTTTATTGGGCATTTAGCAACTCTGCCTGCATTTCAGCAGGGACTGGAGGGTGGGCAGAGAGCAACCTGCAGATGAGTCCAGTGAGTGACTGCACCCGCCTGCAAGAGGATGCCAGTGGAGGGGTGCCTGGGACCCTCTTTCCCTTCCTTCAAATGTTGCCCTTGGGGGGGAGGAGTTGAATAACAATACGCCACCTCAGTGATTGCGTCTCCTGGTTGCCTCTGCACCTGCATTTGTAATGTGACAAGGACGCAAAGGCAAAGTTTTCCCTCATTTGCATGGGGCCACTCCCCATGCAAAGAAGAGAATGCCCCCTTGGGATTGCATTTAGTGCCTGCGCAACCTGTATTACAGAAAGACGTAATCAAGCTTTTGCGGCCCCTTCTGTAATGCCAAAATGCCCCGGGAGCACCAAAAGTGGGCCACACGCCAGTTGCACCCACGGGTCCTTTCAATAATGTTAAATGTTATGTTAAAATATTTTATAGCGCGCAATAGTTACTCCGAAGAGTGTCCCAGCGCGAGCCCAAGAGGAGGAGGAGCCTAGGTAGGAGCAAAAACAGATGAGTTTATGGAAACAAATAAGTTTTAAGGAGGCGCTTAAAACCGTCAGGGTCCTGGGTATTGCGCAAGTAAAAAGGGAGAGAGTTCCAAGCAGCGGCAGCTTTGACAGCAAGAGAGCTGCCCCCAATCCTAGACCGGGAAAAGCGTGGAACCCTCGCAAGTAAAAGAGCTGATGACCGGAGGGTTCTGGCCGGCACATAGAAGGCGAACCGCCTCTGAAGATAGATGGGCCCCAAGTTATGAAGGGCTTTGTGGGCAATGACCAGAGCCCTGAACTTAACCCTCTCAATCAGGGGCAGCCAGTGCAAGGCCTGAAGATGAGAGCGGACACTGCATCTTCGAGTAATACCAAGAATGAGCCTAGCGGCCGCATTCTGGATCACTTGAAGTTTGTTCAAGGAATAGCCAGGCTGGCCAACATAGAGGGCATTGGCGTAGTCCAAGCGGGACAGAACCAAAGCCCGAACAACCGTTTCCTTCGCCGGTCTAGGGAGAAGTGGGAGAAAACTCCTGAGGACCTTAAGAAGGCCAAAACATCCACCCGAGACCTTCTTCACCTGGGTCGCAAAAGACAAATTGTCCTCGAACCACACTCCAAGATTTTTTACGGAGCTCCCCTTAGAGGAGGGGGGAAAGGTCAGGGGGCCAGATCCTATCTCTGAAATCCGCGGGAAAGTTGCCAAAGAGAAGAATCTCCGATTTGTCCTCATTGCATTTGAGTTGAGCCCTGGCAAGCCAACCAAATACCGAGGACAAGCACTTCTGAACAGGCAGCACGGAGTCATCCCCCTTATTCCATGTGAAAAGAAGCTGGGTGTCGTCGGCATAGGCTATCACCTTAGACCCCAGCTTCTCAGCCAAAAAGACCAGCGGTGTAACATAAATGTTAAAAAGAAGGGGGCTAAGTGAAGAGCCCTGGGGGACGCCGGTAGAGACCTCCTGTAGAAGAGAGGCAGTGGGAGGCAGCCAAACCTGTTGGAAACGGCCCTCCAGAAAGGACCTCAGCCAGGCTAAAGCCAGGCCAGAGACACCAATCTCGGAGAGGCGGGAAAGCAATCTGGCATGAGGCACCGTATCAAATGCGGCGGATAGATCAAGCATCACCAGAGCTGCTCTGCCGCCCGCATCTAAACAGTCCCGAATAGCCTCTGAGATCTCCACCAGTGCCGACTCCGTGCTATAAGAAGCGCGAAAGCCAGACTGGGCTGGGTGCAAGGCCTCAGAGCTTTCCACAAACTCGGAAAGTTGCCTAGTCACTGCCTTCTCACATACCTTAGCAAGGCTAGGGAGAAGGGAGATAGGACGGTAGTTGCAAGGCAGAGAGGGGTCAAGGGTCGGCTTCTTCAATAAAGGAAGAATTTTGGCCTGCTTCCATTCCGGTGGAACCCAAGCGCCCTCAAGAGAGAGGTTGATAATGACATTAACCTCAGGATTAATGGTCTCTGCGACCGCTGCCAACAGCCTAGCTGGACAGCAATCAGTGGGGGAGCCGGACTTGAGGCCCTTAAGCAGTTTGAGAGTGCTGGCGGCATCAACCGGCGATAAGACCGACAGGACATGCTTGGAGGCGCCTTGTAGAGGCACCGTCTGTCCGTCATCCAGCCATGGAGCCGCACAAGCCGTTAGGGACTGCTGTATCAACCGGATTTTATCCGCGAAGAAACCCGAAAGGGTGTTGCGCCAATCCACAGAGACCGGGCCCGAACACTTGAGAGCGACAGGGGCAGTGAAGCTCTGGACTATATGGAAAATCTCCTTGGAGTTATTACCAGCCTGCTCGATGCGGTCGGTAAAGTATTGTTTTTTAGCCTGGAAGATGGCAGAGTAATAGGTCTTTTGCCTGGCCCTCAGAGTGGCCTTGGCAAAAGGACAGTACTTTGAACGACGCCACGTCCGCTCAAGCTTCTTGCACTCTTGTTTGAGTAGACGTAAATCCTGCGAAAACCAGGGTTTAGATGGGGATACTCCCGAAGACCGGTAGGAAGTGGGAGTAGCGAGTGAAGACATAGATTTGTCGATCCAATTAGTAAAGGTCGCCAAACTCTCTGCAAGATCACCCGTAAGGGACGGCCTAGAAGCCGCCAAGGCCCTGGCCAGAGAGGCGGGAACTACCCTTTTAAGGGTTGGTTTCCGCGAGATGGATTCTGCCGCAAGGGGAGGGCCAGCCTTCCAGGAGAAAAAAGTAATAAGATGGTCCGACCACACTAGGGGAAGGGGATTCTCTGCCAGAATATTAAAGTTAGAGCAGATCGGATCAAGGATGTGTCCAGCCTGGTGGGTAGGGAGAAGAACCCATTGGGATAGCTGGGCTAGCTGCAGCATGTCTTTAAGAAGCATAGCATCAGTGTCCGACCCCTGATCCAAATGAATATTCAAATCGCCGAGGAATAGAAAATGAGGAAAACGTAACGCCCTAGAGATTAGCTTATCTCCCCACTTCTGAATGGTGGCATTGGCCGGGCCAGGGGGGCGATAGACCAACGACCCCCCTAAAAGAAAGTGAGGGGACAGCCTGATGCTAAAGTCTAACGCTTCACCCAGCCCCCAATCATGAGACTCACTCCTAATAAGGTCCCATTCTTCTCTGAAAATAACATCAACACTCCCCCCCCCCCTTCCCACTAGACGGTCGGCCCTAGCAACTTTGTACCCCGAAGGGATAGCCAGGGTAATAAAGGGATCAGCGTTGGAATCAAGCCAAGTTTCCGTAATAAACAGAAGATCAACAGAGTGATCAGAGAGGAGCTCAGAGATATCGGCATGATGTTTTTTCATAGAGCGCACATTTATTAAGGCGGCAGAAATGTGAGGAGCCGTATCTTGCTTAGGGCGGCTACCTGGGGCAGATAAGACAGTCGAGGCGGAGCCCGGGAGACGAAAGCCACATCTAGAGCAGACATGCTCCTGAACATCCGCCAAATCGAACTGAGAATGAGAGGAGCAAGCAGATGGTAGCAGATTACATAATTCCTCCCTACCATACATCAGGGCAGCGCGCATACAACCTGGCCGAGAAGCAGAATGGGGGGCCACAGACACAGCCGGGACGCGGACGGGCGCAGACGGGCTTGCCTTAGGCGCGCCTTCGGCGCGCCCGCGGCGCGCCCGCTGCGTGCGTCCGCTGCGCGATCGCGCAGCACGCATGCTAAATAGTGTGCTGCCAACAGACCACAGGTGTGACTGCTCACGCGTGCCTGACCCAAGATGGCGGCCGGCCGGGACAGAAAGCCTCGAACTAGTGTGTGCTGAAGAGAGTGCGGGTAAGCGGAACCAATTCTACTTTAAAACATGATTACACATGATTAAAAAGCTCCAGAAGTGCCAACCACACTGACAGAGGCAATGGAATAAAAAACAATAGTAAAAACGATTTAAAACCAAGTATGCAAAATTAATGAGGAGCAAAAAAAGCAAGTCAGTCAGTGCAGGACAAAAGATTCACAAGCCCAGGTGAGTTGAACCATAAGCTCTCCCTTCTACTTAGGCCATGTGGCCATATTACATGTAGGGTGAACTGCCACTGTTTACACACCAGCACAGTTTTAACTTGCAGACTGAGACAGTGTGCCCGGTTGCCGTAAATGTGCTGTTCACAGCGCAGCAGCATACTTGTGTCTGCAGTGGGGACAGCACATTAGTGAAAAGTGGACTGGCCTTTCACTGTGCAGGTAGCAGCCTGGATTCCATCTGAAAGGGGGGCAGAGATATCCCTGCAGGAGGTTGCACTTAGTGAATGCACCTGTCTGGTGGGGGGCTATGGGAATACCTCCTCACGTACAAGTGGCACCTTTGGGGGGTGCAGGGGGTTTTGCATTGATTGTGCACCACTTAACAGCCACTTTGCCTCTGTTCCCGTGCCTGTAATATACTGCTGGCTCAGAGACAGTGGCTTCTTGTTTGTTTTGGTCCACGTCCACATGCAAACAAAGTAACACCGCTGATAGATTGGACCGGTGTAAAATGTATGCTGGCCCAATCTGTATGATAGAATATAATAATCAGAGTGTCCTGGGGTGCAAGAAGCGGTGTCAAAAGCCCATCGTGCCCAGGGTCATCCACTGTAATACAGTCCCAAGGGCGAAAATCACATCACAGAATGCAATCCAGTCCATCTTGAAGGAGAAAATAGTCCACACAGCCCCAATCCTGTGCATAAGCAATTGTAATTGGGATTGTGGGAGTAGCGCATCCCATTGCAGCTGGGCGGTGTGCACATGCATAAGGAGAATCACTGCGCATTGATGCACTGCATAGCAGCATCCGGAGCTAGAGGGCAGATATCTGTCCTTCACATGGCTTTTGTTCCTTTTTGTCACTTTTTATAAGCCATATCAATTCATTCCCGTCTTCTGTACAAAAACATAAAGAAAACATTTACTGTAACCATGTGCTCGTGCCCGAGCTGCCGTAAGCAGGGCACCGCTAGTGCTTTAGAAATGTGTGTAAACAACAAACTGGCACATGCATCAACAATGCCATTTGCGATTCCTTAGTAGCGAAAAATAAGGATTCGCTAATAAGGAATAGCAAAAGGCTATGCATGTAGAAATCGCTTACAAAATAGCGATTTCTAAACATTCCTTTATTGCTACTCGCAAATTGCGAGTCGCAATTAAGGAATACCTCCACATTGATTCCTATGGGCCTAGAGGCCCATAGGAATGAATGGGAAGACTTTCTCAATTTGCTAATCTCAATTAGAGAATCGCAAATTGCTCATGCTATTTCAAGGGTGCCAGGGTGTCAAAAAGACACCCTGTTGCACCCCTGAAATCTGTATATGAATACATCTTGCACACACACATGCCCCAAGGGCATGTGTGTGTGTAAAATGGAACTTTGAAAAATGCACTTTAGTGCATTTTTCAAAGTTTTTGCAAATTACCATGAAGTTCAACTTCATGGTAATTTGCTCCCCCTATTAGCGAAATCGCTAATTTTTTAACTTTCATGCATTGCATTTAAGGAATCTCAATTTGGGATTCCTTAAATGCAATAGCAATTTAAGGAATCGCAATTTAGAGATTGCGATTTTTGCATTTGGGATGATGCATCCCAAATGCAAAAATCCCAGTCGCAAAGGGGCAGATTCTGAGAATCTGCCCGTTTGCGACTGGTTTTTGCTTTGATGCATGTGGGCCTAAGTGCTCCATGCTTTAGGAAAGTGTTCAGAACGGAAGCAAGCACTGCTGAGTACTGAGCCGATCGTTTAGCGTGAGTGCTGCCACAACAAGAACGATTTGCGGCAAATAAAGAGGTTTACTCTCCACACGCATTCTTCAATGCGAGGTGCTGTGGTGTCCAAAACGTTTCAGTGAACACCATAGGCAGGACATGCTGTACACAATGAACAGGTGATTCACTGCTCTGAGTTACAATTACGTGTCTGGTGCTTCAAATGTACTGCACTATAGAGACACCATGAGATGTAAAGAAAACACCAGAAGTGAGAAATGTACTCTATAGGGTTTACTCCATTGTTTGGAGGGCATTTCCTACTATGTTGTTATTCGCAAAGACTCCAGAAGTAATTTTGGAAATCTCCCAACAGCTGTAGATTTCCAGTAATACTCCTTCTGGCCAAAATGTTACCGTGCAGTTTTTACCCCAGACTGGACAACGTGAATGAATAAATCCTGCAGCATGTGCATTATTTGTCAATTTCAACTTTTTTCTTCCTCCGCTAGGATAATATTTTTATTTTTAGCTGTAGAAATCCTTTCCATTAATAGGGAGTGTTCCCTAGAAAGGACCGCTATTATTTCCTGACTTTTACAAGAGTAGTGTTCCCAGGGCTGGAAAGACACTTGCCAAAGTTTGTGAAAAGCTTCTAACGTAGGAGTTTGTGAGTGCTCATTGTATTTCATAGGGCCACTTCCACTTGATCCAAAATCTGCTATGGTGGATTTTCAACAGCATATATGATTCACATTGTCAGGGTGCTTCAAAAATCCAGCTATCGTCCCACTTCTGCTTACATTTTGTTGAAAGTCAGTTGTTTAGTTAATTAGAAATATTATTGTTTTTATGTCATATCTGTGCTAGGCATGAAGACATTTGTTTTGATGCTTACTGTATAGGGATCCTACACTGTTGTCCCCAAATATTCGCTATTTTTAACTGTCCTAAAGCACAAATGTTTCCGATTATTTATTTTCTTTATAGTTGGCTATAGCACCTGCAGGAAGCGGTATTTATTCCCACAGTTGTTTAAAAATGTTGTGGTCATTCGCATAGCCCGCTGTGCTCCAAGATAGCTTTTTCAGGGTACACCGAAAGACACAGTTTTGTTTTTCACTTTCCTTTCAAATGTGAAACTGCAGTGGTGATCTGCGCTTTTGCAATATGTGTTTACACTATATCTATGTTACCTGATCGTCTCTCCTGTATCAAAGGGAAAATTGTGTTTTATGTTCTATATTGTAATATTTAAACATGTTAGCCTTGTGGTTCCTTGGTAACCTACCTTCTCCTTTGTATGGACACGTTTATGGAATCTACTAAGATTTTGCATCCCACCCTTAATTTCATTTTCGGAGATCATGGCGGTTATTACCTCTCAAATTGCTTTGCACCAGCATATATGATGGACTACGCTTTAGAAATTATAATTTTGGGCTAGGCTTTGGAAATGACACTTGCTGCCCTCCTTCCCTCCAGGTAACTTTGCCCCTATGACAGTAAGGTGAGTTTGGCATAGAAAGGAATTTCCTGCCTTTTAATTGGGTAGGAGAGAGGCAGGCAGACTCCATACAGGCTTTCAGCTTTGTTCTTTCACTACGTTGCTGCGTCAGCTGTTGTTTTTATTAGCAGTGCTGATACAAAGAAATATTGTTCTCTCAGACACCCTTGCAGTCAGACCTGTCTCGTAACTCCCTTGTGTACATTTCATTTTCAGTATCGTAGCGCTGCCTGACAGTTGACACCTCATCACGTTCAGTGTGGTTTAGTCGCTCATTCTTTGAGGCCTCACTTAGTGCGAATTATCGCAGATGACTGCAAATCTAAAGTGAAATGTAAATACGGTAATACCAGTTTCTAGGGTTGAAGACCTAACCAACTTAGCATCCGAAGTACACTGCTGGGATCTGGACAACCAATCAGATAGATTCATTTCGTAGTGGGCTATAGCTAGCATTGTAGGCACATTGAGAGCATCCTATGGTTTCCAGCTCTCAGGTCTCTCATCTCTTCAATGTCCTGGTGCTGCGGCTGCCTTGCACAGTTTGACTGGGGCTCAACCCCACCCCTTTTTCTATTTTCACCTGTAAATGCTAATTATGAGGGGGAGAAATTGACCATCGTTAGTTATTGCCCACTTCATAAAACATTCAGACTGTACGTTTAGGAAAACTGTCTATTTTGCGTGGCCACCCCAGATTTTTCGCTTTTTGCTGCTCCCTGTATTTTTGCTGACTCTAGAACTCTGTGCCCTTTACCCCTGCTAACCAGTTGCAAAGTGCTTGTACTCCCCTTTCAACCATGGTTAAATTTGCTTACTCCTGATTGTTATATGTAACTTGTCTGTAAGTCCCTTGTATATGGTGTACAAACAGCACCTACTGAGCCATCCACTTCAGTAGCAATGCAAACATGGCTTTGGGGTTTGCAAAGCCTGCCATACAACCTGTCAAAATAACTCTTTTTGACAGGTAAAACCTTCCTTTTAAATCTTAATAAATCACCCTTATGTTGGCCTTGTAGCCCACAAGGCATGGTGCATAGTATTTAAAAGTGGGACATATAGAGAATTAATGTTACTGTGTGCCTACAGTGCCAAGGCCCAAAAATTTATTTTCACTGTGGCAGGCCTAACTGTCCTATGTAGAAAACCAGAGTGCAGATTGAAATACGGGTACTGTATTTTGGGAATAGAATTAGCTAAAAAAAAAAATTAAACCATTACTTTTATAAAAACATTTAATTCTAAGATAAATTTGAATTTTTTATAAATATTAAGGAAAAAACTACTTTTATAAAGTTACCTTTTACCTGCCTGAAGTTCCTGCAGGCTAATTTGCATTTGCCTCTCCCAGCCAGAGATTACTCTTGAAATAGGTGTGAAAGAGGTGTTAAATGCCTTGCAGGAGCAAACAATAGACTGTCATGAATGGGCTGAGATGACTCTTCTGAGCTTAACAGAAAATGCAAGATGGCGGCTGTGGGCCCCTTTTGACAGCACAGTGTCAAATCCTGTTTGCAGGTCTGTTAAGCCTCATATAACACTTGGGGCACAATTGAAAGGGAGAAAACAGGATGCCGAAACAATCCTTGTGTATCTCTGGTTGCTGAAGGTCCCTGCTTTTGACTTATCAGACTTATGTCTCAGTATTTATTGTTGGTACAGTGCCTGGCCTAACTGGATTTTAGTATTGGATGTGGGAGGATGCTAGGATTATCATAGTACACACCCCAGGCATCCCTAGCAGTCAGAACCCACATTTGGTGTAGCCAAACACTTTTGCCATCTTGAAAATGCCCTGACACACCGCATTTTGGGTCTGTTTGCAGTACTGGAAACAGGAGCCACTGCAAAAGTACGTAGGCCAGGGCCTGGGAACTTTTACCCCATTGGTTAGGGAGGGGACTGGAGTCCCCCACCCACTAGCTAGTGGCAGGCATAAAGGAGGCATCCCCAGGCACCCTCTTCTGAACACTTGTGTTCTTGCGGAAGAACAGAAGAGGACTTGACCTGCCGTCATTGACTGGAGAGGATCCCTGAAGGAATGAACAGGATCTCTCGTATACCCTAGCACAAAGAAGTGGACTCCAAGGGTCACTCGGCTACTTTCCTGTGTGGCTACAGGGAGATAACCGACTTTTCTTGGAAGTACCCAGCTGACCAGTGGCAATCAGATCTGGACTGGATCAGGCGGTAGGCCTGTGCCTGACAAAATGTGAGCCTCTGAAGTGCCTCCTCATAGGTCCTGGGCCTTAGAAGTGTACTCCTGTGGTTGATTGGGACACAAAAAGACTAAGCCAGAAGGTAAAATCTTTAACCTGGACGAACCTGGTGGGTGTATCTGACATGTGCTCCTTCATGGCAGCCTCAATTTGCACCTTGGTTCTGCTATACTGTGACCGTTAACTACGATTAGCGCTTTGTGCTTTTTGGCACTATTTCTACTTAAACTTTAAATATATATATCTATGGTTCCCCTTATTGGGATTTTTTTTTTTGTACTTTATTACTATTTTGGTATTGTATAAATACTTCACACATTTCCCTAAGTTAAGCCTGTCTGTTCTGTGCCATAGCTGCCACAGGGTGGAGCTCAGGTTAATTTAGTGACTTTCAGGGTCCACCCTAATAAGCGTTGTGAATTTTCATTGAGGTGGACAGTCACCCACCCCAAATAATCCAATTTCTAACAGTATGTAACACGTTTTCGACAAAAAAATCCAGTGGAAAATACTTTGAAAAGAGTGGAAATTGAGCGAAATTTCCATACACTCTACAGAACTCTCTATGTACACGGAACAGCCCATCTCTATTCCTGTGTTTTTCCTTTACTGAATCCGTGCATTCTCAGTTAAAGTGTGTTTACTTAATGTGATCTAATTGGACTAAACAGCTTGACAGTGCAGATTTTTTAAAGCAAAACCTGTGATTAAGTACATGTTCTGGTAGCTTGTGCAATTTTGGTATTCTGTAAGTTGTTCCAAGAGAAATGCTTGTACACAATTGGAAGACTGCATTTGTATAAATACAATAAAAAGGCCACAGATTGATTGCTGGAGTTATCTAAAGGTGGACATCTCAAAGAGTGAAAGTATTAAATCTGCAAGGAATCTAGGTTTCCATCACTCTGTAGAATTCATTGTCACAAAGAGAGGCTAAGGATTGAATAGACTTCAACGCTGCTATAGGTTCTCCACAATTAGTGTCATTTTCTCTACAAAGTGGCTAAATAGTAAGTAAACATGAAGCATGCATTAGTCTGGCACCAATCAAGCATCCATAATCACCAACCCAGCAATCCACCTGCCCTTTTTTCATTCATTCGTTCCTCTGCGTGCCTGTGTGACTATATATCTGTCGTCGGACTTTGTTTTGTGATACAAATGTTAATGCCAAGCTTCACTGCATGATGAGCAGCAACTTGCCTTTCTAAAAACTATGAACAATTGTTCTTTTTTTTTTTTATGTTTACAAAAATGAAGTCCCACCGTTATTTAGGTGGAATTATGAAATCCTGGGATAAAATAAAGAACATCGAATTTTGTTGCACAAACTTTAAAACTGTATATTACTTAGCAAAGTTAGGTTTCTTTCTCTTTTTAGTTTCATTTCCGTAGTCTTAAGACATATACTAACAGCACAGTAAGGTTACAGCTTTTTAATCTCCACTACCGATTTTCACCCACCACACACATTCCCCACGCAAGCATTGAATTACAATCTGGGGCTTTCAAATTCATGTTTTTAGCATGTTAGAGTATTGGTTCTTTCAATGAGACCATGGCAGGTTAAGGATGCCCTTAAGATTTTAAGGAACATGTGTGCAACTTACAATAACTGGTAGAACTTGACAATGGAAGAACCCTAACAGAGATCCCCAACAGAGTAGATCATATTAAGAAATGGGCTGCGACAAGGATGGGTTTTAGTCTCTACTTTATTTGCATTGTATTTAAGGGATCTGCCGGGGACCCTGAATGAGGTAGTTCCCTTTTCACCTAAGAAAGGCAGGCAATATACGATACGATAAATACAATGTTTATTTAGACCTTGGTCTTTAAACAGTAATAACCAGTTAAAATTGACAGTTAAAAGTGACAGTTCAACAATACAGATTTATACCTTCTCAGCGTTAAGACTTAATACATTTTTGGAGTGGAGTGCAATAGTAACTTTTCTATACAAATCAACTGGAGCATTTATTAAATTATACATAATTTAAAACTCAATTTAAAATATTGTGCAATTCATCCATTTTTAAAAAGGTTAATATTAACCTTATTTAGATTTTAAAACAGTTTAAAATTTCTGGAATTTACAGCTAAATCTCTTTTAGATAACTTTTAATTACCTTCATATAGTTCCCTAATGCAATCGCGATCTCGAGGTTAGGCATTTCTGTGATTAGCTCCACCGCCTGTGTCCGTAACTTTATGCCATATTTTAGAAACAATGGGCGGAGACATAATTTACGCTGCTCTAGTAATGTTGCACAATCTAACAAAATATATAATATATCACCTTTTGTTCCCAAAGTACATTTACAATAACCTTCATGACCTAACATTTTTATTTTTAATTCTTCGTTTATCAACCAGGGATTTATACCGATTCTCAGTCTTAGGATTTCCTGTCTGTACCAATGGTTTGGTAGAATGCCCAGGTAAGGGAACCAATTTTTATTTAACCATGAATCTCTCATAAATTGCACAGATTTTTTCTTTGCCAGATATTCCATATCTGCACATCGAGAGACTTCTTGTCCATACTTACTAAGATCACTTTTAATGAATTCTACATACAGGGATTCTTGACAAATTTTCACCTTTAACTCCTTCGCTGCGGCGCGAATTCCGCCGCAGCGCTGGAGGGGTGAGCGCGGCGCCGCCATGCTCATGACGGAACCACGCCGTCATGAGTCACGGGCGAGCTGTGCTCATGATGGCGTGGTTCCGTCACGACTCAGCCCACTGTCTATTTCGCCCGCACAGGCGGGGAATTAGTGCCGCGTGGGAGGAGCGCCCGCCAACGGCCGCAGCATGACGGAACCACGCCGTCATGAGCTCACGCCGCCCGTGGCTCATGACGGCGTGGTTCCGTCATGAGCGCACAAGGGGTTAAGTTCTTACAGGCCAATCGTATTTTCTTCCTGTTCTCTTTAGCCCAATTTAGATTAATATTTTGAATTTCTTTTCTACACCTTTGGGATACTTTCTGGCCTATCTCTATATCCAGGCGTTTCCAGAATCTAATTAAAGATATTTGTGCCTGTACCCTCCAAGCAGTTGTACCTAACTCGGTTCTTATTGCTTGGATCATCGCCGAATGTGGTAATGACATTAATGTTTTTAGGCATTTCCCTTCCTCTAAATCCCAATCACATTTACCACTCAGATGGAGAACTTCCGCTCCATAGAGTACTTGTGGGGGTATCATTGCGCTGAAGGCCTTTAACAGCGGTCTGTGCGACATGTTTCCATAATCTCGGTTACATTTTTTCAAGCCACAAATCGATGTAAAGGCCTTCGCCTTCTGGGCCTCTATATGAGTGTGCCACTTTAGAGACCTGTCAAACCACATCCCGAGGTAGCGGTATTCATTCACCGTTTCTGGTTTCAGGTCTCCTAAAAACCAATTAAATCGAATATCCTTTTTCCCAAAACTTGAAATTTTTGTCTTTTCCATATTTACCGTTAAAAAATTCCTTTCACAATATTCACTAAAGGCATTTAGCTTTCTTTAGAGACCTATTTCAGTCTGGTCCAAAATTACCAGATCATCTGCATATAGTAAACAGGACACTTTATTTCCATCCATTCTCGGGCTAGCCCTTCTTTCAACCTCTAGGGTTGCTGGTAGATCTGCTAGGAATATGGCAAATAGCATGGGGGCCAACACACAGCCCTGTCTAATGCCATTCTCAATTGCTATTTTTGGCGTCAATGCCCCTTCTGTGTCTCTAATTACTTGTGCCCAATTTCCGCTATGTAGCTCTTTTATTATCGCAAGTAAGCTTTTAGGGATATTTTTATTTACAAGGGTTTCCCAGAGGCATTCTCGGTCAACTGAGTCAAATGCTGCTCGAAAATCAACAAAACAGCAGCACAGCTTACCATTTTGTTCTATTGACTTGCGTGCTACTGCCCACAAGGCAAAGCAGTGATCAACCGTAGAGTGGCCTTCTTTAAAGCCACCCTGTTCAACTGGTACAATTGAAAACTCCTCTACCCAGTCCTTTAGTCTATTCAGAATTATTTTTGAAAATACTTTTTCTCCTATATCTTGTAGATTGATCAGCCTATAGTTTTGTGGTGCATTCATATTGACTTTTTTATGTACTGGCCTTATTACCGCTCCCTTCCAATTCTTTGGTATTTTCCCTACCGCTAAAATTTTCAGGAACATATGAGAAAAAAATCTCGCCCACCACTTCATCTGTGACTTTATTATTACCGCTGGAAGGTTGTCTGGACCTGCTGCTCTTGTTAATTTTAATTTCATTATTGTGTTTTCTACATTCTGTTCTGTAAAGTCTGGTTTTAATTCTTCCATTAAGTCATGCCATGGCTGGGGCACTTCCACTTCTAAATCTCTGCGAGGGCTATACATTCCTTCAAGTACTTCTCCCATACAGCCTCGACTATCACACAGTTCATTGTCCCCGCTGGGTGATCGGCAGCTGCTTTCACCAGCTTCCAAAACTGTCTTATATTTTTTGATTCAATAGATTCCAGTAAATTTTCCCAGCATTTATCTTTATACACCCTTTTTGCATTTGTAATTAGCTTTTTATACTCACTTTTTAATTTGTTAAGATGATTTTGTCTCTTCAGATCATACTTTTTCCTAATGCTTCTTTTTACTTTCCTTATTTCTCTTTTTTTCTTTAGGCAATCTGCAGTGAACCATTTTGGTTGTCTAACGGAGATTAACTGCTGATTTGTTTTAACTTTTGCTAATTCAGTTCGAAGGCATTGCACCACTTGATCTATTTTTCCCTCATACCAATCCAAATTTTGACCCCCTATATCTCCCAAGGCTACCTTTTGTTGGAATGATCTTAGTTTTTCTATATACTCTTCCGTTAATCTAGTTGTTACTCTCTTGGGGTATTCAACTTGTTGTGAGATTACTTTATCTCGGGCTTTCGGGGCTCCTCCTTGAATCTTCATCTGCAAGGGGTTGTGATCGCTGCTTTCTTTCTGAACCATCTTAAATTCCCTTATAAGAGAGAAGTTCCAGGCAGACATAAAGGCATAATCTATTGGGCAATTTTGTGAGCCTATTTTGAATGTTTTCTCTGCTGGGTAATCTGTTTCAAATCTGCCATTCAAGCAGAAAAGGCCCTTTGCCCCTAGATAATTTCCCAAATCTTTATCCTGTCTTAAGATTTCACAAGCTTGAAAAATTGCTTGTTTTACTTCATATGCGTCCGGTATATCCCTATGCCAAAGGTCTACCTCCTTTGGGTACAATTTATGATTAAAATCCCCCAAAATAAAAAATATGTCAGAGTCATACTTTTCACATAAAGAATCTATATCATCTTTAAAATATACCAGCTCAGTTCCATACTCAGTAGCATTCTTCCATTGCATATACACATTTATAATAATTATATTTTCATATTTTATGTCTACAATCAACAGAGATAGTCTACATGCCAAGAGCCATTTACATTTTACTTTTAGCTGGATCACGTTATTTGTTACTTTTGTAGACAATAAAATCATGATGCCCCCCTGCCGGGCGGCCAAATCTTTTTTTCTTGGCCGGTCGATGGAGTTGGAGGAAACCATCAAAAATTGGGGTTTCGTCGCATAGCCAAGTTTCTTGCAGGCAAACAATTTCCACTTCATTTGCTAGCTTAGTTATACATTCCTGTTTTATTATATCTCCAAGGCCATTTATATTCCATGATAAGAAATTAAGGCTATGCGACCCCCCTTCATCCTATTCCACCTCACTTAATCCTCCATCTTCATCCATTACATCCTTATATCTCTGAGAGGGTCCTGCAGGGCTGCTTCTTTGGCTCCAATTATCCCAGGAGTTATCCATTACTGAATTATTGACTACTACATTCAGAGTACATCCTCCAGTCTCATTTTCCTCTAGTAACCTCACCTGTCTCTTTCCTAGTCCTACATGACATTTTAGAAAGCTACTTCCTAATTGACCATTTCCCTTTAGTTCTTTCTCTGGGATTAGCCGTATACCTTCCTGGAGTATCTCACTCGCCGCTTTCCAAATTGCCATTTTTACTAGGTCGGAATAGACTAGTACTCTTGTAATCTCCTTTCCACTTATATTTTCTATGAAACCCACCTGTCTCAAATCTTTTGTTCCTATTCCCCTCAGGCTAGGGCATTTAGAGAATGAGAATCGGATTTGAGACCTATTCAGAGGTATAATCTTCCTTATTTTCTTTCCCTTTTTTTGGTTTTGCTCAGGTTCAAAGTACAGCCATTTGTCGCTTCCCACCTCTTCCCCTATCTTTGGGGCTTCTATACCTACCTGCTCAGTGTTTTCCCCCATTTTACCTTTTGCTTCTAAGTTACTTCGTTGTGGGACAGCTTTCTCTTGATTTTGGTTCTTCTGATGATTTATATTATGTCCCACATAGTTTGAATTTACTATGGGTTTTGTTTTTGTGGAATTAGTTTTTAATTGATCATTTCTAGGGCTTTTACTACTCTGTTTCTTTACCTGATTTTTGGGGCCCTTCCTCTTACTCTCAGCGTTTGGGGTCTTGGCAGATAACACTTCAGTGTCGGAATATTTAATTTTACCTCTTTCTCCTTTTCCTTTGTTTTTCGCGTTTTCTACATTTGTTTCTCTCTTTCTACGTAACTTCCTTTTATGATGACCCCTAAAGTTCGTTAAGCTGTGTCTTGGGTTTTCCCATCTTCTTTTTATCAGCATCGGGCACTTAGATATATATACATTATGTGATGTTCCTACTGTTTCTGTGCTTTCTTTCTGTTCTATAGGCTGCGTATCTACTACTGGTCTCATCATGTGTGGCATTTGACCTCTGATTACTTGGAACTCCTCCTCAATCTTTTTCAAATAAAGCTTTTGCGTTTTCAGAACCCCATTATTCAACATTGTAACTTCCAACAACCCCTGCAGGGTTTTTTGAAGCATCAGTAATAAATCCATCATTGAAGAGGGAGGGGTCGTAGAAATGTCTAGGTCTTGTAGGCTAGTTCTCTCGGGATCAGCTATTCTTTCAGTTCTCGATGTTTCCTGCTGAATTTGGTTTCTTACATCTTTTGATTGTGATATCGATATATTTAGTGAGTCTCCCCAGTCAGTTCTTGACCTTTGGCAGTTGTTCTCCATTTGGACTAAGGTCTCTGATTCTTGTGCTTGCATCGAGAAAAGTTTAGGGGATGATGACAGACGCGGTGCTATTACTAGATCATTTTGACTCAGAAGGGAGTGATTTATTAGGAATGATGCCGCCAAGAATTCTTCAGGGGATTCTACCATGCCATTCCCATTCTGTCGCTCCGCATCTACATCTATCGACTTTGTATATAAGTCTAATCTTTTGTAATGTTTACCTAAAAAGTCCTTTATAGATTTAGTTGCTGACGTACTTCCATTAGTTTCTTGCAGGGTCTTCTTAATGGCTTTTTTATTTTTCTTCTTTTGAGGCGCCCCCTTAGTTCCTTCTCTGGGACTGGCCTGGCTCTCCTGACTCTCTTTTCGGTTTCTTACCTCCCCAGAGAGTTCTCCCCTCCCGGGGCTTTCCTCCATAGGCTCCTTACGGTTTTTTTGCTTCCTTTTTGGTGCCATTGTCCCTTAGATGAAGCAAGTCTGTATTTATTGCGCTCTTGTATACTCCAAATTTTACTATGCGTTATAACTTTAAAAATCTTCCTTGCACTTTCTTTACTTTTCCCCTTCCCTTGACTCTTAATCAGCCAAAACTGCCCGGTAATAAATACTAAAACAGGTATCGGGATACAGCAAACATTTGTGCAGTTATTCATACACTTAACTCTGTTGTGCCTTTATCCCGCCATACCTGCCAATTTGCTTTTTGGGGTTTTGTGCTTTTTCTTCCTTATTTCCCAAAACGGTGAACTGATGGCCCCCCTATGCCTCTTTCCTACCACAGTGGGGGGCACTTCTGTAAATCTGCCCAAAGCTTTTAATTACTCCTTAAGTTCTCCAGGTCTCCTGGTTTCCCAGCTTCCTCCACTTTTTCTGGGCAATCTATCCGCCTACTCCTGCGCGTTGGCTTCCTCTGGCCGTCTGGGCGTGATTGGCGTAAGGTTAGCCCCAAGTAGGTGCAATAACCACACCTTTCCTTTCCTTATGGGGACCTTCTTTTACTACACCCGCGGCTCCTCTTCTCCCGCCATGTCCTTATCTGCAGTTTCCGGCAAGACCCGATATTTCTCCTTGGGTCCGCCGAAATCAAACTCTGGCGCCTCAGCGCGTCCATTCTCCTCGTGTTTACGTCCCGCGTCCCGCAGGTCAGCTCGCGGCTTCCAGAGGGCGACCCGAGTTCTGTGCCGTCGACTTACTCAGCGTCCCGTGCGACGTGTAGCGTGAGGTCAGCGTAGGCAGGTAGGGGGCGGCAACAACAGAGCATTATGTGGCTTGCCTGCTTTACGCGTATGACGTAGTCATAATGGATATGACGCAAATTATCACTTACAGCGAAAACTAAGGGCATTTGAAAGATATATTGATGGCAAAAAACTCATTGTCAATATGCAAAAACTAAAATCCTGGAGTTTGGAAGGAAGGAACTTAAATGGTATCTGGGTAAGAGAAGTGACAATGTACTGTTATTTGGGTATGCATTTTATTTAAAAGTTAAGTTGGATGACGCATTTGGATGTAATTATGTTCTGTAAACAATCATGGGACTAAGTAAATTCAGCAGAGTGTGGGGGACCTAGGTTAGACTTAGTCTTCACAGCGTATAAAGCATTGGTTCAGACAAAATAGCTATATTGTTCAGAAATTGTGTGTTTAGGCGGGACTAGGATTTAGGATAAAATTGAAGGGCTGTGTCTAAAAAGGATAATGTTTCTTCCAAGATCCTCTATGGTCCTGGCCATAAGGCTAAAAACAGGGTTACCATCATGGTCCTGCCTTTCCAAAAGAGTTGTACTGCCATCCTGGGATAAGCTATTGGTGGCAAGCGATGTAAAGATTTCATTATGGTGTAGGGTTGACATCAGGAAGTGAACGGAAATGGGACGACAATTTATGATGTATACTTTCAGAGATAAAAAGTCGGTATTCCTTGGGTCACCCCAGGTAGGTTCACCCAGTAGAACTGTCCAAAAAGGAGTTGCTTAGCAAAAGTGAATCTGTTTCCAGAGCCAAAGATATTATACATGTTAAAAAAAGAAAGAAAAGAAAGCAGTCCACAGCCCTATGTTGGGAGATCTGGCAGGACTGTCTCTCCTTCCCCTATCTTACAGCACTAGTAAATACGGTTATGAGGCAGGAAATATTTAAATTTCGAATTGGAGTTAATCCTTTGTATTCCCATTATGAGATGCGAAGACGCTAAAGATTTCTAATGGTTTTTATAGTTGTGGATTAGGGATGAAATTATCAAATGTGCACATTTTAATGGATTGTTTATTTTATAGATATGAGCATCATAATGTTTTAAAACCAGTTTTACTGAAATATGGGGTGACAGAGCGTTAAAAGGCGCTGAACCTTTTACCGAGAATGGAATTTTTTGATGTCACATGTTCTATAAGTTTCTTATTTAAAGGCAATTAAGGAAAGTCTGAACATTTTTGAAAGTGTATAGTTTTATTGGGAGGGTTTCATTTGAAATAATGTATTAAGGTGTCGTTGTTTTAGAGAGAAGTAGCGGATATCATGCCATGATTATAAAGGTTTTTTTTTCTTCATATGAAATATTGTTTCTAACTGTTCTATGGACTGTGGTCTGAATAAACATAATATGAATCTGATCTTACTATTCTGAGAGAGTGATACAGCTAGGAATTTCAGGTTTTCCCTTTGGAAAAAAGTCTTGGGTGCCAATTAGTTCAGACCAGTATCCTATGAACATGAATGGTTTTGCAGTCTACTGAAGTCCAGTTTCTGGCGAAGATAACAAATAAAGAACACCTTTATGCATTCCAAAATACAGTTGCCTTTCAAGAGGATGATCCCTGATGGAACTGTCATTAAATTAAATTGCACATAACTGATAATGAATTGTGACATGAATGGGTGCTGTCGATTATGCTCTAAATTTGAAATTTAGTTGAAGCAAATGGATGTTAATTTTTGGGTACTCTTGGAGTTGACATGACTTCACAAGAAGTTAATATTTAGGCATAAATGGGTAGCTTTTACCTAGGAAATCTGAATACTGGTGGGAAGGCCTGCATCTTCTGGCGTTCACTATAAACATGCCAAAGTTACACCTGACTCCCTCTCAGGTGCTCCCTTTCATCTGAGCCATTCTTGAGCCAGTGGAGTTTCAGGCCTATCCTCTGGAGCAGCGAGTCAAGGATATTCAGGCTAAGATTCCGATGTATGGTATCCTGAACTTCTGAGCATGAGCATCGGTCCTCCAGTCAAAATGTCCCTTCAGGAGTATCTGCTGTTGCAGCAACAGTGCACATGTCACCAGGAGGCTTCAGGCTACAAATCTGGACCTCTGGTTACCTTTCATTCGATGAATATATGAATATATTTCGCCTAAGAAGAAAATTAGCTATATCAGAATATCAACCCTTCTAACTACGTCAGCGACCCGTTGCCCCCGGCTATCTTCAAAGAAATCAAGAATGCACTCATCCCCTCCTGTACAAGGATAGTAAATGCTTCTCTCTCACAAGGTACGAGCCCCAGTTGCCTAAAAGCAGCTCAAGTTTCACCGATTTAAAAAAAAAAAAAAAAAAAATGAATAAATAAAAACCTAACGCTGACTAATCTGATCTCAATAATTTCCGCCCCATTTCCAACATCCTCACCTTAGCGAGAATTCCTGCTCATCTCCCCCCGAACCACATCCCCAAGATTGACCTATGGCTGAGCCACCTCACTGCTTTCAATTGCACTCCTCATCTTTGACTCAGCAAAATCCCTCAGAGTCACCATGGATAATCACCTGAATATGAAAAATCATATCAGTAATGTATGTAAGGGAGCAAACCATTTGTTGAGGTCACTCAGAAATATCAAACCTTTCCCACCACTAAAGGATTTCAAGCAGGTAGTCCAAGCGCTTGTCTTGCCGAGGCTTAACTACGGCTGTGCTACTCTCAGTGGCCTTCCCAAATACGCCCTGGCTCCACTAAGGTCAACTCTGAACGCAGCGGCTAGACTGGTCACAGGCACCAAAAGATATGATCATATATCCCCAGTCCTAAAATCTCTTAATTGGCTACCCTACAAAGCTCGAATTCAGTTAAAGATTGCTGTTCTGGCTCACAAAGTCATTCACCTCAATACTCCCAGTTACCTTGCGCAAAAACTTGAACTATCCTGTGGTTCTAGAGCCTCAAGAAGTGCCACTACCTTTCTCCTGAAACCACTTATCCTGAACAAAAAAATAACTTGTCAACAAGCCTTCTCCGGTGCTGCACCAAAGATTTGGAACTCTCTTCCACCGGAAGTACACTGAATATCTTCAACGAAGGCTTTCAAATTGGAAGCTAAACGATTCCTTATGAACAAATTCTTACCCTAAGAGGGATACTTTCACCTGCTTGAATGTTGATACTGCATTTATGTTATTCCTCTCATTCATATTGTAAAGCACTCTGTTATCCCTCTGGATCTTTTTTGCGCTATATAAAACTTTATAAATAAAATAAAAATAAAATAAATACTTGCAATGTTTTGCTCGACTTACTAAATATGTGCTGCAGATGTCTTATATTAGACGTTATCCCTCAAGGATTTTTTCATAGATTTAAAATTATGTATTTTGATGATTACATACAATAGATTATGGATACTAGTTAATCCTACATGTTTATACAACTATGTACCCTCAGGATACTGCAAAGTACTACTATAACTGTAATAGAAACGTAATATCACCCAAATTACTTACACTAGGTCAGACAATGAAGAATCAAAGACGCAGGCCTATTTGTCAAGCTTCAGACTTGTGGCTCTTGGTTGCACACCGGTCTGTGGAGAAGACATTTTAATGCACTGAGTTTCCCAGTGAACCTGTGACCTACATAAAGAACAGGTTAAACCATCAAGCCAGAGCTTTTACAGAAACTGCACATGCTTTTTTCAGTTTCAACGACATCTTTCCACAACCACAGTAGTTTTCTGATGAGCGTATTCCCTGTATTGTAAATCTGCATCGGGTTTTTTAACTTGTTTAGCTCAGTAAGCCAGTACAGTAAAAGAAATGCTCGCTCCTGTGCCATTATTGCCTTCCATATGTTGGTTGCGCGAACTCTACCACTTTAACCGCACATTTCCATATTTTTCTACATATTGATGTTGGATAGTTGTGTTACTCTGCATACTTATAAACTAGTCTGTTTTGCATTTTCCATTTGACCATGTGCTTGTGAAATGAATAGCATGTTAATCATCCTGTTTAAAAGAAAGATGAGAATAAAAAAGAGGCAATTTTTTCAGACTTTGCTCATGCGGTTAGATAAGCTTAAATGAGTTGTGTGAATATGTCTTAGATCAAATAGCATTAGAATAGTCTGCAGTGTGTATTATTTTAATCCAAAATGGAATTTTGAAGTTATTGATGATGATTTTTGAAGAACGTTTAATACTTCCGCCCACTTTGTTCTCAGACCACCAGTCTATGACTTTCATCTTTTTATAGACTGGCACTGTACACCGTGTCTAATTGCAAAGTGCTGGAGTTCCACCTATGTAGCTGGGGGGACCTCGGATTGTATGGTTGGGCCTCCCAAAGGGCCCCCATCAATTATTGAATATTTGGGTACACTCGACCCAATGATAGAACTTGAATTATCCAGTATTGAGAAGTATGGCATATCAAACATCCTGTATGGTAATTCTGTCCCGCGTGCGCTTCCAGTGGTCATGAGGCTACCATTTCTGTGTTGGCATGAAACCTTACGATGCCTTAATTGTCATAGAGTGCCCACTGCAGCCAGTCATCTATGGAGAGGTAATTGGCTCCCACTGGTGACCAAGCTCTCTAAATTTGTGCAATGGAACCTAATCGGAATATCCACTTTGGTTGATGTCTGGTCATATAATCACCTTATTTACTTTCACAATCTCACGCAAGAATTTTCCCTCCACAAGTCAAAATTCTTTCGTTACCTTCAAGTATGACATGCTCTATCCCATCACCAAGATCGGCTTCAAGGAGTTCAAGGGTATACAATACACATGAGATTATTATACAAGCCTTGGAAGCACTGGGAAAGAAGAGAATTTCCACGTCATACCTAGCGCTCATGATTAAGAGGCCAAGATTGCCCGACACTGGAGACAGACCGAGGCCCCTACATTGGCTAAGTGATTGCAGGGCATTGACTTTTGCGCAAAAGTGGAGGAATTGGCCTATAGAGTTCGCGGTGTAGCAGAAAAGCACACAAATTTGTACCAAGGGGTGGGAGTATTTGCTTTCGTAACTCTACTGTCGTATTACATGACTGTACCCTACTTATAGTTCTTTGTAGTTTTGGTTGTATTGTCTTGAGCAAATGAAATGCTGAGTAAAACTATTTATTAAAAAACAAATGTTTAAATGCAGAATTCTCCGCTCTCCCCATACTAGGTGTACTCCTACGTCCCCTTCATCTCTGTGTCACCCAAACGTATAGAAGGGGATGCATTATACACAACTATCCACAACTATGTAACATATATAACTATATTAATTGCTTATTTAATCATTAGGTCCTGAAACTCACATAAACGTGTGCAGAATCGGGAGTTTTGAGGTGGCAAAAGAATACACACCGAGCTATAAAATTAAATACTGGACCTACTTTAAAACCGTGTATCTCATATTCACCAGTCTTAAAGTAATGGTGTGTGTTGTGGTATTTTAACATTGAATGTATGGTTTACAGTTTTGATTGCTAATATTTTTACCAAAATTTCAGGACGTGAATAATAACTTAAGAGTATTGGATTATTCCACTCCGCTAAAACGTGGGGTTAAAGCTAACCCTGGGCGGAGTTCGCAGAGTTGCGCTATGCGTAACTCCGCAAAGTGGGAAAAAAACCTCCGCTACGCGGAGCTCCGCAAGCAGCGGAGTGCGAAATAAAAATGCAGTTTGCGGTGATTTTCAGTGCCGGATGCTTGTCCGCACTGTGAAATAATCGCGAACTGCACTATGCACAGTGCAAGCGGGCACTGTTTTCCTTTCTGATGCTCTGGTAGATTTTTACTCGAGCAGCAGCTTTCTCAACGCGAACGGGCAGTTTCTCATAGCGAGCAGTCGAAAGCATACGCGAGCGGAGCGGAGTTCACCGCCCAGGCTTAGTTGAAGCAAACCTTTTGCAATCTTTTACGGAACAAAATCAATGATCCCATATAAATGAACATTTTTCCTTGTTTGTATTTTTTTATTGTAAGTCAACATAAGAGCTTTTTATGTCGCTCTGTTTCATGGAGTAAGACAGTGGTGATGACTGAAAGTAAAATCATTTTACTGAACCTCACGGCTCACAACATGGGAGAAAATCCTCATGGTGAGGTTGTCATTTTTTTTTTCTAATTTCAAAAAGACAATACCCCTTTGGAATGATGTTTTTGAAAAGAAACTCCGATACTGAAAGTGTGACATACAGCACAGTCCTATTGACGGAGCCACAAGGCACACTTTTAGTGCATTGACAGGAACTATCATGACGATGGTGCCTGCCAATTTTCAGAGATGTCTGCTGGGGCAGTGGACATATCTAAATTCGGAGTGTCGTTTCTCCTATCTTCAAGTAAGCCCCTTTCTCTGCTGTTAACGAATTCCGCCAAAAATCTAACATTTCCACACATTCTCCCTACATTCCTACTCAATAAATGTATAGGTAGGGAAAAACGGGCAATTTCATACATCGTTATCTGCTTTGTTTGTCATGTAAAAACATTTTTTCACATGAAGAAATTCCTACCTCTTAAAGCCCTTGAAAATATGCTAGTGTTTGAGCAAAGTTTACACCTTAATCCCACACATTCTTCTTAGATGTGCATTTAGGGTTGGAATCTTTTGGAATGTTTGTGCTAAGCAAATAGATGTCTGACACTCACTGTATTCCCAACTTTGTCTAAGGCCACCCTCATCCCCTTAATTGGGAATTACCGTATTCACAGAATCCTCCCACCTCTTGAATTTTCCAGAGTAATCATTTCCAGCTATGTCCACAAACACCCTTGGTCCAAATTCTTTGGTTATGGATTTGTCAGTTGAGGTCACAAGTCGCACATTTCGCACAGAGAAGTAAAGTCTGGGTGTGCAAAACTTTGACAAACGATCCCTACAGTTTTTGTATATGGGCAAAAAAATACCTCATTATTAAGAGGCGATTCATATTTTTACAGTGTTTTGGGAAAATACTTGCTCTCCTGTTAATGGTTTTACAAGTTGCTTTGAAACTTTCTATAAAAGTTGTCTAACGTTCCCTTTAGTTTGAAATTGGTTTAAATTTTGCATTGAAGTGCTCTGATGCCCTTGTGGCTGCATTCTGGGTTTGTCTTCCGAGGCTATATGCAGGTAACCACAGGAGACCGGGGCATGCATTATTTCATTTTCAGCTACTTGAATTCTCTTGAGACAGATGATGCTTGGAGATGTGTTTAGGGTAAATGGTTTCATCATAAGTTGGATGTGTTTTTGAGCACCTGGCATTCAAAGTGACCTGAGCTGCTCCTTTTTGCAGCAGATATTTCAAATTTTTCGTTAGGTTCTATACAAGGGCTGTGTTCTGAATTAGTTCGTGGGTCCTGAGTGGTACCACTGATTGTTCTAAACATTGACTATCATAATCCTTCTAAAACAGTGCATTTTGGACCAGTGTCTAACCAACCAGATGGCCGTAGATAGGCAAAGTTTTGGCTATCTTATCTACTGTCTCAAATGTTGCTGAACACCTATTTACAAAAATTGCAAGACTTTGCTTTTCAGGTCTCGCTAGAGACCGCGCATGCGCTGTCCTTGAGTCTATTGTTTTTTAAAAAGTAAACAACACTTTCGAAGGGTTAAGAGCCCGCCTTTTACATACCATTGATTAACTTTAATGGTATTCTACTATTCTCGTGCTGTTTTGTGTAGACACTATTATGGCATGTCTGCAGTCAAACCTGTGAAGCATGTTTGGAAATGAATGACACTGGGTTAACTTTACTTTTTGCGCCTAAGTTTCTATTAGTTGCAGGTCTGCTTTGCAGACCTTTTCAAACTGACTCACCTTTTCCCCCTTTTATAGTTTGACTACTTATTGAGTTTTTGTGATTTTTATTCTATAGTTTGCCTAATATTCAATATTTGGCCCTTGTAATTAGATGCTCTGGTTTAAGTCCACATGGCATTGGAATTTTTACTAGATGAAGTTAGTTGTCTGCAGGAAAGTGGCTGGATTTCGACATGCATTATTACAGTGGGAGCTTAACATTTCGTGCATGTTTTGTCAGAAAGTGCAGCAGGCATGAGTAGTTCATTTGCATAAACTTGGTGGCATGTGAACATGGAGTTTTCAGAAGGAGGCAGTATGACAAATACTTTTGTAGAATTCAAATGGGTCGCCATATAGTCTAGTCGCTGAGTTATAACCAGATTCTTTTTTATATATGGGTTTTGACAGCACTGTAAAGAGGTGGCAGACATATCCAGATTTAAATTCTTGCTGCAGAGCATTTCGCGAGCTTTCAATTTGGAAACGTGATTTCAGGCTACAAAGAGAGATTAGTTTGAAGATCAGACAGTGCAGCGAAGTCTAAGGCTTTTGAGCTACTTTACATTTGGGAATTGTGAGAAGTTGGCCTGGCAAATGCTGGTCACTAGTTATAGTGGCCACCTTGCACCAGTCCAATTCGACTCTTATGGTAGATAGGTTTAAGACAACCTTTTACCTTTATAATCTCTTGAATTACCAAATGAAAGGACACCACACCGGTGTATATATATCAAATATATATGTATTTATTTCTAGACACACTCTACTAATCTCTTTATGAGATTAGAAGTCAGGAACACATTCAAATATCAACGTTTCACAGTAAGTTTAGCACAAATGTGGCTGGGGCCCTAGGGGCGTACCAGACCATATACTAAACAAGCATTTACAATGCAATGGTCTCGGCAATATTATAGGTAGAGCTATTGGTATTGCTCATTATTTTTTTATCATTTTTGTATCCCTAAATAAATGGCATTGTCATTTCTATTGGCATTAGCTTTTTTTTTGCATATGTTTGAATTTTTTGAATTTTTGAATCCAGATATATAATACAACAAGTAACATTACACCTACAACAAGCCAGGGCTATCCGCTTTGTCAATGGTTGTCAGTTGCATAAAATAAATAAGCAACGACTATGGCTGTGTGTTATATAATATTGAAAATGTTTCCGTTTTTAAAATGATGAGACTGTGAAAGAACTAAAACGAGTCTCTTTGAAGTTACATCAAAGTCTTTGAGCAGGGGTACTGATGCAGAGTTAAGATTTTCTTTCCCACCCTGAGGGTGAGGGCAGAAATGCAGAGCCCGATAGGGACCCGTCTCTGCAACTGCTTTGAAGAAGCGCCGGTGCTTAGCACCGGCAAGACCCGGCACACTTAAAGCCCTGAAGCGGGTGCCACATTCAGCACTGTGTACTGGAAGATAATCGCAAACAACTTGGAATTAACAACTGTCTATGACAGACCAAAGCTCTGATGGTGGAGAGAGTGGGTTTGGGATCAGTGGGTTGACAGCTTGTCATGGGCCCTAGTCGAAGTAAGGAAACGCGCCATTGACTGATGTGTGAACTGGGAAACACAGCAATATTCCGAGTGCAATGAGCTACTCTGGCCTGTGTCCCGGTGTCACTGCTCCTGCTGCACCAGTGGAAATTATGCCCCTGTTCGGGATAGCTGCTCTTCAGCACGCCACGTGCTGTACAAATATTCACCATACCGTGTGTCGGGGCCCTGCGCACGCTGGGCGGGGCCTGCCTGGCATGTGATGCCGCTTCCTACTGTACCGCCTGGAATGCGGGTTGCCATAGGAATGTAAGGTCCGTATCCAAACCGCCACCGAGACTCGGCCAGTTTTTCAGGGATGTGCACCACCCTGTGCCTCAACCCCTCCACCTCTGTGTGCACGTGCTTGCAGGGGCAGGCATGCAGCATCACCTCCCCTCCTCCCCCCCCCCCCCCCCCCCCCCCCACACACACACACACAGACGGCCGGGGAGCCGGGCCCGCAGCAGCCGCTAAAAAGCACCACGTCCAGGGTGAAAAGTGATTCTGACGGTGCGTCGCTCTCCGGACTCCCAAATATAAACTCCCCTGCACGTCTCTCACCCTCAGACACTCGCGCCCCTGACTCGGGTTCCGCTGAATTCTCCGACGTCTTTCATGAACTTGCCATATTTATTCAAGAGGTCATGAAAGGAACATTTTGTTTCCCCGCCCCCAGTTATTTTATAGACCTAAATTAAGCCTGCGCCCTCACCTCTGCTCTCAATTGACTGCATGGGAACACTGTAAAGAAAATGAAGGGGGAAAAAAAGTCACACCCAGCTGCTGATGAATGCGCGTGTTTGTTGGCGCTAGTCCAGCGCCTCCACACCGCGAGTGCAAAGGAACCTTCACTGCTCTGCAGAAGCAGTCTCCGCCGGCCCTCCTGCCTTAACCACCCCACGACCCCCCACCCCCTTTATTTTCAGAGAGGCATCGGGTGGCGAAAAAGAAAACAGGCAGCAGCGAACCTGATTCCAGAATAATTATATCTGGCTTCTGTCCGCCTGCGAGTAACGGCTTCCTCTCTCATCACGACGAGTGAGCCTCTGTAGTGCCGAATCGGCATTTTCACCAAAGAGTCACGGGCCCCCAAAAATCGGGAGGGGCTTCTTCCAGCCTGCAATGGAACCATGATCCCGGAGCGCGAGCTGGATGCGAGCTTGGGGCTCTAAAAAGGGAAGACGGCGGAAAATCCAAGCCTCTGCTGCCTGCTCTCTACCTTCCTTGAGACTGCCGCGGCGAGCGAGCCCAGCAGCCAGTCTTCGAGCCGAGACCTAAAAATGGCGGATGGAAGCTTCGAAACTTTTTCGGATTCGGGGGCGTGTTCCTGCTGTTCGAGAAAGGGCGTGGCTAAAAAGTGGAAAGAACAGCACGGAACACGCCCCCGAATCTGAAAAAGACGGAGCCTATTTGGAGGGACGGTTCTCTCCTCCAATGGCTGGCCTCCGTTTAGGAAGCCAGCCAATGGAGGAGAGGCAAAAAGAGAGGCGGGCTAAAGAGCCACTCTCAGAAACATTAAATCTCCGACTTCCGGTTCAGCCTTCGGCAGACCGGACGGTCCTCGACCTAAAAAGAGGTTTAGGAAAGTCGACTTGCAGAGGGACAAGGCCCAGGGCCTGTAGAATCGCTGGGGCTTCACTAATCCACCCAAGGCAGGTAAGTAAAAGACCTTTCGGGAGATGCGTGCAGTGTGAGAACACAGCCGCGGGTTCCCTATTGATTTCAATGGAGCAAGTCACGGTTGGATTTTTAAAGTTTTAGGGTACTTCGAGGAAGTCTATAAGCAAGCCACTTACAAGGTAAGTAATTCGAGGGCCAACACACACTAGGGCACCGGAGTGCACAAGTTACCTCACCCAGGGAAGCCGGGTGCATAGGTGTCTTTTGGTGTTGGGTCGCGTCGCTGTTTTCTAAGGAAGCTAAAGAAGATTTGCTGCTTGCGAAGACTGAAGAAGTGTCCGGTGGAATCCAAGGCTGGATTCAGGATGAAGATGACCTGAAAGCAGAAGCAACAGTGTTCATAGTCACTTGTCAGTGACCCGGGGCTAGGAAGATGGATGCCCACGGAAGTCGGGTGATTTCAGGTGATCAGGGGTGTTTTGACTCTTCGCCCACGAGTACCAGGAGGCATCGACAATTACCAGCAGCTGGATTCGGAGTGTCCCACGACGTCTGCAGCTTACTGAGGTGTCGGCAACCGGATTGGAGCCAACAAGCCTTGGCAACAGCAAGTCTTGTGGAAAGTGAAGAAAGTCAGCGGTGCAGACCAGCAAGGTCTGAGGGACTCACCCAGCAAGGGTAAGTGAGGGCAGGCCTGGAGCAACCAGGGTAGCCCTTTGGTTCGATCAGAAAGTCTTCAGGGGACCCACAAGCCAACGGGCAAGGGATCGCGAAGACATGCTTTACAGGAGCCCAAGGTCACTCGGGACGGGGTAGGCCTCTAATTTTCAGTGCACAACCTGCTGGAGGCTTGGGCCACAAATGGTCCAATGCACAAGTTCGTAGAACGTCGTTTAGGGGTTGCACTCGACAATAGTGCACGGTACCCGGGTATTGCTGTTCCTCGTCACTCGTGGGGTCCACCGCCTCAGCTCTGCTGGGTCTCACAATGGCTGTCGAGAAGTCAGGAAATCCACTTCCGGGGCTGCAGGGACTTCGGACTCCGGCGGGAGCGGGAAAGTTTGCGACCGTTGATTTGAGTGTTTGGTGCCTGCCAAGCAGGGGAGTCACTCCTTGACTCCAAGGGAGATTCTTCTGTCTTCCAAAGGTAGTGGAACATCGAAGGGCCAGGATTCTTCTTGTAAAGCGTCGTCCAGGGATATTTGATTTGCAATGGCAAGGGTTCCCTATCTTATACTAAAAGAAAGGGAAGGACTAGCTTTAAGACCACTCCTCTGGGAGGGGTCAGGGTAGGGGGTGGTTACACCCACTTCGCTTTGTCCAGTTTCGTGCCAGAGCAGGGACAGGTAGCCCCTGAACCGGTTTGAGCTGGCATATGCACAGAGGAGCCTACTGCTCCCCCAGTGCAGGACTTCAAAGCCCTCTAGGAGTGCACCCACCCAGCCCCAATACACTAAATCCTGTCTGGAAGGTGGTGACACCTCCCTGTGACAGGATGCCTATTGTTGGGCCTCCTCCACTGCGAGTTTCAGTCAGCAGCAGCAGGGCAGCCCAGTGTCTGTGCTGGTGGCATCCATTTTGTGATGCCAGGGCTCTTTCAGATTTCTACCGTGTTACCACAGTTGGTACATGTCGTCCCCTCTGGAAGGGTGGGATCATACTCCCACACCAGTTACTGGTGTGGGGGTGTGATTCCAAGTTGTTTGACACCAAACACGACATGTTTTGATGCAGTCATTCCAAAGTTAGCATTTACCGGTAGGTTATAATGCACTTAATAGTATATGGTTTAACCGCATCCACAAACAGCCACAGAGAATAGACTCTGCCAGCTGCAGAGGGGTCCTGCTCATGCAGAGGCATCCCCTCACATTGTAAACCAAGCACCCTGCCCTGAGGATTGATAGGACCTGCCTTAGGGGTGACTGATAGGTTTATATGTGTGTGTATGGTGAGATATAGAAACCTATACCTCAGTGAGGATTGCTAACACTACCTCACCCAGGCTGCAGTAGCAGGCCTGTGGTGTCCGATTTAGTCTGCTTCCCAGGGGTGGCATAATACATGCTTCAACCCCTGGTAGGCCTGTTAAGTACCTATGCCCTTGGTACCTAGGGTACCATATGCTAGGGGCTCATAAGGCACCACAGCATCCAATCACTAGTGCATCTAATATGCACTCCAAGTCGTTTAGAGAGAACAGAGAGCCTGGGGCCCTGATTAGCAGGGACCCAGCCAGGCCAGACTATAGCCAGAAACCAGTGTTAACATCAGAAAAAAAGTGAGGGCAACATAAGTGCAGATCCCACTCTCCTGCACAACCCCCCTCCAAACGCAGGGACACTAAACTAACCTTGACCAGTTGAGTCTTCGTGTTCTAAGTGGAAATACCTTGAGAGTCCATCTGCATTGGCATGTTGGGTCCCAGGTCTATGTTCCACTGTATAGTCCATCCCCTGTAGGGAAATGGACCACCTTAGAAGTTTAGGATGTTCACCTTTCATCTGTTTGAGCCATAGGAGTGGCTTGTGGTCAGTCTGAACTATGAAGTGAGTGCCAAACAAGTATGGCCTCAGCTTCTTCAGGGCCCACACCACCGCAAAGGCCTCCCTCTCTATAGCTGACCAACCTTTCTCTCTAGGGGTCAGCCTTCTGCTTATAAAAGGTACTGACTGGTCTTGACCTTCATCATTCAGTTGAGACAGTACAGCTCCCACACCCAGCTCTGAAGCATCTGTTTGAACAATGAACTTCTTTTTGTAATCTGGACTCTGCAAGATGGGAGCAGTGCACATGGCCTGCTTAAGGTCATCAAATGCCTTTTGACAGCTAGCTGTCCACTGAACCTTTTTTGGCATTTTCTTAGAGGTAAGATCATTTAAGGGGGTCACTATAGATCCATATCCCTTAACAAACCTCCTATAGTACCCAGTCAGGCCTAAAAAGGCTCTCACCTGTGTCTGGGTGGTTGGAGCTACCCATTCTATGATGGTTTGGATTTTGCTCTGCAATGGTTTAACCTGGCCTCCACCTACAAGGTGGCCCAGGTACACAACCTGACTCTGCCCTATCTGGCTCTTAGTGGCCTTGATAGTGAGGCCTGCTTTTTGCAGGGCCTCAAACATTCCTGAGGTGGACAAGGTGATCATGCCAGGTGGAACTAAAGACCGCAATATCAAGCAATAAGTATCCATACCTGTCAGAACTTTGTTCACCAACCTCTGAAAAGTGGCAGGTGCATTTTTCAAACCAAAGGGAATCACCACAAAGTGGTAGTGCCCACCAGGGGTTGAAAATGCTGTTTTGGCCTTGGCATCATCAGCTAACTTGATTTGCCAGTAGCCAGCTGTTAGGTCAAATGTACAAAGGTACTTGGCTGAGGCCAAAGTATCTATTAGTTCATCTGCCCTGGGGATTGGATAGGCATCAGTCCTGGTGACTGCATTGAGGCCTCTGTAGTCAACACAAAACCTAATTTCTTTCTTACCACCCTGGGTATGAGGTTTAGGCACAAGGACTACTGGACTAGCCCAAGGGCTATCTGAAGGCTCAATCACACCTAGTTCCAACATGTTCTGGACTTCAGTCCTGATACAGTCCCTGACATGGTCAGGTTGCCTGTAGATTTTACTCTTGACAGGCAGACTGTCTCCAGTGTCCACCTCATGGGTGCACCAGGAAGTCTGACTAGGGGTCAGGCTAAACATATGTCTAAATTGCTGCAGAACTTGTCTGCATTCAGTTTGCTGATGATCAGTGAGGCTGCTTGCCAAAGCAACACCATCTACTGACCCATCATCAGGGTTCTGTGAGAGCAGGTCAGGGAGAGGGTCACTCTCCTCCTCCTGTTTCTCATCAGTTGCCATGAGCAAGCCCATGTCAGCCCTGTCAACATATGGCTTTAATCTGTTGATGTGGAGCACCCTAAGGGGGCTCCTGGGAGTTCCAATCTCCACCAAGTAGGTGACTACTCCCTTTTTCTCAACAATTGTATGGGGGCCACTCCATTTGTCTTGGAGAGCTGCTGGGGCCACAGGCTCCAGCATCCACACTTTCTGTCCTGGCTGATAGACAGTCAGTACAGCCTTTTGGCCATGCCAAGCTTTTTGTAGTTCTTGGCTAGCCTCCAGGTTTTTGGTTGCCTTCTTCATGTATTCAGCCATCCGGGAGCGGAGACCAAGTACATAGTCCATCACATCCTGTTTGGGAGGTTTGAAAGGTAACTCCCAGCCCTCCTCCACCAAACATAATGACCTCTTACAGGGTGCCCAAACAGAAGTTCAAAAGGGCTGTAGCCAACCCCCTTCTGTGGGACCTCCCTGTATGCAAACAGAAGGCAGGGAAGTAAAAGGTCCTATTTTCGCCTAAGCTTTTCTGGGAGGCCTTTAATCATTCCCTTTAGTGTTTTGTTGAACCTTTCAACTAACCCATTGCATTGTGGGTGATAGGGAGTAGTGAACTTGTAGTTTACACCACACTCCTTCCACATTGCAGTCAGATACCCTGACATGAAGTTGGTATCTCTGTCAGATATAACCTCCTTAGGGAAACCCACTCTGGAGAAGACTCCAATGAGGGCTCTTGCCACCACAGGGGCTGTGGTGGTCCTGAGGGGAATTGCTTCTGGGTACCTGGTGGCATGATCCACTACCACCAGGATAAACCTGTGCCCAGATGCTGTTGGAGGGTCAAGGGGACCAACAATGTCAATCCCTACCCTTTCAAATGGAACCCCCACCACAGGTAGTGGTATCAGGGGGGGCCTTTGTTGTGCCACCTGACTTGCCACTGGCTTGGCAAGTGACACAGCAGCGACAAAACTCCTTTGTGTCCTCTGACATGTGTGGCCAATAAAAATGTGAAACAAACCTATCCCAGGTCTTGTTTTGGCCCAAGTGTCCTGCCAATGGGATATTATGTGCTAGGGTCAAGAGGAACCCCCTAAACTTCTGAGGTATTACCGGCCGCCTGGTGGCTCCAGGGGTAGGATCTCTAGCCTCAGAATATAGGAGTCCCTCATCCCAATAAACTTTATGGGACCCACTAGCACTCCCAGCAGCCTCAGCAGCAGCCTGCTGTCTGAGGGGTTCAAGAGAGGGGCAGCACTGTTGCTCCTTACTCAGATTTTCCCTGGAAGGTCCCCTGGCCCCAAGAACTCAACCTGACCAGGTTCAAGTTCCTCTGGGCTCAGTCTCTGCTTCTCCTCCCTCGGGAGGGGAATCTGAAATCAGAGACAGAGGGGAAGGCACTGCCTTAACCCTACTGCTCCTCCTCTTGGGTAGCATCTGGTCCATAGTTTCAGGATCCAGAGCTGGTTCAGCTTTATGCATTTTGGCCTGTGACCTGGTCACAGCAAATACCTCTGCAGGTATGCCCAACATCTCAGCATGAGTCCATAACTCCAGACCAGGCTGAAGTCTCTAGATGATTGCCCAATAGACATTCGACAGGGCGGTCTGCACTGACTACAACTTTCTTGAGGCCAGTTACCCCTCCCCAGGAGAAATTCACAACTGCCAGACTATGGTTGGTCCTGACATTGCTTGCATTGCTAACCTGGTACAGTTCACCCAGGATGATCTGTGCAGGGTCCACTAGATCCTCTGTCACCATGGTGACAGTAGCACTTGTGTCCTTGAATGCCAAAGCCTGTTAGCCATTTATTATAGGCTGCTGTTGGTATTTGCCCAGATTACTGGGGCTCACAAGGAAGGACATGTCAAGGTTTCCCTCACAAACCAGCAATGCCTGAGTGGGTACTCTGACTAGGCTAGAGTCCACATCAGAACCCAGGGTCAACCCTACTACACCCTTATTCTGATTACCACCTCCACCAGTACCTGTACTAGGGGGAACAGTTGCCTTAGGGGCTTGTGTGGTGGTGGTTTGGTCTTTGGACTTGGTACAATCAGAAGTCCAGTGCCCTTTCTGTTTACAGAATTTGCACCAGGGCTTCTTTTGGCCTTTTCCCTTTGTAGACTGTGAATCCCCACCAGATGCAGATTTGTGGGGCCCTTGTGAAGATTTCTGGTCTTTGGACTTATCCCCACCTTTCTCTGAGCCTTTAGGATCCTGCTTCTTAGTGACACCCCCTTGGTTCTGGGTTTTCTGCCTCACCCTGGTTCTGACCCATTTGTCTGCCTTCTTTCCCAATTCTTGGGGAAAGGTCAGATCAGAGTCTACCAGGAACTGATGCAACAACTGATTTTGGCAATTATTAAGGATTTGTTCTCTCATCATAAGATTATACAATCCCTTAAAATCAGTAACTATACTACCAACCAGCCAACCCTCCAGAGCCTTGGTTGCAAAATCTACAAAGTCTGACCAGTCCTGATTCTGTGCTTTCTGGGTGTCTCTGAACTTCAACCTGGACTGTTCAGTGGTTAAGCCAAACCCATCTATTAATGCACTTTTCAAGACATCATAATCATCAGCATCCTCTTCTCTAACAGTGAGGAGCTGGTCTCTACCTTTATCTGAAAAGGAGAGCCACAAGATTGCTGCCCACTGTTTCTGGGGGACCTGTTGTACTTTACAGGCCCTCTCCATAGCAGTTATCCACTTGTGGATATCATCCCCACTCTGGTAAGGAGGAACAACCTTGGACAGGTTCCTATGGTCTGGGATATCATCTCTGATTCTAGGGACACTGTTGCTGCCACCAGGGGGTTCTAACCCCTCTTTCCTAGAAGCTCTCTGGAGCTCCAAGGCTTCTTTATCTAATGCCAACCGCTTGGCCTTAAGGGCAAATCTTGCTTCCTCATACTGTAGCAGTTTGTACGTTCTTTCAGTGGAGGTCTCTCTTCTATTAAAGTATGAGCTCCTCTGATGAACAGATTCTCTTCCAGAGTGATATGAGTGGTCAGATTCCCTTGAAGGGGACCTAACCCTCTCTTCTACTCTGTCAGTTCTCTTAGGGAGAATTCCTCTGTTCTGTTCAGATCCTTCTGGATCTGGCCCTTCAATCACAGAGTCCTGGTCATCATGATCTTCATCATCTGACCTAGACACTGTAATTGACCCACTCCCTGATTCAGATCTGTTGGCTCCTAGAGCCAACCTCAGATAATCTGCTGTCAGCAGATCTATCAGGCCTAGTGTGGAGGGACTCTGTCCTAGCTTCAGGTGTCTTGCAACACACATGGCCTTCAGGTCAAAGAAGGTCATGTCCTTGTACTGAGGCTGGGTGGACCCACTGGCTCCATCCCTTGAGGACTTTCTAGTGTTATGCAGTGTTGCACTACCTACGCTAGTTTGTGGCCTACTGATCCTAGCTTGAGCTGTAGCAATGGTGTGCTATCCCTTCACAAAGAGCTCTAAGTTCAGTAGAACTTATTGATCCTAAGCTTGACTTTTATATGTACGTTGAGTACCTTTAGTGGTTTTCAGTTAGTAATTCAAATAGAGATTTTCTGGTAAAACAATGGCAAGCTGAAATCCCACACGCTGCCCACCAATGTGAGAAGTTGGCCTGGCATATACTGGTCACTAGTTATAGTGACCACCTTGCACCAGTCCAATTCAACTCTTATGGTATGGTAGATAGGTTTAAGACAACCTTTTAAAGAAAGCTATCCTAGTGGTAGCTGTGGAGAGCAGCCTTCAGGCTAAGTCTCTGAGTAATGTAAAGCAGCTTGTTTTACCTTATAATCTCTTGAATTACCAAATGAAAGGACACCACACGGTATATATATCAAATATATATGTATTTATTTCTAGACACACTCTACTAATCTCTTTATGAGATTAGAAGTCAGGAACACATTCAAATATCAACGTTTCACAGTAAGTTAATCACAAATATGGCTGGGGCCCTAGGGGCGTACCAGACCATATACTAAAAAAGAGGTTTAGGAAAGTCGACTTGCAGAGGGACAAGGCCTAGGGCCTGTAGAATCGCTGGGGCTTCACTAATCCACCCAAGGCAGGTAAGTAAAAGACCCACGGGAGACGCGTGAAGTGTGAGAACACAGCCGCGGGTTCCCTATTGATTTCAATGGAGCAAGTCACGGTTGGATTTTTAAAGTTTTAGGGTACTTCGAGGAAGTCTACAAGCAAGCCACTTACAAGGTAAGTAATTTGAGGGCCAACACACACTAGGGCAACGGAGTGCACAAGTTACCTCACCCAGGGAAGCCGGGTGCATAGGTGTCTTTTGGTGTTGGGTAGCGTCACTGTTTTCTATGGAAGCCAAACAAGATTTGCTGCTTGCGAAGACTGAAGAAGTGTCTGGTGGAATCCAAGGCTGGATTCAGGATGAAGATGACCTGAAAGCAGAAGCAACAGTGTTCATAATCACTTGCCAGTGACCTGGGGCCAGGAAAATGGATGCCCACGGAAGTCGGGTGATTTCAGGTGATCAGGGGTGTTTTGACTCTTCGGCCACGAGGATCAGGAGGCATCGACGATGACCAACAGCTGGATTCGGAGTGTCCCTCGACGTCTGCAGCTTACTGAGGTGTCGGCAACCGGATTGGAGCCAACAAGCCTTTGCAACAGCAAGTCTCGTGGAAAAGTGAAGAAAGTCAGCGGTGCAGACCAGCAAGGTCTGAGGGACTCACCCAGCAAGGGTAAGTGAGAGTAGGCCTGAAGTAACCAGGGTAGCCCTTTGGTTCGATCAGAAAATCTTCAGGGGACCCACAAGCCAACGGGCAAGGGATCGCAAATACTCCTCGTGAGGAAATGCTTTACAGGAGCCCGCGGTCACTCGGGATGGGGTAGGCCTCTGATTTTCGGTGCACAACCTGCTGGAGGCTTGGGCCACAAATGGTCCAATGCACAAGTTCGTAGAACGTAGTGTAGGGGTTGCACTCAACAATAGTGCACGGTACCCGGGTATTGCTGTTACTTGTCACTCGTGGGGTCCACTTGCCTCAGCTCTGCTGGGGACTCACAATGGCCGTCGAGAAGTCAGGAAATCCACTTCCGGGGCTGCAGGGACTTCGGACTCCGGCGGGAGCGGGAAAGTTTGCGACCGTTGCTTAGAGTTTTTGGTGCCTGCCAAGCAGGGTAGTCGCTCCTTGGCTCCAAGGGAGATTCTTCTGTCTTCCAAAGGTAGTGGAACGTCAAAGGGCCAGGATTCTTCTTGTAAAGCGTCATCCAGGGATATCTGATTTGCAATGGCAAGGGTTCCCTATCTTATACTAAAAGAAAGGGAAGGACTAGCTTTTAGCCCACTCCTCTGGGAGGGTCAGGGTAGGGGGTGGTTACACCCTCTTCCCTTTGTCCAGTTTCGCGCCAGAGCAGGGACAGGTAGCCCCTGAACTGGTTTGAGCTGGCATATGCACAGAGGAACCTACTGCTCTCCCAGTGCAGGACTTCAACGCACTCTAGGAGTGCACCCACCCGGCCCCAATACACTAAATCATGTCTGGAAGGTGGTGACACCTCCCTGTGACAGGATGCCTATTGTTGGGCCTCCTCCACTGCGAGTTTCAGTCAGCAGCAGGGGGCAGCCCAGTGTCTGTGCTGGTGGCATCCATTTTGTGATGCCAGGGCTCTTTCAGATTTCTACCGTGTTACCACAGTTGGTACATGTCGGCCCCTCTAGAAGGTTATTGGTGTGGGGGTATGATTCCAAGTTGTTTGACACCAAACATGACATGTTTTGATGCAGTCATTCCAAAGTTAACATTTACCGGTAGGTTATAATGCACTTAAGAGTATATGGTTTAACCGCATCCACAAACAGCCACAGAGAATAGACTCTGCCAGCAGCAGAGGGGTCCTGATCATGCAGAGGCACCCCCTCACATTGTAAACCAAGTACCCTGCCCTGAGGATTGATAGGGCCTGCCTTAGGGGTGACTGATAGGTTTATATGTGTGTGTATGGTGAGATATAGGAACCTATACCTCAGTGAGGAGTGCTAACACTACCTCACCCTGGCTGCAGTAGCAGGCCTGTGGTGTCAGATTTAGTCTGCTTCCCAGGGGTGGCATAATACATGCTTCAACCCCTGGTAGGCCTGTTAAGTACCTATGCCCTTGGTACCTTGGATACCATATACTAGGGGCTCATAAGGCACCACAGCATCCAATCACTAGTGCATCTAATATGCACTCCAACTCGTTTAGAGAGAACAGAAAGACTGGGGCCCTGATTAGCAGGGACCCAGCCAGACTATAGCCAGAAACCAGTGTTAACATCAGAAAAAAAGTGGGGGCAACATAAGTGCAGATCCTACTCTCCTACAGGAATCTTGCTAAAGAAATGCTTGTTTTTTTCATTTCCCTAACGTATGACTGACTATGCTATACAGCACATAATATATTATTGTAAAATTGTAAGAGTATGAACATTAATATATAGTGACAGGCCTATCCAGCATTTCCTGATGCCTTATCATTCAGTTTCTTTTTATTTGCTTGAAATAAAAAAAAGTTAAAACAATTCTCAAGTGGACGATCTTAGTAGTGTGCTCATGAGTAACCCGTTCCTCTGTTCCGCTTTGTTTCTTTATATGTGCATCTATCAAGTAGGTTTGACTTTCCATATTGTTCTGTTCTTTCCTGGAGAGTATTGACTCACTACTTGCACGTGGCTAATGTCCTCTCCCCTGCTGAAGGGCCCCTTTAAGTATGGGACTGTGGGCGAAATATATTATTAAACGTATGTGCGTTCTTGAATATGCTACTATTATTGTTCTAAATTACATGAATTTATAGTTGGATAACTGGCTGTGGTTTTTATCCTGTAAGATGGTCTAACAACTGTATTTTCTGTGCATTGTTCCTTCATCTCCTGAAAACGTTTTGAACGTAAGAATAATTTTTTGAAGAATCTTGTTGTCAATGCAAACTATTGTTCAGATTTATATTACATATATTGTAAAAGTTCCCAGGCGGTGGGTACTTCCATAAGTTGGTAGTTCAACACCCCCCTCTGTCACAAACTCTGAATTGCTAATAACCATAGTTCCACAGACATACTAGTGCGCCCTTTTTATGGTCTGGCTTGACAGCACAGCTGCTGCCAGACAATTACGTGATCATTACTCTAGAGGGATTTTGGCTCCACCCACACACATATTGGGAGCCAGGAGGACATGTTTTGATTGGGCAGAAGTTGTGTGGTTCCACAAAAAAGTGCTTGCCCTCTAGCAGCTGTGATCATTTTGTTTATTTATCCAGCTCCCTAAACTTGAACTTTCAAGGGCACACACGACATTGGAATACTATTAAAGTGTCTTAGATAACTAGATAATTTATGGTATTTTTCTCTGGCAGCAGCACAGATGGGAGGAGGACAGTCATTAAGCTACATTAATTGTTGGGTCCTGTTTGACAGTGCAATTGTCACCTGACATTTTAACCTACACCAATATTATTATTAATTGATTTTCTTCCATACAAATGCATATCTATTCCCATTCTATTTACTTGTAATGCTTCATATTACTATACAACATTCCTTTAAAGTCAGACTTGTTGGCATTGCCAATGCTTGTTTAATTAGCTGCCCATTATATTATGTCAACCAGGACAGCTGCTACATGAGACTATTGCTGTAAAATTCCTGTTCTATGTATTCATGCATCTATGGACTTGTTTTCCAGTTTAACCCATTATTGCACTTATGCTGAAAAGTAACATGACTCATCATTTTATGTGCTGTTTGGCTGCTGCTCTAGAAACCAGCAGATAGGACCAAACGGGTGAAAGGTTTTCAGTTTGGTGCACTTGTGGGCAGTGTAGACATCCTCTACAGGCACTCTGTGTTTCCTCCAACGACCATCGCAGGTTCGTTCCACCAACTTTTCCCAGTGTGGCTTTCTGAACGTACTGAAACACCCTTGAACCAAAATAAACCCTCTGTTCCCTGTAGTTGACGTGACAAGTCAAATTATGACATGGCTTCTGACTAACTTGAAAGAAGTTACCAGGTGTTAGAGGTTTGTTATTTGCATCCCGAGGCACACATTTATCTGAAGGGTTAACCCCATCTGCTTAAATCCCCAGATGACGAAGCATTTATTGGAAGTCGCTGCTGGGACATAGCCTTGCACATATTATTAGAGCTTGCTGTTTATCCTGACACACCTAAACATTGTCTAGCTGGCGGCAGTGGAGAATGGATAGTAAAAAAAACACACACACACTCCTCTCTTCTCCTCTCTCTGTCCTCTATCCTCTCTCTCATGCACTCGCCCGGTATAAAAGATAACATATTAGCACTTCTGAACAACACCAAACCTTAAAACGCCCTTTTAAGCTTTGGCATTAGTCAAGACTTTTTAACTTTACTAAAAGCAGATGTGTAATACACTTAAAGGGGCTTTGAGCCAACTCTCTTAATAGATTGGTGTGTTGTCAGCTTACTTTGTGTTTTGCTCTTTCACAAGGAGCACATGTGCACACAAGGTACAGAAACTCAGTACCAGTGTTTTTGTTTTTGTTTATTATTACTTAGTATTAACTTTCTGTTTAGAGCCTGATGTTATAGAAGGATGCTTTCTACTAGCTCTTCACCTTGCTTTTGGTGTGAATACAGGGCACATTCCTGCTTTACCAGTTACTGTCTCCTGGTAGTACTATTGTAAATTCCTTTTTAATTGGCCTTTTGTAGTGATTGCTACTCATCCTGTCTTGCTCTTCCTCTGCTGTCACCATGTGGAATGTTGATATTCATGATGACACATTAGAATGTTGGGTTCCTAGCTCTGTGAGTTCAGTTGGGAGCTTGGGGCTGAGCTGTAAGGAGACAGCTCCTGGTGGGGTTTTATTTCCATCCTTCTAACATCTTTATACCTTGTACCATCTACTAAATAAATACTTATTCATACAAGAACCTACGTGGACATGATCCTCATTTACTTCACTACACCTTTGTTTATCTGACTGCTGCTATTTCACAGCATACCAGAATGTGCCCATTGGAAACTGTTCTTTAAAATGTATCCTCTTTCTAGTATACACACAATGAACAGCTTTTATAATTGCGCTCCTGTATGTCATGCTGGTGTACAGTTTTTAATTGAGGGCTACAATTATGCTTGTACACCAACTTAGTCTGTATGCTTTGCTTGTATGTCTTTCTAGTTTCCTTTTAGTGCTCTTCTATGTCGTGCTTATATTATATTTAACTATTGTATTCCTAATTGAATCTGTGGTGATTATTCCAGTTTCCTTTTCGGTGTATTTATCTGTCTCGGTTTGTCTCTCCTCCGACCCATATGTCTGTGGATATCTATCTATCTATCTATCTATCTATCTATCTATCTATCTATCTATCTATCTATCTATCTATCTATCTATCTATCTATCTATCTATCTATCTATCTATCTATCTATCTATCTATCTATCTATCTTACCCTCTCTTTGTCTTTGCTAGCCTTTCTCTTTGTAATAAAGATTAGAAAAACGCTGCAAAAAATTATTTAGCAAAGGCAAAAGGCTGGCAGATAACACCAGGTCAGTTGGCTCTTTAAGTCCGGTGTTAACCAAGATATTTTGATTTTACTGAATTATTTGTATAACAGTTACTCATATGGTTGTTCAGCCAGACTTCAGCTATTAATCAGTTGTTGTGTCATTCACATTTTTCTTCTGCCTACTCTAGCATGCATCATGGGCAGTGGGTCAGCCACTTCAGACACTGGCTGGCTTCATTGTGAGTTACGGTATGCTTGCCTTTCCCAAGGCAGACCTCCACACACAAAGTAGTTCCTTTTAGTGTCTGGGACTACTGTGGTAACATGTGCTTTTTTTGACACCAAAACCTATTTTTGCCTTTAGCCATTTTTCTCTTTTTTCTTTAGATCGAGTCCAGCACTTACCAACAATCGTGTTTTGCAAAAACTATGACGGAACAAAATAAGAGTTGCCAAAGCCAAAAAGGCTGGCAATGAACCAAGACTTATTAGCTGTGTAAATGCTTGTTTAGATATACGTGCCTGCCTGAGAGTGAATGTGTCAGTTACAGGTATCAAATTGTAGCTCTAATTATCGGAAAGCAAAGGATTGTGCTTTTAAAGAAGGTAGTTGACACAGCTTTTAAATCTTAGTCTAGGAGGAGGTAAATTTGCCCTTCCGTGCACCTGGAGAGTACGTTCTTGCTCTTACTTTCACACTCCTTGCAGATACATCTTTAATCTCCCAAAATCTATAATACTTGCACATACCCCCATAAATACCTTTACTAGCTAGAGAAAAAGATATATAGTTTTCTGTATGTGCAAGTATTGCAAGGTACTGTAGGCATGTCTGTGCAAAGACTGTGTAGGCGTATGTGCACACCTGCCTGTCTATCTTGCGATGTCTCAATCTTGCCTACGCTCTTCAGTTGTCTGTATATTAAAATGTATCTCAATCCTTACACAAGTGTCTGTACAATCCATGAAATTAATGCATACCAGCAAACTGCAAACACATCTTCCCCTCCCCATTTTCCTAACTACCTCAGATAGAATTATAATGTGTTTCTTGGATCTTATTTGATACTTAGTAGTCACTCTATCAACTTGGCAGTTTTAAAAACATTGCTCTCTGATGGCCTACTGTAGAACTGTAGGAGTCTTCCTGAATGAGAGTCTGCACAATTTGTATATTGATCCAAATACCACAATTGCAAAAAGTGTTCCAACATTTTAAACTCTGTCTACCTGTTATGGTTAACATAATCTTAAACCTCCTTGAATTATCAAATTTGTGAGTTTGATGCCTGATCAGGAATGGAATTAATAAATGATGTAAATTAGGAACTGTCCCTTCTGTAAGTAAGAATAGTATTTTTTTTTTTTATTAATTCATCTTAAAAACCCATGTTATTTTAACACATAACTCAATTTTAGTGTCAGGTAGTGGTAGAAGTAAGAAGGCTTATGAAAATAGGAACCCTAAACCCACAAAGAATCTGCACTACTACCTTGGCTGTGGAATGCTTATTTTCCATACTCCTTAGATCAGTGCACCTCATCTACTTCCTGCCTCCAGAAGACTGGAGGTATTAGGTGAGCATTTGAAATATGCTGTCTCATTCACGAAGATTGTATTATTGACTTAGTCTTCCATCTGAAAATTGCTCCTTTTGTTGTTGTATATTAAGCCTTGCATCACACCGACAGTTTAAGTTCACCTCTCAGCTTGTGCGTATAGAGGCTCTGGAGTGTTAGTCAGTTGAGCTGGAGTTACTTTTTGTTAAGCCCATTTCAAGAATTTAGCATTCATGGAAAGGCACTTGGAAATAAGACAAGCATTGGCAAAGTCAATCGGTCTTACTTTAAATTGCTTCAGTACCCCAAGTAATTGCTAGATGTCCTTCTCAAGTCAGAAGCTACAGCTTGAAGTCTTTAACAAGGCTCCAGAACTTCAAAACTTTACTAGATATTCCTCTCAAGCCAGATGCAACTACTTCAAATGTCCTTCGCAAAGTTGAGGGGATGTGGCTTCAACATAGCAATGCACATATACACTTTTGCTACTCTAATGAATTGTGCTTGTTTGCTATTGAAAACATAAATATACCGCTGTTGGTATATGCTGATGAATCAATATGGAAATTTTCAATAAATGCCTTGATTACTATGGAACACTTGTGAAGACAACCTAGTATATATAGACACAAGCTGTTGCAGGTTAAGTTCTGTGCATTCAACTGTATTCTTAGCAAACTGTTTTTTGAGTGGCACTGTATTTGTGTGCCAGTAAAATGTCCACAGCCATATTCGATGGGCTGTGGTAAGAAGAAGCAAATTGCAAACCAATGGGTAGATATTTGATGAAAGTTCCTATATCTATCTATCTATCTATCTATCTATCTATCTATCTAGTCACAAACCTGCAATTCCTTAAGTCGTTGCAAGAGGGCCCTCCTGAGTCCGATGCAAATATCTTCAAAGTTATTTCACAGAGCTGCAGTTCCTCAAGGCCTTACTTGAGGTGCCTCTTGAGTCAGATGCAAAAGCATTAAAATTCTTTCATGTAGCCTTAGTTCCACGAGTCGTTACTAAAAGTCCCCTCAAGTCTGATCCAAAGCACCAAAATTATTTCATGAAGCTGCAGGTCCACAAGACATCATCACAGGTGCCTCTCACTTCAGAAGCAACTGCTTCAAATAATCTTCAAGCTAAGGGTGTGTGGCTTTACCATATAAATTTGCATATACACTTTTGCTATTTAAATTATTTGTGCTTCCTTTCAATAGAATAAATTAATTTGCCGAAGCTTGTTTAAAATAAGGAGTCAATTACAGATGTCAATAAATGTCTTGATTTTTATTACTCCCTACTACGTGTATGAACTAGCATTCACTGGTAAATATAAGTGCCTTCAAATAACTAATCTTATACATATAGGTTGAGGTGGGTGTTAAAGCATGTGTAATGAAACTTTCTAAAGTAAAGTGGTTTTACTCATTCATCTATCTTGTGTGCTGAGAAGGGAATGGGGATTATTTGAGTAACAGAGCAACTTAATGGATATTTATGGTTAACTGCAAGTTCTTACTTATTTTTAATATTATTTTTTGGCAAAGCAGCTGGCTGACAGCTTTCATGTATGAGGACTAGCAGTCACTAGTACATTTAAATACATGCAAACTGGCTAATGAGTAGTACTATGAATGTATGCCAATAATTCCAGTCGCATATATTTAAAAGCCTAGTGCCCTAAGCTGTATGCTGGGCTAGGAAGAAGTAAAATGTCAATGTCAGTGGAGCAACACAGTAGGAGATAAACATATTTGATGAAAGGTTCTTGTATTAGAGATATAGATATATATTTACCCCTTACTTCAAAAAGAAAAGGCACGCACACGAAGCTTGCTTCCATACGGCTTCTTTCAATGAAATGGGTCACCTCCAACCCTGCAGCTGAAAGAGATGCGTATCGGCTGTAGGAACAACCTTTGTCTATCTGATTGACTCCATATTTACCAATGAATATATAGTGTGCCTACTTCATAGAAATGGTAGAAATACTATACATGCTTTAAATACTACGAATTGAAATACACATATAAAGTAATTAATGCCAAATTGCTTAATGCATCCACAATAGATTTACGTAATAGTATGAGCGTATAAACTTTCAGAGTCTGACAAGTTAAATACATACATTTGAAACCACTCATATTGATTAACAAATGTCATCAATCGCCTCACTTAGCATTTAAAAATGTTTAAAAAACGTTCATTGGGCTGTGTATTTTTATCTAGTTGTCAACTGGAAATGCCAGAGCTAATTGGCAATATCTGTTTGCCTGATCAATGCTGAACATGCTCTGTGAATACTTCATACAGTGCGCGTCCGGCAGAAGCAATGTATATATCACAATACATGCTTTCAAACATTGCACAGTGATGTATATAGCCCATAAAGTCCATTAATGTCACTTTGAGCCTTGACATCGCCATAACATTCTAGAGGACTAACGCGGGACTACCACTCCCAAGATGCCATAGTGAAACATCATCTTTCCGATGTCCTGAGATATGGCTATAATTTATATATATATATAATCTAAAGTTATTCAAGCATTACTTTGAGGCACGGCAGAGGAGCGTTGCCCCACTTCCTGGCTCAGAGCCAGCATATGAAAAAACTATGTTCTAGCATTGTTTTATTTTTCATTTGCCGGCTCTGAGCCAGCTTGTGCAGAGAGGGGCAGAGCACGGGAGGAGGAGTGCTATGTGCACTCCCTACGTTTGTATATGTGTTTGGATGGCCATCAACAGCGGGGCTGGAGAAACCCCCACAGACACCCTAGCCTGAGCAGAGCGTCTTTTCATCCCCCTCAGACCAATCCTCTCCTAGCAGGAGAGCAGCGCGGGGATTGAATGGGAGTCTGTGACGTGGTCCCAGTGTCTGCTGGGACAAGAAAGAGAAGACGAAGCACAATGCAGGAGGCGGCCGGCACCTTAAGGGAAGTAATTTTATTTTTTATACATTCTTTAACCTCCCCCCCCACATGCCTCTCCCCTGCGCTCCCTTTCCCACGTTCCCTACACCTGCCTAACCACCCTTTGTTTGTGACAGCTGCCACTGCTATGAGGACCTTCTCGAGACAGATGCGAAATCTTAAAAATTATTTGACGGTTCTTAAAGGCGTTATTAGAGGTCCTTCTCGAGTCTGGTATAAAAGCATTGAACTTCTTTCAGGAAGCTGCAGTTCTTCAAAACGTTACTAGAGGGTTGGTTCTCTCAAGTCAGATGCAAGTACTTGAAATGTCATTTACAAACCTGAGGGTGTGGCTTAAACCTATACATTTGCATATACACTCTAGCAACTCTAATGATGTGCTCATTTTCTGTAGGATAAATAAATATATCAAAATAAGTTTATAGTTGATTGTCAACTTGCAATAAATGTTTTGAGTTTTATGAATATAGTTGATGACACCCCACTATATATAGGGACTTGCCGTCACTGGGATGTACAAGTGTCTAAAAACGTTCTATTTTTGCAGAACTATTTTTGTATGATATAGTTTGTAAAACATTAGGCTTGTAAAACAGCTAAAGCGGAGTTTAGGCCCAACCTAAAAAAGCCTTTTCCTCCTCTTCCTTACACTGCTCCTGCATGCTATATGTGAGGTACTCTGGCATTCCTCCTCTGTGCTCTTGTTTCGTACGTCAAGCCTGTGTCTTCCACAAACCCATCCAAAGGCCGCCCACCCCTGGTATACAGAGATAATACAGCATCGATCAGTTTGCCAGTTTTCAAGCTGCAACATGAAGAAAGCACCCAATCAGAGTTGTGCAAGCAGTTTATGATTGTATCAGTGGCATAAGTGTGGTCCTTTGAAAAAACTGCTAAAATCTCCCCCCTATCAAAGAGCAACACCATAACCTTGTACCAATAAGCAGACCATTCTGGGATTGGATTATATAATTGCATTGTGATATTTGCGGATGTGCAGAGTATAATATGCTGTTTATTACCATTTGTGAGTGAGGGTTGAACCTTTAGTGGCTCAGGTTATTTCCCTCTCACTATGGTGCTTGGAAGTGGGTAAATGTGGTTATGTTTGTCATGTTTTAATGAGTGCTCACTACATATCACAGAATGTATCATTATTAGCAGACGTGGGAAGGTATATAATACGAGACTGAAAAGCGACCAACTAGCTGTGATCAATACCACGAGGTCGAAACGCGTCAGTGTTTCTTTTTTGCTTCTTGTTTGTGTTATCGAAATTCAATCACCTCAACTCCTGGAGTGCAGCGTATGTTTGTGAAATATCTCTCTCTATATATATATATATATGTGTGTGTGTATATATGTGTATATATATGCTCCACTCTGTCTTGTTGCTCCAACAAGAACACACGGCTCTGCAGACTCCGGTACATTTCCAATACTTTTTTTATTTTAAAAAACACCATGTATGCGAAGAACCTGACGGATGGTTTACACATTTCGCCACCTAGCCTTCTATTGGAAAATAAATATATCTGCAGTGAGATGAAGGAGACGAGGAGTAGACATGGGTGGAGGTGAAGGTTCAACACTGGGATCAGTGGCTCTCCTGGCAGGGACTTCAGAGCCTCAATGATAAGCTTTAAGCCTCACCCTAGGATTTCCACCTTTGTTTAGAGCTGGGCACCCCAATAAAGGCACTGGCCAAGCGGTGGGGTCAAGTGACGCTAATACTGATCATGGGATCGAATTACACTGGACACATGGATAATGGTTTAATTCAGTGCAGCCTCCTTCCCGGTTGGGGCTTTTGGCCTCCTGGGGTTTCTGGTCTTTGTCTCCTTCCCTGTCCTTTTCGGTTTGGTTGGGTTCTGGCTCCTGTTTGGCTCCTGGGCTCTTGCTGCGGCTCCTCCCTCTGATCTGGGTGCTTGGTGGTTGTCGTTGGGTGGCCCTGGTGGTGCTGGCTTTTCTTTCCTGAGTCCTGGGCCTCCTCTGATGGTTTGGTTGGCTCTCTCCTCTGGCCTCTCTGGGGGCTGGGTCGTTTGGTTTGGCAGGGTAATCTTCATTACTCCGGGTCCCGTTGTCCTCGTCCCATTCATACGCTCCTCCCTCCCGCCCGGGCGGCCGGCCTTCCTGTTTGGGCTTGGTTGTACAAGCGGGATGCTGGATAAGTACTGCTTATGTACTCCCGGTGGGAGGGGCAGTATTAGGGTCCCAGCATTCCTCTTGTCTTTTTTTCTGTCGGGAAATGGTTATCTCCATATTGTAATGAATGGGACGAGGACAACGGGACCCGGAGTAATGAAGATTACCGGTAAGTAATAGAGCATTACTGCCAGCTCGCACCTATCCGGACCAAAATCGTATCAGATGTAGAAATTGATTTTATGAGCAAGCCGAAAGAAAATTAAGCTTGTGGATTTCATTTTTATCTCAACACCTGTCACCATATACGAAAGCAACTCTGTCCTTGCCATTTTAGTTTCCAGGTCGCTTGAAAACTCCGCAATCTGTTCTGCTGGAATCAAGCCAGAGAACGAGATTAAAGCGATTTTTGCTGAACAAGGTTTGGAATTACGAGCACGTTCACATTTCTGGAAAATAAATGCTATACTGAAAAAATGTCACACACCAATAACTTAATCTCCTCTTTGATGATATAATGCAATCAGACCAAAGGCATTTAGGAGAGTTTAGAGAAGTTGTGGGAGTAAAAATTACTTCGGTCTAAAGTGGGACACCTATTAGAAGTCTGAAAGTGCCAAGAGGTTTGTGGAAAATCTGGAAAAATCCAGCTGAGCTCGCATCAGGATTGAAGAGATGTTACCACGTCTCTCAAGACTGGCAAAATTACATGAACCCCGGAAAGACAGCGATAAGACAATATAACTCTTAAATAAAAACCTCAAAGGCTTAACAATTACCTGTGGGAGTGGACGCGTGTGCCTGTGATCTGACACTGTACAGATCGCAAAGCAGCCCTCTCGAGACAGGCGAATTACAGCGGCACAGTCATGGAGTCAGCCGACACGTGCTTCAGCGACTATATGCAGAGACTGATCTACTGTCCGACTGAAGTCACCGCACGCTGAATGCAATGTGGAATTCCCCCATCTCAGAAGAATACTGGCGGCCTCATGGGTGGGCACTGCAAACACCTGCACGTTTGTTTATTCTTGGGTCGGGGAGGTCCCATACAATCAGAACTATGCAAACCAATACATGCATCGTTACAGGTCCAGTGTAACCGTTGAATATAGTAGACCCAGTAGTTTGTCTCATCTCTTAATGTGTCAGTTCTAAAAAAAAAAAAAAAAAAAAAAAGATTTTTTTTTCGACATTGCATAAAAAAACCAGGAGTTGCAGGAACAGGTTATTCGGCTCAAGTGGAAGGACCTCTCGGAGTCCCGTCTACAAAGCTGCAGGAGGCTACCAGTCACTGTCAACTACTGTCAAACACCTAAAAAGCCACCTCTATAGATTTCCAATGCGATCTCGTGCAGTCGCGGCTCACGTGGGGGGGGGGGGGGGTTTAAATAAAAATAATCTTACCTGGGCTGGTCCGCGCCGCCTCGGGTCCGTCCGTTGGCGCCTTCAACAGCCGGATCACTGATGCAGCGCTGGCAAGTGAGTGGCAACCCCTTCTCAGCCAATCCTGGCGCTGCTGGCAGCGCCAGGATTGACTGAGGGCACGGTTACTCTCCGCCCGCCTGCCCATTAGGAAACCGTGGTTTGAGCCTTTGCTCAACCCTCGCTCTCCTAATGGGCATACGCAAGCCAGTGCAAACACAAGTGCGCATGACTGGGCACGGTGCAAAAATTCGCCACCCTTCCCCACTCATGCGCACTTGTGCTGCTGCCTGCCCCAGACAATGCCTGTCAGTCAACATGACGCTGGACCGCCCACCCCCTTCAGACTCTGAAGGAGGTGGGCGGTCCGACGTCATGCTGACTGACCTGCATTGTCAGTTCTCCCTCGGCGTCTCTGAACTTAAGTAAACTGAGAGTTTACTTAAGTTCAGAGACGCCGAAGGAGCTGCAGGCGTGGGTGGCTGGTGGGGCAACGCCCCAGCGCCCTAATGGATGCACCGCCCCTGCTCTCTTGTGTTCTAGTGCCCGAGGTGAACTGATTTAATAAACCGGTTTAATCTCCTGGACTTTGAGTACCGGCTTCCTTTCTCACATTGGAGTTCGGGAAGGTATTTTGATATTCAAATGCCATTCACAGTTTGCTTTCACTCACCACAGCATGGGGCAATGGGTCAGCCAACTTCAGCCATTGGCTCTCACAGTGTCTGATGGCGCTAACTACAGGCTTTCCCTAGACTAATTTATAGAGTTTAGTAATTACAAACAAAGGTGTTTACACTGAGCAGAGAAAATACCATTTGTGCAGATCATCTAATTATGTGGGCCTTGTGATTGTGGCCCCATTATTCCTCTGTAAAATTATTGTTGCAAGAAATAGCGAAGGTGTAAATACTTTCTCAAATTAGACTTTCAGATGCTGAGAAACGATAAATGTCCCCTTTGCACTAAGGTTTCCAATTTTTATTTGTACATTACTCATCAAGTTTCATGTTTTACTAGAAGAGCGATGCCGGCTACGGAGAACCACGCCTCCGAGTAGCCACAGGTGACGCTGCCCCGCCCCCAGCAATAGAGAATCGGAGTTTGGCGTTTGAGGGAATGCGTGATGCAAGCACTGTGAGCTTGGGGGGAAAATACAGGAAAAAGCTCGGAAAAGCATGGAGCTCCCGCTGGCCGCTTCTGGCCAGCGGGCTGTTGTACGGCGTGCGGATTTCACCGTAGGGGTCCTGGGTGTCTTTTTGTGAACGTCGGAGATGCCGGCATCGGCCATCATGAGGCGTTGGTGTCGGAAGTAGGCGCCAGGGATCAACTCTCAGGTGGAAGACGCCAGGGCTCCAGATCATCAGGAACGCCGGGAGCGCCAGGAATACTAGTGGAAGTGCTGAGGAGGCTGAAGAGGCACAGAGGCACAGAGCTGGGAGTAGGTGGAAGGAGGTGGGAGGAAACTCTCTCCGGTGTGTACAACTGCTGAAAGTAGCCTTAACATACGAGGTTTTGTTGAAACTTGGGAACAGCTTGTGCAGTTAGGGGGGCACCCGGACAGATCTGATGGGGAAAAATAGAAGGCGGTTAAAATGGGTAAGCATCTGAAACACTCAAGCACGGTAGCCAAGGTTGACTCAGCGGCCAGGCTGAAAGCTAAAACTCGTTTAGCCCAGGCAAAGGCAACTGCACTGGTAGCTAGAATGGAACACAGCATCAATCCTCGTGGCTCAGATGTTAGTTTCGAAAGTTCAGAAGAAGAGCTGCCCCGCTCTCTGTCTCCGGAACAGGTAGAAGGAGAGATACCAGCTGCACAGAATTTGACAGAGGTTCCATCATTGTCGGCTAAGGAACAACAAGATGCTCTAATAACTGGAGGGCATACAAATGAACTAAAGGGTGCCAAGGACTTTCCTCTGTTCCTGAAAAAAGCATCTTTACCAGCTCCTCCTAAAATTATTACAAAAGTACCAGATGTGCCAGGGGATTCGCTAAAGGGCTCCTTACAAGGCCTGATATCATTACAACGTGCCCACATGCCTGGACAAGCTCCATCACCTTCTCCTTCCCCAAAAAAGGGTCCAGCAGTACAAGACCAGGATGGTTCGACAGAATTGCCAGCTGTGGCAGCAGGGAAGGCACACAGTCAGACCCAGTTAGTGATGTCTTCTCTTGAAGTGAATAAGACGCCAACAAGAGAGGCGCAAAATCTACTACAGCTACAGGATCCGGTCCAGCCTCAGTCTCGGCCTCGATCCCAGGCTTGGCCACAGGGGGAACTACTGGTTGAAACCGGCATGGAAATTGAGAATTCGCCTGCTGGGTACTTGCAGCCGGATTGGATGGCATCACAACTCAGCCGCAGTATTGCGGCAGAAGGGCCTTTTTGATGAAACAGATGGACATAAGAGATATGTTGAACCTTATTTTGGAGGAGATCCTGGAAATGAAAAAATCACAAGAGCTTGAGGTTGTCTTCCTCCATCAGCGGTTAGGCAAAATTGAAGAGGCAGTGGCATGTTTCCCAATCAAACTGCAGGAAGCCGAAACAAGAATTATGCTGCTAGGAGATCAGATGTGCGATAGCCTGGGGAAGGTGAACGAAGCAGCAAAAAATAAAAACTCTCTGGAGAACAAACTAGAGGAACTTGAGAATCTTTCCGAAGATCAAATCTTCGAATAGTCGGGGTCCCAGAAGGGTTCGAGGGATCTCAAACTCTCCAATGGGTCGACACGTTTATTAAACAAAAGGTTCTTCCAGAATTTGACCGAGATTTAACCATCACAAGGGCACATCGAGTTCCCACTCATCCTTTCCCGAACTCAAAGATACCACGAACAATTTTGTTGAATTTTGCTGACTTCCTTGTTAAGGAGCGAGTCTTGGCGAAGGCGATACAGCAAAGTCAGTTTTCTATAAATTAAACTTCTCAATGCCGAATATTTTCTGACATGACCGCTATGGCAGCACGTAGGCGAAAGGAGTTTGTAAAGTTGTTATATTTGTTTAAAGCTCAGGGTGCCCAAGCCTCAATAGCGCAACAATCAACGCTCTGTGTGTTGGTGAAGAGAAAGTTCCATCTTTTCTCAAATTTAGAAGATGTCCAGAGCTTATTGAAAGGAATTTCTTCTGAAAGTTGAAAATGGATTTGTATAAAAGAAAGTTCAAGCTTCTTTTTTGCTGGTGGTAGCAGGGTCACCTAGGGTGTTGTTCCATGACACCCATTAGGTCAGTAGGGAGGGTTGAAATGTGGCTAGTGGGGTTTTTCACATTTCTGTGGGGGGGGTTTCTTCTTCCCGGGGAGGGTGGTGGTGTCTGTTGGGGGGACTATTAGCAGCAAAAAGAGCAGTAGCAAAAGGAACAAAGAGTGGAGAAAACAGTAGTTTGTATCTGAGTAAAAAAACAAGCTTATTTAGGAAATAGAAATCGCTAGCAAATGTAGTATTATGTCAGTCAATGTTAATGGCAATCTTAACAAACAAAAATATGGTGGGCTTATTAGGTGGCTTGCCTCTTTTAATCCTCATGTCTTATTATTTCAAGAAACACATCTAAAATCTAATTCACCTAAGCTGTATTTATTGAGGGTATTTTCTGATGCTTTTTTCACGTCAGCAGGGCTAGCTATGAGAGGGGTCGCTATCTATTTTTCTAGAAACTTGCCGTGGGAATTTGAACAAGTTCGCAGGGATCCTCAGGGGAGATGGCTATGGGTGGTGGCGAAATTGAATGGGAAGAGTTTACATTTTGTGAACTACTATGGCCCAGTTACGGATGACGCCTCGGGGTTGGTTAAGATCAATGAGCTGTTAAGGGGTGTCCCTGGGCAGAAAATTATCGGGGGAAATTTTAATTGTATACAGGATCTAAAGAAGAATACCTCAAATAAAAAACAATTGAAACCAAATTCAAAAAATATGTTTGAAGTAGTTATCAGGCATGACTACCAACTAATAGATCCTTGGCGGGAAGCCGACAAAAATAGCTACACGTCATTCTCGACGATATCAGACAGCATCCCGAATTGATTTATTTATTTATTTATTTATTTTTAACATCGAGATCCCTTCATATCCTAAAGGCAGATATCGGGGCCAACCCCTTCTCAGATCATTCACATATTGGGCTTGAACTCGAGATCGGCGAAGAGAGAAGGGAGCGATCCAGGTGGCAGATGGATCGCCTCCTTCTCCAAGATCAAAAATGGGTTGAGGGTTTTAGAATATGGATTTTGGATTACTTTAAGATCAATGAGGAGACAGCGGAACCCTTTGTGGTTTGGGGGGGTGGGGTTAAGGCCACAGCTCGAGGACAGATTTCCTTTTCAGCCGCCCAGTCAAGAGTTTGTCGGGCTAAAATAGCTGAACTGCAAGGGGCTGTGGAAAGGGCACAGGCTCAGAGGATTCTGTCCCGTCCACATCAGCTGGAAAGTGCCAGAAAGGCCCTGCGAGATTTCTTTGTTTTAGAAGAGATTAGTAGCTCCCGATCCTACCAACAAAAGGTTTACGAGAATAGTCAGATGGTTGGTAAACTGCTAGCCTGCTCTACAAAAACTAGACAAGAAGCGGCTTTAGTCACGAAGTTGATTGACCCCAAGACCAGAGTAGAAGTAACAAATAGTGATGAGATTCCACAGATTTTTTGGAACATTTCCAGCAGCTCTACACCACGGAATACCTGGTGGGGGAAGATACTATTCAGGAATACTTCGATAATGTAAATCTCCCTAGATTGTCTGATCCTTTGATAGACCAGTTAAAATCAGATCCAGAAAGTTCAGAGATTTTGGCGGCCATAAAATCTACAGCTGGAGCCAAAGCGTGTGGGGATAACAGGTTTCCTATAGAATTTTATAAGGCTTTCTCAGAGGAATTGATTCCACCTCTGAGAACTTTTTAATTCTATTAAAAACGGCGGCCGGGTCCCTTTGTTTTTTAAAGAGGCAATTGTTGTCTGCTTCGTAAAAAAGGTTAAGAACCGAAATGATGTTAATTCCTATAGGCCCATTTGCTTCCACAACGCAGATTATAAGATCTTAATGAAGGTTTGGGCGCAGTGGTTTTTATGTATGTATGTATGTAAAAATATTTATAGAGCGCACTGCAACCCCACGGGCATCCTGGCGCTATAGACCTAATGAAGGGAGGGAAGAGGATGGGGAAAGGCAGAGAATAAAAAATTAGGCTCTAGGGAACAGCCAGGTCTTAAGCAGTCCACGGAATTGCGTCAAATCATGAACCTGTCGTAGTTCCGGGGGGAGACCATTCCAAAGTCGAGCAGCCGCATAGCTAAAAGCTCTGCCTCCCAAAGTAGCTCTCTTTATCTTGGGAATCAGGGCCAGCCTAGCTGAGGAAGAGCGCAGAATGTGCGAGGGGGCATACCATCTAAAGCGACTTTGCAATGGTATAGGGCCAAGGCCATGAAAAGCTTTAAAGGCTATACACAGGGATTTAAACATAATCCTCTGTTGCACAGGCAGCCAGTGGAGCTCAGCCAGAGCTTTGGTGCTGGATGAGTAGCGTGGTCTTTGAAGGGCTAGTTTTGCGGCAGCTGCTTGGATACGTTGAAGCCTCCGAATCAGGTAAACTGGGGAAGCAAGCAACAAGGCGTTACAATAATCCAGACGACTAAGAATGGTGCATCGGATTACTGTACCTCGCACATGGGGAGGAAGAAGAGGTAGGATCCTGCGTAAGCCTCTCATAATCAAATAACAATTCGAGACAACCTTGTTGACATGCGATTCAAGACTTAGCTTCTCATCGAAACAAACCCCCAGATTACGTACAGTCTTTACAGGGACCAGGGGGGTGTCCAAAGGAAGAGGCCAGAAATTAAGAGGCAGGACTGGCGATACCCTACCCACTGCACAGTGTAAAAACTCGGTTTTGGCACCATTAAATTGCAGAGCATTATTTCTCAGCCACGTCGTCATTTCCAGCATACAATTATGGAAGGTGGGCAGAGAATCTGCCTGATCACCTTCCAGGGAAATGATTAGTTGCGTATCGTCGGCATAGTTGACGGCCGTAATGTTGCAAGATTTAATGATTTGTAACAACGGGCGCATGTAAACATTAAACGGTATCGGGCTGATAGAGGAGCCCTGCGGGACACCCTGTTTGTTAGGCGAGAAATCTGACTGATAAGGAGGCAGAAAAACCGCCTGCCGTCTATCCGACAGATAGGAACATAGCCATTTTAGGGCCGAGCCAGTGATCCCCACCTCTTCGAGCCGATGTAAAAGAATATTATGGCTAACAGTATCGAATGCGGCGGATAAGTCAAGTAATATCAGCGTTGCAGACTGACCCTTATCCGCTCGCATTCGCAGCTCATCCAAGGCAGTGATCAGAGCAGTCTCGGTACCAAGCCCCGGACGGAAACCAAATTGGTTCTCCTCCAATATACCTTTGCTCTCTAAGAACTCAGATAGCTCCTGGCTAACGAGGTGTTCAGCTATCTTAGCTGGATAAGGCAGCAAAGAAATAGGGCGATAGTTTCCATAACAGGTTGGATCCAGGGAAGGTTTTTTCAGAAGGGGAGATACCAACGCATCCTTCCAGTTGGCCGGGACCTCACCACTAGTCAATGACTGATTGGTAATCAGGTGGAGGTGCGGAAAAGTTTCTGACCCCAATTCCTTCCAGAGTTTATGCGGAATAGGGTCAAGGGGAGACCCCGAGCAGACTTCCCTGGCCACATTGGAAAAGTCCTCCCAAGAAGGGCACATCCAGTGATCCAAACGAGGTCCTGCTGTTACCTCCTCGTTTAGTCTGAGAGTTGAATGATTCGGTGGCTCCACTGTTGGTAGGCCTACATCAGTTTTGCAGCCAGTAATAGGATCATACTGCAGGCCCTCAAGGATCCCCTTGATCTTATTGTGAAAAAAGGCTGCCAGCCCATCACACAAATCCTGCGAGGGAGAGATCTTATTGGCCAAACATTCTGGATTAGCAAGACCTCTCAGAATGTTGAAGACACACTTAGCACTATTCGGGGAGTTTTGAATGAGGTCCGCAAAGTAAAGCGCCTTAGCAGATACAATAGCGCACTTATATCTGCCCAGCAGGTTCCGCCAAGTAATCCTATCACTGGCTAGATAGTGACGTCGCCATTGCCTCTCGGCATGTTTGCACTGAATTTTAAAAGCCCTTAGTTCCTCTGAGAACCAGGGGGCCGAAGGGGTAACTCTTTTCCTGAGCTGTTTCATTGGAGCGATCTGATTTACCGTGTTCTTAATGTAACTGCAAAGCTCCTCAAAGTTAGTGTCAACCGACTGCCCTGGGACAGGGAGAGGGGCCGCATTAAACAGAGAGGTAACCTGCGCTCTCCTTCGTAAGGCTTTCCAATCCCTGCTCAAAACACTGTTACTACCTTTAAACAGCGTGGGTCTGCTCTTAGGAATTGCCAGAATTCTGAAACTGATCAAATGATGATCAGACCAGTCCATAGGGAGGATATTATCGAGAGTCGCTACATTCTCAGCCGCAAATAAAAGTTCAAGGGCATGTCCTGCCGAGTGTGTCGCCTCCAGCACGTGTTGTACTAGATTGAGATTAGCACAGGATTGAATAATGTTGTTATATGCCGTTTTCATCGTAGCGTTAGGCCAAAGATTAAAATCTCCCAAAATCAACAAACTGTGATGAGTGAGTGCCAGATTGCCAATCACATCCAGTAATTGCTGCTGTGTCAGTTCACTCACAGTCCCCGGAGGTCTATAACAAAGGATTCCTGTCAGGACATTGCCAGACTTATCCCTCAGCGTGAAGCCCAAGGTCTCACACTGAGAGATCTCGTCAATGTCCAGAGGTACAAAATCCCAAATTTCTTTGAAGATAATACCGGTACCACCACCCCTGCTAATAGATCTAGGTTTGTGGAAGGCTTTAAACCCAGTTGGGCAGGCAGCGCCAAGTTCCCCATCAAGACCAGGCGCCAACCAGGTTTCCGTCATAAACAGAACATCACATCTATGCTCATCAATTAACAACTGAATTTCTGTTGAATGCTGGGGGAGAGACCTAACGTTTAAAAGTCCGCATTTCAGTCCCTCTTCTCCAGCAGAGCAACCAGGAATCCCTAGTTCGTGTCCCCTTGACAATGCTTCCGGAGTCAAAGCACAGGTATTCAGTTGGAGTAACTGTATCCGGGTGTAGCAGAGTCGCACATTAGGAGGCCTCACACAGGGTGGGGACTTGTTGACAGCATAGTATGGCACAGTCGGCACGCCCGAGGCGCGGACGGGCGCAGACGGGCTTGCCTTTGGCGCGCCTTCGGCGCGCCCGCTGCGCGGTCGCTTCATGATGACGTTTAAGTAGGCACACAAGACTGGAGCGCTAACCGCCTAGCGAAAAACGCGCTAGTTCCGGTCAAGCTCGAGTGTGCAATTAGATGTCAAAAATAGCTTTAGTGCAAAAGAGCAGAAAGAGCAGCAAGTATTTTTAAAAAGCAGTGTGAGTCAGTTTAAAATCAGGCACAGGTAAAAGCACACAGTTCCCAATTTGATACTCCACACCCCCAAAGCGTCACTCCCCTCAATGTCGATTAGAGCGCGGACGCACAAGAATGACGTTTAAGTAGGCGCCAGGCACACAAGACTGGAGCGCTAACCGCCTAGCGAAAAACGCGCTAGTTCCGGTCAAGCTCGAGTGTGCAATTAGATGTCAAAAATAGCTTTAGTGCAAAAGAGCAGAAACAGCAGCAAGTATTTTTAAAAAGCAGTGTGAGCAATTATCTGCTGCACAGGAATGCTTCACAAAGATCAGACCGGCTTTATAGCAGGAAGATATATGGCAGCAAATACTGAATTTTTAATACAAGCGTTGGATTATTGTAATACCAACACATCCCCGGCCTGTATCATGATGGTCGATGCGGAAAAAGCTTTCGACCTGGTGAACTGGAACATTTTGTTTTTTGCCCTCGATAGATTCGGTATTCCTCCCCAGGTTATTTTAAAGCTTCGAAATATTTATCAGGGGGCACAGGCTCAGGTGGTAATAAATGCAAAACGGACTGGTAAAGTAAAAATAAATCGGGGAACAAGACAAGGATGTCCGCTTTCCCCTTTGCTCTTTACCTTTTTTATAGAACAATTAGCCATTAGAATCTGAAACAAAATAGTAATTAATGCTCCAATTTTGGGTATGGCCAAATTAAAGCTATTCGCGGACGACATTATTTTATTTCTGAAGCCTAATAGTCAGAATTTGGAATTGGCGAGGAGGGAATTTAGCAAATTTGAGTTAATTGGGGGCTACAAAATAAATCAAAACAAAACAGAAGTTCTTGTTTTGGATACAGATCTACATTTTCTCCAAGCTAACCTTAAGTTGCAAGCCGCAAAGTCTGACCCTATAAGATATTTGGGGATTTATGTTACTAACCAATATCAACAGTTATTTAATCTGAATTATGTAAGAATGCTAGGTAAAATCAAGAAATTGTTAGAGCAGAGGCTTTTTTTCCCTCTGACTCTAGTGGGACGAGTATCTCTTATTAAGATGTCTATACTTCGGCTACTCACTTTTCTTTTTATTAACATACTCATTAAAATGAATATGGACTTTTTTAAAGAGTTGGAAACTATGATCATACAGTTTGTCTGGGGGAAAAAGGTGACAACGGTCAAGCTTTCATTACTACAATTAACTATTGAACAGGGAGGGCTGGCTTTACCGCATATACGAACTTACTGCGATGCAGCTTTTTTAGACTTACTAGCTTGTTTATTGGTTTCCAATTGGTTAAAAGATAATTTCTTTGTGGATAAAATGGTGCAGGAAGCCGGTTCTCAGATCCCGATATTTTTAAAAACCTCCAAACTTCCGAAAAAACAAGATATAAGACGTTGAAGGACTATTCCACCAGACTTCAATCCCTTTTTTAAGGCGTCGGGCTCCTCTGGGCTTTATTACTTAAAATTGAGGGAATGTAGGAACCTTGACCTTCAAATTCAATCATGCCGTTTGAAAAATTTGGAGGGCTGTGGGCTAGAAGAGCTATGATATTTTTTCATCCAGGATAGGGTAATTACGAAGCAGGAGGTGGTGTTAGGGAGTGAAGATCAGAGGAAGCCAGATTTCTTTGAGTATTTACAAATTGTCTATTTTCTAAATAAAATTAATTTTTCTTTCGATACGCCGAATAAACTGGTTACAGCCCTTTTTGGGCCGAAGTTAAGTGGAGTAGGGAATTGGTATCATTTGCTACGCAAACAAGGCCAACTCCTATTGATAGAGAACCACTTGGAAAGGGTGACCCGTGAAGCGCAATGCACCTTTTCTAATAATGAATGGGAAGCTATATGTTGGCGAGGGAGTAAGGCTGTGAGAGCAGCCAATTTCAAAAGAATGGCCTTCTTATCCCGACGGCTGGCATACTTTACTCCGAAAGCTCTCAATAAAAGGTACCCGGAAGTTGAAAATAGATGCTTTCGATGCCAGGCGGATGGGGAGGGGGGCTGGCTACATATTTTTTTTACATGTCCAGGGTTGGGGCCTTTTTAGGGGGAGATTTAAATTTGGCATTCAAAAAGAGGATATTGCCCAAGGCCGAGGTGGCCCTGTTTGGAATTTGTAAAGACAGGACGAATTTGAGGAAAACCGAAGAAATGTTGCTTTCTATTGCCTCCTTGGTAGCCCGCTCCCTAATTCTTCAGAATTGGAGGTCTAGGGAAGTTCCCACTTACGACAAATGGTTTAATAAAATTAAACGGACGCGGCCTTATGAAGAAGCCTACGTGAGCTGTGTGGGAGCCTCCAAGAAGTATAATGAAAACTGGAAGGTTTTAAGTAATATGGAAAATCAGATAGATGAATAGCACTACCATAAACAAGAAGTTTAGCTGTTGTACTATCATTTTTAAATATTTGGTAGAATGGAATATCTTTTTAATAGTTTGGAGGCAATTGTCCGGATCATTCAAGCATCTTAACCTATCAGTTTTGCACTTTCGCACTTGCACTTTAGTACTGTGGCACTTTATAATTTTTTCATTACTTAACTGCACTTTTTCTACCCAGCTTCCAAAACAGCTAGGTAGCTATATATGATAGCTTTGTTTAAAGCGGTTTCTCTGCCTTTATTAGTTATTGGTTGTAATTTGGAAAGATTAATGAATAGATTTTAGTCAATTTTTAACCCATTTTTTCCTGTTAATGTTTCTTCATATGTCATTTCAATGTTCTTGATGCTCTGCTAAATAAAAAATAAAAAACAGTTTTATGTTTTATTGAGCCAAGTTTTATTTTCAGTTCCAAATATGTCATTGTTTGTTGTAGAGAGCCGCCCTTAAATGCAGTGGAAGGGGCTCCTGTTTGTAGTTGCTGTCTGGGCATGGCAGATCGCCTGAGAGAAAGAGCGTGATGATTCTGGCACAGTGATAGAAGCAGGAGGTTCAGAACTTCAAACAAAACTCTCGCTTGTTTCAACTCCTGATATGTTTGAAATCCTAAAACTTGCTCTAGTTTTGTTAGCTCTCTCTCTGTATCACTTTAACTGTTGCCTTCAGTTTCAGGGCAGAAAAGCATATAAAATTGAGTTTTTGTGGTTGCGGTCTAGATTGATGGAGAAAAGAAAAGCGAATGGGATATGTTTTGACGCCATAGGATTTCAGTGAGTTGAAAAGAAATTGTTCTGACTGGATTTTAACAAAACTTCTATCCATTTGTAAACTTAATTCAGAAGTAACATTAATAACTTTAAGAAACACTCCTATGCAGCGTTTTCCATTTCCATTTGCAGTCCTTCGAATCATACATTTCAGTGTGACGGGAAAATTGTTCGTGTCTTCACTCTTTGGTAGGATAGTGATATCCTAGACTGTAGAGATGAAGGCTGAGTGCCACGAGGACTGCACAGTGCTATTTTAAGATGAGTTGCGACAGCTCGTGACGTGCTACTTGCCTAGAGCGCCTTTACTGCAACTATCTTACAATAGACAGACTTATTAGGAACACCGGTCAGCCAATGCTTACTGACTGGTGTCTTAAGGTGTGCTATAAATAACGCCTGCAAAGTCCTAACCAAGGCTATTGTATTGTAAGGCTGCTGTAAATGTATTTTGGCAACAAGAACTGACAGAATCAAACCTTTCTCCATGAGTCGCACCATGTTCCCCTGGCCTTACATTTCATCTTGTTTGTATGTGTTGCACAACCCATTTCCAAGAAAGAGAGCAAGGTTCGACTGAATGAATTCATGTAGCTTGTAGCTGGACTATGCCGTGATCACATAGGGGAATTGTAATATATGACCTTTTTTTTCTTTTGCACAATTATTTGGACAAACTTTGTGCGCATGGTTCAATGTCGGGAAAGGCAACACATTATTGAGAGTTGTCTGATTCTTTAGAAGGGCTTATGCTGTTGACCCGTGGATTTAAACTCACACCAGGTCATGCTTACAAGAATCCACTCCAGTTGCTACTGCACCCCCTCCACCCACCCTCAAAATAGCTTTCTTCAAGGGAAATGTAATACATATTTTCATTTATATCTCCCTTTGAATTATAACTGTGCTGCCTGTCCTTTTCACCACTCCTCGTGAGTGAATCAGGCCTAATGTTTATTGCTGTCATCAGCATCTGGCAGAGACAATTTGGTGAACGCAGAAGCCATCTTGAAAAGAAGGCTTCCCCAACTAAAAGCAGCACACTCCAGGTGATAAACTATTGCTTGATGTAAGAAAGTAAAATCCCTATATTTGTTAGGTGTTATTTTTCAACTTCATAATTTTTTTATGTTTTGTTCTAGCCATTTACCAAATTGCAAATTGGGTTTCCAACCCAGTTCTGATTTGATATATGGAATGGGCGTGTTTAGGGTGTCCCTTCCAAATATTGAAGCAGAATGGTATGTATTAATATTTTGTGTCTGGCATTTGGTCCCAAAACATTAATACTTTACGGACAACAGAAGTGTAGTGGTAATGCTTTCGCAAATAGGAGAATGTTAATAAAAAAAAAATTAAGAGTAGACAGAGGTTCCATGAACAACGGCATACTCAAAAAATGTAAAACTTTTCATTTTTTTTTTTAATTATTATTTGAAACACATTCTGTTTTCCTTTAAGAAAACGGGTTGCTTATTCTTTTTAAAATGCTTTTTTTGAAAGCAGTCACCAACATGGTGGTGTGTTGACCTCAGCAGGCCGCCATCCCTGTTTTGGCTGCGATTCCTGGTATGTCTCAAATTGGGACTTACCTCATTAATGTTTGAGGTAGAATAATTGGCAACCCACTAGCAATTGTTGCTTTGCGAACTGACATAATACATACGTTGGTTCGCAAAATAGCACTCACGTCGCAAAAATACTGGTTGTAAATTGTGATCTGTATTTTGCAACCAGAGTTTAGTGCACCTAGGCCTGTGTTTTTGCACTTGGATGTGATTTGGGGCCTGATGTACAACGCTTTTTAGCGTGCGCAAACGGGTCTTAGACCCATTTGTGCATGTTAAAAAGCATGGGCCCATGTAAAAACAGTATTTTGCGACTCGCAAATAACTTGCGACTTGCAAAATACTATTTTGCGACTCGCTATTAGGAAGGGGCGTTCCCTTCCTAATAGCGACCGCAAAGCTATGTACCAATGTTTTGTGACCGCAATTGCGAGTCGCGAATGCGACGCAAGTTGTGAGATGCTATTTGGCAGGTCGTACATCTGGCCCTTAATCTCTTGAATGGTTTCCACACTCCTAAATTTGCACCTCATTGTAATTTTGCATCTTAAAGTTATTCTTCTCGTACATGTGTTTAATTGTGCTCCTAAATGTAATACAGCAAACATGTTTACTTTGTAACAAGGGTCATTTTGCACCTAAAAGTGAATTGCACACAGGTGCTTTTTGTTCCTAAATGTTTTTCAGACATGTTGCACTAAAAGTGAATTTGCACCTCTGAGTCCTTCACACACTTTGGGCATACCCATTGATTGAGACAGTTGTTGTCCTATACTGAATCTGGTCTCAAGTATACACATTTTGCACATGATTATTTTGGCCACCAAACCTAAAGCAAAAAGAGTGTCATATCATATCGGACTCTGGGTGAATATTACAAGTTTTCATAGAACCTGTTCCTCTCTAGTCTATCTAAAATTACCCTTGGATACTGCATTTAACAAGCTCTGATGGATAACCTGGAAACCTTAATCAGTGACCGATAGCATATCCTTTGACTAGGTTCCATTAACACTAGCCTACTCTTTTATTACTTCACTAAGAGCATACACTCCTTCGACTGGAGCACTGTGCATTTTCTTCTTAGATGCAAAGAACACAAACCTTCTTTGTGGGGAAAACTTACTACCCCAGTTTACTGTAACAAGAAGTGTGAGTCTACAAAATAACTTGTATGAAAAGGGGATGGTCGTAATCCAATCATAAACATCAACCTCCTTTTCTCATCCACATTGATGCTATGAGAGCCCTACAGGTTAGACAATGGCTATGAATTTTAACACGGATACAATGCCTACCACCTCTGCTGACTTTGACTCTTGGGGAATGAAATCACAAAGATTAATGCAAGCTTAAATCAAAGTTGTCTAGAACATAACCTGGAACAAAGTTAGTACTACACTGATAAAGACCGAAATTTGGTCAAGAGCCTGACTCAAAACCTTTCTATAAGCCTCCTCTTTAAAGCAACCTCTTGGTCCAGTCCAGCTTCACCGAAATATCACACAAACTGTCACTCAAGAACTGAATCACTTGTAGAGACATAATGTACATGAGGTGTGATTACTCGCCTCATAATTACTGCCACTTACTACTCGCAAGAGCAAATATCACTTATTGATTTTCCAAAATGAACTTTCTGACAGCAAATTGAAGTTGAATCAATGACATGAGGTGACAGTGTGTACACCACTTTGTTGATTTTTCTTTTATAACTATTCGTTGTGCAACTGGTTTCTTTTGCCTTCTATGTCTGTGTCCTGTTTTATTTCCCGAACTTGCGGTCCTGGTGCGATGGTTCTGATCCCTTTGTACTTTGTTTTTTTGTTCCCTTTGTTTTCCTAATTTTGTTGATTTTTATATAGGGATAGGAAACCAAAAGCAGACCTGGCAAAAATGTTCAAACCAGACCCGTGCATGCCTACCTCACCCTCATGCTCTCTCTTATCCTTCTTTTCGATCCCTCTTTTGCGCCTGCTCCAATAAACTCTTGGGAGCTGCAGAGTGTCTTTGAAGGCGTAGAGGATTAATATACCCATCTACAATTAACCAGAGTTAAATCTCCGGACTCTGGCGTGTCTCCAGTAGAGATTTATGCACCATATAAAAATTGCCCAACTCCTCACTTATTTAGCCGGAAACGAAGAAGTAAAGCAAAACATAAGGGTATTGCCCCAATACGTAAGGGAAACAACAATGGTAGTTCTTCCTAAACAAGGTGTTGTATGAAAAACAGCTAGATACATTATGTTCTGACTGCCTGTTCTTGGGAGGATGGCCTATGATTAGGTGCACCAAACAGGGCTGCCTGCTGCGCCTATACTATATGCCCTCACCATGGAACCACTCGTTTGCATATTCAAAAATAGATAACCTGAATGGGGCATACATGTGAAGAACAGATGGCATATAGTATCACTCTACGCAGATGATGCACTCGTACACTTATGAGATGCGAACATAAGCAGAACAGGACTGAGAGCCACACTAAACTAATTTGGCAAGATATCTGGGCTCAAGATAAATTGGGCAAAATCATGCCTCTTTCTTTTGAGACCTCTGAGGACAGGGAGCAGATATAATTACCAGCCTTCTCATTTGAATTGAAGTTGGAAACATTTAAATATATGGGTATAAATATACACCACCCTGGGGGAAGAACTAATTGCTGGTAATTTGGGCCGTATCGGCAACATAACAGTGAAACACTTCTGGCCCTGGCTTTCCTCCTCCTCAGCCGGCAGAGTAGTGCCAGCCAAAATAATCGAACTTCCCAGAATACGGTCACTCCTTGTGGCATTGCAAACGCTATTGAAAAGGAAATTCTTAAACGAGTGGTCAATCTAACATGGGACACAGTTTGGAAGAGGGACAGCTATTCAGAAAGTGCAGAGACCTTTAGACGTGGATGGACTAGGCGCTCCAAATGATGAAACTTGCTGCTTTGTAGGTGAGTTACATAGGCAGATGAGATGGATTGCAGTTAGAAACGACCCAGAGAAAAATTCTGTATAAGCGATTATACATACAGGCACACACAGGAGTTACTAGTGACATAAAGCCATTGCCTCACTTCCAAAACTAACAATAGTAGCTAAACACTGCTAGCAGAGAGATACTTGAAGAGAATGAGTGGCACAACTCCATGTTTTCCTGATTCTCCATTATGGTGCTTCCTCAAATTACGCAAGAGATGCAATAAGCGCCCATAGAGGGAGACTAGTTTGAGTGAAGTGGGAGACCTTTATGAACAAGGGTTTCTCTGTTCCTTTGTCAGTGTCTCGGAAACGCACAGAATAGGTGGGGGTCAGTTTTAGCATTTAATCTACTCATTAGGGTAGCAACACAGACATGGGGATGAAATATCCGACTTTTTGGGCCTAATGTTGACACAGGGCCATAACAAAAGGACAGTAACGCTACTTTACATCGCAGTTATCCCTGCATATTACACAGACGATATACAAAACAAGGCAACTGTGGTGTAGGTGTCGCACATCCCCTCCATTGAAGCACTGCTCTGTTAGAAATTGGTGCTCACACAATATTTTACATCGGTTGAGGCGATGTACCTAAGCGTGATTCTCACAAATACTATGGAAACCACTGCTCAAACAATATAACAAAAAAATAATGGAGCATTTTTGCACCTGTAAAAAAGACAGTCATAATATGGCACCCTGATAAGTTTAATTTCAGTCACTCAGTAGCATTTTGGTCCTTCATAACTCCTCTTGAAATCAGTAATCCAGAACTCATGGAAAGTGGCAAGTTGTTTCTTTACTCAGTCTTAGCCCCTTCAAACATGGAATACAGTTGGTTCAATCATAAAAGATACAGATGTTTCTTCCAACCTTGGACTTTTTCAAGGCTATATGGAGGAAATTATATTCCAGAAAATGATAACGAATGAAAGTAAGCATATCCACTTCAAATGTTCTGCCCAACTTGAGAAACCAACATGTTGTCAACTGTTTAGCTTCCAAAAATGTAGTAAAATTCCTACACCAATTCATAAAATGTTGCCTAATGTGTACATGAAGCGACAGGAAAGGCGATTGCGAAAGCAAAGCGGGGGTCTGGGGAGGGTGAACTAAACCGCAAAGCAGCACAGGTGGAGGGTGGAGTGAACAATAGAACTACATAGGGGAAGATGAGGGCGAACAAAAGCAACACTGGGGAGGGTGGGGAGTGGATGGCGATACAACATTGGGAAGGGTGGTGAAGAAATGCCAAGCAACATTGGAGGGAGATGCTAAAGCAACAAGGGGAGGGCTGGAGAGGACATGAAAGCATCCGGGGCAAGGCGGTAGTGAAAGCAACACAGGTTGAAGGAAAGCAATGAACAGGGCACGGGTGGAGGATGCAATGCCGAGACTCACACATGTGTTCACAAGAAGGAGGGCAGGGAGACGCAGTCGGGCAACAGAGAGAAACATGGTGTGCTAGGGGGAAACTTGCATGAGGGAGACTTCTCAAAAACACACACAATCTAAAGAGCTGCTTCATACAAATGAAAAAATAGTGCTTGAAAAGCAAGCAGTGATGCCAGTCCAGCAAAGATTGTTAAGAGGCTATGCTCCATGGAAGGGACAAACACAAGATTAACCAGCTGGGACACAATTAAGAAGCAGGTGAGTGCCATGGAAAGCCAACCAATAGTAAGCAATTGGCAGCCCCAAGCCCCCTTATGTTCTTGGTTAGCTGCAATATGTCTTGCAATCAATTCTCAGCACCCACTTTCTTCTCAGTGATCAGCAGATGTATGATGTGCAGTTTATCTTGGAGTGGCAACGGTGCGGTTAAGTTAAAAAAAATTTTTTTTAAAGAAGGAAGGTTCTACTATTAGCTATTCACAAATTCAGCAGTTCGCAAATAATTTTGTAACTTGCCCACATAAAGTTTTAGAGTCCTAAAGTGAAATAACACAACACCTTGAATTTAACAGTTTGTTTGGCTGTGTTGGTATAGCTGATCCTTTTTGGTTACATACTGTCCCCCAGCTCAAACTATAAATGACGCCAAAAGAGATTGGAACGCGTTTATGGCAGCGTGGGCATAATCCGTTATACCTGTGATATAGAAATGGCCATCGCGAATTCCCAAAATCTTACAGAACTGCATTACTCTTGCAAAAGCTCAATGTGGTTGACGAGGCAGTAGCACTAACTATCGATGCTTGTTGAAATGAAGTTAGTCATTTATTTAAGCAAGTAATCAAATATTGTAGATATGTATTGAAAGTGCTGTGAATGACTTAATGAATGCTTGCTGATGGTTGTGTAAGTGGCCTCCCTATCGCACCTTGCTTGGTCTTTCCTAAGAAAAGGTGGAGACTGAACTTCGACTACCTGTTCTGTGCCTTATTTTTCTGGTGATGGTGGGGCGAGGGCTAGGACTGAGATCTGACTACCACCCCACAGCATAATAGCCATCCTTGAAACATTGTGAGCATTCTTGTTGTTATGGATGTCGCAAAATTGTGGCCTTTTTCAAACTATTGTGGGCAATTTTGGCATTATGATGACCATCTATAGCATGTGATAGTAATAAATGGATATCCGAGGCAGAATATATCCATGTGATTCAGCTGTTCATGTAGAACTATGATAAGAGTCACAGGCTAATGTATTGGAAAAATCATGTGTTTGCCTTTTAAAACCTGGAATTTCAAGACAAAATGTGTTTTTTATGTAAAGGTCAAACAATTTTTAGGTACAATTGTTTATTTATCCAGAATGCAAAGGGTGTATTTGATCTCAGAATAATTTATTCCGCTGAGTATGCTTGAAGGTATTTGAATGGTAATTGATGCTAAACTGGGAAGACCTATTTCTTGAATTATATCATTGTTGCCACAGGCCATTTGCTTTTTTGGATGCCACTTAATTAGTCATGAGTATGCATTTCATATTGACAAAGTCAGGCTAATATTACCTGATGTAGCCACTGTTGTAACAATGTCAAATGTTAATAAATTAGTTTGGTTTTCAGTGAATTAAAGTAGCTGTCAGTGTAGATAAATTGGACGTCCCTGATCTAGGTATTTAGAAAGATGTTTCCATTAGTAATTGAAACAGAAGAATATTTGGAATGCAGCAAATGAGGGGGAAGAAAATATAGAATTGGGGGACCTTGCCGGTGTGAGAATTGCTTCCCTTTTGCTCAGAAAATTAAAAAGTGGCACGTTGTGCAAGTGTTGACATGCAGGATACCAGTGGGGCATGGGAATCGCAAATAAACACGCAGAATATTTTCAAGGCAATTTTCACTTAAGCTACTCCATTTTTAATATCCCTTATATTCCTACATACAATAAGGTTTTACATTTTCTTCTAGTATCGTTTTTCAGTCTTAGTCACTCCAATATAGAATAGTTTCCCCGAGGTGTCATTGATTTGGAACGGACAACTGCTTGTAAATGCATGTATGGTTGCTGGTTAACAAGACCTAATGGAACGGTAGACTCAAACTAATGGTATGTGCCGTACATCCGCAGTACTGTTCATCATAATGAGTGCCTACAAACCTCAGTATGGTAACATGATTGGTTTCGCATGCTCGTAGTGAAGAAATATGCTACAGAGAGGCCTTTGTGGAGTAGTGTCTAAGTTACAGACATTAGAACCTCTTCACTTGTGTTCTCACCCTGACACTTGACCAAAAATTGTTGCTTCAAGGACCCTCACTGTCTTCTGGAATTGTATTGGCCCATATACACATTGCCACTCCAAATCACATCTTGGTATCTACTTTGGCCCAACAAGACTCCACACACTAACTATACCGTTCTTCGTACAGCAATTTGTTTGAGATATTCGTGCTATAAGAATGTTGTTTGTAAATCGTTCTGCTGCTCCTGGGAGAACTGGGGCATTACTGATGGGGTGAATACGAAAAGCAAAAGGGTTTATTAATAAAAACATAATCAAGTCGCAGTGTAGTGAAGAGAACATGGAAGGCTGCAACAGAAAATATTCCCCTATCACTTCGCCCTGCCTCCAAGCAGGTCCTCTATCTCTTATTATTGATTAACCCCAGCAAATGTTATTGGCATTTGCTAGAACGTTATCCTATTAGCCATAAACACGTCGGTATATAAATGCATTCTTTTAACACGGTTTTAAAAGGGATTATTGCAGATAGAAAAAACAATCTAACATTCTGAATTCGTATAAAGCTGCCTTGGGCGGTGATCTAGATAGTCCACTAACAAACCCTTTCTAATAATGTTTAAAGGTTAGTGTTTACTATGTGCTTTCTTAAGTTATTAGTATACCATCACAGGTCTCCAGGGACTTCTTCGATGATTTCAGCTCAGGTGCACAGGAAAGATATTCGAGTCTCGGGGGCATGCTGCAGGAAACCGATGTCTTCTAGAGTTTGTATTTGCATCCCAGCTACACGTTTGCAGGTTTCCTGTGTTACTCTTGCTCATAATTGTGTGGGCCTGGATGCCAAATGTCAGCTGACCCTTTTAAAACCCTTAATTAAGCTCTGGTTATTGTACGGGAATCATTTGTGTCCTCATTTTCACATATTTCAAATAGGAAAAATCCCTGCAGTACATCGCAAAGCCTCAGGAGCAATGCTCACGCGATCAGATCCGGTAAATTTTTAGTGTTGGGCAAATCAATGCATTGGTATTTGGTGTAAGAATGGCACACAGATTTATCCCTTTGTATACTTGTTGATGTTGCCCACCATATTTGGCTTGTTTATTCCCGTTAAATAAGTAGCTAACCTGAAAAGTTGGCTTTCATTTTAGACCGCACAAACATCATTCTCATACAAGGAAAATTGCATTTTTGCAAATAAAGTACCAGATAAATTATTAGGCTGGTATTATTTGTATAAAAATTAGCAGCTGTCCTAATGATATCTATAATATTATTTACAATACATTTTTTTTTTTACATGTTTTTACCCAATTCTTTTATTGTTAACAGACTTTGATATTTGTTGGAAGAAAAAATGCAGTTGTTTGTTGGCAGAGATTTCATTGCTTTGAAAGATAGTTACATACTAGTTATAGTTTGACTGGGGTGTGATCCCTAATCAAGCAGCAACCACAATCCTTGTCAGTATAAGGCACAACACAAGCAACCCCCAAATTAACCTCTGCTCAACCACCTGGTGGCTTGGCACAGAGCAGTCAAGCTTAACTTGGAGGCAATGTGAAAAGTATTTTGCAACACTTCAAACAGTAATACAGTGAAAGCACCACACAAAAAGGATCTCACACCAAGTTTGGAAAATAGAGCAAAATGTAATAAATAAAACAAGACCAAAATGACAAATATCCAATCGGTATAACTAGAGTTATGAATTTTAAAAGATTTTAGTGAAAATAACACCAAAAAGCACAAAGCCTCACCTCCAGATATCTGGTTGTGCTGGACCGGGTCAAAGTCACACTTTCAGGCCGATTGCGATGGAGTGCAGGTCTTATACCGTCACCAGGTTAGGCCAGCTTAAGCTTATCTTCTCACATTCGTGCCAAGAGTCCCGTTCGCGATGTAAGGAGCAGCGAGGAGCACTGAGAGCGTCGCAGGAGACTGTCGGCATAGTGACAAGAGCCTGCCGGTATCACGGGCAGGTGTTGCTCTGGCTTTGCGTTTGTGGTCCCCCGCTAGTGCTCGATGCTGTAGTGCTACGAGGTGGCTGCCAAAGCTTTGCATTGAATTGTGAAGCAAGTGGCGAGGTCTCCGTTTAAATGGCCCGTTCGTGGTCATGAAGAGCCCAAAAGTTTGAATTCAGCTCCCTTGGACCACACCAAGGGTTCAAACCTGAGGGGCACCACTTTGGGGGTCAGGAACCCACTGTAACTGGGTCCAGGATCTGGTGGAGGATGTTGGGGAGCCTTTTATGTCTCTGAGGCTCACATCAGGAGGCCAGATAACTTGCCCTTGGAGTCCTTCTGGTGTTGTGTGTTCAAGGATGAAGTTGCAGGTCCAGTTCTCTTCTCACCCAGGCAGCGGTTTCTTCAGAGCAGCAGTCCAGCAGAGTGGCAGTCCTTTCAGCAGCGCATCAGTTCTTCCTGGCAGAATATATACAGGTCCAGAAGTGTACTACTGCATCCTCCTGAGGTCTGAGCTGGGAGAGACGCGTTTTTTTGGAACTGCCGAATTTGCTGTTTTTGCACATTAGCTCTATCCTTATTTTAAATTGTTTTAGGGGGCTGCTTATATTACTTGGGGGAATGTTTTTAGACTTATTGTTGCTGCTAGGTGTTTGCGCTCCTGCACATGCGCTCTGATACACCCGGTTGCCATGTATGTATGTATGTATGTGCGGTCTTATATAGCGCTCAAATTACCCTTGGGCATCTCGGCGCTTGCATTGGGAACCCGTCCTGGTTTTTCCCTGTGAGATAACCCGTACTGGGCATCCCCAAGGTGAAAGCCAGGCATCCCGCCGCGGGGGGCCGTTGTGGAGATTAAGCAAGCTTGTTGCCCAGAGCTGCATAGTGTGAACTCGTGCTTAGAGTAGGCACCGAAGCGAGAATTATCGAGTCGGTGGACAATTGGGCTCCAGACCCTGCCGCGTCGGGAATCGAACCCTGGTCCCGGGTCTGACCTCTGCTTCAGGGTATGCCTCCTCTAACCAGTGAGCTACACTTCTCCACGTTCTCCATGTTAGGAAGGCGGGTAGCAGGCTAGTTGTTGAGAAAACTGACACTACCAAAAGGGAGATTGGCGCGAGCGCGCGCAGCAGCGACGCGCAGCAGACGCGCGCCAAAGGCGTGCCTACGGCAAGCCCGTCTGCGCCCTTCCGCATCCGGATCGCGTCCAACGCCAGCCATGCTGCCTGTAGCTCCCCCCAGGTTAGAATTCTTTGGACTAGAGAGCAGTTATTCGCGTTTTCAATGCCAGATTGTATAGGGCCTACATGTTTTGTACCTGGTTTAGAGGAGGATGAGGAATGTGGCCACAATGAGTTTCATTGTAGGTCTTGCACTTTTAATGTGGATGTGTTTTTTTGGAAAGGAGAGGTAGATATCTATAATCCAGTGGATACATTACTCTTACGACCCGTGTGTAGACCCAGTCCCAGGCTGCCTATTAGGGCATGCCTGATTAACTGTAGGTCTCTTCCTAAACATGCATCTGATATTTGGCTCTCGCTAAAGACCTATGATTGGGATGTAGTGTTTATTACGGAAACCTCGCTGAGAGAGAGCTCGAATCCAGACAGCTCCCTGGCCATCCCTATAGGCCATAGAATAGCTAAGGTTGATAGGACAGGTAATAGACTTGGTGGCGGCCTGCCCGTAATTATGAGGGAAGGTTGGGAAATTTCATATAAGAAAATTGAAGACATTGGACTAATAGAGGCCATGTCTTTTTGCATTAAATTTTCCACGACCTCCTCTATGGCAGGGCTCTTGGTCTATAGACCTCCAAATGCTGTGTCCGCCTACTGGCAGAAACTGTATGATTGTTTTGCCAATCTTTCCTTGAGGCATACTAATTTCACCGTCCTTGGTGACTTTAATGTCCACATGGATAATGTGAACTGCCCTTTAGCAGTTCAATTAGGAGATACCCTTAAAGGGCTAACTAAACCTGATTCAAAAGGTATTACTTCCCACTCATGCAGCTGGCCATACTTTTCTTCTTTTTACTAATGATCCCACCATTCAGGTAGAGGATCCTGGTCGGACCATTGGTTGGTCCCGTTTAGGTTTACTTGGAAGGTTTGTGACAACTATATGAGGCCTATTACAGAGGATAGGAGAGAAACTGGAGGAAGATCACACCTGAATCAATGGGCGGTGAGCTATATTACACCTCCCCTGAACTCACTGGCGATCCCAACCTCGATGCTTCTCTCTTTTTTTTTTTTTTTTTTGAAACCGTTTATTACAGAATCCAAAAGATATACAAAGATGGGCCTACAACCTTCAGGCCGGCCGCTAGCAAACAGAAGGAGCATATAATACAAACAGTAGAACACACGCTGCGGCAGAAGAGAGATCACAGGAGTTGAAAGAAGCGTTGGCAGCCACACCATCCGGACCCCACACAACGGTTTCATTTTTATATAAATAACGGCAAAAAACAAGTCCACAAGGCAACCCACAATCGGAAACAACAGCATGTGCTCCCCTAGGGGGGGTACCCTACCGATCCATAGGAATATCGAGGGGGGGGATAGGTCGGGACGGGGACTAAGTGGACTCAATGCCCAGAACCAGGAAGACAAACAGGCTAAGGAGACGGGGCCGGTGACGGATCAGGCATCAGCGGCGGGGTACAGATTCCCCCACGGTAGGCGTTCCAGGGGCCCCACACTTTCACCCATTTCCCAGGCTTACCTCTCGCAACATACACCACCTTTTCCCGAAACATACACCAATCCATGTTGTCCTTCCACGCCGAGACACTCGGTGACCTCTGGGAACCCCACAGTTGCGCAATGTCACGTTTGGCCACCATATATCCCAGATTCACCCACCACGTCTGCGGCACTGAGTAGTCGGTTGGCTCCCACACATTCAGAAGACATCTCCTCGCCTCGGGCAGCAGCGGCACATGCGTGACTGCCTGCAAAACCTCATGCACACCACGCCAGAATCGTGCCACCTCCGGGCATTCCCACAAAATATGGAGAAAGGTCCCCAAAGAACCACACCCACGCTTACACAACCCGTCCACAGCATAGCCCATACGCATCAGACTCGGCCCCGTAACATAGACCCTATGGAGTATCTTGAGCTGGACGAAGCGAAGGCGAGCCGGTATGGCCACCTCTTTCGGGGAGGCCACCGCAGACACCCAGTCCTCGTCATCCAGCTCCAATCCATCAGCCCCCCACGCCTCACGAAGGCTAGTCAGCAGTCCCGAGCGATCATTGATGAGTTTTTTATAAATTAATGAAATCGTGCCGTCCGGTACATGCCCATCTAGCACTCTATCCTCCAGAGGGGAGTACTCCGGGATGGAGGCAACGTCCGGAAATACGGAGCACAACGCATGACGGATCTGCATATACCAAAAGTACTCCCTGTCCTGCAACTGGAATTCCGTCTGCAGCACATCGAACGTTTTGAATCCCCCCCTCGTCCAGAGATCGCCCACCCTGCTGATGCCTATCATGTCCCACTTCTCAAAGCCCTTCGAGGTCCACAGGGAGCCCAGCCGCTCAGATGCGTATAGTGGCGTCGCCCGGGTCAAACGATCCTTCCACCCCATCGCCACGTTAGCCGCGTGCCACACTCGTACCATGACCCGCGTGGGGCCCGTCAGACGTGCGTCATGCGAGCTAGAATAAAGCGCCCGGTTATAGTCACCACCCGGCAGTAACATTTTATCCATCTCAAAGGCCGGGTTTAGAGCGGGCCCGTAAAGGCCGTGATTTATCGCAGCCAGCTGGGAGGCCCAGTAATATCGCTTGATATCTGGGAGGGCAACCCCCCCGTCGTACCACGGGAGCGTCAGCTTCGCCAGGGCGATACGCGGTCTACCCTCCCAGAACAGGCGGCGCTGCAAACTCTCCACCTCGCGAAAGTAGCGCGCCGGGACAACGTCCATTGTATTCTGTAAAGCGTACAGGAAACGTGGCAGCGACATCATCTTAAACAATGCCGCCCGGCCGAGCGGCGAGAGTGGCAAGCGCCTCCAACGCGCGACATCCTCCTTCAGGCGCTGGAGGGGGGGAAGCAAGTTCTGTTTGTATCGGGCCTCCGCGTCCAGGGTAATGAAGACACCCAGGTACCTAAATCCCCGCGGGGCGATCTGGATAGGACAACCCCGCGGAAGGATAGGAACCTCCCCAGAGAGGACATACACACACGATTTAGCCCAATTGATGACAAGGCCGGAGTTGAGGCCAAATGAGTGCAATACGTCAACCAGTACTATCAGTGATTTACGTGGGGATGCCAGGTACAAAAGAATATCATCAGCGTAAAGAGATACGCGGTCCTCATACTCGGGGGTCCATTGGAGACCACGGATAGAAGGATGCCACCGCAGCCACTCCGCCAGGGGCTCCAAGGCAAGCGCGAAGAGGAGCGGTGATAACGGGCAGCCCTGCCGCATGCCCCTGCCCAGCTCAAACGGAGCCGACACTCTACCGTTCACAGCCACCTGCGCCAGCGGTCCAGAATACAACAATTTCACCCAACCGATGAATCCCGGGCCAAACCCAAACTTCGCCAGTGTCGCCCAAATATATGGCCACTCAAGTGTGCCAAACACCATAGTGGCGTCCAGGGACGCCAAAATGGCCGGCTCCCGTATGAACGGGACACGCGCGAGCACCCCATGCAAGCGCCGCAGGTTAAGCGCAGTGTTGCGATGAGGGATAAAGCCGGACTGATCCTGGTGAATCAAATCGCACACCACGCCAACCAGCCGATTGGCCAACACCTTGGCGAGAATTTTGGGTTCCGCATTCAGCAGCGAAATAGGCCGGTAGGACGTGACCCAGTCCCGCGGCCTCCCCTCCTTATGAATAACCACGATAGTAGCCAGACGCTGGTCTAGCGGGAGGGAACCCGCCGAACGGGCCGCTAGGAACATAGCACGGAGATGCGGCGCCAGCGTATCCGGTCGCAGCTTGTACAATTCGATGGGAAGACCATTAGGACCCATGGCCTTGCCGGAAGCGACCGAACGTATGGCGAGGGCAGTTTCCTCAGAGGTTGGGGCGGCGTCCAACGACACTCTGTCCTCCTCTGAAAGGGAAGGCAGCGCGATATCCCTAAGCAGGGCATGGGAATCCTCTTCCGAGCGGGAGGACACCGGGGAATACACCCCACGGAAATATTCTGCGAAGCAATCAACAATTTCTTCCGGTTCAGTGACACACACACACCATCCAGTTTCTCAATCGACGGGACAACTCGACTCGCTCTCTCTCCTTTTTATCCAGCCACGCAATCAATTTCCCAGCGTTATCACCCACATCATACAGTCTCCCCTGTTGCTCTCTACTGAGGCCCCTGGCCGCCTCCGTGACGAGGGCCTTATAGGCCGCCTGCTTGAGTCGGAGAACATGTAATTTGTCATCCGTCACCCCACATTCTAGGTCACCCTCCAACTCGGTTATCTCAGTTTCAACACGGGTCACCTCCTCCCGCTCGCGCCTCCGGGAATGGGAAATAAGGGACAGGGCCTCCCCCCGAAGTACCGTCTTGAACGCCTCCCACAGAGAGACCGCCGATGACACAGACCCCACATTATCGTCAAAATATCGCTTAAGGGACTTAACCAACTCTGCGCGAATGGTGGGGTCACGCAGGTACCAGGGATTAATCGGGACCACCCTACCCTCTCCCCTCGGGAGAATGTCGAAGTGCAACAAGAGCGGGGAGTGGTCTGAAATACCCCGCGCCAAATGGCGCACCTCCCCGATCCTCCCCGCATGCGCCGCCGGCACCAGGACATAATCTAGCCTTGAGAGACTGCCATGGGCCCCGGAATGAAAGGTGTACTGTATCTGCGTAGGATGTTTCAAACGCCAACAATCCACCAGCCCCAAGGTATCCAAGAGGCCAGACAACCACGCTTGAGCACGGGGGAGATCCCTAGGGGGGTGACGGTCCTCAGTTCCGGAAACCACAGCGTTAAAATCCCCCCCAACCACTAGAATCCCCTCCGGAAGGCCAAGGAGGAGGCGCCCCAGATCCGCAAAGGTGGTCGTCTGCAACCCTGGCGGGACATAAACAGAAACAAAAACAATCACTCTGCCCTCCATTCTACCCACCAGAACCGTGTAACGTCCCCTGTCATCATGGAGCACCTCATCAACTTCCAACGGGAGCGAGGTCTTGGCCATGATGCCCACACCCCTTGAACCAGACGTGAAGCCCGAATGGGCCAGAAGGCGGTAGCCCCGTCGATTCATAGCACGAAAGGAGTTGCCAATGAGGTGTGTCTCCTGCAGAAAAACTATGTCAGGTGAAATTCGTTTCTGGAACTGCAGGACCACACCCCGTTTTATCCTGTCCCCCAGTCCATTACCCCCCATCATAGCCGAAAGCGATCAATCGTCCCCCCGAGAGCACTTTAGGAATAGCACAACAATACTTTTGCCTTGTGGTACAAATGAACAATACCCCGCCCCAACAAAACTCCCCCCTCCCTGCACCCCTGCATGAGCCCAGACAGCCCCCCCAACTTGCAGTGTGCCTGTCGCCCCTATATAATTGGAACTAGTTAGACCCCCTAGAGGAGGAAAGAGTACCCCCTCAAGACCCCGCACCGCCTCCAAAGGAGGGAAGACGAGTACAACAAACGAAAGACCCTAAGCTTGGCCGAAAGTGGCAGCATCGTCGTCCGGAGTGAGTCCCAGCATCAGCACCTCAGACCCGGTCCAGTGGGCCGTCTCCTCCCGCAGCCCCCCCCCCCCCCCCCGCCATCCCGATCATGACCCCCAGACAAAGTGTCCAGCCAGTCCCCGGCCGTTTCAGGACGGTCAAAAAAGTGAGTTCGACCATCCACCTCCACCCGCAGCATGGCCGGAAAGAGCATGGCGTATTTTAAGTTCATGCCCCGGAGCCGCCGCTTGACGCCCAGGAAGCTCAGTCTCTGCTTCTGGACCGCTTGGGTGAAGTCAGGATAAAAGTTCACCTCCATGTTCTCCAGCTTAATCGGCCCTTGCAGTCTGGATGCTTGCAAAATCGCATCCCTGTCCCGAAAGTTAAAAATACGGGCAATAAGAGGCCGCGGAGGGGCTCCGACCTTCGGTCTTCCCCCGGGAACTCTGTGGGCCCTCTCCACGGCAAAGAATTTACTCAGTCCCCGAGGCTGGAGATGGGTAGTGATCAGGTCCTCCACAAAGAGATCCGCCGCCGACTCCTCCCGTCCCTCGGGTACTCCGATGATGCGGATATTATTCCTCCGGGCCCGGCTCTCGGAGTCCTCCAGGCGCCGATCCATGAGCGCACTCGCCTGACGGAGCCGGTGCACCTCCGTTTGAAGGGCCGCCACCTCAGTCGTGAGGCCCGACGCGGTGTGGGCCAAAGAATCGACCCGGTCGTTAGTCTTAGAGAGATCAGCTCTCACAAGGTTGACATCAACGAGGACCGCGTCGATTTTGTGCGCTAAAGTGTCGAACTGCTGGCCCACCGAGGCCTTCATCTCAGCAATGGCGCCCATGACGTCTTGCAGAGTCAGATCCGTGGGCAAATCCGGGGCATCCGGGGGGCACTCAGAGGACTTGTGCGGTCCGCCGGGAGACCCCTTCGGGAGGGTGTAGCGGTCCATGATGTTGGCCTGATGTGCGGCGCCACGCCGGGTCGACTTGGCCTTCAACCGATCCCCATCCTGTTTCGTGGCCATCGTCGCGGGTCTCACACCCGCACCAGCCACGCAGTGGAGAGCAAGCAATCAAGGCCACGAGCTCCGGGGGCCACAGCAGGCAGGCAGGCAGGGTCTCCCAGCGAGGCCACCCCAACACAAAGAGCGCCGCGATCCCACTTGCGAAAACAGCAAGGGGGCGCGAAAGGGAAAGTGAAAGTGTGGGGTACGCGACTCGCCAGGCCCAGCCCGCCGTTGTTGTTCACTTTGCCACTGGGTCGCCCCCAAACGCGAATCCGGGGTCAGGAGAGAAGTAGGCCGCAAACTTCAATCGGTGCTCACTCCGGCACCCGAGGTCCGATTCGAAAACGGGAAACGGGTACCACCTCGGCTCAGGCTCACCGACACAGTCCCCTCAACCGATGCAGGATGAAGACAGGATAAACGTAGGAGGTTGCGGAGGTCCTCGGGAGCCTCGCACCTACGCGGCCATCTTGGTTGCGCGCTAGGCTCCTCCCCGATGCTTCTCTCTTTAACGCATGGGTCAACTCAGCCCTTGATAAAATAGCTTCCATTAAGACTGTTAAATTGTCCAGGAGCAAACCCTCGGCTCCCTGGTTTACCATGGAGCTTCGTATGGAGAAAAGCCTTTGTAAGAGGCTGGAGCGTGTCTGGAGAAAAAACTATGAACTTTCAGCCAAATGTGAATATAAGGCAGCACGGAGGAAATTTCATAGTTTGAAGCGTAAGCTCATTAGGGACTACGTTGCAAAGCAGATTAAGGACTCGGACAATTCCCCATAAGAAATCTTTAAGATAGTCCAAGGCTTTATGAAACCTCAAGCCTTGAAGAGCACTATCCTCCCATCTTTGGCTCTCTGTGAAGAATTAGCTACTTTCTTCCAGAATACAATTTTAACTATTTATTCCTCTTTTCCTGTAACAGGATCATCTGATATTGCAAATTATTCCACGTCAGATAAATGGTCGGCTTTTTGCCCGTTTGAGATGGAGGTGTCACGGGGGGAACTAATGAAAATAAAATCCGGCTCCCCACTGGACCCCTGTCCAGCCAGATTTCTTAAGCTTTTAGCCCCTTGGCTTAATGGCATTTTTTTTTTTGTAAACAAATTTTATTAGTCAAATATACAATCAGCGGAGCTCTGTACCCCAGAGGCATCCGTAGCATCCATGAACCAAATCCTGACTTTGACCGTTTTCCCAGTTAATAAAGGAAGAATACAGAAGGGCCATGCATATGAAATAAAGCCCAATTGAACAAATCCCCCCCCCCGAACCCCACCCACCACCCCGCACCCCATCGCACAACCAGCCCAGCAACATCTGCAGGTATGATCGGATCTGCAGCTGTGCTCTCGCCATGAAACATGTCCAATCGACACCATGCCACCCAACGCGCGTGTGTTACATGCCCCCCCCAGACAAGAGAGGAAGATACCGCAAGCCTTTCAAGTCTTATTCTGGAATGGGTTCTAAATCCAATCCCCTGTAGTCTGCCTAGTGCTTCCAGATTTTATAATGTTTGCGCGGGCAACCTCGTGCTATAAAAATGGGGGCTTGTAGGCCATACAGAAATCCAATCCTGCCTTCCACACTGAAATGGAGGGTGCGGCCATCGCCTTCCAAGCCCTTGCAATGTCACGTTTGGCAATGGTGAAACCCAGGAGCATCAAATGGCGCTTGTAAGCATTGCCCCCTATATCATCCATGACATGCAGTAGTACTAATTTAGGAGACCGGGGGAGATCCCAGCCCAGGCCCTCCGAGAGGCACGCCAGAACACCCCGCCAAAACCTAGACAACGCGGTACATTCCCATATGGTATGCAGTAAAGTCCCCTCATCGTGTACGCAGCGAAGGCAATTCGGGGACGCCACCAGACCCGCCCTATACAGTCTGACCCTAGTAAAATACACTCTATGCAGGTATTTAAACTGAATTAGTGAAGGCTCACACCAATAGCCACTCCACGTGGGGAGGTCAAAGCCTCCACCCAATCCTCCTCCTAAAGTGTGCGCACATCCTCCTCCCATGCCGCCCGAAGACGCTGCAATGATGGGGAGCAGTGCGTTACTAGGGACTGATAAATCCTCGATATCTTATGGTCACGCAGGTCCCCCATGAAAAGTTTCGCCTTCACCGGATTGAAGTCCGCCAACTCCTCCAGACCCACCAAACTAGGAGAAAGAGCATGTCGGAACTGCAAGTATTTAAAAAATTGTGTACGCGGCATGTGAAATTCCTTTTGCAAGTCCTGAAACGACTTCAGGATAAGTCCTCTCATGACATCGCCCAGGGTAGAGATCCCAATCACATCCCAGTCATGGAAGCCCGGCAGAGCCGCCAACTGCGGCAGGCGCCCATTCTGCCAAAGCGGCGTCTCACACGTCAGGCGATTCCACCAGCCCATCCTCCGCAACGCCTGTCTCCAGACATGAAACACTAACTGCGTCACATTCGGCAAGGAACGCCGCAGGGGCGCAGAATAAAGAAGCGTGTGTAGGGAGTGGTCTCCCATCAAACGGCGCTCCAAGGCATACGCCGGATCCGACCTGTCTCCATACCACCATTCGTTAAGAACCAACAAATGTGAGGCCAAATAATACGAGAGAATGTCCGAAGTCGCAAGTCCCCCACAGTACGTGGATTTAAAGCAGGTGCGGAGAGCCACCCTAACAACACCACCACCCCAGAGGAATCGACTCGGGGCCGCATTGACCTGACGGAACCAACTCGGGGGGACGGAATATGGATGGTTTTGCAGCTGATACAGCAAGCGAGGAAGAGAGACCATCTTGAATATGGCCGACCGGCCATATATGGATAGGGGCATGTGGGACCAAACCCGGAGATCCTCACGCACCCTGTTCCACACCGGCACCAGGTTCCTCTCCCAGGAGACCAACCTCACGTCTGAAAGAAACACACCCAAGTACTTCAGCCCCCACGCGCCACCTGCACCGCGGAAGCCCATGCATCCGGGTCGGCCCCCCCACCCAGGACCCACAACGTAGATTTACGCTCATTCATATATAAACCTGTAGTCTCCCCAAACACCTGCATAATGCGCAGTAACCGCGGGCCAGTCCTATCCAGTTGAGTAAGAAAGAATAGGACATCGTCCGCGTAGATGGCGATGCAATCTGACAGTCCGTTTGCCCATTCAAACCTTGACACCTGAGCATCAATACGAACCCATGCAGCTAGGGGCTCCATTGCCAGGGCAAACAGATATGGTGACAGGGGGCACCCCTGCCTGGTGCCCCGACCAATGGAAAAGACCGAGGAAACTGAACCCGCCACACGTACCGACGCTGTTATGTCCGTATACAGTAGCGTTAAGTAGGAGAGAAAACGAGGCCCTAAATTCAACCGTCGTAGGAGGGCGAATAGATATTCCCAGCTCAATGAATCGAAAGCTCGATCCATATCCGCAAGCAATAGGGCCGCTCGCACCCCCAAGCTCTCAGCTGCAGCTATCATCGCATGAGCTCTGCAAATATTGTGACGGGTCGCCCGCTGAGGCATGAACCCCGCCTGGTCCGGATGGACAATAGTCGAGATGTGGGGACGAAGACGGTTAGCAAGCGCCTTGGCCAGAACCTTAGCCTCGACGTTGAGAAGAGAGATGGGACGGTAAGATGCATGATGTTCCGGGGGCCTGCCAGGCTTGTGAAAAACCACCACCTCAGCATGTCTCCAATCTCTGGGCAAGCGGCCAGCCTCCCTCACCTCCTCCACAACCCTGCAATAATGAGGACCCAACTGCCGGAAGTACGTGCGGGAGCGATAAACCACCCTCAGCCGGGCCGGGTAGAGCAGCGCATATGGAAGTTTAAGTTCTCGCAGGCGGGCATTAGCCGCGAGGAACGACTGCCGCTGTTGCTGGGTCTGTTTAGTATAGTCTGGGAATATCCGAATGCGAGCATTATTATATTGCAAAGGTTCTTGGGCCCTGGCCAGTTTCAGAATCACATCCCGATCGTGATAATTGAGCTGTTTTGCGATCACTGGCCGCGGCCGAGCCCCCGGGGGAGGCTTCTGCATCAGGGCTCTATGTGCCCGTTCCACCGCAAAGCATTTGGAAAGGGAGTAAGGGGGAAGCCATCCCTCCAGCCACTGGGCGATGAACCTCTCCATATTGCCAGACTCACATCCTTCGGGAAAACCAACGAAGCGGAGGTTGTTGCGACGTGCCCTACCCTCCGCATCTTCCACCCTAGACTCAAAGCCGCGTTGAGCAGTCTCTAGAGATGTAACTCGCTGTTGCAGGGTCGCCACCACATCCTCCACGTACGCGTCTCCGTCTCAGTGATGCATGCCACCGCATTTCACAGGACTTAGCGCAGCAACATAACATCTGATCCCAACGCCCCTATCTTGGCGTCAAGGGCGTCTCGAGATTGGGTGATTGCCGCCATGAGGGCAGCATTGTCTGGAACAGAGCCCTGGGATCCACCGGCCGCCACCGCCGGGCCCCCAGGACCAGCAAACTTGCCCAGCGTACTTTGCTTGGAGGGCCCACCACCATGTTTGTCCCTCGTCATGATGAACCAGGTGTATTTCCGTGAGCCTACTCCCAACAGACAGGCTCTATCTCCTCTGGTGGGGTATCGTAGGTGACACCGGGGCGACCCCACCGGCTAGCATCGGTCCGCGCAGCGCGATCCCACTGCCGAAGCGGCTGTCTAAGCACCCCCGCTGCGTGTCACTAGACCCTGTGCGCCAGGTGGCTCCGCTCCATGCAGCCCAGCAGGCAACAGTCAACACCGCGCCACAGACCCGGCATGCAATGCGAGTTCCGCCCAGGCGTCGCACCAGGCCCCCCCAGGCCTAATATCACAGTATTTCCCAGGCCTGGAACCTCAATGGCACCCCCACAGGGCCCCAGAGATGGGCAGGATATACCCCTGAGCCGTCCGATAGACCCGGAAGTCTCCACAGATCACGGTCGCCGTCCCGTACCCCCACGCGGTCCGATGGTACCGCCGAACCCCACACAGAGCTGGAGGAGACAAGGGGGGGGGCCCAGGTGCTCAGGCACTACCGACTTCGCTCGGGCCCAGCGGGGGATGCCACCACTCACCCCACATCGCCCGGATCCTCCCCGCAGCCCGAATTGGCTGCCGACACTGGGGATCGCTCTTCCGCGAAGACCAGAAGCCACCGGAGGCCCAAAGCAGAGGAACAGAGGCCCCCCCACAGGCCACGATGGGTGCGTCTGCCTCCGCAACCTGGGAGCCACGCACCTGGCCCCGGCTCAATGTTGTCCAAGTTGGCAAGGCCCTCCGCAGGGCGGTCCACCGCCGGCCGCCAACAACGCCAAGCCAGACCGGGGTCTCATGAACTCCACCTCCGAGGCAATCAGGATAGCGCCGCTACAGGGAACGCCTCTCTGGGCCCGAATTCCCCGCCCCGCGGTCCGATCGACCGCCGATCTCTGGGGGGGGGGCCCGCCTCGCAGGAGCTCTTCACCAGCCGGGTGCCTCACCTCACGACACCAGCGGGGGCCACCCCTTCAGCAGCCGCTCCAGAGTGCGCCAGCCGAGTTGCACTCGAGGCCGCGGCTTCAGCACAGCTCACAGGCCTCAGTATCAATAAGGCCCCGCCGCCGCTGGAAAATGCCGCTACGATCCCCAGCTCACCCTCTGCGAATGTTGCCGCGTCCCTCCACCTCCAGGCACCGCGGGCGAGGGATATTAGGGACAGAGGAGCAGGATAAATGCATGATTAATGTAGGGCTGGATGGAGCCTATTTAAAAGACGTCCGCCATGCTGGCTCGCTAAGCCACGCCCCCGGCTTAATGGCATTTTGAATCCCATTTGGAACTCCTCACTGGAGACCGGGGTTTTTCCAACTAGCTGGAAAAAGGCCTATGTTCAGCCTATCCTCAAAGAGGATGCGGATCCAGCAGAGCTAAACAATGTTAGGCCTATTTCTCTTCTCCCGGCCCTGGCCAAAATTCTAGAAAAAGAGGTCCAGAGACAATTCTCGGACTTCCTAGAATCAAATAACCATCTTCATGATTCTCAGTCTGGATTTAGGTCAGGTTACAGTACGGAGACAGCCTTACTTGAGGTGGCCGAATCGATCCGGGAAACCTTAGACCAGGGAAGCTGTGCAATGTTGGTGCTGCTGGATTTGTCCGCAGTCTTTGACACTGTTTCCCACAGGATCCTCCTGAATAAACCTCACTATTTAGGAGTAACAGGAACTGTTTTAGCATGGTTTCGCTCATTTCTTGAGGGTCGTTCGCAACGAGTGTTTCTTCATCCTCATGTCTCCAGCTCTTGCCCCATGTTATGTGGTGTTCCTCAGGGCTCTACTTTAAGCCCCACCCTGTTTAATGTTTACCTGACTCCCCTTGCGGCAATTGTTGAAAAATGTGGGGTGAATGAAGGTTGTCTCGTATGCAGATGATACACAATTGGTGTTCTCTTTTAAAGAACACAACGAGACAGCCTTTGTCAATTTTAGACAGTGTCTCCTAAATATCTCATCATGGATAACGGACAGCTGCCTAAAATTGAACACTGATAAAACGGAGGTCTTATTTTTTAACCAACCGACTCCACCCTGCTCTACGCTGTGGTGGCCAACCGAGTTAAACCCGCCGCCGCTACCAGTTTCCTCTGCCAGGAATTTGGGTTTCAAGTTTGATGCCCAACTCACTGGCAAGGCACAAATTGCTCATGTCTCCTCTCGGTGCTTTTGGAAACTTAAGGCTTTGCGCAGAATTCTCCACTTCCTGCCGATGGATTGCAGGAAGTCAATAGTGCATGCTCTAATCACTTCACAACTTGACTATGCCAATAGCCTCTTTTTTTTGGTCTTCCTGAGTACTTGATGAGGAGACTATTGATGAGGAGACTACAGCTTATACAAAATGCGGCAGCTAGGCTGATCAGGAATATGCCACTGCGACATCACATTACCCCCCATTTATGCAGCCTACATTGGCTCCCAGTTAGGAGAAGAGTGCAGTTTAAAGCTCTGGTACTCGCACACAGAGCAATCAGAGCAACCGGACCTCAATATCTGAAGCGGAGACTTCAGAAATATAACCAAGCTAGGGCACTTAGACCTAATAGTCGTAATTTTTTGGTCATTCCTCGTTTGGTGAAGGCAATGACCGGTGGCCGTGCGTTTTCTGTAAAAGCTGCGACTCTGTGGAATTCTATGCCCAATCACCTGAGAAAAATAGATGCGGAAATCCTGTTCAGGAGAGCACTGAAGACATGGCTTTACGGCCTGCCCTAGAGACGATGGTCTTTTCTGGTTTCTTCTCCCCTTAGGTAGGATGCTAGCACAGGGACACTTCCGTTGGAGGTAGCCGTGCACTCTACAAGCCTTAATAATAATAATAATAATAATAATAATACTGAAGAGTTAGTGTCTGGGGTCCAGTATTTATTCCCAGTTGTGCCTTAGAAGTGGGGGAGAAGCTTCAAGAGGTTTCCCTTGGAAGTTCCCAGACATATTGCCTTCCCTGCCCTGGCTCCAGGCTAAGTACAGGGGATAAGCAAACCTTTGTGTGGAGACCAGGACATAGCTTATTCAAATGTAAGTGGGGTTGTGCCCAGCTCCTCCCTCTCGTCCTGCCAGTGATGGCCCACCCAGGGATACCCTATTGTGTGTGGCTGTCTAGTGGGAATACATAAAGCCCAACTGTCAATTACACCGAGTCATGTGACCAGAGAAAGGCTACAGGCACTAAATGGCTAAGGCAGGAAAATGTCCACTTTCTAAAAGTGACCTTTTAAAATGTGTAATTTAAAATCAAGCTTCACCATAAGTTAGTGTTTTTTATTACAATTCCAAAGACACCAAACATGAACTGATGATCTGCTCCCTTTTGAAAGTTACAGCTTATTAAATGTAATAAGGTAATTCCAATGTTAACCTAAGGGAGAGAGAGGCCTTGCAATAGTGAAAACGAATTAAAAATCGTTTTCGCTACCAGGGCATGTAAAAACTAAAATTACATGTTCCACTTTTTAAATACATTTTGCTCTGCCCTCTGGCTGCCCAGGGCCTACCCAAGGGGATTGAAGTTTTGCACCTGGCAAAAGGGTTACTTTGCCAGGTCGAAATGACAGTTTTAAGACTGCACATATGAGACATGTTTACAGGAGCAACTTAAGTGGGTGGCACAGTCAGTGCTGCAGGCCCACTAGTAGCTTTTAATTTACAGGATCTGGGCACAGGTAGCACCACTTTACTAGGGACTTAAAAGTAGATTAAATATGCAATTAGGTGTAAGCCAATTCTCCCATGTTTTAAGGAGAGATCGCAAGCACTTTAGCGCTGGTTGGAAGTAGCAAAGTGCACGGAGTACTAATGAAGTCGAGTAAAAATGAATTCAGCAAAAAGTGGACGCTAAAGGATACAAGTTTGGGGGTGATCCTGCAAAGAGAAACAGGGCCAACACATACTTTCCAATTTGCCGATACCCTTACATTTAGGAATCGAAACCTGCTGTGACTATTCCGATTATTCTGATGAGGAAAGCTCCTTCTTTAATTTGTAAGTAATATAGACTTCCATCCTGAAATACAGCATTTAATTATTGGGTGCCTTTGAGAAAGGAAACTAAAGATAATATTTCTGGCATTGGTCAACTAATACCCACATTTATTTTAAGTGTGTACTATGCCCTAACTATTTCAGAATTCCCTTCAATAAAGGGAGAATTAATTCTCATCAACAGCTATACCATGCTTTATATTCAATAATTGCACTGAATGTAGCCCCGGCTCACTGCTGCACAGAATCATCCTATTAATTTTTAGATTATCAAAGCAACATCTGTTACTTTGCTTGTGCTCACTTCCACTCCAAGGTTGGTGCCTGGTTCCCCAAGTTGTCATCTCCCTCCAGGGACCATTATGGTATAGAGTGAAGAGTGAGCAGCAATGGTGAACACGGACCTCAAACAGGCCTATGCTGTCACACAGGAACAGAGAGCTGTTCAAGTTAGTGGCACAAAGTGCAATCAGTATTAGTCCTAGGAAGCCACGTAGTTTGTAGGTGTGCTCCCTCTTCCTCCTCCGTGATGCACATAGGCAGAGAGAGAAGATAGATGGATGGAGAGCCAGACTGAGGGTGGGGCGGGGGGTGTTAGATATTCAGAGGTACTATTGACATCGGCAAGACATTCTCGGGGTGGATAACACTGAAGACATTGACGGTAGGAATGAAGATTGGAAAGAGGTGAGACAAGGTGTAAGAAATGCATTTAACAAAGTGAGGGCTAGAGGGACCAAGGACTGTTTCATGTGATATGGCTAAGTATCCATAACTATATTGCCCAGGATGCAAACTGAGCAATCCTTAGATGTGTCCTCATCTTCCACTTTAGTAGAGTGGACAAAGTAAAGCACATTCATTCAAGAAATGTTGGGTTGAAATATGTAACTGTCAAAAGTATATGTATGAAAGGTTTTGGGTGGGGGTGCAACTTTCTTCTTTCAGAGTTATACCATGTGTATTGTTGTTTAATGACAAAAGTGTAATAAAGTATTTTAAACATGTTGGGGTGAAAACATATAAATCAAAAATCATTTTAGTTACAAGAATAATGAATGTATAGTCCTTTCTCCTTTATAAATTAGTCACAAAGGATTTGATGAAAAATTGAAAAGGAAGAAGGACAGTAGTTTTTCTTGGAGGTAAGGACTCCCAGGGCCTCTTTAGCATTTTGGTTGAGTCTCTAGCTTACCAATCTCACAGCTGTCCTCTGCAAATCCATATTTTGATTTGCACTTTTGTCCTACATCAGTAAGAGTGTTCACGATAAAACACTAAAACGGATTTTTCTTTTCTATAACTTCATAGACAATCCCAAACATTTCATCGTGTTCCCCTATGTAGTGACATAGAAACCTCTGGTCAAGTCCTCCAATCTGTGTTTTGATTTAACAGTTTCAATTTTTTTGTTTTTTACGGTTGTTATGTTTAGCCGCCTGCCCATGCGATAGCGAGATTAGACATTCGTCTCAGTGGTGAAGTTGCTCACTAGTTTCCATTTTCGTCATGAATCCCAAATGATGTTTGCAGTACAATATTGTATTTTACATCCTTCACGCTTTTACATAAGGCGAGGGTGACTTGTCAGCTGGAAACATTAGCCAATAAAAGGTGCACTAACCATATTTTTCAGCTTCTCATATAAGAGGAAAGAAAAGAGAATGTGATTTCATATTTAATATGGATGAAAAATTACTAGCATAATCCAGCATTACCTACTTTCCAGGTAATGGTATACCATCGCAGAGGCAGCAATTGACCTCTTTTACAAAATAACATTAAATCCAGGGACCTTTTACCAGATGGCATCTTTTTGTAACACAAATTATCCCCAAAGCACTAGAATAGAATTGGGCATATCATACTTGCCTCGCTCCCAATAGCTATTTTCAGTTAAGTGTGACTTCGAACCTGAAGATGGAACTAACCAAATTGAAGTAAATCCCAAATAGTGTGATCAGCTTTTACAAAACATTTTAGAGTCAGTAAGCTCTAACAGCTTTATAAGCTGAACCACAGCTCAAGAAGGACAGGCTTAATGTCCGCCGCTTCAGATAGGTCTTTTGTCTGTGCTTAAAAAATTCAGTGGTGTTTATTTTGGAAAGTTAAATATTTCTCTCAGTAACACATCCTTTCCTTTTGACACTGATTCTTATTAGATAGGTTCCAGGGATGACCTGTAGGCTACCACTCCAGAAATAGGTTTGTAGATTAGACAGCTGTGGATGGGAGGAGGAGATTCCACAGGGTGCAGTTGTATAGCCCATTTCAATGGGATATCTGGAGATTTAGTAATCTTGACACATTGCTTTACATTACATCTGTGTCCATATTGTGGTCCAGTTTAGCGTGGAAGAAATGTCTTTATTGATGAGTCTTGCATCCATGAATCAGCGAATCAATTGGTGACCTTTTTTAAGGCAGCAAACAACAGATCCTTGCATAGATGTTTCTGTGAAGAAATTTAGAGGGATTAACATCATACATAGACTTAGTTTGAATTTCTGTGCTTGCAAAATTTACCTTTGAGTCGGGCATTGTTGCGCTCTTATTTGAGGATGAGACAGTCCCTTGTTATAAAAAAACAGACTTTTTCTACGATCCAAAATGTATCATTGTTCAGTGAAAAGGAACGCTTCTGGGAATAATGCTTGACAATAATGTTCAACATGTTTGAGGCTACAGTAGTTCTCGAAGGAGGACGCAGGATTATTCCGTACACTTTCAGTCTGTGCCAGGAGAACTGTCATTCACTTACAGAATTCGTGGAACTAGACAACCGTTGTCTATCAACTACCAGCATTACCTTTTACTTAACGTCTGTCAACATTGTTGATATATTAAAGACATGTACCAGAAAATACTCTGTAGATTAATATTTTTGGCCACATATGACAGAAAAAGCTGCATTATCTGGATACTAGAAATATGATTAATTAGCTCCTGCAATAGTTGACACATATCCAGGAAAGCCCTTAGAGCGACCTAATAACGTGGGTATATCTCTACTGATGAGAGAGACTAAATATAGCCCTATCATTTCTTTGGCCAGTGTATTTCAAATGCCAGAGAGTCCCTGCCCCTGAACTGTGGAAAGGGATTTATAGCAAGCAAGGCAGTCTTTAACAATATAACAGGTGTTCAGGTGCACAGAGATCTAGTAGCTAAGCCCTTCCCAAATATCTTACCTAGCTTCAGTGTTGACTGGGGATCTTATCTTTGAAAGGGGTGGGGTGTAATATTTTCCCAGAATATTCTAGAGAGAGAGCAGTGTGTGCAAGATCAGAGTGAGCGAGCCCAATGTCATTCAGTTTAGTTCGGTAAAAGCATCATTTTCACATACATTTGCTCAAAAGCCATTGTGCACCGAACCAATGATGCATGAAGCTCCCCATTAGTTAACTCCACTTTTTGCAAAATGTGAAGTGAGTGCCCCACTTCCCCATTTCTATTGCCATCTCTACTGTGCTATTTTCAGTAGTTTTATGGCTTTCAACCATATGCCACTGATGCCCCCTTATGCCCAAAAACATGGGTGACCCATATGACAAAGACGTGCCCAGACGTGGGTCCTGTGCTCTCCATGCTACTGGAATCAAGCTATCCTGGCTGGCGAGGGGTACTCGTTTCCAGTCCAGGGAGGACCTGGCTTAGCAGTTCGGGCTGGACTGTTCCCATCAGGCACAGGGTCAAGACTGGTTTGCATATGGCTGGGTTCAAACCAGAACGGCATGGTGAGCAAAAAAACGATGGATTTAAGCCCAGATCTGTGTACTGGGTTGAATGTATGACATTGTTCTGCATTCTGTCCATCAACTGTTGTTTTTGCATTTGTCACCCCGAGTGGGAAGGGTATGCCCAGACGTGGGTCCCATGCTCTCCATGCCACTGGAATCAAGCTATCCTGGCTGAAGAGGGGTGAAACCCAGATACCGGTCCTAGGATGCTTGTTTCCAGTCCAGGGAGGACCTGGCTTGACCGTTCGGGCTGGACTGTTCCCATGAGGCACAGGGTCAAGACTGATTTGCATATGGCTGGGTTCAAACCAGATCGGCATGGTGAGCAACAAAATCGATTAATTTAAGCCCAGATCTCTGTACTGGGGTGAATGTATGACATTGTTCTGCATTCTGTCCATCAACTGTTGTTTTTGTCTATATCAGGGCCAGCATTTTTTTTATGGTTGCTTGTCCCTGCCGTCTATGCCATTGTTGTCCTCCATAATGCTAATAATTATCACCAGTATGGCAGTATTTTGCCACACATGTCCCATAAGCCAAGAATTATGCATGGGTCCGCTTTATGATTTATGTCCAGTACATCAAAACCAGAATTTTGCCATGATTCTCATATGCCAAAACTTACTTTTAGTATCCCAGGGCCAGACGCTGACACTTAAACGCAACACACATGCACACTCTGTAACCCATGCTCACTTACCTTCACTCACACTTAAATCCACTCATTCTCAAACTCTTTCAGACTCATTCTTATTCATTCTCGCTGTCACTCACAATCACTTACTCTTACTCAGTCTTACTCTCTCATTCTCACTCACTCATCTACTGATTTGTTCGTTCTCGCTCACAGTTAAACTCTCCATAAACCCACCATCACATACTCTTACTCGTGCCCTGCCACTCATTCACTATATGTACACACATGCTCACTCTCTCACACACTCTCTCACCCGCATATCCGCACGCATTTGACTTTTTTCTGCATTCCTTCAGCTCCCTGCACTGTTCCACGGTTTCAACTTTTCAACTGCTGGTGCATGGACCCCCAGTCAGGTTCACAGCTCCTTCCCGTCTCGAGCAATGAAGCAGGATACTGACAGCTGAAGTATGTGCAGTCAATATTCTATTTGCTGGACAGGCTTCAGCTTTAAGCATCTTGCTTTTCTACCTGACCCACTCCCATCTCCTTGTATAGTGGGGTCAATGAGCTCATGAGACCATGTGACCAGATGGGAGAGGGTGAAGGCCCAGTATGATTGTTAGATAGCCATGGGACACTGCAGGGCTTAAGCATATGTGGCTACCTGTATGACACTGCAGCCTGTCACAGATGAGGAGGCTCAGAGACATGCATGCCTCTTAAGACAGGCTGAGACTTCGCCAGTCCTGATCATTCTGTCTGATGCATTGTGGAGTCCTCCCTGTGCCTGCAGAAGCCCTCAGTCAGATTCACTGCCTGCCTCAAGACTGCTCATTGACCTCACTTGCATCTAGGGTGCTCACTTTTACATTATACCAATGGTAAATAATAGGGTATTAATCACCGTTTGCTTAATCAAAGAAAGGCAGAAAAAAGGACTGAGGATCCCCCAACATTGATAAAGGCAAGCTCCCAATCCAGTGACTGTCTTGTACTGTGTGTGTGATGGTATTTTCCCTAAAAAGAAGTACACATCCATGCCAGGTTGGTGTGCTTTGGGCTTCTGGGTCACTCGTAACAGATTAAAGTCCCACTGAGGCATGATGAAGGTCGAAGGTGGAAATGTGTAGGGTATCTCATCGTTACCTTGCCCGCTTGTAATGATATCTGTATTCATAATCTCTCCATTCCACCCCAAATTTCACTAAACTCACGGCTTCATTTTGCTGAACTTAAATGGCGTTTCGTTTGGCGTGATGAAACACTCCAGAAATGGATTACTTCATAGTTGTTCCCAAAAGATACCCTACGGGCATGACAATCTTCAGCTACTGTCTCACTCATTTTCTGAAAGATATCATAGTATTCCATAAGAATCCGAGTCCACCACTTTTGGTATATCCGTCTTCTCTTGGTATGCAATGTTTATGTATTTTCATACCATAGCATCCATAAGTCTTCTAAAGCTATACATCCCTATACAGGGTTATAGCCCCACTCTCATAGCCTGGAAAAAAGTCATCCAGATTCCTCTTCAAACAACCTCTTTTAAAATTAAAGCCTGCACGAGTATCCGTACACGAACCTTACATTATCTTCTCTGGATATGAAATAATGCTGGCAGACTGCTATTTATCAATACCTTACACTGTTTTCTGTCTTTAATCAATATGTAAGCCAACTCTTCCAGGATATGGACAGTCTCTGATTGGAGTCTGGTCTGGTATATTTTTTTTAAACTGTATAGCCTTCGTAATATGTAACTGACCATTTCTGAATATGGATAGCTTTGCTATCAAAGGGGACCTTCTCATCTGTGGCAAATCTACTGTTCTACACTAAGGTCATTGGCACTGGACCATTTCTCCCTACTCTGTGCTGAGAAGGGCCTTGAGCTAAATGGCGCCAAAATAAATAGTATGTTTTTCTCCAGGCCGAGGGACTTGTGTTGTAGCATACAGATAGATACTGGTGGTAAACACATGTATTGATTGTGTGTCCACCTCTGATAACTTGGGTATATGCATGACACCCAATATGAGTTGGGCCCATCAGATTGAAAAGGTCAACTCGATGCTTATCCAATAGTCTGTAAACCTGGTGAAGTTTCACTGCAAAACTTCCTCTACGAGGGTGACTTCTGTTCTGGAGATTTATAATGTTAAAGTTATTGGGTCTTTGTTGTACGGTGCTGAAATATTGGGCTCTTTAAACACTAATAGCATTGCCAAGGCTGAGCATAGCTTCATTTGGTCTCTGTTCTCTTTCCCAATGAGCATGCCTCTTGTACCCCTATACCTAGATCTTTCTCAGAGGAAGATTCTGCACAAAATTGAATGCAGACTGTTACTATTTTGGCATAGTCTGTGGTCGACCATTGAATTAGAATCTTATTGAGAAGGTGTTGGAGATCTTATGGCTCACCCGGATGCAGCACAAATTCCTTGGTTCCATGCTATTAAAAGACTTGCTGAGGTTGAGCCTTGATCATTATTGGTCTTCCCCTGAGCAATTGTGCCAGCTGTCTAGACCAAAGATTCAAAATCTATATTTTGGAGACAGCAGACATGGATATTACGACCAGGAGTACAGTTGGCCTTACTTTGTCGTTTATTGATTTTAAACCAAGTATTCGTTATGAAGTATCCATTGAGGAAATTGAACCCCCTTTGGCGTATAATTTATTTCTGCAGTTCAGATATGGCATCCTCCCAGTTAATCTTTTAACTCTAATTGGTCTGCAGAGAGAGAGATGATCAATGCCCTGCATGTGGTGGGGTAAAAGAATCTTTGGTACACGTATTGCTCTTTTTGCCTCCGTACAATAGATTTCGGAAAAAATGGAGTGTTCCACTCTGCAAGAATTTAGGTACTAGAAGCCACCAGGTTGCTTTTCGAATTCTGAGCACCTGTACATATCAGCTCTGTCTTTGGTGTGGCAACAGTTCTTACGGCAATCTGGATGAGCCGCTCTAAGTGTCAATAACGTGGTAGCTGTGGGGCGGCTTTCACCCTCATGCCATGAGCAAGTAACGTAGGGATGTGATTAGTGGAATTAATGTTCGGACCTTTTTTTTTATTGTAAATGTGCCCTGCTCACACTATGGATTGCTCTGTTTTAACACTGTATCTTCTTTGATGATAACAGCTGTTTTTAAAAAAATTCTATTTTTGTATTATGTATACTGTTTTTATATTATTTTTACTTTGTTGATCTGTGTGATCGAAATAAAGTATTTTGACTGATTGACATTGGCATTCAATACCCTAACTATTGCCTTTGCAGGCTTGTATAATAGGTACGAAGGCCCTGTTAAAAGGGTCTTCTCTCTTGAAGTGATAGGACATCTATTTGAGTAATATCATTATACTATTCCTTGTGCCCAATTTGTCTTGCAAAACTGGCAATATTTCTAGACTTCTTTTTAATGGCCCTTTTTCCTGAATCCCTGTATCATTCTACTCCCAATCAGTTGTTGGGCATGCAGCAACACTGAGATTTAGCCGGTTTATATCAGGTGAATACTCATTCACCTGAGAATGTGTGGCTCAATGGTTAGAGCGGCAGACCCTGATGCAGAGGTCTGGCCCGGGACCAGGGTTCAATTCCCGCCTCGGCGGGTCTTGGGCTCAATTTCCTCGGACCTGATAATTCTCGCCTCGGTGCCTATTCTAATCATGGGTCCCACTCTGCAACTCTGGGCAATAGCTTGCTTAATCTCCACAACGGCCCCAACAGCGCTGGGATGCCTGGCTTCATCTTGGGGGTGCCCAGGAGTGGACATTTCACAGGGAAAAGCCAGGAAGGGTTCCACAGCGGTATGAGTACAGCGCCAGGACACCCCGGTCCGGGGTATAAGTGCGCTATACAAGTACAATTCATTTCATTTCATTTAATTCCTTCCCTTAAGTTTGCTGTTTTAACCCCTTCGGTGCTCATGACGGAACGGTTCCGTCATGAGCCACGGTTGAGCTGTGCTCATGACGGAACCGTTCCGTCATGACCACGCCCGCGCAAGATTCCGTCAGCACAGCGGCGGAATCTGCGCAGCATGGAAGGGGTTAAGTTGAGGGCTGTCACGTGGCTGGACCTTGAAAATACCATATGATTCTTGGGCCTGCCTTGGGTGCTATTCATTTATAACATTGCAAGCTTCTGCTGCAGCAATAAAGTGGCAATTTGCACTCAGATTCTTCAAGCTCTAAAGGGAGGCCAGATGTTTTATTGACAACTCTTCCAGAATCATGCTTCTCACAATCATCCAATTTATTTGTGTTCACAAGTGTGGAAAACGACGTAAGCGTAATGAATGGCACCATGTTTATTGGCACATAGGTGCTACTATTGTTATCCTTCGCATTGGCTAAAGGCAGTTTCTGCTTCCTTGCCAGCCTCATGTTTTTCAAAAGATAACATACAAAAATACATACACACATAGGGGCTCCCAATCAGCACTCTTTTGCCGTTGGGTTGTTAAGATGACACTCAAATTATGCTCCCTCCCACCCCAGTACAAGCAGACCAGCCTACTCCAGCCATTGTATGCTTTCACTTTGTGTGACAGTTTTTTGCCCTTGCACATATATACATACAGCTAAAAAATAGTTCAAGTATAGTACTTTTTAGGCACTTTCTCTTTTCAATGACTGCTGGTCCCTATGTATAGTAGGATTTCATCAACTAATTCCATAACTCTAAAGCAATTGCTGAAAATGTTCTGGATTCAGTCTGGTGTCTGGGGAAAGGTGAAGAACGTGTGGTTAGAAATATTCATCAAAAAAATATATTTACGTGCACTGAACCCCTTTTCCTAAATTTGGGCAACGAAGTGGACAAATTCTTTCAGTTGCCAAATCAGTCTGGCTGACACTCTGGCTCCAAGATGAGCACAATGGAAGCTTTTATATGAATCATAAATCTGAATATGTTGCGTTGGCCCAGAATAGGCCTCAATATTTGTGTTTCAGATAGACAAATAAGACAATGCCTAGAGACCTCAGTAGGGATGTATAGTACTATACAAATACTGCCCAACAGTAACAGCCATAGTAGTGGTAAAAATTACAATCTTCTCAAGTAATATTCCTTTTTCTGTGGTGGAATGTTTTGAGTATATTAATACTCCATACAGCGGACAAATTCTAGGGCAAACATAGGAATTGCTGGAGGGTTCCAACGGAGATCGCACAGTTAACACTCAAAATGCGACCCATCACCTGTTGTCCAACTCTGACCCCATCTCACAGCTGGAGCCAACGAGTCCCAAATTTCCCGGTCCATTATCGACTTTGCAGCTAGTAGAGGCCTTTAAAGAGAAAGTGCTGAAGCTATTTTGGATGATCCTGGATCACCCTGGTGCAATTTTGGGTCTCATGGTTTGGTGAGTCCCCCAGTCAGACTTCCATTGGTGGGGACTTCCTGGTACCAACAAACACTGTTAGGTCTTCATCCTGCCACCTGTGGCACTGGCCTGTGCATACTCTCCTTTGTTGTAATCCACACCACTTTTGGCCAGTCCAGCGCCTGCCCCGCTCTGGATCTGATCCTGCCACTGATCTTTGATCTGGAGCAGATTGCTGCCAGAGCTCATCTAATGTCTTATTATGAGAATAAGGCAAAGTCCATATTAGGGGAGGCCTCAATCTGTGCCTTTGCCTCTTTGCCAGTATCTTCAATGACTTGAGGCCTTCTTCAGTTCAGACTCGGACCCCATACAGTAACATTAGAATGCCCCATATGAAAAAGATGATCAGGGAGAGGAGGAAGATAATTTGTTACTCCTCACAATACTGATGCTGGCCTATGCCAGTGATATTGATACCTCTCCAAAAAGGCAATTGGACTCCTGGTTGTGGCCCACCTCTGAGGAAACCTCCCCCTTTGCTCTAATAGTCCTTTGGGCCACAAAGATGTTAGAACTACATTTGCAGACTTGGTAAATTAAATTTGCTTACAAGTATATATTGCAACCTGACCCTTAATCTTCAGAAACTTTGCTACTTTGGGCTTCCTGAATCTTTGATGGGGAAGTGCATTAAGTTCAGAACCTGGCCATCATATTTGCCTGCAATTTGCGCAATCATGATCACTCATCAGCGACTTGGAGATCTCGGCACTGGCTGCCAGTGAAACTTGTGCAATGTTCACTGGCATGGATGGCTTTCCTAGGCACCATTCAAGTGCCACACTCCTGGTGCTTTCACTATGATCTGGGTTGGTGTGCTTCTCAATGTTCCTTGTTTTAGACACATCCACTGTGGTGGGAGGGCCTATGGTGTTTAGGGCTATAAATTGTGAATGACCACCTCCTGTGATACATTTTAAAGACAAGCGTGTAGGCTTTTATAATATGGGAGTGGGGCAGGGGCAAAATTAAAGAACTAGAGATGGGTAAGTTGTAACCCTAGACAGTACCCACCATCCTGAAGGCCCTCAGACAACTGTCCTGTCACGTGCCAGATGCAAATGTGTAGATGCTGAGGGCATCTGCATCTGTGCAAGCTCAACAGTCCTCTACTAGAATACTGTATACTGAAATATCATCTGACATAAATATCATGCCTTGTATATCATTTGCCAAAATATTGTCCCATTGGGTATGAATTTTCTATTGTCAACTCCAGTGGGGTAATGTTTTTGTAGACTTTACCAGCGGCGGCTCCTCCACAATGGTGGAGGAGCGTCGCCCGACTGCCTGCCTCCGAGTCAACAAATGAAAAATAAAACAATGTTCTAGCATCATTTTATTCTTTTCATTTTCCGGCTCTGAGCCAGCGCTGTAGGGAGGGGCGGGGCCGAAGCATGGAAGGGGGAGGAGGAGTGCTATGTGCACTCTCTAAGTACGTATATATGTGTTGGCCGGCCGTCTCAGCCCACCCAAACACACATGTGCACTTAGGTTTGTCCAGCCTGGCTGCATTGAACAGCCGGGATGGAGAAACCCCACAGACTCCCTAGTCTGAGAGGAGCGTCTTTCCAGGCCACTCGGGCCAATCCCCGCACTGCTTTGCAGCACAGGGATTGGATGGGAGTCTGTCCCAGGGGCTGCTGGGACCAGGAAGAGGACAGGAGGCGCAACGTGACGCGGGAGGTGGCAGGCAGCTTCAGGTAAGTTTAAAAAATATATATATATATTATTACTAACTCCTCCCACCACACTCCCCATCGTGTTCCCCCGTCCCACGTTTCCGCTCCCACGTTCCCTCCACCCGCCCCACCACCCTTTGTTTGTGGCAGGTTGGAAATTTTGAAAAAATATTTATGTCCAACGATACTGTGGTAGCACACCACCCTCAGGATCCAATCAGACTGGGCCGGGGACCGCTCTCCAGCCCTCCTCCACAAGGAGTGTTCAGTCATTGACATATTCTATGTTTGAGGGGAGAGGGCATGTCTGTTACACAGGTAGTCTACAGGGCAACTAGAGGAAGACGCAAGAAGTTCATGCCACTTCCAGGTGATTGACCTTTTGCATGTTTCCCATCCCCGTGATCTCATTACTCATATGCACACAGGCAAAGGTTATGAAAACTTTGCATAGTGTATCCCTTGCAGTAGCGGGCCTTCTTTTGGCATAACAGCGTGTCCCTCAAAGCCCATTCTGTAATATCGAATGGATCACTAGAGTTGCATTTGTGCAGTGAGTCAAAATCTGCACTCAGGTCTCCAACCTATGCTGGAGGGTTAGGGGATTTCCGCCACATCTGGTGGGATTGTCCAACTATTAAACCATTTTGGGAGGAGATCTTAGCACAAATGAAAGATATGCTGCGATACCCCATCCCAACCACATTAGAGGCAGTGCTACTGGGACACAGAGATCCTGGACTGGAACACCAGTCAAAGGCAGATAGGGCGATCATGTGGGCATGCTTCGGGCGGCCAAAGAGGCAAATGCAGTTGCCTGGAAGAAGAAAGCAGCACCAGTGTTGACCCAGTGGCACTCCCATCTTTGGAAAATACTTATTATGGAGAGGCTGGCGGACACCTTTAGAAATGATTACAAGAATTTTGAATATAGATGGGGTCCGTTAGTGACATATCTTATAAAGGGCCTCCCGTTGGCGGTGTGCCCTCCCATGACGAGAGCCATGCACCTGTTCCAGTTTTAGACCTTGCCCGGGACAACCAATAAAACCCCGAATATTATACTTGAGCTTACAGACCCACCACCATCGCCCATCAGAAAAATCAGGGAAAGGGCTAAGGTGATGAGGGACGGATGGAGGTGGCGAGGTGTAGGACCGAGGGACCCACCGGTCCTGACTGCTGCGAAACCCGGGTAGAGGCTGAGAGCACCGGCATTGGTAAAGGCCAGGGGAGGGCGCTCCATTGCAGGCTGGTACGAGGCATCGGAGCACTGAGGTGCCACACACATGGTCCATGATAGGGCGGCAGAGACGCAGTGAGCGGGGGTAAAGACGTTTGGAAGGGAGTGCAGTGAGTACGAAGGACCTGTAGTGCTCCTCCTGCTGAAAGCAATAGCAGATTTGGGGATATCTATCCAGCTCCCCCGCAGTGTCCAGTAGAGCCGCCCCCCCACCTTGAGAACACCAGAACTCGGACATACCTCCCTCGCCAGGCCTGGAGTTTTACTCCAGGAGGGGGTCATGTGTATGAGAGGAGAGAGGCACACCTCGGAGAGGGAGGGTGCGAGCGGCAGACATAGCCATCCTGGTGACCCGGACTGAAGAGACCCTCCCCACAACTGGCATCAACATCGCACCGGCCTGAGATGAACAGTGCCCGGAAGACCGGGGGTGAGCCGGGTGTACGGGCTATACAGGGATTTGGCCTCGACGCCTGCTGGTATTAAGAGTTAGAACTGTTGACGGAGGTGGTCAGAGCTACACTAAGGACTACTGAGCAGAACAGTGAGCAGGATTGTACTTCTGAAGCAGCACTGGAGCTTTGTGCTTTTCCTCCCAGGCAGGCAGACATGAATGGTGATTTTCCCCCCATTAGGGAAGGACGATATAATAGATAAGGGGCCGGAAAATGCATTAATTAAGGCCTCTACGCGCTGAAGAAGCTACCGGTGTCTGCCATATGTGAGCTGTCACGAATATACAGACGTGGTGTCTCTTTCCCGCAGCCCAGAAGAACCCATCATAGGTGCTGAGAGGAGTTTCTCCCTCCCCATTCCGGACCCTCCCTCTCTTCAGTGGGAGGTTAGGAACTCAAATCTTGCCAAGAATACTCAAACATCCTTGCAATAGAGACGGACATGACACAAGACAAAGACCCGAATCCCAGAAGGCAGGGCAAGCTGTATAAATATACTAAAGTGGTCCATCAACCGCAGGGAACGGAGGTCGAGGTTGCAGCCGCGCCAGACAATGCGGCCATACTTCAGGCCATACATGCCTCACGAGAAGCCCTAGAGGGGAAAATGGCGGAGGTAGGTACAGAGGTTTCCCTGTTGCGCCAGGACCTGCGCAAAGTTTCTGAAAGAGTAACTCAAGCGGAAGCACGCATATCCGAGTGGAAGACGTACCCCACGCTATGAGAAAAGAAGTCACGGAAATGGCTACATCGTTGAAAGAAGTGGCATGGAGAGTGGATGATGCAGAAAACAGGGCCCGAAGGAATAACTTACGATTTGTTGGATTTCCCGAGAGATCGGAAGGGAACAACACAGGACAATTTCTCATGGCGTGGCTCAAAGACTCGCTCCCAAACACACAGTTGTCAACCTGCTTCATAATCGAGACGGCAGCGCAGAACCTTCAACGCGGTCAAGGCCAAACTAAGGAGTCTCAAGATGCAATACATGCGGTTATTTCCAGCAAGGCTCAAGGTTATATTCCTTGGTGCCTCACATTTCTTCCAAACTCCAGAGGAGGCATGGACCTGGCTTAAGGAGCGGCCACCAGCGAGGCGAAGGCAGGAACCAACAGAAACCCTGATCTCAGGTCATCTAAAAAACACGGGCTCCAGGACACGGAGGCCGCGCAGACTGGCTACTTCACACAGGATGTACCCTAAAACACCATCTCAAGCCAGAAGACTCGTACACAAAAAGTCCCAGATATCTGACTCCGACGGAGAACAGCCACGAGATAAAGACAGTCAACAGTGCAACAGGTCTCAACAGACCACCTCCGGAACGGAGTACTTCTCAGATCCAGATAGCAAACATCCAATTCTGCAGAAAATTCACTAACTAGAAGACCATGATCAGCAAACCGCCACCACAGAAACCCAACAGCAGCAACCATCTAAAAGCGGTGAAGAAGGCTGAAATACTGGGGCTGGGCAGCAGCCGAGAGACAGTAAGACTCTAGCTAAGTACACGTAGATATTATACGTTACGCCCAACACGGCAACAGACTTTGATTCAAACTTATCAGTTTTGTTTAGACTTTGAATAGGGGTGGGGGGGGGGAGGAGACAGACCTCTCAAACTTCGCCTGAGCTACATTTGTCAAGTTGACCAGTTGGGTAATGGCATGGGTGGAGGGAGAGTGTGGGGAGGAAGGGGGGACGTACAACCGCAGAGAAATCCGCAATTTGAGTTTGTTTTATTAAGGTATGCACCTACCCACCACCACTCTACCAGGGACCCCCTTTCTGGCAATACCCAATGTTTCCTCAAGGTCCTCCACAGTTCGGACCTCAATACCCACCCCAGTTTGCACCCCAGGGTATGCGCCAGCCTTTTTTAGGCAGAGGTTGGGGCAGAGGGCGAGGGCGAAAAAGAGGTACCCAACAGGAGAAAAGAGTACAATGGGAAGAACCTGCTCAACCAGGAATGGAAACCAGGAGTCAGACCAACAGAAAACAAACCTAGTTGTAAATTTGTCATCTAGACAATTAACCAAGACAGAAAATGATATCCTCCAGAAAGGACTAGGATTTGTTCCTACTCCACGAGTCGATCTCTTCTCTCAAACTTGTGAACTACACCAATTTTTCCGTAAAAATCGCCTCAAATTTTTCTTTGAGGGGAAGGAATATACTCCTGATGAGGATTCAGGTCTACATAACCCTTCCTCCTTTACTCCCCAGAGTGGGATGGTATCCAATGAGGTGTTGACCTACGAACAAGCAGTACTCAGACGTGAAAGCTATGACAAAAAACAAGCATTTCAAAAATACTACTAAACAAGAGATGCAGGCAATTGAAGCACTTGCCAATGACACAACAACCTGCATGTATTACCATTAACACACCAGATTGAACGGACAAAAAACGCTCGCAGACCAGGATGCACACAAGACTTGTGGCATTCAGGCAATACAGAAACTTTTTAATACTTGTAAATAGCATATAGACGCATGTTTACACAATCTTACTGATGTCTAACAACCAATAGTTATTCCAATTCGGTGGCCACTTCACTGTTACTATAAAATGACATCAGTTCCCGTTTGCAATCAGTCATATTGCTACCCCTTTCCTCACCAGATAGCGAGGGGTGGGTCACTTATGACGACGAATATTCGATAAACTCACCTTAGAAACCCCGTTTTGCTCTGGGTAAATTTCTCAATTTCTAATAAAAATTGTGCATTGGTTTATACAAACTGATAGATGAGATACTACCATGGATTCATGTTAACTTTTTCTAATTCAGTCCTAAATTTTGAGGAATTCATACTCCTGTACAGTCCACCGAGTACTATTGATGTCTGGATAATAACTGAATAGGGTGCGTCACACGTGTGTATTTTTGCTGCTTTTAAACAGGATTTCCACAGTGGTGAATAGTCACTTTAGCTCACCATAGGGATTCACCACGACCTTGTTTTTAAATTCTGATAAAATTTGCGACACATCACCACTTTTAATCAAGTTAAAGAGTGTGTGTCACACTGAAGGCTCTCTCACCAACCGTTCCATACAGTATGTACCCATTCAAATGTTTTACCATACCTTGTCTCTTTCCAGGTAGTTCCTGACGTTAACAGGTATTGTGTTTAAACATAACATTTAGGTTGTGAATAACCTTAACTTTATTAGTTTGTTATATGTAGATAGTTTGTTCTTAAGGTCCTGACGAATCGCGAGTATACCTACTCAAGGCGAGAAACATGTTGACCGACGTCTTATAAACACATGACACCTTAATACGAGACATTATTCTCGAATAAGTGCCATGTCTACACGCTTTTAATTAGGGTAGGAGGCCCTCAGAATAAAACTAATTTTCACTAGGCACTCCTGACCTTATTTTAACCACACTAATATACATCTACATTATCCTGGGCCCACACCCGCACTTCACCATACGGCAGTTGGATAGAAGATCTCCGCTAAAGTGCCCCTTTTTAGGGAGCCCGTTGGGCATTGCACCGCCGGCCCGACGAAGAGCAGCCCATATGATGAAGCATGACACTTGAAAGGGTGTGTGAGGGCATTAAAATCCAACATATGGATCTCCACATGGTGTACTAGGTTGGATTTAGCCTTCTTCTTCTTGTTCGACTTCATTACATTTCTGAGGAACTATAGGAACACCTTTTGTAATCCTTGTACTAGGGGCCCCCGTTCCTACTGGACCTCCCATTCCTTCGTGAATGGAAAAGGCCTCTTCTGTCCCTCCTTTTTGTATTCCATGCAAAATGTACGAGCATAGATCAGAGAGGCAGCCTACAGAGGACAAAAAAATAACTCTGTGTGTATGCTCCCCAAGACTGCAGCACCATACACTAGACAACGTAGCACAGATACTCATAGACTCGAGCCCCTCCACACACATCATTAGGGGTAATTTTAACAAAGTGATAAATCCACAATTAGACCGTACACATACGAGAGTTGGTACACATTCCCCCACGCACCTCGAACGGTTTCAGAACACACTGGTGCTGACTGGTTCTTGGAGACACCAACATCCGACAGACCGTACATACTCATATTTCTCAGGCGCCCACAGGGTCTTCTTCAGACTAGATTACCTATTCTCCCCATCGGCAGAGGTGGAGGGGATTAAGAAGGTGGAATATCCAGCAAAGGGCATGTCTGACCACTCACCTTTATGGTTGACAGTGGGGGGGAGGAGAGTAGGGAGCCAGGGGGAAAGGAGATCACCAGCTTGGGCCCTACAAGATAAAAAAAATTGCCCACGAGATCCAAATAGATTTGGAACAATTTTTAAGAGAAAACGAGGGCACAGTATCCTTTGCGGTGACTCTATGGGAGGCCTGTAATGCGGTGATAAGAGATAAAGCGCAAAATATAATAGCCCACAAAAAAAAGTCATAGACCCAGGAAATAGAGACCCTGGAACAGAGACTCCTAGAACTAGAAAACATATAGATACAAATATGGCCCACCACATGTTGCGACAGAGGTAACCCGGAGAGCATATAAAAGCCTAAATCACCCAGGAAGTGAAAGCGCAACTCTTGGCCACACAGCACCAGCTATATGAGACAGGAGACCGAGCGGGAAAACTATTGGCCTGGCTGAGTAGGAGAGAGAGCAAGGCGAGGTGGGTGACCTCCTTACAAGAACAAGACAAGAGACACACCACATCCCCAAATATAGGAAACGCTTTTGCCCGGTACAATACAGAGTTATATAGAGCCAGACCAATGCCAGACGCTGCCCAAATAGACTCCTATCTACAAACCGTAGAAGCTCCCACTTTGTCCCGAGAAGATAGAGACTTCTTATAGGGAGATTTGACCTTAGAGGAAGTAAGGGATGCAGATAGCAGGCAACAACCAGGGAAGGTCCTAGGCCCAAATGGGCTCCTGCAGTATTTTTAAAACTTAACGCCAATCTATTGGCCCCGCACCTTCTGAACATGTTCCAGACATCCCTAGGAGAAAAGACATTTCCGCTAGACCTACGAAGGGCCACAGTGGTAGTGATCCATAAACCAGGTAAACCCTCAATTAAATGTGGGTCCTATAGACCCATATCCTTACTGAATGTGGAAACAAAGATACTTGCCACTGTGATAGCGACACGCCTCCTGACAATAATATCATCCCTCACTCACTGGGACCAATCTGGCTTTATGCCGCGGCGTGCCACAAGACTTAATCTTCGTCGACTAGCTTATTGAATAGATACTGTAAAGAATAGATCCACAACACACATGTTCCTCTCCTTAGATGCAGAGAAGGCCTTCGACATGGTACATTGGCCATTCCGGAGGCAAACCCTGTTGAAGTTCGGATTTGGTCCGGCCTTTATAGCCTGGGTGGAGATTATACTCTATGCTAGTCCAGTGGCCTGGGTCTGAGTTAATGGAATAACTTCGGAGACCTTCCTGGTCCAGAGAGGCAACCGGCAGGGCTGCCCCCTGTCCCCACTGCCTTTTGCACTGGTCATGGAACGGTTGGCCTGCATAATTAGAAAGCGCCTGGAAATCACTGCTTTTAAAGATAGAGAGGGTGCCCTTTCAGACGAGCGTATATCGCTCTATGCAGAGAACATCCTCCTATATATTACTAATCCAGATAGGACACTCCCGATAGTGCTTAGCACCTTTCAGGAAAACGGTGAGCACGCGGGCTACAGTATCAACTGGGACAAGTCCAGTCTGTACACAGTAGGAGAACCTATGGACAAGAGATGGATCCCGGGATGTTTTCAGGTGGCCCAAGAAGGGTTCAGGTACCTGGGTCTGTATATTACCACCAATGACACGATCAACCTCAATCAAAATATTAGGAGGGTGCTTGCAGAATTACACATGGATGTTGAGAGGTGGAGGCGACTCCCGCTAACGATAATGGGAAGAGCTGCATTATATAAAATGATTACGCTTCCGAAATTGTTATATGCGCTTCAAAACACATATTGCAGAATACCCGAAGACATATTTGCCACGATAAACGCAAACTTGCGCACGTTACTGTGGGACGGAAGACACCCGAGAGTTGCATTGCAAACACTGCAACAAAATCAGTACAATGGGGGACTCGTTTTGTCAGACATAAGAGCATATTACAGGGCCACCCATTTTATAGTGGTTAATATATGAGGGCACTTGGCGGGAGATCACCCCACCTATGCCCTTGAATGATTAGAAGCCACACATATCTCCATTACATATACAGAGGCAAGGGAGTCTGTCAACCTTTACCGGCCACACAGAGAGCAATTGAGGCCTGGAAAGGAGCGGAAAGACAGATGGGATGGGACAAACAGATTACAAGAGAGACCTCCCTCTGGGAGGGTGCGAGACTGCCAGAGATTGGTAAACTCCTAGAGCTTAGAAAGTGGGACTTAATTGGGATTACTAAAATAGGTGACATCGTAGAGGGAGGTACTCTAGCTCCCTCTGAAAAGCTAAAGACCACATATTAAATGTGTGACACTCAGAGGTACTCGTATCTCAGGCTGCGGCATGCATGGAAGGCAGAGGAGATAGATGCTACGGAGGTACCAGAGTTTCCTCCTCTAGAAGGTAGACTGCTACAAGAAGAACTCTCTTAAAGCTATCTCTTGGACCTATAAAACATTAATGAACAGTATTCCAGATAAATTGGGGCAGCTCAGGGCAAAATGGGAAGTTACCACAGGGCCTTTGGAAGATATTGACTGGGAGGCAGCTTTGATGCACCCGAGAGAAGTAGCAATCTAACAGCGATTACGCTTAATACAATTTAAGATCCTCCATAGAGTTTACTTTGATCGGGTGCGTCTCCATAACATGGGTAGAGCACAGACATCTCTGTACCTGCGGTGCAAAACAGACCAAGGTACATACATACACACGCTTTGGGAGAGTAGGAAAATCCAACGGTACTGCAGCCGGATAGCAGGGGAACTAATTAAAGTGTTAGGGGCACAACTATATGCTCTACTGGCATTTCCACTGAAATAGACCTGCCACGCCACAAACTCTTTATATACAACTTAGGGCTTGTAGTGGCCAAGAGAAATATTGCTTGTCAATGGGGAGATCCAAACCCGCTCACACTTACTGAATGGAGGACCCATCTGGATCTCTATATGATGGCTGAAAAAGTGACTTACCAGGCGAGAGAATGCCCCTAAACTTTCGCAAGATCTGGACTCCTTGAATACAATTTTATGAGCTAAGTGTAGAGGGGAAAGATGACGAAAAAGCCATAATGAAGCAAAGCCTGAGAGTCGAAGAGAGATTAGGAAACTCTCCCCTTCCCCCCCCCCCCCTCATCCTCCTAGTCCTCATGTGTCCCTGTGTCCTTTGTACTTTACCCAGGTTTGAATTGTTATGGCTGACTGTAAATACAGATATCCCAGAGAGATACAAACTCATTGCAGCCGAGCTGGTGTTACTACTGTATAGTGTCATGCTACTTTCATTACTGCAACGTCTGAATTCTATCTAAGCATTGCTGATTCTTGATTGTTCATATATTGCATATAACTATGTTGATGAAAACAGTTAAAAAAAACCATATACTTCTAAACTTTGTGGCGCTGGAGAGGGAAATTCCAGGTTTTTTAAACTTTATTTATCACTTATTGCCAAACCATCAGTAATTTCTTTTCAGTTGTTACAGTCGTCCTTGGTATATGATAACAAACATAACAATGATATCACGTCCGTCTCACCTCTTAATATACAATGGTTTCTCGTCCGAATGTAAACATAACATGTTATGCAACATATCACATGACATTTAATTCTTGGAAATTCCAGCCTTTCACGTTCCACAATGCTACTGCAATCATCCTAACTCCTATCTCGTCCCCCCCTTGAGCCCTGCCCTACTGGTTTTGTCGCCCTATTGCATCTCCCTTGGCACTTCAGTTCCCCCGCCTTCTTCCCTATGAGCTGCCCCCACCTTTTGCTGAAGTACTGCATTGCCTGTCTACTCCCATTGTAACCCCACTACTCTCCTATACCCATTTGGAACTGGGAACATAACTGAACATTAGCTGTGGAGCCCTTGGACCCCCTGCAATGATGTCAATCAAGGAAAAGGGCATGTCATCAGGCGTCTTGGTCTAGGCACGCCTCCTCAGCTGTCTCTTTAAAAGTAAGAAGTGTAGCATGTCCTTTCTTTTTCTTCTATATTGTGGCCGGTCAAGACTGTTTGATTCCATGGAGCCAAAGTCATTCCCCTCTGACCTCACCGGTCATTTTCCCGGACCCCTCTATTTTCTGCCAAGGCCATATGGCCAGCAATACCCCAGTCTCTTCCCTCTGAACCTTGACTATAGATGAAAGGTCGTCTCCTTCCCACGTTAAGTCTTTCACTGTTGTCCTTTGGGCAGAGTACGCCACTGAAAAGGTTTATTGCGCTCTGCATCTTTCCCTTTTGAGTAAGTCTGAGTTATCACCGCCTCCGGATTCGGTAGTCCCAGGACCTCCAAGCCTTCCTCCAGTTCTATGATGTTTTGCTTTGTTCAAAGGCTAACCCAAATGGATAAGTCCAGCGATATTTGATGTGGTCCGCACGCAACGTTTCCATTATTGGTCTGAATTGTTGTCTTCGTTGTATTCCTTGTAGGGTGAACTGTGCCAGGTCTTGAAACAACATGCAAATGAAGCCCTGAAAGGATACAGAGTCTTTCCTCCTGGCCGCTTGTAATATGGCCTCCTTGACCTTAAATGAGTGGAGCTTGACCAAAATGTTGCAGGTGCATCTCCGTTCTTCCAACGTTTGACGGCCCATTCGATGGACCCTCTCTATGTTGATTTTGGCTGGTGTGGCTCCAGAACCTCTGCGAAGAGTCCCTCGATGAAGGCCTCCAAGTCAGGCTTCTCGACTCCTTCCTCCAATTCACTGATTCATATGCTTTCTCTCCTCAACCTATTTTCCAGGTCCTTGTTTTTCAGTAGGGCCTGTTGCAATTGCGCGTGGAGGACTTGCACCTTGTCGGGGTATCCGTTACTCGTTTGTCAAGATACTGTGTTTAAGCCTCCACCTCCAGTACTCTTGTGCCGATGGAGTCTACATCTTGTTAGAGGGAGGTCATGCGCTCCGTTAGGTCCGCTTTGGGTTGCTCCATCGAGGCCTTCATGTCCATCTTAAGTTCTGTGCGCAATTCAGCCTTAAATTCCCTCAGGGAGGCCATCAGATAGTCATTGTTGCGCGCCATGCTTGTATCAGTGTCTTTGGTCTTGAGATTGCTTCTTCTACGCGGGGCCAAAACACTAGAGACTTTACTTGAGGATTTTTTGGGTGGCATAGGTGTGGTCAACCATCTCCTCTCATTCGTGGGCGAGGCTTGTCCCCTGGCCCCCAGGAGCCTCCATCCCCTCACTACAGTACCTTGAACTCGCCAGAGAAAGTGTCTGCTGTTTGAGTGAGTGACACTGGGTTTGTTTCACTGTGCTTTCACATACATCAAAAAATGTGGATATTGACAGTATGCGACACATGTCGCCACAACACCACCTTTGGCCACCTAGCTGAGAGTGGTAGTGCTAAAGAATGATATCCTGCATGCAGCAAATAGGCATGTTGGATGATGTGTTGTTTCACCTGCATGTTATGACTACACAGGTGCATTTATAAGCACATCTCACATGGGAAGTATCACTTTGTCTACCAATGATACACTATGATTTGTTTCATTGTTTTTATGTTCACAGATGGAGTATCAGGAAAAGATAATATCTTCTTATTGTAAAAAGGACCAGCTACCTGCCCTTTACAAATAGCAGTATAGGGAAATTCCCTTGGTTCCTTCCAGGGAGGATGCTTTCACTGCCCTGAAGAAAGTCCAGCACCTTTTAGGGGCAAGAGTGGACTGAAACATGTTGGCACAAGGGTCTTAGGACCATAATACCCTGATTGACCCTTTTATTTTCTGTTTTTAATATCCCTGTCAGATCCAAGAATAAAGGGAAACTGGGATCTGCCCGTGGAATTTTAATCTGTAATTCCCTCTGGCCAATAATATCACTAAGAGCTCCCTGTAATATGGTCCAGCCCACTCTGACTTTTAGGCGTCAGGGTGACCCGATGATGAAGCATGACACCACTAGGGTGTGTGAGGGTAAATGTAACAAAAGAAATTGTTTCCTTCACCTCTCCCTAGTGGGTTACCATATTTAGCTTCACATAGGGACTTCCCATCACCAGAGTATCAGGGTCTACCTGAGGTAAAATCGTGAACACGGTTCACGTACTCGAGGAGTACTTTTTGTGGTCTAGTGTTATTACACGGTAGGGTGTACTCCCTCTTGAGAGTTCCTCTCGGCCCTCACGGCATAGGGGAAGGTCACTTTCCTGATTTGCCGTTTTGTGCATAACATTCAAAATACCCTTTGCGTATTCCTAAATTCCATTCAGTGCATATTCTGCAAAAGAAGCACACTCTTAGTTTGTGAAAAGGGTTGGACAAGAATTAAAACTTGAAGCATATTACGGTGAATGCATTTTTTCTAGTTTTGAAGACAAGGAATCAAGACAGAGCATTTTCCGAAATCTTAAACATATGGCAAGCCACCTTTAATACGAAGGTCTGAAACTTGACAAATGATTACTGAGAGGAGAGAAAACTGCTGTATATGAAACATGCTGAGCTATTACGAGAGCAGTTGTTTCACAAGCAAACCAGGTGTTGTGGGGCTTGGGGGAAAAGAGAGCTAGTATCGTAACTCTGAGGTTAGCAGTAGGTGAAACTATGCTTTTCAGTTATATTGACAAGCAAATTCATTTTTTAAAAGTGCTTGTGATATCTGACTTTAATAAACAAATATATGAATTCTGTTCACTGCATTCTACAAGGGGCCTATTACGAGGCCTGCCTTGCTTATTATCGGGCCTTGGGGTTCAAGGTCTGTAAAAACTCTCGTTAACACCCACTTGCATTCAATTTAAGATTTACTAAGAGCCGTGGGCGTAGGTTTTATGCTGCCACGTTTATTCTATTTGATAGCTAGGACTATCTCGCATAAGTTGCCTCTATTCTGGTACAGCTTTCTTTAGATCATTGCGAACAAGAGCTGCCAGTGGTAAAGATCTTGTGACCGTGGGCTCTCCAGAGCTCAGAGGCCACTTTTTGTCTCCTACTTCCTAGACCAGGCCAGCCTTTCGATTACGCGTCATATAGATATTATTTGCTTTCATCATCTTGGTGCGTTTGTCAAATAACTTACTGGGCCTGATCCATTTCCACTTAATTTTATTTGAGTCTGGCTAAGGGCAGCTTTTGCTATTAGTCTTGAGAGAGTTCATGCGATCTATAGAGGGCCACAGCATTACATGGATGGCTACACTATTCCTTTGACTTTACATGACTCTGTTTTTTAATGTGACAAAGTAGTTTTTTACTGCATTCGCTGCCAGTTTGAATCTGTCAGCAGCAGACACCATCTTCCCCAGTTCTAACAGAGGCTTCACAGCTAAGGGTCACAGCTCTGCTTATTGCACTCACTCACTCACTGTATGCACTGGCTTTGCCATTGCTTGTTCATTATGGCAGTAGCAATACTTTACTCATCAAACAATGAATTATGTCAATACCTGTTAAAACTCACTTGACGTTTGTTGTATTGCTTGCCTGAAGAACCAATGGGGCGAAGCTGCCCTCTGTGAGGTTACGAGTGAAAGTATCTCTGTTAGAATACACCTTGAATTGTATTTTTCATGGTACTGTGGAGCCTCGGCTGACCTGCGATAGACAGCCACTTACTTGCCTGGTACGTTGAGCAGCACCTCTAATGTTGCTCTTCAAAAACCATGCCCCCTCTCCAAAAATGAGTGGCGCTTACACAAAGGAGCTCTGCCTATCTCTAAATTACAACAAAACCAATGTCATCTGTTTCTCTGCAAACATCGGGCACCATAGTAAAAAGTGGTATGCAGCAGGGAATAGCACAGAGCAGAGTGGATCTTACAAATATTTGGGAGTGGTGGTAGATTCCAGATTTATACTTTAAAGACCATCTAATCAAAAGACGAGCACAGGCGAACAAATTACGCTTCGCACTAAACACCCTAAGACCGAAACTAATGTGCCCATCAAACTCCCATCTACTAAAAGTTATTGCTGCCAAGTTTCTCCCAACCTTTACTTATGGCTCCGAATTATTTAAGAGCCAAGATGCAAATTTTTTGAATATCCAACAATCCGGCCTCTTCAAACAAATTTTTCAGATACCTCAATTTACATCTCAAGCGCAAGTTCGCCTGGAATTCGGGCTATTCAATCAACTCCTGGAAAGGCAAGCAGCATTACTAAAATTGTGCTGGAAACTGAGAGCAGCTCAAGAAGAATCCTTGCAGGGGCTTTGTTGGACGTAACTGAAGAACCAGCAAAAAGGGAAGAAAGACTGGCCAACCTCCCTTGACCACGCTTTACTCGCGCTTAACTTACATGAAGCGTGGGACACAAACTGTAACTTCCCTGCATTTAAAAAAATAGCAAACAATGCCGCAAAACTAAAAGCCTGGCTATTGGACAAAGCTGCCCTGGCAAAGAAAAAACACGTCTGGATGGTTTTCTCTTCATGAGATCCGGTCACCACAGCCGTATCTGGTCCGACTCAGAACTCCAACCGTACTGCATTCTCTACTCTTGATTCGACTCAGAGTTTTTTGCTCAAAAGATCAGGTTCCAACATGGAAACGAACATAGCCGTCCACTCAGTGTAGACTCTATGAATAGGCGGAAGAGGCCCTCTTACACCTTCTGTGTAGCTGCCCAGCTGTGAACAACTGGAGACTGCATTTCCTACTTCCTGCTTTCCGTTCTCTTCGGGTCAGATCATGCCAACCAGCCGTAATGGCGTTATTAAACTGCCAGTCGCTACAGATTTCATGCAGAGCAGCTAAATTCCTGCAACAAGTCAGCAAATTACTACAAATATCAAATAAATAGCGTCTAATATTCAGTTTAATATCCATTATACGACTGCTATATTACATTGGCTTATTTTGCACACAATCTTCAATTATGTGGCTGCTGCAAAGGTCACAGTAAAGATTGACATCTGTTATCAACTCGTACATGGTACACTTTTCTCATGTTTTGTCGCACTTTGTTCCAAGCTGTTTAAGATCGCGCTATCTTCTAAGTGCTCGCTACATTGATTTGCACATTCACATTTTTACACACGAGTTACGCGGACTCAAATGTGCTGGCTTGGCATTACATACACTATGTTCCAGGTTTAATGTAAGAAGTCCAAATTACCTTTTTACCTTTCAACAAATTTAAAATGTTAATAGGAATGTTGTCACATTTGATGATTTTATGCTGCAATTGTAATTGTTATAACTAACTACACAATACATTCTTATTATTAGTGGCACTTACATACCCTCAGACTCGCCACACCCACCCCTGCCTCCACAAATTTTAACTTGTTTATAACTGTTCTTGGATCCCTCCACCCATGATGGTTCATACAACCTACTTTCTCACTTTTTCTCCAGAAATAAAAAGTGCAGAGATTCTGATCCCAAGTGATGGAAAACAGCTCCCAAACCCTCCCCCCAACCAATCAGCGCTTGGATAGCCATGTGCGCCCCTCCGTTTCCCACCTACCACCAAAGGAATATGCAGATACCGTGATTGTCCCCATGTGCCTATTTTGTGATACCGAGATGGGCTTTTACTTTAACATGTTGCAGATTATTTTCTGACAAGATAATCTATTCACTATAAATGTTAATGGCCAGACCTGTGAGCTTGTTTCTCTTTGGTTAAGTTCAATCACATCTTGAAATGTTCTTTTTCTACAGTGATAACTTACCTTAACTTGTCTGTTTTCTTCTTATAGGACCTGAAATATCTTTGCATTCCTGCCTCTGATTCACCTTCTCAGAACCTGTAAGTTTATCTGCTTTCAAAATGATTATTTTCTTTAATGCAGGAATCAAAATCTTAAGTCATTTTAGTGGACCGATATATTGTTTTGCCATATTCATTCCTGAATTTATACATTCAGCACAAGCCAGTGATATCTGTGCTGAACCTGATATTACCCCTTGTATATTGTTTGTTCCTTCAGAATATTGTTCTTAAATCTAGTAGCTGGCCTTATTGGTTATGTATAAGGAGATCTTGCACACAATTAGAATTGTGTTTGTAAATTATATACCTATACAACACATGTAGTTATTTCTACATCTGTAATTAACAGTTTGATGTATTTCTTGTGAATTACATAATGGTCCCATCCTCGAATTAGAGGAACATGGACTTTTTTTGGCATGTTCTCCAACCTGCTACAATTATATGTCTCTGTGAATCAGCATAACTGCTTCCACTATGAGACAGTGCAAAGAGTCTTTTATTGTTTGTTCATGATTCCCCTCACCTCTCTCTAACACATCTATCCACCAGTCTGCCATTTTCCAGTTTTTGCCCTCCTGTTGCCCATCAAAATAAAAACAAACTTTTCCTTTCCATTCTGCACCCACAAAGTGCTGCTCCACTATTAGCTGTTGATGGCTTTGTAATTTGTCATGTTAAGTTCATTACAAAACTAAATGATACTTAGTCTTCTGCTTTTCCCACCACTTTACTCTATGTATGAGTTTGTATTCGAAGAGCGTGAACCTAGCTCGAGAGCCATAGAGCTCTAAACAAAAGGGCATGGTGCCTTGGAAAGATGCAATCGCTGGGGGAGGTAGATTATTGGGTTATTCGTAGTACTAAGTGAAGAGGTATGTCTTCAACTTTTTTCTGAATTGTACGAGAGTAGATACTGATTTAGTGTTTAGGAGACTGTTTCAGATACTGGGTGCATGAAATCAGAAGGCTTGCTTTCTGGTATTTTTTTCCCCATGCCGTGTTTTGTTTACAGGCTTGTGATCTGGCATTCTCCCCCAAATGTGGCTAGTTTGTTTGCCAGGTTAGATGGTGTCTTGTTGAAGGCTTTAGAAGAGATGCAGTTGTTCTTGAAGATGTTCAGAGCTGGAAGGGGGAACCAGTGTAAGTCTTTGAGCCAAGCCGCTGTGTGTAGAATACCTTTCAAGAGTGCTAGTGTGGCATCGGGAAGACTACTGAGCAGGATATTGCCTCTGTCTAGATGGGAGAGGAGTAGGGCTTGTACAGTTGTCCTGAAGTTGTTTTACAGGCGAAACCACTTTACTTTATACAAGAGTCACAGTTAAAACCAAACTGTCCTGGTCTTCATGGTGGTGTGTTGCTTGAATCAGAGGTCTATGTTGAGAGGGAGTGTCCTACCTTCTGATTGGTCTGTCAGCTTGTGGGTGAAGTCTGGCATGTTTAAGTTGGAGAGTCATGCTTGAATCTGGAATTGTTTGGCGGTGTTGGCAAACAAGAGTAATTCAGTCTTTGTGGGGTTTAGCTTCAAGAGGTTAGTTGGCATCCAAGACCGGATGAGTTTGAGGTAGGGTTTGAGTATCGGTGTATTATTGGTTGAGTATATTTTTAGATAGTCGGCTGTCATCTGTGTATTGATGGATCTTTATGCTGCTGTCGGCAAGGTTGGGTGCAAGAGGTTCCATGTAGAGGTTAAAGATTATGGGGGAAAGAGGATGGAGCCGTGGGGTAACCTGAGGAAGTCTCGGAGCATTGGTGTTCTAGGATATGAACCATACCAAGATAGTGCCTGAAAATCCCATGGATGTTTGTGTTTTGATCAGAGCTGGCTGGTCAACTGTGTTGAAGGCTGCAGAGGTCAAGCGGGACTAGGAGGCAGAGGCTGTTCCAGGTTTTGAGGAGGGAGTCGTTGAATTCTTAGAGACTGCTTGCTGTAGTGTGGTCTGAAGCAGAATTGTTCGTCCTGCGGAAGATTAATCATGCTCATGTGCTTCTCCAGCTTGGTGTACACTGCTCTTTTGATGATTTTCCTTACAAATACTAGGATTGTAATGGGGAGTAAAGTTGGTGAGGTTGGGTCCAGAGATGGTTTCAGAAGCAGGGGAAGAATGTGTCATGTTTTAAAGGAGAGTGTTGACAATGTGGAGAAGGGGTGCAAGAGTCCTCTCCTTGCAGCGATTACATGATGGAGTTAGGAAGGACATTGTCTTCATAGGAGGTTGCCTTGAGAGTTGGATTTAGGAAAAATCCATGTGCAAGACTAGATTGAACCTGTGTTCTTTGCTTTCAGTTGAAGATGTCCTGCAGGCATGGAGTAGACTTCCATAAGTTATTGGCGTTTGTGTTCACATCCTTGTATAGCCTTTGCTTTTCATACCTCGCTCAGTCATCTCTGGAAAAGAGACAGTGATGCAGAGGAACAAATCTGCCAATAGGTTTATCCAAGGGAGAACTAAATTGATCCCTATCTATGAGTGATAAATCCCTAAAATTTTTTCATTTATATGCAACACCAATACTTACTCCAGGAGTGGTTGTAAAAATATTTGTTTTTATCAAATTTGTCACAAACAAAGATAGCATATATATATCAAACATACAAATAAATATATACATATGTCCAAAAAGCAATCTTTTCTGCCCGTTATTTTTTGCGTGCGGATGTGCCAACGACGTGATTCCATCCATCACTAGAAAAAGCAAAAGAATGAGGTAGTCCTGTACACATTTGAGGGGATTTTCAACCCTCACTCTATTATCTGGCACATGTACACAATGTTGTCACATTAATCAGCATCTGGCGGGCTCCACTGTATCATGGGGTCAACGCGTTTTGGTCATATTCATTTTGGCCTCATCAGGACAGTAACGGCAAGGAAATAGAAATACCTGAATTGTCTGCAAGATTTAATCTTTCCAATCCGCACTTTAATCAAGGGAGGGAAACAGTCTTCCTCCTGTTTACCATATTGTCACTATGTACTTAATCCACAGAACAAGAATGGTGTGTTGCCTTACTGGCAGTAATGTATCAGTAGGTCCATTGTTCCGACCTTATTAGTGCGCCTCCTGCGTCCTCAATCCTGAGGTGATCGGGAAACATACATTTGTTCCCATTACTTACATGCCACTCGTAAAGCGATAATATAAATACAACAATATCTCAGCCGGATTCATTAAGACTATGGCAGTCGGATTGATATTAGGCTTGGCGTCAAACTTGGGCATCCAAGGGAATCGGCTGAAGGCGGCAACCGTGCGAGGACGTGCAAATTACCGCCGGTGTCTTGACAATTTGCACACGATTGTGGCATTCCGGTGCTTCATCAGCATTGGATTAATTCCAGATTCGGAAATATTCTCCCGCGCTACTAGAACCGTTCAGGGTTGAATCCCTGCAACTGACTCAAGTCCTCGCACGGTTGCCGCCTTCAGCCGATTCCCTTGGATGCTCAAGTTTGACGCCAAGCCTAATATCAATCCGACTGCCATAACGGTTTCCCTTGCTTCCCTGCGCTAGCATTAAACTTCACGCGCTACAGCACTCTTCAACTAGGCCACCCAGGTCCTGAAGATGATCGTAATTTAACAGGATCGAAACGCCGTCGACCCTTGCCCACCAGCTTACATATGCTTCAGGCGCTTTTTGAATTTTGGTTCCGAAAACATTGTAAATGTCAATTTATGTATCGAAAATAATTTTTGTGTGAACCTTTTTATCTTGTATATATTTTGTATTGTCTCCTGCGCCGCAAGCTGTGGTGTTCTTTCACGTTGTAACTTGCGCCGTCACTTCCTTATCACGAGCACTATGTACACTTTTCTTTAGGGTTGCTTTGGCATTTATGCCTAACAGTGCTGTTATAACTGTTGTGTATACAATTTTTGGTCTTCTGAAAATATATGATGCCCAAGGGCACATTTAACAAATATCTTGAAGCCTCTCGCTCTTTGTTTTTTTGTTGTAATACCTTGTATATACGAATCTAATCAGTCTTAATGAATCCGGCTGAGATATTGTTGTATGTATATTATATTCACCCAGATCTCAGCTTGGTTTATGGGTTATACTCCTGTGGTTTTTCTATACTCGTAAAGCGAGGCACGGAGGACGCCGCAGGAATCACTTTACGAGTGCCGAGGCACGTAGGACGCCACAGGAATCACTTTACTGTAAGCCGTGAGAACATATTTATGTTTCCCACCAACCAGGGCTCTCTTCTCTGTTTTCCTTTTTTATTTTGTTTGGGTGCGCATCTTCAAATCCCCCCAAACCACCTGTAGGTGCAGCCACCACTGCATGGGTCCTGTTGATAGGGAGTATGAAATATGCCTGTTGAATGAATGAACCATCTGTACAGTGCGCAGCTGGCTGGAAGGTGTTCTGGGGCTAAGTAGCACAGAAGTGGAAATTCATGGAAAGCTTTAGTTGGAGCGAAAAGATTTCAGTTGTTTTTTTTAAATCTTGTTCCGTCGATCAGAAGCAGATGCAGAGACCGTGTAGGTTCACCAGCCAATCGGGCATGTCAATTTCTGGGAACTTACAGCAGAAGCAGGTTAGATGATCTCAGAGGTCTAGAGGAAAGGCAAAGAGAAATTCTTCCCTCAGATACTTCGGACCTCTGTTGTGATAGGCTTGGAACGTCAGCAGTAAACATTTCAATAGAATACATTTACACACCGGGAACCACCCAAGTTCATCAGATGGGGGTGATGGATTCCATTCTGGGAATATAGAGAAGTAATCTGGCAGCTGCATTCTTCATGACATGTAATATATATACATAAGTTGTGGCAGAGGAGAATTTGAGCCAGAGTGTGTAATGTGCGGTATTATAGGGACATTATGTCTGTTAATTCAGTTTAGGATGCCCACTCTGGTGCACCACAAACTGTCGGAGGACATTAATGTGCTTTGCTAATGATCTATTTCAGTAAAGGACAGCAACATGTACCTTGACTTGAAGGTGTAGGAGGCAGTGGTGAATTGGTAGAGTTTGTAGACTGGTATAGATGAGTAGTAGCTTTGGAATTCCAGTTCCAGAATTGGCAGTCCATTTCTTACTTTTGTTCCCTAGGTAACGAACGGTGTGCTCTTCTGTTCCCTGCGTGATAGATCATGAAGAGGGATGTCTGAAGGTACCTCACCACTTGCAGTCCAACTTGGCAGGAGATGAGAACCTACAAGCGTACAGACCTTCGCTTACAAGCATTGTAGTCCCTGTGCACATTTGCTACTCTGACAATGGTGCAGTTTGAAATGCTTAAATACCCCCACCCTGTCTGCAGCTTTACTTTGAGCTCTTCCGCCCCAGTCTGAGCTTGGGAGTAACAGCAAAGGAACTGTGAATAGGGCTTATAGCGACGTATTGCAATCTATCATGCCTCTCAACGTTTTAAAAAACTCCCTAAAAATAACAAACACTGCTGTATTCTTATTGTCATTGGTACACCTTGTCTGAAAACCTCAGAGCATCGATTGGTTACATGGTAAGGCACCAAGGGCCTCATGTAGGTAAATAAATTTTACCGTTTCTTAAATACCGAGCCGTACCGAATCGGTAAATTAGAATCGGTAAGTTATATGTAGGTAAAAATTCGGTAACAGTTACCGATTCGGTAACATTCGGTAATCACGATTCGGAATCCACCGAATCGGTAAATACCGAGGTGGTATTTACCGATTCGGAAAATACCGAGGTGGTATTTACCGAATCGGAAAATACCGAGGTGGTATTTACCGAATCGGAAAATACCGAATCGGTATGTACGGATTCGGCAAATAAAATCACATGACTTGACGAAACAGCTAATCCCGTGCAACCACAGCCCACCCAACCAGGAAGTGGCCACACCCAGGCAGGTGTACATAATTAGCCGACCCTGGAGAGTCTTGGAGTGCAGAGGAGAGGCAGGGAGCCGGTGCCTGTGCGAGCGGGAAAACGAACATCATGTCCAGCCAGAGAACACAGAGAGACGGAGGGGAAAGGAGGAGGAAGCTGAAATTTAGCCCCAAGGAACTCCAGGTGCTGGTGGAGGAGGTGGTGAAGCAGCACCAGAAGCTGTTCGGAAGGCAATCCCTGCAAGTGCCTGAGGCGGAAAAGCGCAACATATGGCTGGCCATCCAGGCCCAGGTGAATGCAGTGGGAGTGACCCACAGGGACATAGAGGTCCTAAAGAAGCGCTGGTATGACCTGAGGATTGTAACCAAGAGGAAGATGGGCGACATCCAGAAGGAGGCCAGCCAGACTGGAGGTGGAACCAACAGGGCACCTGCCCTCACCGAACTGGAGGAGCTGGTGGGGGCCACAATCGAGCAAGAGAGCGTCGTGGGTCTTGGGGACGCCGACAGCTCTGCCAGAGCCGCCACACAACAAGGTAAGACGAAAGCACAGCAATGTAGCACCCCCTATCCCTATCCCACATCCCCCATTGTGAAACGAGAATCACACTGCAGTCCACACGTGTCAGTGCAGACAGGCAATGCATTCCGGGAGATGTAGTCAGGGAAACACTAACCATGACGTAAATGTAACAGGGCAACAAGGCATGTCACGCACTCGAGGCACAAGGAGACAGAGGACATTTTGGAATGTGAAATGATTTATTGTGACGCTTTCAATGCAGCCCTTCGGGGACACTGAGCCATTGTTGTATTTCTGTCCACAGATGTGACATCATGCAAGACAGGGCATGCTGCAGGAGAGACGGCACACCGGCCACAAATATCACCTCTAGCCAGCACAAGTACAGACCAGGGAGCAGGCCCACTGGCACCCGCACCACCAACACAGGCAGCCTCGCCGCAGCCAGAGCCAGCATCACCTCGCCCAGAGCCAGCATCACCTCACCAAGAGCCAGCATCGCCACTCATGTTTGAGTCACCGGCCACATCTCCGCTTGCAGGTGTGAGAATGATGAGGCGTCCAGCAGCCAGGCTACGAGCCTTAGACACCTCGTCAGACGACAGCATGGGCCCTGACGAACTCACCATGTCCCAGGAAGGGAGCCATGCCACTGTGCCCCACACCTCACAGGCAGCACAGACGGGAGCAAGAGGGCGCCGCAGGTCGCGTGTCCAGAGTCCACCAGCACCCATTGACGGCCATGGTGTCTTCTTGGGTCTCGAGGGCCAAATGTTGAAGCAACAGCGCCTGCAAACAAAGGCAGTCATGTCAGTCCAGAGGCACATGCGGGTGATGAAAACCACATTAGTCACCATGGACAATAACATCAGCGGCATGGCTGCGGGCATTCGGGACATGTCCCAGTCAATCCAGCAGTTGTGCAGCAAATTAGATGCTGACATCGAAGCACGGCGCCGGGAACGCCAGAGAAGGGACACTACCAACAGGGCACTCAACCGTCTGGCAACGGCGACTTCTCTACTGTGCCGGCGCTCTGTGACGATGCAGGAGGGCCTAACACAGTGCTGCAGCGACCTGTCTCGGGGGATGGTGCAGGTGACAAGTGCACTAGGGGTGCTATTGACTAGTCAGGCGTCGACAACTGCTGCAGGGGATGCTGCGGAGAGCATCGACACCAGCAGCAGGAGCAGCATCACACCCCCCGTCCCAGAAGCACGCAGGAGCAGCAGGCGGCTTGGGGTTGGCTCTAGTGAGGATGCACAGGCCGTGCCATCCACCACTGCAGCGCGTATGCGCAAACATTGATGTGGCCCTGCTTAGCCACTTCCCATTGGGTGACGTAACCCTGGACTTACTTCTTGTATAGATGGGATATTGCCAGATTGGCTTGTTCATGTGTTCATGGCGTGGTGCCACATTAAACTACGTCATGACTTCTCACAACTGGCTGTGTCCCCTTACTTACTCAGAAATAGTTGCATGTGATCTCTGCCCGTCTCTCTCTCCCATCTATTGCAGTTGGCACTCTAGCTGCGTTGCCCTGTGGCTGTCCTGACTCATCCTCGTTGTCCTCAAAATATGTTAGTTCCACATCTGTCCCTTTTTTCGTGGCAAGGTTGTGCAGCATTGCACAAGTGGCAATAATCTTGCAGCAGGTGATGGGTTTGTACTGGCGTGCGCCTCCGCTCTTGTGGAGGCAGCGGAACCTGCTCTTCAGTAGTCCAAACGTGCGCTCCACCACATTGCGTGTTGTTTTGTGTGCCACGTTGTATCGTCTCTCACTCTGGGTTGCTGGGTGTAGGTAGGGAGTGAGGATGAATGACCGGCATGCATATGCACTGTCGCCTAGATGAGTAACAGGGTGACATCAGTCACATGCCTCTATACACTATGATTTGCAGGTTGCAAGGGGCGTCACTGTTACTTACCTAGCAGGTATCCCTCTCCGAATTCTCCTGCACTCAGTCGTGTGTAGATCCCACTATTCTGGAAGATGTAAGAGTCGTGGGTGCTTCCAGGAAACTTTGCAACGATATCTGTGATGATGTTCCCTGCATCACAGATCACCTGCACATTGATGGAGTGGGTGGACTTCCTGTTCCTGTAGATGTGCTCTGTGTCAGCTGGTGGACAGATTGGGATGTGTGTACCATCAATACAGCCGATGACATGGGGGAACTGTGCCATGTGATAAAAGTCTGTTTTTGTTTTATGCAGTGCAGCCTGTGTGTTGGGGAAGCTGATGTAGTGGTGCATTCTCTGCATCATGGCATCCAGGAACTTCCTGAAGAAACGGGACAGGCAACTCTGGGATACCCCACCCACCGCAGCTATCACCACCTGATAACTGCCGGATGCCAGCAGATGTAGGCTGCAGAGCACCTGCACATGTGGGGGTATGGCGTGCGCCCTTCTTATTGGCTGGTCTAGGAGTGGGTGAAGGTCCCTGATTAAGTCCATGATGGTTTCGGGGTGTAGCCTGTACCTCTCATGTATCTCTGCATCAGTCAGCTGGAATAGTGTGATGCGCTGTCTGTAGATGCGTTCCTCTCGTCGCCAAACCCTCAGTCCTGCTGCCTGTAGACGTAGGCGCCTTGCAAAGACATACATAGCGGCCATGTTGTCCACGCTGTTGCATTTTGGGATTGCTAATATGCACTGTTGATGGTTACCACCTGCTTTCAATCCGTGTTAATTACCGACTCTTATTTACCGATTTTCTTGGATTTCTTAATTACCGAGTGCTCCTACATGTCATTTTAATTTTTACCACTTCATATTTACCACTTCATATTTACCGATTCGTTAAGTATGTATTCGGTAAATCTGATTCGGTATTTTAGAATTCGGTATATATGATTCGGTATTTACCGCCTCATATTTACCGAAAGGTGGTTTTTGGACTCCTACATCTCACTTGTCTGAATACCGGTCGGTAACGGCATATTTACCGAAAATCGACCGTTACCGACCGGTATTTGGCTACCTACATGAGGCCCCTATTGTTTAGCTCCTTATTACCATATCAGCAATGGTAAGGTTTCTTGCTTTTATTTCTTGATCTAAAGGCTTTGTGGGGTGTTCTAGTAGATTTCAGCAATAATGCCTGGCCTTCTAAATTTGTTGTAATCACAATTAGTAAATATTCCAACTTTTTCTGACAAAGTAGCCCCTTGTGTGCGAGGTTTGTTTCACTATTTTGCCTACTAATAGTCAGTGTGTCTCATTGTCAGAAATACGGCTACAGTTATATGCCGCTGCTCTAGCATCCTCTTTAGGTTTCTCCTCAGCGTCTTAAGGCAAAGCACTGTGGCATTCATTCTGTTACACAAGCCTTATCACCAAAGAAAATGCAACACTTTGTTGCTGTACAGATGTAGAGAGCATTCCACCTGTATTGCAAAAGTGAATGCGAAGCTTTCTCGGAAACAAAAAAGTAATTGCTCACCTAGAGGGGAAGCTGTGTGCTCTGCCATAGGTTCTCTCACTGGCAGGATCTACGGTGCATCCCCTCACCTTTATTGAGCATGCCTACATCTGCCAAATGGTTCTTTTGCATCATCCCCAGTTGCCATCCACACATTGGGGCACCGTCCTTCCTTCCTCTGAGGCACTCTCACTTGACCCCTCCTCCCGGCCATCTGTGTCTCTCTCTCTTGCTCCCTCCAACAAGACATTCCTCTTCAGGCGGTGCTAAACAGAGTGGGAGAGAGTGTGCCGTTTGTGTCTGTGTGTATGTAAAAATCCCTGGTGAAAACCGACTGACCTCTCACAATACCCGACTGAAAGCATCTGTAGTCAACTATTTATCAGAAAATACATTTATTTGGGGTCCCCCCCCCGGAAGTTGCGCTCCTATTCATTGGTTATCCTGTGTAGTGCCAGGCAGTCTAGGAGGCCTGAGTCTGTCTGACATGGAAGAGCGTGGATCTGACCCTACCACTGAGGAACATCTTACTGGGACCAGCACCATCATGGCGGAGTTACGTGCCGGATTCTGCTCCATTGCACCCCTTTCGACACCTTGATATCCCGACTGGATCGCCTGGGGGAATGAATCGAAAGACATGGCATCCGTTTAGATGGAGCAGAAGAGTATATATCAGGCCTGGAGGACGGCACCTCTTCCCTCGCAAAGCGCCTGGACAAGATGGAACGGCTCCCCAAAACGGTGGCCTTTAACAATGAAGATCTTGAAGTGAAATCACACAGGAATAATATTTGCATCACAGGCATAGCAAATTCCACAAATATGGGGTGATCAGACCAATTTGTTGAGCATCTACTTATTGAACTGTTCGAATTGCAAAGCTTTAGAGTTACCTTTGTGGTGGAACGAGCTCACTGATCACTGAGGCCCAGGCCACAACCTGGTGTGCCTTTTCGTCCCACAATTGCATGGCTAGTGAACATCAGGGACAGAGACACAGCGCTCAAGCTGGCCTGTGAGCAGGGACCGTTGCACCATCACTTTCTACCCTGACTTCACATTGATGGTACAGGAGGCGCGACGCAAATTCCAAGATGTGAAAGCTCTGGTCTGCAAAAAGGGTCTTAAGTATGTCATGCAGTATCCTGTCATGTGAAAAAACATTTAGGAAACATAATGGAAAAGTGGACTCGCAAATATAAGAATAAGCAAAACCCAAAAATTATTTCATATAAAAAATCTATTATTATTTTTTCTTTCATTCTTTTGTTGTTTGTTAATATTTATTTTTTAAAATATATAAAAAACTAGGACTACAATTATAAAGAATACCAAATTGTACTTCCACATATATACCCATCACATGATTTTATGACCCAATGCTAATCTGTGTATTCCAAGCATACTTATGTATTCATACTTGTCTGTTTAATATCATTGGTTTAATCAGGATTGTAGTTCTCCAATGTATATACTATTATTGTTATAAGGCACTCAATCTATCCACTATTTAGTTGAACAGTTGAATCAAAACAATTTGATCAAAGAGTTTGATATAACTCCATTTGATTCTTTCTTTACATATACAGACAGTATAATTAATTCAAAACATTATCACAATTTTTAGCATCTTAAGGTACCTAGAATGAGTAAGGGTATTCATATATGCCATGGCTAAGATTGAGATCCTACGCGCGTTTCAGCTTGACGCCTTCATCAGGTAGCCTTGTACGATATGAAACCTTATAGAGTTCAATAATTGTGTGGGTCAGAGGACACTCATAGGTCGTGGCGATAGGGTCAAGGCTTGACAGTTTATTATTCACAGTTTATTTATCCATACAATGGGGAAGGTAGATGTCTCTGTTTTAGTGTTAAGCTCAAGGCTTGAAGACATATTCTTCAGAGTTTCCTATTCCCTAATAGCAGGATCTTTAATATTTAAAGTGCCCGTGATCGCTCGCGCTTTCTCCTTTCATATGTGCTGTTGCCTCCGTGATTTAAAATAACAGACGCTCGTATATTGGGCATCCAAGGAAGTATGTCCGAGGGCTCATCCGAGCTTCTCTCGGCGTCTGCTATGATTCTCCGTGGTTAAGTAGTATTTAGTGAGCCCGGGAACGCTCGCGCCTTCTCCCTGAGTGTGGGCAGTTGCTTCCGCAATTCAAGACCGAAGGCGCTCGTGTATCAGGCATCCGGGGCCGTGTATCCGGGGGCTCGACCGAGCTCCTCTCTGCATCTGTTTAGGTTCTCTTCATGGGTGGAGTATCCTGTCAGCCATCAAGTTGATGTTGATGGAAAGGCCTGTTTTTTTTACTTCCCGGCTGAAGTTCTATACTTCTGCAAGGCACGTAACCCTGGTGGTGCTCCGTAGCTACGTTCCACTCTGGACCATGCGCTGGCCGACCTGCAAGCCTCACAAAGCATGGACCTCTTTCCTCCTGGCTGAGCTTCTGCCTCTGTTCTCACCATAGCACTGCTCTTAGTTGGACATTTACAGACTTACTCTTGAACCCACTTTATTTACCTTGTCCTGACAGAATGATCCTGTATTTGCCTGTAATCCCCTATCAGTTGATTTCTCCATATGAGCTTCGTTGACCGTAGCGTTGCCCACCCTTGTAGTATCATGTTTATTGGGATTTATGTATACCTGTTGCTTTTAAAGGGATTCATTGAGCAGTTGGTTGCTCTGTGTGGGTTAGGGGTGCTCATTATTGTGGGGATTGTTGTTACTTTACTTTTTTCTTAACCACTGCCAGGAGGGGTTACATATAAAGCCACACCTACCATATTTCCCATCATGACTGACACATTTGCGGGGCAGGCCACACTAGCTGAGATTACCTGCATAACCTGAAATGTACAGGGCTTGGAAGGGTAAACCGGTGTTGGCATACCTCAAAAGACATGAAGCGACGATTGCTTTCCTACAGGAAACGCATCTCCCACCACACAGGTAACACACAGGTACTTCTCCAGCTACAGCACCTACTCAAAGGGAGAGTGCACACATATCCACAAGTTTTTCCCCTTCAGTCTTACCACTAGCTACGTGGACAGGGATGGTTGCTATGTGGTTTTGGCCGGTCGTCTGGCCAACCAAGACATCCTCCTCTTTAATGTCTGTGCCCCTAACATTGACGACTCTTTTCATGACCTCTCTTCAATCATGGGTAGGTTTGACACCAACACTATTTTGTTGAGGGCCAATCTCAATTTGGTGCAGGACCCTCCGCTTGATTCCACAGGAACCTATACTATTGGCAAACCGAAGGCCTTCCTTATACTTCCGGACATTGGGGACACTTACTCTCTAAAAGGCGCATGGTGACATAAGAAAAAGCAGTACAACAAACTTGTTACCGCTCTCATTATGCCAATATTGGATTATTGCAATGGTTCTTATTTGAAAATACATGAAGGATCCTTAAATAAACTACATATTCTGCAGAATGCGGCCGCTAGATTACTTACAGGTATTCCTAGGACTGACTCCATCTCTGCTCAAATTAAAGCTCTGCATTGGTTACCAGTGAGGAAACTTCTCAATTCGAAGCCTTGACTCTGGTTTTTAAAGCCCTTCATGGAACTGGGCCTGAATTCCTAAAACAGCAACTCTACTGGTACACCCCCAATAGAACCTTACGATCTTCTGACGCCAAATTGGCAACAGTACCCAGGGTGAAGAAGGCCAATTGGGGTGGCAGAGGCATCATAGTCAATGCAGCAAGAGCATGGAATGCTCTCCCTTTATCTCTAAGAAGTACGACCAATCTTCTTGTATTTAGAAAGACATTAAAAACATTGCTGTTCACTAATTGATCCTCCGTGTTTCCCCCTTGACTCGGTCCCTCCTTAGGCCTTCTCTAAGTGCCAGGACACCTTTTCGGTAACGGCCGCGCTCTATAAATGGCCATAACTTAACATAACATATACAGTCCACTATGCCCGCATATACATTTTATTCCGAGCCACATTGGTGGACACGGATTGATTGTCAGCTTCCATACTCCCATGGCTGGGGGACATACAGCACTTGCTGTGCACATTATTTGACCACTCCCCTGTGCTTATAACTTTTAGTATCCCATTTGGCGGGGGCTTGAGAGAGGATGGTGCTTTAATAGTGCCTCTCCGATGGATGCAGTGTTCTGTTCAGAACTCCGGGACTCCATAAAGGAGTACTTTGACTTAAACACAGGCTCTGTATCTCGCCAGCCCACTCTGTGGGATGCTTTTAAGGCATATATCTGGGGTATATGTATCTTGAAGCATGCCAGTGTCCTCCAAGACATTCATAACAGCAATGCATGTGTAGAGGCTTAACTGAAAGATATCAATAGGTCCGACATGCAGCAGCATGGAATTACCTAACTGCACTCTCTCTCAGCACTGATAGGCGAATTTTGCTCTCAAGCCGAAAGAGAAAATTACTTGGGTAAATATGCCCGAGCCCATCGATATGGAGAGGGTGAATGCCCAGGGCGCACATTGGTGCACCTCCTCCGTCCCAACCGCGGTTCTGACTACATATCAGAACTCCTGCTAGATGATGGCCGAAGGGTCACTAATAAAGCTGCTATTACTGATGCCCTACTCCATTATTATGAACAGCTATACTCCATTAAACTTTTAAACTTGGGGGGGAGACCATGCCAGAGTGGCCTACCTTAAGGAGGTTGCAATGCTGTGGATCACAGATGTGCAACTTCAATTTTTGAGCGAACCCTTCTCTGCGGAGGAAATAGCGCTAGCCATTGGTGCATTAGATGGCACTAAGGCTCCAGGCCTTGATGGTCTGACTGGTATCTTTTACAAAATGTATAAATCTATTCTCATTCCCCACCTTCTGTATATGTACGCTGAAGCTCTTGAAGATGGCATGCCGCCACCCACACTACAAGAGGCAGTGGTCACACTCCTATTAACACCCAGCAAAGACACTCACTTTTGTGCCTTCCACAGACCTCTCTATTAAATTTCAATAACAAAATATTGGCCAAGGTAATAGCCACCAGGTTGGCACTGTTCATTGTCCGATCATCTCCCCGGTCCAGTCAGGATTCGTCTCCCCCACAGATCCATGCCCCACAACCTCTGCAGGGTGTTTGCGGTACTTAATACAGGGTCACCAGAGGTCCCTTCAGCTGTCGCCTTGCTTGATGCTGAAAAGGCGTTTGACTCCCTGGAGTGGCCTTTCCTTCGGGCGACACTGCAGAAACTTGGGCTCCCTAAAGGCTTCATCGCATTCATTATGCTCCTATACTCCCAAACAGTGGCACTGCTATTATCGTCATGGATCCACTGGTGAGTCACTTACAGGATAAACACATGTACTGTGGACTTCATTCTAGATCGGGCCCTCAACTCATCTCCATGTATGCCAACGATATTTTACTATTCCTCCATCAGCCCACCCACAACCTTGCTCCTGTTATTAGGGAAATTATCCAGTTTGTGGGATTTTCAAGCCTCCATAAAAACTTGGCGAAGTCGGAACTGTTCCCTCTAACTGACACTACCTCGGAGGTACCATGTGAATATCTGCTGCAATGGTGCAATGAATCTACTAAATATCTTGGTATAATAATTCATAGATATAAGGAACAGATGATCCTTCTGAATTACGGTCCTGCCATAGATAGGCTCATGATCCAGATCGGCTTCCACTCTCCATGGCGGGACGGATAGCCATTATTAAAATGGTTGTCTCACCTGTTTCTCTACCTTTTTCTAAATATCCAGGTACCTCTACCCAACTCATTTTTCTTCACACTCCGGGGTCTACTGATTCTCCTCGACGAGCCGGTGACCCTGAATTATATGGGATACGATTGTGCTTCCTTATGACAGGGTTGGTTTCGGTGTCCCTGACTTCCAAATTTACTATGTTGGGGCACAGGGGCAGTTTGCTTCACATTGGTTCCACCCAGACACCAGGCTCCTCTACTCCATCTTGGAGAGAGATCAAGCAGAGGGCATTCCATTATCAGCCAGCCTACCAATTTGTATCAAACTTGATCTTACTGATATCCAAATGCGTTCCACCACGAGTTGGGCATGGAAGAAACCTAACCGTCTACTCGGGACCGTCGCTCTATATTCTCCTCTACTTCCGGTGGCTAACTACTTCTTGGATCCCGCCTACCCGAGAACGTGTGGAGCAAATTTAACTTGCATACGATGTGAGATGTCTTCACCAATGGTGATGTCCTCTCATACACTGTAGATGCCAGATTCTCCCCAAGACACACAGGTGGATCTTTTCCTCATGCGCCACCTCCATGCCTCCTGAATCCACTCCTCCTTCTCCTGCACCATCGGATTGTCCACCAACATGCCATCCACCACCACAAGAACCAACCTACTCAACGTACATACTTCACATCAACTTCCCTGCCTCTTCCTCAACACACGCTTGGCTTGCAAACACACCACCAAAATCCAGGACCTCATCAGCTCCCTCACCTCTTATGTCATCTTCTCTACTGACACCTGCTCAGCCTCCTTCCCGCTCCCGACATCGGCACAGCAACACCCGATGGATACAAGATAGCACACCAAGACCGCCCCAACAAACCCGAAGGAGAGATCGCCATCATCCACAAAGAAAACATCCACTGCACCACAGAAACAGAAGACACCATCCAGACAATGGAACACTTCATCTTCAAACTCCACACAGACGGAAAAACCACCACCAGAGGCACCCTCGCCTACAGACCACCCGTACCACGCCCTAGCTTCTGTACCGTCCTACCTGACTTCATTGCCCCTCTCGCCATGGACTCCAACGACTACATCTTCCTTCCTCGGAGATCTGAATTTCTATCTCGACGACCTCACCAACAACTCCAGCCTCCCCGACAGCATGGATAACATTAGACTCACCCAACTCCTCACCGACCCCACCCACATCGCAGGACACACTGGATCCCATCTTCACCTCCAGCAACAGGGTCAAGTACAGCCACGTCACCAAACTCACCTGGTCCACCACTCCATCATATACTTCAACATCTCCAGCCTACGCACCTTCACTGCTGAGCCACCCAGGGACCCTCCGCAGTTTGAGCAAAGTTTCAGAGAGCCAATGGGCCGACGACCTAAACACATCACACCCCAACACTGCATCAAACCTGGACCAAGCTGTCAAAAACTTCCACTCCTGGTTCACCAACTGTGCTGAATCATTGCTCCCATCAAGACCAGAATTTCTTGTGGTTTGTCCTTTTGTAATATTTCTTTTGTCACCTTCACTTACTTTTGGTTGTAGGTGTGTTTTCTTGGTTTCATCCCTCCAATTTATGGTCAGATTTTACACTTTTCTTCGAGTTTTTCTTCGTTCCTCATCGTCATTTTTGTGTTCTTCCTGTTTAACAGGTAAGTTTTTCCTATCTTCTTATGATCCCTTTCTGGGCTCTCTTTCAGGCAATTTTGACTTTTTTCTAGGTTTTTTCTTTCATGCCCGTTTGTCCTATGCGCGCTATCAGCATCTTGCACTTGGCAGTGGTGGCCGTAGCATCTTTTGAAAGACACACGAACAGTCAGGCGTGTTGTTCCCAGCCTTTTGTGTAAAGCCTGGAACGCACCTTGCTGAGTCAGGGAATAGTTTAATTAGCCTTTATTCTCTTCCTTGGGCGTGTACAGGACATGTGCAGCCTTCGCCAAGTTCGCTCTTGAAGCGGGTGTAGAGGGCTTTGACTTTCACTTTGGGAAGATCCTTCCTTATTTTACCTTCGACATGCTATCAGAGCGTCATTCAATTGAAACAGAAACAGGACTGGGGATGGCGGCCATGATTGATAAGTCTTGGCCCCTTTCGGTCAAGACGCTTGCAGCATACTACCTTGTGATAGCAACGCCAGTAGCGCAAACTAGCTGCTATCCCTAACAGCGATCGTTACGGTCTTCTGTGTTTTATCTGTGTGAATACTTTTGGTTCATTAAAAAAAAAAAATTGGAAAAGAGCTTTTATTAAGGACACCTTAAGGAAAGGCTTGTCTTCTAGGAGGAAGGTTTACCCTTTTGGACTTTCCTTTCAGTGTTTTGTTGGCACGATCTTTGCTATGTCTGACAATGAGGTTCAAGGAACCCCTGTCCCTTCCCTCAATGAAGATGTATTTGTCAGGTATGTCTTGAGGAATTTAAATCTTCCCTAAAAGAGGCAGTTGAGGCCATCCTCTGTAAAAGGAGAAGGGTTTCTCCTGTTGAGGAAGATGCTTTGGTCCTTTCAGAGGAAGAGATTGTTCTTGTTAGGAAGGGAGGCAAGGCCTCAAATAAGATTAAACACCTGACTGGTGAAGTTGTTTCTGGGGCCAGCCATAGCGCTGCGATGGGCAGAGACCAGTTTTTGGGTAGCCTGAGCTCTACAGATGACTGTGGTGTGCTCAGCAGCACAATTAGTAAGAGCAGCCATTTTGGCACAATTAGTTTGGGTGCCCCCCGCGGTACAAGATCAAGTGACCTTCATGGCACAAGAGACCGCTGTTCTGAAACGATGATGAAGAAAATCCATTTGAGATGGTGTTTGAGGAGGAGGCTGATGAGTACTTTTTCAATCCCCTAGAAACCTTAAATAATTATTTCCTCGATGAGGACCTGGATTTCTACGGCTATTAAAGAACCTTCGGGTGTGGAGATGTTTAATCCTACCCGTATTACACACCCAAGAAGGTCTGATTGGTGGCCTATGGATCACGTAAATAATTTTATTAAGTTCTGTATGCGCAAGCCCCTTGATAAAGAAACGTGAAATCTAATGAGGGCTGAGTGTCCCAGGCCTTTCATTGACAAAAGTCGGGAATTACGCTTATATGGACCTAAAGTTGTTGACCTTCCTCTTTAAGACTGGAAGAAATCCTAAGAAGGGCCTTGAGTGCTGCCTTAAACGGTGTCAAGATAGTTTTAGACAATCTGGGTCCTCTAGCAAGGATACTAGATTTGGCTGAGGAAGCCTCCTCTAAGGGCGTCCCTGTGGACCTCCTCTGTGGCTGGAGCCAACTGGCATTATGTCTGCTTAGCAATGCCAATGCAGGGCTGATTACAGAGCTTAGGAGAGCTATTCTTAGGAGAATTTAGGGGACCTTGCCAATAAGGAGACCCAGGGTACCTGAATGGTCTGCTCTTTGGAGAGAATTTTATGAAGACCTTGGGGAAGTATGTCTCGACGGTTACGGCCTTTAGTAAGGCTCAAAGTAGTATTAGACGCATGTTCAACAATAATAGAGTGTTTGGAACGGCTGACAGGAGGGGACTGGCTGTCAGTCGTGGTCAGTCAAGGTCCCAGTATTCCTATCGGGGCCAGCGGGGGTTAAAGAAGAGCTATCCGTATGTCGAGTAGTTTCTTCCCGCAAAGAGGATGCGACCCTTGTTCAAAAGGCGGTAGAGGCAGATTCCAGGGAGCTGGAGATCATGGTAAGAGTCTCCCCTCCAGTTGGTTCTTCCCACTCAAAGGTAGGGTGAAGGTTATGTTCTTTCGCTCAAAACTGGTCAACTATAACAAACAATTCTCAAGTTTTACAGAGTGTTAAAGGTTTCCAAATTTAATTTTGCCAGGAACCTTTTCAGAGGTACCAGCCAAGGGAGTTGGCCCTAGATCAGGATCAATCAGTACTGGTGGATTTAGAAGTGGTGCACATGTTGCTCAAGGGGGTAATTTGTAAGGTGCCCAATTCCAGAAAGGGTTTTAGAAGCACTATTTTTCTAGTAAGGAAAAAAGGATCAGGGCTGGCGCCTGGTGATAAACTTGACGGAACTGAACACGTTTTTTATTTACAGGCACTTCAAGAGGGAGGGAAACCGTCTTTTGCGGGACATTTTGCAAGAGAAAGACTGGCATGTGAAGTTAGATCTCAAAGACACCTACTTTACAACTCCTTTAGACCCAGATTCTCAGAGGTATTTGCTGTTCCGGTGAAGAGGAATTCTTTACCAGTTTTGTTGTCTTCCTTTTGGTCTTTCTTCAGCCCCTTGATGTTTCACCAAGATCCTTCGTCCAGAGGTTGACTTCTTGAGAAGGAGAGGTATACGTTTAGTTATTTACATAAAGGACATACTTCTGATGGTTCAGAATCAGGGAGAATTACTAAAGCACATGAATTGGACAACAGATCTCTTGGAATCTTTAGAGCTCATTATCAATGTGGAAAAGTCTCTTATGATACCTACTCAGAGTTTAGAGTTCCTGGGGTTTCAGGATGATACAATTATGTCTCAGTTGCATATTCCTCAGAAGAAGTTGACCAAGTACAATAAGGAGGTAGCTTATGTTTTTTCAAGAGATGTTGTGAGTTTGGGAGGTCTAATAAGAGTGGCCAGCCTTCTGTCCTCCTCCAAGTGTTTTCCCCAGGTCCTTTGCATAACAGGGCTCTTCAAAGGCTGAAATGCTTGGGTTTGAGAAAAGGTCTTTGGTATGCAGACACAGTTCCTCTGGCTCAGGAGGACCATCGTGGGTCGTTGAGCAACCTGGACAGCTTGAATTGCAAGGCAATTTTTGGGAATGTCCCGGAATATACGGTAGAGTCGGATGCAAGCAACTTTGGTTGGGGTTCACAACTAGGGGAGTTTGAAATGGGGAAAGTGGTCCAGAGAGGAACTTCACTTATATATAATTTGACTGGAGATGTTGGCCGGTCTGAATGCTTTTAGCTTCAGAGCTATTCTAAGGAACAGTGTTATTCTAAGAAACAGTGTTGTGTTGATCTGAATGGACAATTTTACAGCCACATCCTATATCAATTGCAAGTGCAAGGTCAAAGCAACTTGCAGATCAGGCCAGGAAGATTTGGTATTTTTCTTGGGACCAAAAGATTCTGTTGAAAGCAGAGTTTATTCCAGGTCATCAGAACAAGAGAGCAGATTGGAACTCCAGGTTCCTGATGGATTCTAGAGACTGGAAGCTGAATCCAGTGTCTTTCAACAAGATTCAGAATCTGTGGGGCCTTTTTCAGAAAGATCTGTTTGCCAGCAGACTGACTTTTCAGGTAGATCAGTATTACAGTTGGAGGCTCGACACCAGGGCCTTGGCAGTGGATGCTTTGCTTCAGATTTGGAACGGAGAGAATTACTATGCATTCTCTCCATTTGCGCTAATTCAGAGGGTGTTGTTGAAGGTGCGGAGGGAACGATCCAGAATCATCCTAGCAACTCCGTTTTGTAACACTCAGGTGTGGTTCTCTGGAGTAATGGAGTTAGCAGTGGAATTTGCACACTTGATACCAGGGATTGGAGGACTTATAGAAGGACATGAAGGGGAAGAGCATCCTCTTGTGCTGGAAGGAAACATGAACCTTCTCGTCTGGAGGATTGCATGAGATCCAGTAGATACCCCGGCCATTCAGGGGAGGCTCAGGACCTATTGGATGAGTCGTGGGCACCATGGACCAGGAAGAGATACACATGAGTGTGAAGAAGGAGGTGTAGTTAGTGCTTGGAATGGAATTTCGATCCCGTGGAGGCTTCTGTGGTAGAAGTGGAGTATTTCCGGACAGGTTTGTTCTTCAAGTCAGGCCTGTCCTATAGAACTGCGAACTGTTACAGGTTTGGTATTTCAGCAGGGCATTCTCTGGTGGAAGACTTTGCAATTGGTAGTGATCCCTTGATCCGCAGGGTAATGAAGGGAATAAGGCTTAGACATTCTCCTAGGGCCAGGTATGATTCATTATGGAATTTTAATCTTAGTTTTGACTTGTTTATCTCTTGGCATGATAATGCTCATCTTTCAAGGAGTCAGTTAACACTAAAGTTGGCGACTTTGCTCTGCATGATCTCTTTTAGTGTAAGACGTTAAAGCACTAGAGGTTTGGAATAGGTATTATTCTCCGGATGGGGTTCACTTCGAGTTATGGAAAAAAACTAAAACAATGTCTGAGAACATGTTTTACCCCTCTTTTACTGACTGTAAAACGTTGTGTGTTGTGAGTTGCATGAACGTTTATGAGCAGAGTATGCTTGAGTTTAGACCAGATGGGGAGGATCAATTATTAATTTCATTTGTTAAACCTTATAGGGCAGTTTCTACAGCTACTATTTTGAGATGGGTAACGGCAGTGATGTCTGAAGCAAGAATAGATTTGCCCAAATTTAGAGAATATTCTTCTCGAGGTTCAATGGCCAGTAAGGTGGTTTGTGCAGGAGGTACACTGCAGACATACTGAAAGTGGCAGACTGTTTAAGTGCTAATACTTTTACAAGCTTTTATCTTAAGCCTGTGGAGCATGTCAGCAGTGTGGCGCTGGGGACCTTTAAACATGCTTAATGGTAGCATCCAGTCTTGTAATGAAACAGTGATTCTCTAATTACCATGCAGAGAGAATCTTGGTTTCATTTAACAGTGGTTAACATTATCCCACCCTCCACTCCCTTTTCATACTGTTATGTTGTGAGAGTTTTTTTGGGGGGGGGGGTTATGCATTATTGTTAATTTTAGGGGTTATTAATTATTATGTTGTTTTTTTCTAAGAAAAGTAATTATTTTTTACCTTTGAGTGGTCTGTTGGCATCACTTGTTTTTTCCTATCTCCCAGATAATTCTTTGTTGTGAGAATTTTGCAAGCTAAGTCAAGTGTGTGTTTACGTTGAATGTTTCGGCACAGATCGAGTTTGATTTGTTTTTCTTCATTGAATCATCAAGTGGAAGAAGATACCTAGTTGCTATGGAGCTATATGCAGGATTGAAAGTTCATAATGGAATGTTTTTCTCTGATGTAATGTTTGTTCTTTAAATGGCTGCATGTTGAAGAAGGGCAGCAATAAAGTTATTGCATAATATTAGCCTCTGCTGTCTTAAATGAAATCAAGATTCTCTCTGCATGATAATTGGAGAATTGCCATTCTTCACCACTGAGTGGCCTGCCTCATCCATTGAGCAATCTAACCTTTCCTTCTGGTTTACTGCAGGGTCAACAGTGGTAACTGCTTCTTTCAGTGCCCTCCATCTATGAGCCAATAATCCAATATTCTCAAAGAATGTTAAAGTATAAATTAAGGCGAACAGCCCTTGTTCATAAATAAACTGTGAACCAAACGTTGGGTACTAACTACGCTCAGTAAATATTCTTTTTTTTGTTGTTGTTGTTTTTAGAACCTTGGAAATAAAAACTCAGTCTCTGCCATGCTTCCATTTTTTTATATATTAAATTTCCCCAATTAAAATAATTGGCTTCAGATGTTCTTATTTGAGTGAGGAGAGAAACCGAAACAGCTAGACTCTGAATGCGTTGCTGACAGGGACGCACTCAATATCATGTCAGGAGTGCAGCTCGTGAGGTGTGGAGTTTTGCGTTGGTCACTATTCGTCAACAAAGGGGAACACATGCATATCAAAGTTGTTCAAACGGAGCAGTGACTCTACCCTACGTCTGTACCGTCAGCACGGCCTCACGCTTCTGTTGAAAACAAAACTGCGCATCAGACGGTCAAAGACTGGGCGAGGACGGTGCCCAAAAGAGCAAAACAGTGTTGTAATTGAAGATTCCTTCTTAGTAAGCGGGAGTGAGGTAGCCAGTTCACTTAGGTTAACAGGTTGTGGGTTTTTTGAAGAGATAACAGGTTACTCAGAAGAACCAGGAGCAGCATCCTCTCTGCTCATCCCACTCTCTCTAACTACCATCCATCCTTCCAGTCACCCACCAACATTTTATGACATCCTAAGCTTGGCAGAGCAGGGAAACAGGAGAGCAGAGCAGGGAATACATTACAAACACAGCAGAGTATTACACACAGCAATAACGGTAGGAGTGGGATAGCTCCTCCACCCCAACCACCAGAAAAAAGCACCAACGACCTGCCTATTAATGTAATGGGCAGCAGTGCACAACCCAGAAAACAAGATGCCAAAAAGGAAAATAACCAATATGATAAAGGTGAATCTGATTTCTGATCACAGAATCCAAATGACAAACATTTGTCAAGTGAGAAAAGTATCTTCTGCTACAGCAGCAAAGAAGAGGAAGTGAAGTGCTATTCCAGTCGGTGATTTATACTTGTGGGAATTATATCATAAGCCTATCTGTGATGCCATTTACTGGTGATGCTTGGCATACTGGCCGTAATGAAATATGCTTTTGTACTATGATCATGTTTCAGGAAATCTGTTATTGTATGTGAGTTTTTTTTTTACAATGTTTCTGCTAAAATTCGAACTAAAGAAGAGTCCGTATAATCGAGCCTCCAACCTTGTAATAGAATTTGACACAAATTGTGCAACAAGTATCAATTTACATGGACAAATGCAACAGATGTACATTGGAGCAGTTTTAAAAAAATCAATTTGTATGATTTTAAAGTGCATGGGGGAAATGGGTTTATTATGAAGACATTTCTTAGGAGAATTATTAAAGCCAGCTTCCTTGTGCTTGTGGTTTACTCTTTTCTTATTTGTGTCACTTGTTATTACCTTTAAGAAGAAACAGAAGAGTTTGAAAGATCTCTAATGACTTGAAGTGCTCTTTGTTTTTCTTTCAGGCCCCAGCAACATTCTTGTTTATGATCTTTTTAGTCTGCCTATGTTTTTGCCTTCGAAGGGATTTCAGCTCCGTGCTAAACAGAAATTATAATTAGACGTTTTATTGTGAGGTGTTTTAAATTGATGTTATCACATTCATAGAAAGCAACATCAAAGCAGTGGAGCATTGACAAAGCAACTAATCTTTAAGCATGTGTGGTCTTTAGTGCACTGGGCAAGATGTGGCTTTATTTGTCTTTAAAGGCCGGAGTTCCTAGATAAATTCTTGCTGGATTAGCAGGGATCCAAATGGAAATAGAAAATCTAAAAATACTTCTAGTTATACCCAAAGAATTTCTTTTGGTAGGGTACCTAGGGTATAGCTTAAAAACTTGTACTTGTTTTTTTTTATTGAATGTGTTCAAACACTAGGGTTATTTGAACAAATTGAATTTAAAAAGTATCTAAAAACTCCAATTTTTTGGTTGTTAGCCCTGGTGGTACCATCCTATGAGGGTGTGTATAGGCGCCAATGATGAAGTATGTCACGATAAAGTGAGTGAGGCGTCTATTTTAATATCTTTGGATACCCAGGCAGACCCAGGAAGTAGTATCCTTTTTGGGCCATACACGTCTCCCTTCATTTTTCTTTCCTTTTTCTTATTTCGCCTAGTTGCCTATTTATGTGAAAACAGATTGACTACCACAACATCAAAAGCAAGAAACGGTAATAAGGGAGAAGAGAGAAGTATGGTCTTCTAATAACTGAATATAGTTTTCAAATCTGAAACGTTTAAAATCGAAAACCATAAATCCCTTTAAAGCAGGGGATGTACTCGGTCTTCCAAGTTATGGAACGTGGCTAACTCGTACAGTACTGAGAGATCTTAGCAGAGTTGGAAACACAGGTTTCAGCAGTGTGACATGCTGCAGGTCAATGCCAGATGAAACACACTGCAGAGAAATTGAATATGTAATAAGAAGAAAATGCAAGGGCAAACAAAAATAAAAGGTGCACGCGAGCTAACGGTGAACTAAATTAGCGAAATGCAAACCTTACAACAAAGCTTGATACAAAGGACCAGCTAACGCCTGCTGCCTCGGATTAGTCACATGGAAACATCAACCCCAACTTGTTGACCGAAAGGGAGAATATGTTTCGTTTTTGTTCTCTGCCAGACTTTCTTTCTCAGTCCCAGCCACGTCCTCCACCTAAGGTTGTGTTGTGAATTCAAGAAATGTCGATTCCCTTCCATAATTTAAATCTAAATATTTTGCAATATTTCTCTCCTGGGAAAATATATTCCAGTCAATGGCATTGTCGCAATGTACTACTACATCGAACAGGATGATATGTTAAGCTCGCTAAGATCACTCATCTGGAAGAAAATAACAAACACTAACATTTTGACTTAAAACTGCCTTCATGAAAACATTTGAAAGAACCTCTTAATTTTGCATTCCAATAACATTGATATCGGTCATGAAAGACATTGCATTTTTTAGGCTACCTAAAGTAAATAATTGGAAATAGGTACTTAATGGATATTGAATTTACACTGACTGAAAGGATGCCAAGGCTAGCCACCATCTTGTACAGAGTCATTATAATGCTTATGGCTTGTTGAAAGGATGCCAAGGCTAGCCACCATCTTGTACAGAGTCATTATAATGCTTATAGCTTGTTCACATATGGCTACTTGTTATCTGTATGAAAGTGAGGAGATGATAATTTTTGCTGGGTTGATAGTTTTGGAATGAAGTGTGATTAAGCGAAGACCCCCATATCTTGAATGCCCAAAAGAAATAGGCAAATTACTCTGTGAACGATTTTGTCAGATTGTTACTGTATATATGCAGAAGCATTTTTGTATTTTATATCCTTTATATACGTTTTTCAAGTTTTTCTTAAAATTCCAGCCCTATATTTGAACTTTTTATGGCTAAATGGAAAAGGATACAGCATAAAGATTGTTACCAAAACCTTTTTTTTTTAAAGAGAAATTAAATAAGGCTAATAAGCACTATGAGCTCCAGTTTTCATCAGACAATCCCATAATGAACTTTGACCTAATTTAAAATGGCTGCCATGTACTTGTGCTTCTTACCAGATTTCGGGCCTTGTTCCTCTGTGTGATGTTCCTATATTAAAAGGTGTCTCCCGTCTCTCTTTTTTTCCCTGCCTCTGCCGCACTGTCCGAAGGACTGGCACGCTTCTACCTAACTTCCCCTTACGCTGTCCCTTCTCCTGCTGCTTCTGGTCCCCAGATCAGTGGATTGGTTCTCCCACCTGTCTAAAATACAGCAAGCTAACAGATCAGAAAGCTGACAGAGACTGCTGTAACCATGGGAAGGTGGATTACAAGCTTTTTCCTTGAACCGAGGGGGAGGAGGCTCCTTTTAAGTCCCTGTTTACCATGCTGCACATGGTGTTTGAAAGCAGCGTCTCATGGAACACTGCTCCTTTCTAAGAAAGTAAATAGCATTTATTATTCATATCTAACAAAACTGTTGTATGCCCTTTCATATTATTGATTCACTAGAAAGTTTGTTTTATTGATTTTAAAGTTGAATTGTTAGTGTTAAATACTGGCTCTATAACCCGTGGATATTCATAGCATGTAAGTACCCATTGCCCATCTAGTCTACTAATTCTCCTTACCGTCCCTGCATACTGATGCCTATCCGTCTGCAGCGTACCGATGTTTGGTCCATCATTATGAAGCCTGCTAAGCTATAGTTTGGCTGTTTCGCCTGGTACATTACACCTGGTCAGATGCACTTTTACTCTAGGATTCGTAGACGCAGGACGCAATGACATGATGCACCTATGGGCAATAGGACTCTTTATGCATGCCAAGCACAGTTTACAATCACTGCAAAAACATATTTCCTCATGTCCAGTGAACAATTTCCACATCTTAAGTTTCAAAGCAGAATTGTTCATCTTATTAACTTCATTGAGATCATACAACACAAAAACACAACTTTATTAGAGACTGACTAGGTTGAGCATTTTGCAGATCTATTGCGTGTATTTTTTGTAGGACAAAATGTTCTGTTGGTTAATTCATGCTTGTTATCTACCTAAAGCAATACATCACCTGTACATCCACATGTATTATTTAGATTGTTTTTCCTGAGTTTGTGCCTGTTTGATTCAGATGCCAGGGCTTTCTGGTGAATGCCGTCCTGACCCTTAAATAGGGAAAAATAATATGTGTTTCTGCCATTGCAAAGTCAGTTGGTCTGCTTTTAAATTGATAATGCTGATGTAGACATAGACATCCACAAGTGCTGATTACATGTGATGGCACATTAAAAGTAGGTTTATTAGCATTGCCAGTGCATGTTAAATTTCTGTTGCCAATATCCCATAGACACATATCTCATGTGTTACTAGAGATGCTCTAGGTATGGAGATCAAACAAACTCTGGTGTAAAAGTGAGCTGATGCGTTCGGGAAATAAAGGACAGAGACCCTTTTAGAATAATGGGATTTGGTGTTCCAGAGGCACAAAAAAAAATCAGTGGGTGAGTTATACTTGTTGTTATTATCTGCAAAATCAGTTATATTGCAAATTATACAACTATTTAGAAATTAAAGGCCGTAGCTAGGTTCATCAGGTTTATCTAGAACAATACAAAAGACCCAACACTACCTGAAATCAAGACCGTGTGTAAATGTGCTATTGGATGTGTCAATTGCCCCCCCCCCCACCCCAACCTTCGGGATTATGCCAATTCATAGGGTGCAAGACCTTCACCCACTGAAGTGGCATGCTTCATCATTGGGCCTGCATCTCAACAATGGGAGCTCTTTGCAGAGATTTTTTCCAGCAGTTATTCGTTATATGTGGAAGAGGGATCCTCCAGCTAGAATGTTAAGATGACTTAAAGGTCGACCATCTCATTTTATTAAGACTTCCCACAGTAAGATAAAAACAAGCATTGGCATAGCCAATAGGTCTCGCCTTTGGGACCTTATAAGTGTTTAGGCATGCAACAGTTGATGTTGTTGCACCAAGGATATTGTCAAATGTTCTTGTTAAGCGCTCATATCACCGAGGAGGTCTCATGGCGCTGGGCAGAACTTCAGCAGGAAGATGATCTAATAATCAGTTTACTGGGGAAAGAGCCAAGTTTTTAATTCTCTTCGAAAGCATCTATGATCAATTATGGATAGAAGATGCGATGGTAGCTTATTCCAAAGCTTAGGGGCCAGATAAGAAAATGATCGACCACCGTTTCGGGATATTCGAATACGTGGCAAGACAAGGTGGAGATATTGTGCTGCATAACTAAATACTTATAAGGTCCCAAAAGCGAGACCTATTGGCTATGCCAATGCTTTGCATATGCAATGCATTACAATGATTCAAACATTGTACAACTTATTTTTTCTTTGTTCTAGGTTGCGTAGCAGGATCAAGCGTGGCAATATTTTAAATTTGGATTACTGTACACTCGTTTCATTAAGTTGGCACCTGAGTAAATCGTCACATGACCTTTCAGGAGAAACCAGGGCTTTTGAATTTAAAGATGATGGGGTGAATGAAACGGGGTCAAATGCTGATGTAGTATTCGAATTTGGCAATAGTACGGCCTTACCCAAATGTGTTTTTAATTCATTTAGGTGAGAAAGACCTGGTGTAGCTTTTGGGTTTAGGTTTGATAAAGGCAATGAAAGGGATTTAGCTGTTTGGATGTGGCACTGGCTCTGACACGCACTGGATGGCAGGTCCGGGCCAGCTGGGATGAGCCTGCCCCCGGGGCCGGATGGGGTGGGGTGAAAGGGCCAGGGCCGAGGGTACAATGAGGCACTGATGAGTTTGAGTTTGTGGTTCTGTTCTCTAACAGGGCTTGACTGCACCGGCCAGAATCTCCCTGTAATATGCTTGCTACAAGCATATGACTGCATGCAAAGCGGTTTTGCATTCCCCGGTATTTATAGCCCTGAAATAAGTGGAACGAACGAGCATGTGGTACTACGTCGGTCGTGTGCAAAGGTTTGGTCCCCTGCTTGGCTCGGAACACATTCTAAAGATACCTCGCAAACCTATGCCCTTCCTTGCGAATTCCTCCTTCGTGCATAAGTTACTCATAGCGCCCAGGGGAAAGGCGAGCCCCGTTATGCACAGCAGAATCAAATGCCTGCAACCGCTCATGACTGATTTTTTCCAGTTAAGCGTTTATAATTTTGGGGAGTGCAGGAGCTCTGTTAATGCCCACAATTGTATACACTTGGAAATCAAGTTTTTTTTTGTTAAAAACACATTTCGTTTCCGCCCCGCCTGAGCACAAACACTTTTACACTGTCACAGCAACCAGCTCTTAAAGGGTTCCCTTTTGTTCAGTCTCCTTAAAAACACAAATCTGGCTCCCTGGCAGCAGTTACTGTAAGCGCGGTAACACATGCCCAAACTAGTCCTCACTCGCAGCTTTAATTCACAGGCATCGGCAGAAACGAGGTCACCGTTTATCCAATCCTCTCTCGCTTCTTGGCTGCCTCGCAGTTGCAACTGTTTCTGTGTGCTAGGCAGAGCAGACAGGAGGCCAGTGTCCACCATAAGCACGCAATGGGATATTGAGTCCGGAAGCCAAGCGCACGTGGCTGCGCTAATTGGAAACAGATGGCTCCTGCGTGCTGCTGTTCGCTTCCGCAAGGTGGATGCCGCCACAAGCACGAGTATTTGAAAAGTGCAGACTGATTCCAAAAGGTCATCTCCTAGAGCAACGCATGCGTGCTGCGTTAGGCTCGACCTAAGAATGCTATGGAAAAATGATGTTTGAGAAGTGTAATTGGGGTTCTGGCTCATCTATAGAGCCCCATACACGGTCAGCGGCCTTCTCAGGACTCCTGTTGCCACTATTCTTTCCTTATTGTAAAGCTAGTTGAGCATGAGTATGTAAGGTATAGTAGAATCGATATACAATTGTGAGGGTGCAGACAGACTAAATAGATGGAATGAGGGAGTACTTATGGTTCTAATTAACTGATCAGCTGTTTCCACCCTATAATGAATAGGGTGCTTGACTCATAAAGTCGGACCCATTGTACCCCTGTATAGTCAGACATTTGTCAAGAGATTATATTAGGTTATTGAACCCATGTCAGGGACACCATTTTGTCATAAGGGTGTCTGTCAATGGTTAACAGAGTCCTAAATGCTAAGTCTAACTTCGCTAAGCAACTTGTGTAAATAATAAAAAATAAATTGTGTGTGAATGGCTATGAATCAAAAAAATGCAGCAAAGATAAAGGAAAACAGTGATGAGACCTGCAAACTCAACTCCCAGACAGTAAATAGAAAATGGTATGTTGGTATAAAAAGTCAGTAGCAGCAGGTGTAAGGTTAAAAATAATCTAATGAACCCACCTTCAATAAGCGCGCCGGACGCCAGGAACATATAAAAAATAAGAAGGATCTAGCAGGGTGCTGCCCGTGATTTTTAGCAGCTTATTCAGAAATTGTGCAGATATTAAATTGTAGTCTTAAAAAAAAAAAAGTTTTTTTTGATTAATGGTTTTTGGATTGTGGTGACTAAGCATATGAAAGAGGCGATATGTTGGCACGGACAAACCAATTCCTTGATTTGTACATTAGCTATAGGTGTTAATATTTTTATTTATTTGCACCCTAATGGAACTCGGAGGAATCTTGCAGTTGTTTGCAAAGTTTTCACTCAGGACATCTGCTTGAAAATCATGACTTTAAAAATTTTTGGGATGCATATATTTGTGTTTAGTTATAGAAATAGTATAGAAAACAATTGGCCCAACTCACCTATATTTATAAGATATCATTGTACCCTCATTCAATAACTTAAATAAATAATAAATTATTGAACATTTATCATACATTTTATATTGTCAAATCATTCTATTTAACAATGTCAATGGTTGCTCCAGTGAACGTGAAGTGAAAATAAGTGCTCCTGGTCGGACGGGAATGGAAAGGTATAGGTGCAGATATTTACAGCATTTACAAGAATTGGAAAGACCTGTCTAACAATATTAAATTGCTGACCAATCAAAATCCCAAGTAGCAAGACGCTATCAATACGCATTTCATCGTCCACATCTGGGCATCAAATAAAAGTACAGGTCAAGGTGAAAGAAAATATATAAGTGACTCAACGGCTCACCTTAGTGTAATGCTGTTACATAGGCAGTGAAAAACGTATGGGGCTGGGCTGTGAAGCTTTAATTCCAGAAAATGAAACACTCGGCGGATAACCACAGAAGTCCAGTTTGACCAATTGTTTTTTATATTATTATAGGCCCAGGTCCGGCTGAATACTGGGTTTCCCTAGTGTTGTGTAACTAATTATAAAAATAGTTCTATTGACAAACTTCACCAAAAAGTGTTCTTTTTGTCTGCAGTGTCACTACTTGAAAGTAGTGCAAATTCCGCGTGAAGGTAAAAATTTTGCTTTGCTGGTCTTACTGTGAAAGCTATCTAAACTATATCATTTTTCAAAAATTAAAACTGAATACGGGTGGAAAGGAAACCTTCCCTCAAGGCAAGAATTTTAGCTTTGCAAAGAAAAAGAATTCCAGACCCTTGTATTAGGCTTACAGTTGAAGGCAACAAAAGTCATTACTTGAATTTATCTGGGGCTACTAATATCTAACAGCATGATGGCAATGAGATGAAAGGATTAATAATCACTAATAAAATAATGTTGGAAGTGTGAGTTTGTAAAATGGGAGCCAGCATGTTTATTTGCTTTGCAAAAGTCCAATCTTGTGGCAGACATCTCCTTGTAGTGCTGCAGCAATTAAGGCATGTAAAGATCAATTCAAACCCCTTCTCAAGGAAGGCAGAGTAATTGCTATGTTGGGTCAGGAATCTTCTGGTTATTACTCAGAATCATTCTTTTTTTTCTTAATACTCTTTTTATTAAGTGTACGACCTGTAACATCATCTCATTCAAAATTAGATACATGTATACAAAGTTTGAGCTTCGCGCTACAACCGATTCCTCTAGTGTCCCTACAAATTTGTTGCATAATTTTCTTTGTTGAATTATTCATTATTTGGCACATCGTTCTGTTAGCTATCCTCTAGTGAGGATTCTTCAGGTGGTAGCATACAAATATTCCCTCTGAATTTGTTCCATCCCCCCCCCCCACACCCGCTCCTACTTCTTGGGACACCCTCTAAGCAAATATACTGCCTTTTCAGCCACCATAGCCCAATCCATGTCGTTGCACCACTCCCCATATGTTGGTGCATTTTGCTCCCCCCAATGTTTGGCAATGTTGCGTTTGGCTATTTTCATGCCTAGTGTCACCCAGTCTTGGGCCTTGCGATTGAGGTCTGTTGCTTCCCACATGTTCAGGAGACATCGCTTAGGTTCTGGTGTAACGGGAGCCCCGCTGACTTGTGTTATTATGCTCATGATTGCTTCCTAGTATGTTGTGATCTCTGGGCATTCCCATATTGTGTGATAGAACGTGCTCACTGCACCACACTTCCGCAAGCAGAGCTGGTTATCAGTCCTCCCTGTTTGGACATGGTTACCCTAGATAAATAGGTTCTCTGGAGCACTTTAAGTTGTATTGATCGTAGTTTTGAGGGTATTACCACCTTTCACAGAGATTCTAGCGCATCTTGCCAGTCAGTATCATCTAGTTCCCCGATATTGGCCTGCCATTTTTCACGGAAATTCTGAGTAGGCTCTAGTTGATAATTAATGATTTTCCGGTAGGTTGGAGATATGGCGTTTTTATCTATACGTTCCGTTAGGAGTCTTTCCTCCAGTGGGGAGGCCTCTGGGAGGAGAGTGTCCGGCAGAATGGGGTGCGCATGTCTAATTTGTAAATAGTGGAACAGTTCACGCAGAATCATTCTTGACTGGCAATCATTCTGCACGTAACCATGACCATGTGCCATTGGGTGGGCAGTGGGAACATTTTTCTGCAAGATATTATTAGAATACATAAAGCCTACCTCAATATGCAAATTTTCATCTTTTTTCTTCAAAGCCTCCAGCCTGGACAGGTTATTAGGGTCTGGGTGTAGAGAGTTCCTCTGTGATGTACCATCCTCCTGGTTGGTCTCCTTTCATGCTTCTTGCAGGGAAATCTGGCCCTTGTGATCACTTTTGCTTTGTTAGGTACCATATTGTGGGCCTGCAAGTATATAGGAACACTGCCCTGCTGTTCTATGAAGGTAGTACAGAGATGTTATCCTCTTAACCAACAGGAACCAATGCAGCTCTTTGAAAGCTGGTATGATGTGATGTGTGTTTTTCTGTTGGTTTCTTTAGGTTTAAATAGAGTCTGGCTACTCCATTTTATAGTCGCTGTAATTTCACATTCTGGAATCCAGCAGTGACAAAGTTCTAGTAATTAAGTCTAGGAAACATCAACGCCCTCATCTGTTGAATATGATGAGTTACTTGAAGCAGTGAGAGAACCCTTCTCAGTAGCATGAGATAGAAATTGGTGGTTTAGACCACCTCTGAGATTTGTTGCCTAAAGGACAGACTTTTTTTGGGCATATTCCTGCATTCTTTTCTGTATAAGATGGCAATGAGATCGATATTATTTTTAAAGACCAGTCTAAAGGCAAGCTGGTTTCCTTATTTTTTTTTTTTATTTTTTTTTTTATTTCCACAAAGGTTTCGGGTTACAATACAGATTGAATTCATACCATGGATACATGTTATTAAAGATAACAATTGGATTCATACATTTGAAACCCTTATAAATACAAAATAAAGATACAAAAAGAACATCTTTAAGGGACAATACAAATCAACAATCCTCAAGGATTTAAAAATTAAAGTAAATTAATAAATGCTAAATGCTGCTGGGCTCATCATGCCCCCAGATAGTCTGTGAGAGCACCCCAAGTTAACAATCCAATTCGTTTCTTTCTAACCCCCTTCAAAGCATATAGACTCCATTCCAATTCATAAATGTTGTAAAGCTTGGCCCTCCACAATTCAAATTTCGGAGCCTCCGGATATAGCCATTCCGTTGCAATACATAGACGCGCGACAGTCATGGCAAGCAATAAAAAATATTTGTGCTTACTTAATATAGGATAATTAGATACATTTTGTCCAACTCCCAGTAACATAAGTGCCGGAGAAATCTTAACAGGGCTATGCAACACCGTTGACATAAATACCTCAATACTGGTAAAAAAATGCGACAATTTAGTACAATTAAAAAAAATGTGCAGCATATCGGCATCCGAGTCCCCACATCGAAAACATTTCCCATCATATTTATTGCCCCAAGTTGCCATCCGTTTAGGAGTATAATATAACCTAAAATCCGTCTTATAAATTTGAGCTTTTAAGTTTGCAGCCAAAAATATCTCCTTAGCCATACACAAAGTGTCCTGAATATCCAGTTCAGGATCTCCTAGCTGATTTTGCCAATAAAGGTTGTATTTTTTCATGTCATCTTCTCTGAACTCCATCGGAATCAAGTAAAGCGAACCAATCCTTTTTTTAAAACGAATCCCCTCCACTAGTATATTAGGAGAGAACTTGATATGTTTTTTTAAACAAAAATCTCGGATTTGGAGATATTTAAAAAACGAAGAATGGGGCAACTGATATTTATCTACAAGTTTTGCATATGTAACAAATATTCCATTTACATCATATAAATCTCCAAATCTAGATCCGCCATTTCTTGACCAGCTCTTTGCCACATTGTCCCAAAATACAGAAGGGAGTATTTTATCAGCACTGAAAGGAGTATAATATGTGATTCTGCCCAGATTTATTAATTTCCTAACATTTCTCCATACTTTAAAGGCTGATTCTAATACCTTGAAGCGGGTATGCTTATAATAATTGCCCTCCAGTTCCTTTAATAAACATCCTTTTGCCTGTTCTCCTAATAGCAAAAAAAATATCGAAGGTGCATCCGCTTCATCCTCCATGGGCTCACCTGTCAACATAAAACTCATTCTTTGTAGAAAACAAACATAATAGTAAAATAAAAAATCCGGTAAACCACGTCCACCCCTTTCTTCAGATAATGTCAACCATTTCATAGCGCGTCGGACTTTTCCCGGGGCCCAAAAAAAATCCCCACACATATACTGAAGTTGCAATATATATTTAAATGGAAATTCCATAGCCAGAACATTCATCTTAATGATGTTCCCTCTTCCTATTATAGATAATCGTAGTCGGCCCCATCTCTCTAATGATTGCTTGACTTGAGATATTGTGTCTTCCCAGTTAGTATCTACTATCTCTTGCATTTGAGTTTTAATTTTTATACCTAAATATGTGACCTCCTTTGTGACCCTAGGATCTTTGAATTGGATATTTTGTGTGCACAAAACTTGAGTTTTTGCTGAATTTAATTTATAACCGGACCTAGTTCCAAAGTCTCTAGCTAATTGTTCAATCTCACCAATTGCCTCTCGAGGATCAGTCGTTACAATCGCGATATCGTCCGCATATGCAAAGACTGAGTATGCAATGTCTTTTACGAAAAATGGTTTAATATGGGGTGAGTTTTGGAGACTAATAATAAAAGGATTAATAAATAAAGCAAAAAGCAAAGGGGAACACGGACAACCTTGCCGTGTCCTCTCGTTATAATAATCTTTTCAGATTTTAAGCCCATAGCGATCATTCTAGCGTTGGGTATTTTGTATAAAACCTGAATTGTAGTCAAGAAAGCCTTCCCAAATCCCATCCTTCTCATCACTTCCCATAAATTTGACCACTCCACCCGATCGAAAGCTTTTTCAGCATCAAGTAATATCAACGCTAAATCCCTCTTTTCCACTTCCGCTATATCAAATAAGGTGATGACCCTATTAATATGTGTGAATGTACCTCTTTTCGGAATAAAACCATGTTGATTTATTGACACAAGCGATGTAATAACCTTAGATAGCCGGTTCGCAATCATTTTTGAATAAAGCTTGCTATCACAATTCAGCAAAGATATTGGGCGGTAAGATCCGGGTAGCTCCGGCGACTTCCCTTTTTTACTGAATACCACAATTGAAGCATCATTCCAAGTATTTGGGGCGACCCCCCTTTGTGCCAATCTGAAAGTCTCCAGCATAGCCATTTTCAATGATTCAAAAAAACATTTATAAACTTCTCCAGGAATAAAATCAGGGCCTGCCGCCTTACCATTCGGTATACTTCTAACTGCCACCTCTAATTCTTCCATAGAGAAGGGGCTGTCCAGAAATTCCGACTCGCTCTCATTTAATTTGCTAAACATGCCCTCTTCCCATTCCTGACCTACAGCAGAGTTTGGCTGATGAGTATACAATTCCATATAGAACTGCTGGAATATATCTAATATTTCCCCCGGCTCCTCATGAATCACCCCTAACTGATCCTGTAGTTTGGGGATTGAACGAGAAGTCGCCTTCATTTTTAATCTTAAAGCCAGGGACCGACCAATGGATTCTCCATATTCATGAATATGCCGTTTATTTACTAAATATTTCTGCGCTATCTCTTGGGTCCATACCCCGGTTATACTCGCCCGACACCGTGCTATTTTGGCCTCGCCCTCAGTTATGTTCAATAAATTATCCTTTTTCCCAATCTCTTTAATCAGCTCTTCTTCCGCCACCCTTAAACTGTTATACAGCTCCCGCATTTGAGATCGTAGTTTATTTTGATTATACAACCCGTAGCTCACCGCCTCCCCTCTAAATGTGTCCCATACCGTTTCAATATTGGGCGATCCAAGATTAATATTAAAAAATTCTACTATCCACTTATTCATATGCTTTCTATATTGTTCATCAAGACAGAGCTTCCTATCATATGAAAAGCTTCTTAAGCTATATACCTCTTTCAAAGTTGGACACTCAATTAAAATTGGGGAATGATCCGATGATACTCTAGGAAATATCTGAATCTTAGTTCCACACTGAATAGATGTGGTGATTAAAAAATAGTCCAACCGGACAAATGTCTTATGTGGAGCAGAATAATAAGTATATCCGGGACATGTCGGGTGGTTTTTACTCCATATGTCAACCAGGTCGTGATCAGTAACCAAATTATATAGGGCTTTAAAAACTCGTGGTTTGCGGCCCCTGTAATTTTCTAAGCCGGCAGCCAGCTCCGTAGTATTTAAATTAATATTCAAATCCCCACATATAATTAAAGGAGATCTCCAATTAGCAAGTTCTGTATTTAGCCATCCCAAAACCTCAGCGTCATCTATATTAGACCCATAAACTATACATATTGTAAAGGATCCACCTCCCACTTTTAATTCTGATATTGCCCATCTACCCCATTTATCTGTTAGATTGCGAACAGCATTACAATTACCGGGTCTAGATAAGATCATTACCCCCCTGGTTTTATTAGTTTGTTGAGAGGCAGCAATTAAAGTATAACCTAAATCTACTATAAGCTTCCTTTTATCCCTTGACAAATGAGTTTCTTGTAGACAAAGAATATCTGGTTGAATAAAGCGGATTTCAGCTGCAATTCTCTTCCTTTTATTGACATGGTTGAGCCCAGATACGTTAAATGAACACATTTTAGTATTTCGTGACATACAATATTAATACCAGAATCCTCAAATCATAATTGATTCTACCTAAACACCTATGTGTTGGGTCAATTACTTTACTTGAAGTAATGTCCCAGTAGCAGCAATAGCAGCAATATATTTCCTTTTCATTGTTATTACTGCCACCCGAAATCGCCGTGGAATTTTCCCCTTCAACCCTCTCTTCACCCTGTACCCCCCACCACCTCACGCCCCTCCTAACCCTCCCCTCTTCCCCACCCTCCAAAACCCCCCCCCCCCCCAACCTCCCTTGACCGAGGCTTTAGGACTCATGGTCCAATCGATGGTAGCGAGCTGCATGATCCCTCTATCGTTTCCCCACAGGACTATCGACTCAAAAGGCACTTTTTTTTTTTTTTTTTTTCCCCTCTGGATTCATCCTGACTTTTGACTTTCTGCCGGACCACAGTGCTCTTACGACAGCTGAATCATAAGACTGAGAGTCTAAAACAAGCGATAATAGTGAGAATAGATCAAATAGTTCAAAAAAGTAATTCTCAATTAACTAATCTTCCAGTTTGATAAACCTGAAAAGTTAAGAGTCATTCATAGACTGAAGATAATCTTTTGCTGCCGCGACATTAGTGAAAAATCGAGTTTTCTCCTTATAAATCACTGTGAGTTTCGCCGGATTCATAATATACGCTTGAGCACCCTTTATTTGAAATGGATTCACCAACTGTCGCAGCTGCCAACGACTGTCCATTGTATATTTTGAATAATCAGGTGTAGCAAAAAAAGTAAAACCTTCCGCCATAGATTTCCTATTTGGTTGAGTATGCATATATACATCTTCTCTGGCGCGAACATTATTAAAGGCCACAAGAAAAGGTCTAGGTTTAGTAGCATTCTGCCCAGATCGAGAATGAATATTAAAAGGATATCTATGGGCACGCTCAATCTCCCGCTCCCAGTCCCATTTACTCAAGCCCAGAAAAGCCTGCTGAAATAGTTCCACGATAAATTTACGCGAATCTTGTCCTTCTTTACCTTCAGGAATTTGCATCAGTCTTAAGTTATTGCGGCGAGCACGATTTTCGAAATCGGCCATTTTCCATAATAAGTCCTCTTTATTACCACTTAAAGTCTCTGTGACCGATTTCTGTTTTACCAGCTCGTCCTCAATATTAGAAATTTTAGTTTCCACCTCCGGAAACCTTTCACCAAAATTAGACAGTGCCTTTACTAACCTCCGAATAGAGCCTTGCAATTTTCGGCAGGAGTTCTGAATGTTATGCCTTTCTAGTGCAGTTTTGTCCATATGGCTCAAAATGGTCTGATATATCGTGGTCAAAGTAATATTGTCCGTCAGAGCTTCTTGAGATCCCCCGGCCGCTCCGTCTCTCATAGACCTATCGCTTCCACCTCTAACTGTAACAGGACTTTCCTCTTCACCAAGTTTCCCCAGTTCATTATCGTCATCATATTCACTCTCAACCTCCTCAATATACAGTTGTTTAGAATATTGTAGAACCAGGTCTTCACATGAAGAGGCTGAGTTTTCTGATACCGAGTAAAAGTCTGCAGATTCTACCTCCGTAGACAAACCAGTAGTCGATTTCTCTGGGAAAGGCTTTTCCACCAAAATTAAGCCATCAGAAGGGTGTAACAAACTACCATCCTCTACTCCGGTGTTACACTGCCCTTCTGGCGTAGTACAATCTATATCTACACTTTGATTTGATGGATTAACTGCGATAATAACATTTTGTGGCATTGCTAAAGAGTTTTCCAATTGAGGTCCTAGCTGCACATTAGGAACCTTCCCTTTTCGTTTTTGCTCTGAAGCCGTGAACAAAGTAGATATTGTCTGTTTCACTTTCACTTTCCCTGGGCTCTTAACGGGAGTCCCCTTGCCGGTTTTCTTCACAACAGCCGCACTTAAGTCTTTCTCACCTCCACCGATGGTCACTGATGCGGCTGTATTCCCCGCATTCACCTCCTGTCCGCGTTGTTTGCGTGCGTTTTTCGGGGCCATCGCTTCTCTCAGCCCCCTCTCCACACAGTTGCAATCGGCGTTCCGATGAAACTCACCGCGTAGCCAAGCTGCAGCACCTGTGTGGGTTACCGCCCACCAGGCTCAGCGGACTCTCACCAACGCTGTAACCGCCTCCAGCATCGAAGTGCTTCTTCAACGTACAGCGTCCTTCACTTTTTCGTAAGGATCTCACTCGGAACACTACCGTGCCAGAGTGAAAGCCGCTTGCCCAGTTGTATGACGAACTCCAAACTGCCGAAAATCCCCGCAGTAAGTAAAGCGATTCACCACTACTTCATATCTTAGACCTGTGGGTCAGCGAGAGGAGTCAGCTCAGACGTCCGACACGTGCAGCCGCGCGAGCGCCATCTTGCCTCCCGGCAAGCTGGTTTCCTTAAGTGCCTTCTACTCTGAGGATTCCAGCCTTGGAACTGTTCAAGCAGAGGTAGCTCCCCTCCATCTACCTGGATATCTGTTTCTGTCAATAAGTGATGTTCTTCACCTCTTCTTTGTTACCCAGAGGAATATAAACTTGGGTATACTCTGTGTACGTTCTGAGCAAGTGGTCTCATAATTGTTTAAATGTAAAGTTTATAGTGGAGATCCCTCTCAGTCCCCAGCCAGTTCTGAATTGTTGAATTTGATTCGATGACAAGGCTTAACACAATTGAAAATCTGTTCTGATGATACCTGCCCATTTTCCCAACGTTGAGGTGATGTTTTGTGGTCCGCTGTGTCAAATGCTGCCAACAAATCAAGCAAAATCGTAGATTAAGATTAAGCCCGGTCAATGGAAGATCATGTCCTCAAAAATGTCAACTATGTAGTTTCAGTTCCAACTCCCTAGTGAAAAACCTGATTACCTATCATGTAGGATATTGTGTTATTCAACAAAGTCTTGCAGTTGATGTGGTATTGCCTGCCCACTATGATTTAACTAATAAAAGCAACATTTGATCAAGTCTGTAGCTTGCTGGATCCATAGGTTGGGCAACGTTTTCTTCATTTAGGAGGTGATAGCAGCAGGTTGTACTTTGTAGATACACTTCCTTGGAGAATACGGACATTAATGATTTCCTTTATTTACCGACCCAGGGATGTTGTATTTCATTTTAATGGATGGGCACGATTCCACAGGTTTGGTTGAAACCCGTAGATTTACCAGCTGGTTTAGACACTTGTGTATGGCTATGTCAGGCCACTGTAATGAACATCAGATCAGAACCAATCTTTCAGCTCAATATAGGACATGCTTGTAAGTGGAATAATGTACCCATCAGATGCTCTGCAACTTGGAGGATTGTAAGGTTTTGAAAATAATGTGATTCATTTTTACTTTGAGAAGTGGTCTAAATTAATTTATACTGATGTGTTTACATTCAGAAGAGAGTGAATCTCTCCTCATGAAAGACGCCTTGTTTAGGTACTTATTTTTTTTAATAAAATGTATGCAAAAAAGGAATGAGCACTTGAAAAACTGTTTTCATAAAATCACTGATTCTTAAGTAGAGCGTCAAGAGGTAAATTAATCTGAAATGCTTACCGGGAAATGTGCAAAGAAAGGTTCAATCTATTCTTTTTTTCTTTTTAGGATCAGACATTTCAAAGAAAGTACCAAGTTTATCCATGAGTGTCGGCTTAGAGGTGAGGGCTGTCTTGTACACTGGTACGTATGTTTATGGCTTTCTAATATTTATGTGCAAATTTTTAAGATACATGGTTTACATCACTGTTTTTGGTATTCAGTGAACACAATTTATGAACCACACTTCATTTTGTTCGAGTCATTCCTTTTTGTCAGTGGGTGAATTATACCCCTCTAAATATTTTTCCTTTAGCTTATATACTGAGTAATTGCCCAGATTATTGTATCAATAAAAAGACCAGATTGATGTGAACAGACTGAAAATGGCTAATCCCACCTCATGTACTAAAAGCTGAACTAAAATAAAATTGGTGGCATCAATGACGATATAGGGAAATGTCAGCACAGATGTAATAACCAATATGAATTCATAATTTGTGACTATCTCTTGAATATTGTTTTCTGGTATAATATAATTTGACAACGGCAAAGCTTTCAAATGTTTTTTTCAGATAAAACTGATTAGAAATGGATTATAAACCTGACTCAGCCCCTGCATACAGGAACAATACAATCAGTAGTGTTTGCTGGAATCTAAATATATTTGTCAGCCATTGTAGTGGAGGCTGCAGTGGTATCCCAGCTAAGCTATAACATGTCTGCTGCCTTAATCATATTAGTTGTTGATCAGAAGCAGGACATGTTGTTGCTTTTTATTATTTTGTGAGGATGATTTCAAGTCTTAAAAAGCTGTATAGTTCTTATTACCATATGGTGAGATATGTGAGCAAATTCAATAAATCAAATAGTATCTACTTAAATAACTTTTCTTATGGGGATTTGGGTAAATTTGGGTAACTTGTATCTCAGAGGTGATAACACAATAAGGATGAGGTAAAGCATACCACATATGTTCGATTAATCTTAACAGGAGGATTGCAGCTGTCAGTAAAACCAAAAATTACTTTAATCTTAAAGGAGACTGTTTGGAGGCTGTTTGCAGACTCAGCATCTCTGGGTACTTGTTGCTTCTGCATCCTTTTCAATTAGATGAATGATTATTATTGGAAATGTAATAACTTGTTGTTAGGATCTTCGCTTTTGATTTTTTTAAGCCCTCTTTGTTTCAATCAAACCTGGCCAGAGACCTTATTTTCTATTCAACTAACCGCTCTCCATTGTCATGGGAGGTAGAAGAGTCGGCGAAATCATTTAACGACATGTAGCCTTGTTACTTGAAAGACAGAACCGGATTCTCACTCTCACTTTATTGAGAATGTATGGGGCATATTGAAACATGTTGCAATGTTAATAATAATGTAGATGTGTGCAAAACAGAATTATTTAATGATTAACAAGGTTACTTCAATACTTAGCATACTAATATTTCTAATATGCTGTCTAATACTTCTACTTGCAGATTCCTCACCTGTAGAAGAATCTCAAGGCATCAGACTGGATCTTCAAAGCAACAATGTCATGGGTAGAAGGCGCTGGACTCAGTCGGTACTGGAAGTGACATCAGGTGCCGTCACTATTGTCATAAAGCACCCGCTTTAGACTCGGATCCTTAGCTTCACTCCTTGAGAGAATTCTTCTCACAAAATTAAACTAATGAGTAGTAGCATGTCTCCTCTCAAGTAGCTTGGGTTTTAACCCTGTAGGAATTGGGCAAGGCAGATGTTCATTACGGATCCCCATGCACTGTGTCTATGATGCTTAGGGTCAGACCACGATTTGAAGACCTTCTCCTCATGTCTCAGCATACATCCTAAGGCCATCAAGAGTGGGAGGCCAAACTCTTCATGGTCCAAGTAAAGGATGACCATCTACGCTGGAAGCACTGTTCCTGCTCCCCAGCCTCCCATTCGAAGAAGAAGAAGAGAAAGCACAGAAGAAAGGAGCAAAAGCACTCAAAAGTTACGTCACCTTGTTGTTCTCCATCTCCCACAGCACCTTCGTCCTTGAAACCAGAGCTTGTCAACTAGACGCTGATGGATGCTCTGCACAGCTCTGCTCCTTCTGTGGACCCAGCTCCGGACAGAGCTCTAGTACCATTGCCTTCAGCTGTAACACACCCATGTGTTGAGCCTCCGTCTCTGACCTTTACCTGGGGATCCAACTCTGAGATCAGACCCAGCAGCATTCCTCAATGTGCTGTACTCAATCTTCACAAAGGCCTAGATGCCATCCAGTGCACCTTCAGGCTTGACGGCCCCATTGTTTCTCAGCACTCCAGGCTACACCATTCCCTTCCTTCAGGATCTGCCCCCATATCCTCCCTCCTCCCTCCTCTCCACCACCCGAACATTTGTCCATTCTTCAGCAAGAGTTGGCAGCTCTCCTTCTCAAACGAGTGATAGAATTAGTGCCAGAGAACGTAAAGGGCCTGGGTTGTTACACGTGTTACTTCCTGGAGCCCAAGAAGTATGATGGTCAGCAACCGATTCTGGATCTCGGGAACCTGAACTTCTCCCTCAAAAAGGAAAGGTTCAAGATGCTGACCCTAGCTCAAGTTCTACTGATGTTGGAGCTTGGAGACTGGAGGGTGGCACTCGACCTGCAGGATACATACTTGCACATCCTGATTCTGCAGTCGCATTAGATGTACTTGCGATTTGTGGTGGTTGTACGATCTACCAGTTTTCTGTACTGCCCTTTGGGTTGAGATCAGCACCTCGAGCCTTCACAAAAGTGATGGTAGTGATTTCATCCCATCTCAGACAGTCTGGCATCTCCATCTTTCCACAACTGTCTCCTCAAAGCGAGCTGTCCTAACATGGTGTCACTCCACCTGCAGTCGACAGAATAACAGCTTTATGATTAACGAGCCCAAATCTCACCTGTCGACCTCCTAGTGACTTAAGTTCATAAGGTCAGTACTGCACACTGTTCTTCGGTGCACCTTTTCTCCGACTCAGAGTATCAGATTGTTGGAGCCGGCCTCGTGGCGTGGTCCTGTTCCCCCTCGCTAAGCCGCACGAGGTCCCATGCACCTCGGGGCTCCTCCATTTTGGATTGTACGTGACTCTACGTCACCACCTACGTGACCCCGCTCCACCCGGCCTCGGTCCCAGCGAGGCCCGACATCAGGGCGCCAACCCCTGGCCAGGGAGATACCACGTGAACACCTCCCCACTCCCGGCGGAGGACAGTATCGATGGGACCCCCAACCGTCCTTCCACACCTAGGTGCGATCGCCCCACAGCTCTCTTGGGCCTGGCGCCTCTCCTGCTGGGCGTCTGGCCGCTCCTGACCCGGCCTCTCCGCCCCCCCCCGGGCGCAAGGGTCCGGACATCAAAGGGCTCCAGACCTATATCTGGGGCGACCCGGCAACAAGACGGCAGTTGTATCCCGGAGTCCAGAGCCCTGCTGATCGGATCGCGGCTGACCCTACGGAGCAAGACTCGTCCTGAAACTACACTCTGAGCCCTGCTGACGACGTCGCGGCTCCATCGTGCTTAAAAGACCTTCACGAACCTTTGGGGCCCTGCTGACGCTGTCGCAGCCCGACCTTGTTGAACTTACCATCAGAGCCCAGCTGACCTCGTCACGGCGCGACCGAAGCGGACCTACCACCAGAGCCCTGCTGACTGTGTCGCGGCTCGACCCAAGCGGAACTACCACCCGAGCCCTGCACACACCGTCGCGGCTCCCCACGTCCGAGCTGCTTTGAGACCAGCACGCAAGGTCTGGCGCAGAGCCTTCCCGTACCAGGCTGGTACTAAGACTGTCCCGCTACCCTACCCCCACAAAGACATTGAGACTCTTCTGGATCACTCGATCCCCCTGTAAATATATTGAATGTGCTACCATTGATAAAGTACCAAGATAAGCAACTGATACGGAGTCCTGTGTGGTGGTGTTACTGGGCCTAGTACGATCACAGGAGAAGGACCTCTCCTAGGAGGCTTCTCGGCGGCGCTCGGCTATAACTTTGCGGTAGGAAGGGGCCCCGGAGTAGTCCCCCCGACTCCCCGGTAGTCCTCCCTCCAACATTTGGTGGCCAGCGACGGGATCCGAGCCAGACGCAATCGTACAGGCCAGTAACGCACCCACTACCTAACCAGACGGAAAGAAGGGAACCATGAACGGCCAAGAAGCAACCGTGGCCGCAACCTTCCAGCCGGAAAGGCTGGAAGAATACACCCACAAAGAACTGAAACAATTCTGCAAGGACAAAGGGATCCCAACCACAGGATTGGGCACCAAGGAAGAAATGCAGAAAGCCCTGAAAGCCTGGGCAAAATCCGAGACCACTCCACCCCGAGCCGAAGGGACCTCAGCCCGGGACGGAAACCTGCCACCGACCATGACCCCGACAGATGGGGGACGAAGCATCCCGGAAGCCGGCCTATCCCCCGAAGAAATGCAAGAACGGGAGAGGGTCCGGACACACGAAATGGACCTCGCACGACTCCGGCTGGACGGTGAACTCCTGCTGGCGGAGAAGAAACTAGCCTTGGAGCAACTACGGCTGCAGGAGGAAATCGAAGAAAAGAAACGGCATCGAGAACTAGAAGAGAAACGGCTAACCCTCGAGCACGAGAGGGGCCTCAAGGAACTCGAACTAAAATCCAAAACGGGGGAGACCAGCACCCCCGGGGCACGGGACGCTCTGCCACTGACCGAACCAAAGGTTCATATCCCCAAGGATGTCGTCAAGGAATACTACAAAAACGACGACATCCAGCAGTGGTTCCGAGCCTACGAGGTAGCCATGACCTCCCATCGGGTACCCCGGAAGGATTGGGGTGCCGGCCTATGGGGGAGGTTCCTCAGCGAGGGCCGGAATACCCTGCTGCAACTCCCCGACGCGGTGATGACATCATACGACCACATGAAAGAAGCCCTACTCACACGCTACGGCCTATCAGCCGAGATGTACCGGCAGCGCTTCCGGGACTGTAAGAAGCTCCCCAGTACCACATGGGTCGAATACGTGGACTTCTTCAGCCGGGCCTTTGAAGGGTGGATAAAAGGGAGCAAGGTCACCTCGTACAACAAACTGTTCGACCTCATTGTCTGGGAGCACCTCGCCAACAACTGCTTTGTGGAACTAAGGCAACACCTCCTGGACAGTAAGCTGACCGAGCCCCGGAAGCTCGCCGCCGAAGCCGACCGATGGGTCAACACCCGGGTCCCCCGGAACCCCGTGGGGGACTACCAACGGAGTACCACGGGACCTCCTCGCCAGCGGGGCGGAGGAGGGGGGTCCCACCGCAGCCGAGAATTCCCGGCCGGGCCGCCCAGAAGCCCGCCACGAGGCCAAGCCGCCAACCACACGTCCCCGACCATGGTCCGAAGGGGGACCCCCATCGCCAGGCCTGGACCCCGACCAACAGTGACCTGCTTCGGCTGCCAACAGACGGGCCATTATGCGAGCGACCCGGCCTGCCCCGTGAACCGACGGAACGGGACCGCTGGGCCCCCTCCCCGACAAATAGCCGCCGCAGCCCTGGGGGAAGGAGAGGAAGAGGAGGAAAACCGCGAGGACGGGTCCCCCGAGTGGGAACCAGCTGCTATGTCCCTCGTATGCCTGGGCCCCCGAGAAATGGTGCCCCGAGCTGCCATCCCAAGCAACACCCAGAACTACCAGCAGTGGGTCACCATCAATGGACAACGGGCCGAAGCCCTCCGGGACACTGGGGCCAGTGTGACCGCTGTCCGCTGCCACCTGGTGACCCCAGAACAAATCCTGCCGCATGTCCTATGCCCTGTCCGGACCGCGGACAACACCGAAAGCATGTGCCGGATGGCCAGGATACCCTTCGAGTGGGGAGGGGTGTCAGGCACCCTAAAAGTAACTGTCCGCGACGACGCCCCGGTGGACTGCCTCCTGGGGAACGACCTAGAGAGCTCCCCCTGGGCCCAGGTGGAGCGCCAAGAGCATCTGGGGATGCTAGGGCTGCCCGAGTGGGCCTGCGCCACAACCCGGTCCATGACCGCCCAACCAGCCGCTGCAGCGGCCCCCGACGAGCCTACGGGTCAAGAACTGCCACCCTCATCCGGCACGGAGGAACCTGACGATGAGGCCGGACCCTCCGAACTTTCCCTCGACGAGGCCGCCTCCCTCAGCGAGATCCCCGAGCTGGCCCAGTGGCGTCACGACGGGGGCCCCACCCGCGAACAATTCCAGCAAGAGCAGAAGGCCTGCCCGTCCCTCGAGGGGGCCCGACAGCAAGCGGCCGCCCATGCCTCGGGGGACCCCACGGGAACCCACTGGATCTATTGGGACAATGACTTATTGTATAGCGAGCAGAAAGTCGCCGAACTGGGAGCCGGCCGAGTGTTGGTGGTTCCCCTCCGATTCCGAGAGTTCCTCCTGAACCTGGCGCATGACGTGCCCCTAACCGGACACCTCGGGCGAGACAAACCTTACAGCCGCCTAGTGACCCATTTCTATTGGCCCCGAATGCGGAGAGACGTGGACCACCACGGCCGGTCCTGCCCGACCTGCCAAGCTAGCGGAAAGACTGGGGGGCGAGTCAAGGCCCCCCTCCAACCGTTCCCAGCCGTCCACACCCCGTTCGAACGAGTAGGGATCGACATCGTGGGGCCCCTCGACCCCCGAACCGCCCTGGGACACCGCTTCATCCTGGTACTGGTCGACCACGCCACCCGATACCCCGAGGCCATCCCACTCCGCACTGTGACAGCTCCAGTGGTGGGCCGGGCCCTGATGGGCATCTTCTCCAGGGTGGGGTTCCCCCGAGAAGTGGTGAGCGACAGGGGTACGAACTTTATTTCGAAGTACATGAAATCCCTCTGGCAACAATGTGGGGTCACCTATAAATTCACCACCCCTTACCACCCCCAGGGGAACGGACTGGTCGAGCGGTTCAACAGAACCTTGAAGGGGATGATCAAGGGCCTGGAGGAGCCCCTGAGGAGGAGATGGGACGTCCTGCTGCCCTGCCTCCTGTTCGCCTATCGAGAGGTACCGCAGAAATCCCTGGGCTTCAGCCCCTTCGAACTATTGTATGGGCACCCCGTCCGAGGGCCCCTCATCCTGGTCAAGGAGGTCTGGGAGGCGAACGTCCGAGATGCCCCCCCCCCCCCGACGTCTACCGGTACCTCCTGACCCAGCGGAACCAGACTCGGAAGTTCCGGGCCCTGGCAGAAGCCAACCTCGAAGCCAGCCAAGAGGACATGAAACGCTGGTATGATGAAAATGCCTCGACCATCGAGTTCGAGCCGGGCCAGCAAGTCTGGGTCATGTCGCCCGTGGACCCTTGCGCCCTGCAGGACAAGTGGACCGGGCCCTTCAAGGTGGTCGAGAGGAAGAGCCCCGTCACCTACCTGGTCGACATGGAGTCTCCGAGGAACCCCCTCCGAGTCCTACACGCCAACCGGCTCAAGCCCCACTTTGCCCGAACTGAACTAAGCCTGCTGCTGGCTACCGACGATGGGGGCGAAAGCGACTCCGAGCCCCTACCAGACCTCCTGGGGTCCTCGGGCCAAGACGGCTCCTTGGAGGGCGTCCACCTCTCCGCCACCCTGACACCAGAACAGCGCCATGACTGCCGGAAGCTGCTGCAACCCTTCGCTGCCCTCTTCTCTCTCACGCCCGGGGTGACCCCCTGGTGCGTCCACGACGTGGACACCGGGGACAGCCCCCCTGTGCGACACCGCGCCTACAGAGTACCCGACCGAGTCCGAGCCTGCATACAGACCGAGGTCTCCAAGATGCTCGCCCTCGGAGTCATCGAGCCATCCGACAGCCCGTGGGCCAGCCCTGTGGTCTTGGTGCCGAAGGCCGCCGCCCCCGGCACCCCCCTGGAACTCAGATTTTGTGTAGACTACCGGGGCCTGAACGCAGTCACCAAGACCGATGCCCACCCCCTGCCACGGGCAGACGAGCTGATCGATCGCTTAAGGGCCGCCCGCTACCTAAGCACCTTTGATCTCACCGCTGGGTACTGGCAGATCAAGCTCACCCCCGGCGCCCAGGAACGATCCGCTTTTTCCACCCCCGATGGGCACTACCACTTTCGGGTGATGCCCTTCGGTATGAAGAACGCCCCAGCGACCTTCCAGAGTCTGGTGAACAAGGTCCTGGCCGGGCTAGAAGCTTTCAGCGCGGCCTACCTCGACGACATTGCCGTCTTCAGCAACCACTGGGCCGCGCACCTAGGACACCTCGGAGAAGTCCTGGCCGCTCTCCAAAGGGCCGGGCTCACGATTAAGGCCAGCAAGTGCCAGTTTGGTCAAGGATCTGTGACCTATCTGGGCCACCAGGTGGGGAGTGGCCAGGTGGCGCCCCTCCAGTTAAAAGTCGATGCCATCCAGGCGTGGGAGCCCCCCGCAACCCAAACCGCTGTCCGGGCCTTCTTAGGCCTCACAGGCTACTACCGGTAATTTATTAAGGACTATGGCAGTAGCACAGGGGCCCCTCACAGAGCTCACTTCCAAGAAACAGCCCAAGGCGGTGCACTGGACGCCCCGCTGTCAGACCGCTTTTGAAGCCCTCAAGGCGGCCATGTGTGCTGCCCCTGTGCTACAGGCCCCGGACTACAGTAAGGAATTTGTGGTTCAGACCGATGCCTCGGAGTACGGGGTCGGGGCGGTCCTCTCCCAGATGGACACCGAGGGCCACGACCGACCTGTGGCCTTCATCAGCCGCCGACTGCTGCCACGAGAACAGAGGTGGAGCACCATCGAGCGGGAAGCCTTCGCCGTGGTATGGGCTCTCAAGAAGCTCCGGCCCTACCTTTTCGGCACCCACTTCAGAGTCCTAACTGACCACCGGCCCTTGCGGTGGCTAATGCAAATGCGGGGCGAGAACCCCAAGTTGTTGCGATGGTCCATCTCGCTGCAAGGGATGGATTTCACCGTGGAGTACCGGCCCGGCAACGACCACGCCAATGCCGACGGCCTGTCCAGATTCTTCCGCCTCGGCGAGGAGAACCCCCAAGGAGATGGGTGACTCTCCCTGCCTTCAGCTGGGGGGGACGCGTGTTGGAGCCGGCCTCGTGGCGTGATCCTGTTCCCCCTCGCTAAGCCGCACAAGGTCCCATGCACCTCGGGGCTCCTCCATTTTGGATTGTACGTGACTCTACGTCACCACCTACGTGACCCCGCTCCACCCGGCCTCGGTCCCAGCGAGGCCCGACATCAGGGCGCCAACCCCTGGCCAGGGGGATGCCACGTGAACACCTCCCCACTCCCGGCGGAGGACAGTATCGATGGGACCCCCAACCGTCCTTCCACACCTAGGTGCGATCGCCCCACAGCTCTCCTGGGCCTGACGCCTCTCCTGCTGGGCGTCTGGCCGCTCCCGACCCTGCCTCTCCGCCCCCCCCGGGCGCAAGGGTCCGGACATCAAAGGGGTTCAGACCTATATCTGGGGCGACCCGGCAACAAGACGGCAGTTGTATCCCAGAGTCCAGAGCCCTGCTGATCGGATCGCGACTGACCCTACGGAGAAAGACTCGTCCTGAAACTACACTCTGAGCCCTGCTGACGACGTCGCGGCTCCATCGTGCTTAAAAGACCTTCACCAACCTTTGGGGCCCTGCTGACGCTGTCGCGGCCCGACCTTGTTGAACTTACCATCAGAGCCCAGCTGACCTCGTCACGGCTCGACCGAAGCGGACTTACCACCGGAGCCCTGCTGACTGTGTCGCGGCTCGACCCAAGCGGAACTACCACCCGAGCCCTGCAGACACCGTTGCGGCTCCCCACGTCCGAGCTGCTTTGAGACCAGCACGCAAGGTCTGGCGCAGAGCCTTCCCGTACCAGGCTGGTACTAAGACTGTCCCGCTACCATACCCCCACAAAGACATTGAGACTCTTCTGGATCACTCGATCCCCCTGTAAATATATTGAATGTGCTACCATTGATAAAGTACCAAGATAAGCAACTGATACGGAGTCCTGTGTGGTGGTGTTACTGGGCCTAGTACGATCACAGGAGAAGGACCTCTCCTAGGAGGCTTCTCGGCGGCGCTCGGCTATAACTTTGCGGTAGGAAGGGGCCCCGGAGTAGTCCCCCCGACTCCCCGGTAGTCCTCCCTCCAACACAGAGAGATCCAGGAGATGGTCCATCGTTCCAGCGAGGTGCGAGAATTCCAGTCCCGAGAGTCTTGCATTTTCTAGGTCTGCTGGCTTCCAGCATCTTCCCAGTTGGCACATGAGGACCCTGCAGTGGTGCCTCTCCACGCTGTGGCTCCAGTACAAGGGACACCTGTCAGACTCCATCGTGCTCTCCCACATTTATGCAGCGGAAGAAGAGCAGGTGCTTCACATCAACCTGCTGGAACTGCGGGCATTTCGGCTGGCGCTCAAGGCCTTCCTTGCCTCCATCTTAGGCCGGTTCATCCAGATCTTGACGGGCACCATGATTGTGATGTGGTATGTCACCAAGCATAGGGGAGTAGGGTCTCACCTCCTTTGCCTGGAAGCGATGATACTGTAGTCTTGGGCTTACCGCCAAGTAATCTGGTTCACCACCAATCACCTATCGGGGTCTCTGAATGTCAGACCTGACCACCTGAGCGAAAATCACCTTGCTGATAACGAGTGGCGCCTCTGGCAAGAATAGTCCCAGTGGGGCACTCCTCAATTGGACTTGTGTTCCCCCTCGGAAAATGCTCGGTGCCAGCAGTTCTGTGCCTTTGAGTATCTGTTGAGGAGAGCCTTGGGGGATGTGCTTTGTGGTACTTTTAGCTACATTATTTGTTTCCCCATACCCTTTATTCCTCAATGTCTCAGGAAGATTTACCAAAACGTGGTCTATGCCATTCTCATTGCCCCAGACTGGCTTAAAAGGGTGTGGTATGCGGACCTTCTATGCTTCTTCACATGTCCCCCGCTTCGACTTTCACTCAGGCAGGACCTTCTCTCCTTGTTGGGGGAATGATTATGCACTCTAATCTCCAAGATCTCCACCTGCATGCTTGGAGGTTGAGCAGGAAAAACTGGGCTTCTTTCAGCTGCTACCGGAGGTAGTAGACATAGTGTTGTCTGCTCGTCGCCTCTCCACTAAGTCTGCTTATTCTAGCAGATGGGGTAACTTTGTTTCATAGTGTGGGGACAGTGGTGTGGATCCCTTGCAGGCCAAACTCGCAAGTACTGCAATTTGCACTTTTCCTTGCTCAGAGAGGATGAGCTATTGTCCCCGTGAAGGGTTATTTAGCCCCCTTGTTTGTTTTTTCTGTCTGCCGGATCAGCCAACCCTGTTCAAATGCCTGGTTTGCATGCGTTTTCTTAAGGGCCTGACCAACCTTTTTCCTCCAACTCCCTTTGTGGTTCCTTTATAGGATTCTGTGTGAGGCCTTTCAAATTTGTACCCTTCGTATGTTGACCCTCAAAACTGTTTTTGATTGCCACCACTTCTGTAAGAAGGGTCAGTGGGTTCAGGCCATTAACAGTCGCCCTCTATTACCTTCTTTCCACATTAGTTGTTGCTGTGAACTAGGACTGTATTCCTTCCAAGGTGATCACCTCAATCCATTCTGCCTAATCCATTACTCTTCTGATCTTTTACCCTGCACCTCATCTTACAAAAAAGGAGGAGCAATTGTATCGATTGTATCTCCCATGTATCTTTGGTGGGAGTTTAATTACTACCGGTATGCACCAAGGAACTCCGATCAGATGACCAACTCTTGTTGGCTACTGTGGTGGCAAAAAAGGAAAGGCAGTACAGAAGAGGACTCTGACTCGATGGATCATCTTCTGCATCAAGATCTGTTATGCCTTAGTCAAGAAAGAGTGTACTGCAGGTATTAGAACCCATTCCACCAGGGCTTAGTTGATCACTTCTGCTGTTGCTCGGGGAGTCCTGATTGCAGAAATCTGTAAGGCGGCAACATGAGCTTCCTTGAACACCTTTGTAAAACACTTCTATCTGAATTCAGAGATTTGCTGAGACGGACGCCGCCATATCTGTCTTGCAGGATTTACTTGTGTAACCATCCATCAAGCTTCCTCCTGCACAGTGTATTGCTGTGAAACCTGGTCTACAGGTGAGGAATCTGCAAGTAGAAGTATCCATCAGAAGAAAAAGTTACCTGCGGTAATGATCCAGACTGACCCAGCCGTCTCCCCTTTGGATAGATGTGTTATAATGAAAGTTAATAAGATCCCATCTTGTATTTTTCTGGAACTGCAAGTTCTTCAATGATGTCAGTCTGCCCTGTTGTCTCGAAGACTAGGAAGGGGCTTTATAGCTTCAGTGACCTTGTCTGATGTTCCTTCCGGCACCGACTGAGTCCAGCGCACTCTACCGGCAACATTGTTACTTTGAAGTTTTCCAGGTTCGGTCTGACGTCTGGGAATTGTTCTACAGGTGAGGAGTCAGAAGGTAGATGGAGTATCCACCAGAAAGATTGTTACAGCAGGTAAGTAACTTTTTTTATTGTTCATTTAGTGATTAGATCTGATGGTCTAAAAATGCTGCATCCTCTAATAGCTCCCTTTTTGGTGGTTCAGTCTTGCAGGTGTTTCCAGGAGTGTGACCTTGGTAGTGGCTTATGTCATGATCATCACAGATTTTGGCTGGGAAGATGCTTTGTCTGCAGTGCGAGCCGCAAGATCTTGTGCCAACCCAAACACAGGCTTCCAGAAACAGTTACAAGAGTTTGAAAAAGACAGTCTTAATCAGGTAACTCATAAAAATACCCATACTTGTTTATGTTAAACAATGGTTACTCAGCATTTTGAGTCCTCTGTATGAAATGATGCCAGTGCCACAGGCCAGAAGATTTATTAGAGAATAATTCTGCTTTCGTTACTTTTGTAATCCGTTTTCCTTATAACACGTCTAGAGGACTCAGTTCAGTGGTCGCCCTTTTGGGAGATTTGATGTCAGCATCAGTAATGTTGTCCAGCTAAAGGTAACATTCTGATAAAGATCTTGGTATTTTCCTCAGCTGTAATGATTCCCAGTCCGATAGCCCACTTCAGTGTTCTTGGGACAAAAGGCACCTGCAGAAGAGATAATTTAAGAATTACTGATAATGAGTTTGCCTAATGGTATAGAGGTGCTATAATAGATCTCTAAATTAAATTAAATTTTACAGCTGCTGCAGAGAACCTATAGTGCTATTGTTACAGTGATAGGCCCACCTCACATGAGCACTTGAGCACATGATTCATTTTTAAGAGTAAGTACTCTTGGTACATTATATCACCAATAATAAAGCTTTTACCATTAGTCAGCCGCATACATGATTTCACTAAACCTTATATTAGACTAACCATTTATGAACATATAGCCTGTTACTAAGCTCGATTACATACCCTAAACTTCAATCAAATATCAAACTCCTGCTAATCAAATCTATTAAAATAAATCGTTTTCTATGGCGAAAAAAACTGATCTTAATTTATATGTAGGTATATCACAAGTAAGTGTGCCTTTGAGATTGAAGCAACTGAAGAGGAAAGAAATTTATGGAAACTCCTCTAGGAAAATCCTGCTAATCAAATCTATTAAAATAAATCTTTTTCTATGGTGAAAAAACTGATCTTAATTTATAAGTAGGTATATCACAAGTAAGTATGCCTTTGAGATTGAAGCACCTCAAGAGGAAGGAAATTTATGTAAAGTATTGCAGTTAAATTTTGTCTCTAATCTCATTAACACACAAGATGGCATTTCTGCAAGGTTGGCGACTGGATAACTTATTTTCTAAAGGGAATAGTTTAATGGTAACTAAATAGTCCAATTGGATCATTGCACAGTGTGTAGATGGGCCATTTTAATGATGGCAATGAATTATTGTTTTGGTCCTATTACCAGCAATGCTTGGATGTCGGGGGCTCCACTAGCATGGAACACAATATGTAAAACTACATTTTCATTGTATGTTTAGGAATCCCCAACACACATCCCCACTTTAGTTTCATCAATTACTAGATCTAAAGTAAGAATTATAGAATTGTTAGGAAATATCTATTAAGTTGTTAATGGTAGTTACTGCATATTATTTATGTTCACTATATAGACTCTGCCACCAAATACATACAGAGATGCATTCTGTAACTTACTTTTTACTTTCTTGGCCTTTATGGGATGACTGCTCAAGATCAAATAATAATTTATCTAAGTGAGAGGCCAAGTATCGGATTTAAATGTATTTTTTTATTTCTATGTAACCTATGCAACTCAGTGCTTGTAATGAAGTTCCTATACTTAAACAAGTGAATGCCAGAAAGATTGGTGGGAGTAGTCTATAAAGTATACCTATTGAATATGAAGGACTTTTTCTAAAATACTGTACCCACGTTCAGGACTCGTGTAGGTAGCCTTGTGTATTTCTACATATTTGTTAAAAGATGATTGCACTGCGTTCTGAATTGATACTCACTAATGTTAGAATAATTCCTCCCTGCGTGCACGGATCCCCGGAACACTTAATTGTAATGTATTTGGCCTTGGACGTAAAAACACAAAGTGCAAGTGCCTAGATGATGAGCAATCTTAGAAGCCTATCATATGGAAGATCTTTTCTTAGGGTAGTCTGCCCGACTGATAAGGGAACCAGTTTCAAGACCGCATTGCAGAATCTGCTGTGCAAAATGTTGAAAACCTGTCTAACATATAGGAAGAGTGCAGTCTGGTAGGCTTACAATTAAAGCTGTGAAAAGTAGTCCTGTCTCTTTACGATTCTAGGAGCTTCCCACATATGATGCATTGTACTGGCAGTTGCCTCTGAACTAGAACAGAGGCTTCATACCAGTTTTTTGCCCTGGAATTTCAGTCTAAATGTCATCTTTGTTTTACTTCCACACAACGTCTTTGATAGTACTTTCTAGTGAAGTCATTTTTTTCCTGATTCTTAAAGGAATTTTCTCTAGGAAATATCTTTGCTTTTTGCTACGTTTTTGCTCCTATGGAAGGAAGCAGGCATTATCACACCCACACGAAGCGTATGTGGTATGTCTCCTGACATCGCTTACAGCTAACGACTGTAAGTTATGCCAGAAGATTTGTTAAAAGAATGTTGAAGAACTGTAAATGCATAAGACAAAGAGGCATGCTTCAAAGCTTGAGTACTGAAGGAGAGGAAACATTTGAGAACAGAAAATCCCTCTTCTCAAGAGCCACTGAGAAGCAACCAGGCTTTGTCCTCAATGTGTTGTCTGTCATAGGCTGGCTCGATGTCACCACTAGGGCATAAATGCCATAGAAGACATTCCAGATTTTTGACATAAAAGACATTTTAAGATGATGGGGAGCCCCAATTCTTGCTTGCTTTTGACGTCAAGGAGAACTGGTGCATGACGTTGACTGATTCTCCATCTCTGATGACTGATTTCCTCGCTGACGATCCTTCTCCGTAATGGAACCTGAACTGGACTCCCAAGATCAACACCCCTCACCCACTCCTGAGGACAGATTTGACGCTGTGCTAAATGCTATTGAATGCTCCCGTGTCTCATTGGAGTCTAAAACCGATAATGTGGTGGCGGATCTCACACTACTCCATGCCGCTCACCGAAAACTATCTGACTGAGTTACAGCTGCAGAACAAACTCTGTGGTACAACCGGCCACTGAAATAATGGAAAATTAGATGCAGGACTATGAGGTCAGACTTCGCCACCTGGAAAACAGGGTGGAGGAGGCAGAGGGGCACTCAAGACACGATAATATTCGCTTAATAGGTCTTCCAGAGGGGACGTAGGGCCGAGATGCAGTGGCGTTCATTGAGAGATGGCTCAGGGAACTGCTGCCGACGTCATCCTACTGCTCAGTGGAGAGGGCGCAACACATTTCCTCCAGGATTCCTGCGCCGGGCTCAAGCCCTTGACCATTCCTCTTTAAGGTACTCCATTTCTGTGGCAGAGACTTAATACTACACAAAAAAAGAAAGCTGCAGGAGGTCAGGTTGGAGAATGCACGAGTTATGTTCTTCCCGTATTACACCACGGGAGTACAGTGTCAACGCAGCTCCATTTTAGCGGTAAAGCAGCAACTTTGACAGTTAGATATCCAATACTCCCTGCTTTTCCCTGTGAGATTGCGTGTGGCAAGGCACTGTAGCGAAAGCACTTGTGCAACGTAGACGACAGGGAAGAAGACTTTCTCCAAAATTGACTGCAGTTCGGAACCTAGAACAAATCTTTAAAGAGCGGCAGCAGGCTGTCCGGGAGGTGGAACGGATTTCTGATTCCACAAAAGACTCTGATAAGGACCCAGTGTCAGCTCGGTCATTCGGAGATCAGGAATCTTTAGTGGTCTGCCCATCAGACACTTAACTCGCAGACTTTGCTAGACATTACCCCACAGACGTCCGAAGATGTCATCTGACACGTCGCATATCTCTTATTGCTATTTGCTTACTGCTACATCTTTATTTACCTATCAACAAGTAACTTGGGAAGCAGTTTAATGTTAACATGTTTGAGCTGGACCGGCACTGAGGGGAGGGAATGTATGAATACTGGGCTCCCTGAGCGGAAGAGATGATGGGGAGTTGGCATGTTGATTTATGGTTGGAGTGTCTACTTGCCAATTGGTGGGGATGTTGCCTCTGAGTGCTCTGCAAGGCTACGTTCCCTCCTATAGCACATATTCTAGGGGTCAGTCTTGGTTGATGAACTGCTCTTTTGGTATTGTTAAATCGCCATGTTGGCGTTCAGTTTTAAGTTCAGCTTAATTAGGTTCTGCTGTATGTACTCTCTGCAGACTCTATCTGTTATCTCTAAACATGACTACATGTACGTTTCTGGCCCCTGGCAGTTAACTTTTCTACACACAGACAGAATATGGCAATGTAACGTATTATCACCTGGAATGTTTGGCTTATCCTTCCCGCAGTATACTCGTACCTCAAACGAAATAACGTACAAATAGCTCTCCTGCAAGAATCTCACTTAACACATCTAGAAGCACCTAAGTTACAACGCAGATGGAGGGAACATGTATTTGCCACAAACTACTCATCGTATGCTCGTGGACTGTTGGTTTGGGTCTGCCTGGGCACTCCTCTCTTGATAGAGGAGGTGGTGACAGATGCAGAGGGTAGATACGTCTTTCTTAAGTGAAGACTTGATGGTCATCACCTTTTAATATGTAACATATATGCGCCCAATACGTCTTTCTGGCGATCATTATCGCAGATACTCTTTAAATGGTGTGACCTGCCATGATTGATAGGTGGAGATTTTAATAGTGTACTGGACACGGGCTTAGATCGTTCCTTCCCACCACTAAGATACATGGCAGCATCTGCCAATGCATTAACATTAAGGGAATGGACACAATAGTGGGGGTTGAGGAACATATGGAGGCACCGCAACACCACGACACAAGTGTACTTGTTCTATTCTACCCTGCATGCTCTACATGTTCGTCTAGACAGGATTTTGAGCACGCCCAATTTATTACCCTCTATAATGCATGCTGATTATCTAGGTCGTAACCATTCAGACTATAATACACAATACATTGCAATTGCTTGCGACGCGCGACCCACTTGGTGTCTGTAGCCTGCCATGCTGAAAGATCCACCCTTCCGCGAATCTCTTCTCACTGCCACTATGGAATATTTCGAACATAACACAGGAACAGCAGCGTACACCTTGGTGCAATGGGAAGCATTAAAGGTGACACTGAGAGGTCACTGCCTGGGTCTGGGTTGTGGGATACAAAGGCAGGTGGAGAGTGAATTAATGGAGGCGGATTGAGCACTGCTGACGATTAAGACTCGCTCTGCCACTGACCCTTCCTGTGCCTCGGAATTAATGACAGCATGGACAACACACACTGCGCTAGCCGAGCGGCTGAGATACCTAAACTATGCAGCACACTCAGACAGGACACACGTAGCGGCCGATCGCTCCAGAATCCTCCTCACCTTGTTGATCTGACAGGAACAACCGAGACGTCCTATTACTGCATTGCGGTTCCCCAGCCGTGTAATGCGATACATGCAATGTGAAATACATGAGGCAATGGTTCTCATTTCACGACACTGTATCAATCAATCTTAGAGGCGTCCGACTTGGAAAGAAGCAGTTTCGTAGAGGACCTCCCCTTTTCTATGCTGATCCCAGATCAAGGCTTGGAATTAGACACTCCCATTACAACTGCTGAGGTTCAGAATGCAGTACGAGCTCTTGCCTCTGGGAAGGTGCGGGGCCTAGATTGCTGCCCATTCGAATTGTATAAAGCATATGCGGACCTTTTAGCCCGCAACTGCAGCAGGTGTATGATGAGGCTCTGCATCCTCCCACCTGCCGGACTCCCTATGTGAGGCCACACTGGTCACCCTGCCGAAGCCCGACAGAGACCCCACCCAATTTGGGTCTTACCACCCACTGGTGTTGCTAAACATGGATTATAAGATTCTGGCTGGAATATTGGCGGGGTGACTGGCTCCGCTGGCGCCCCATTTAATACATAGCGATCAGAATGTGTTTGTTCCATAGCATACAACCTCTCTCAATCTGCACTGACTTTTCCATGTCATGCGATGCACTCCTTACACCTGGATGTTTAGTACTTGATTTGGAAAAGGCGTTCAACACTATTGAGTGGCCCTTCCTCTTCAATGTTTTACCAAGGTATGGTATTGGACCATACTTCATCCATCTGGTCAAGCTTTTATATCACAGGCCAACCATACAGGTTCGGACTCGTAGCTTTGCATCGAAACCCATAAAAGTGGGTAGGGGTACCAGACAGGGCTGCCCTTTTTCTCCCCTTCTTTTCTCACTGGCCATTAAGCCATTAGCTCTAGCCATGCATGCTCCTCTGCAGGATTGTTTGGCATTCCATTGGGCGAGGACACACACGCAGTATCATTATACGTGGAAGATTTGCTGTTTTCCCAGACAGCATACCGAACACACTTGTTCTCTTTGCACGTCTGTCTGGATTGTGTGTCAACTGAGGGAAATCATGTCTGTTTCCTTTTGACCCCCACACGAGTAACCTGCGCTCACAGTTGGCAATGTCCCAGTCACCTGGCAATCGACAGTGTTTAAGTACCTGGGTATATGAGTTTATCATAATGACCACGCCCTGCTAGATGGCAAACTAACTAGAACACTCTTTAACATCGCAGATGGCATTTTGGAAGGCACTCACTCTTTCGGTGGCGGTAAGGGCATCGCGCATCAAGATGGTGGTACTCCCGCGTCTTCTTTATTATTTCACTAATTTGCCATTCTATTACCACCCTCCTTTTTCTGGCCCACTTATGCTCCGTAATTTAATATGGAATGTATCACTCTGCAGAGTGGCGCTTGTAAAGTTATATTTGACGTCGGATTTGGGAGGATTAGTGGTGCCCAACCTAGAGCATTATTACCTAGCATCTCAACTACAGCGGGTAGCTCGTTGGGTAGCAGGGTCACTCCTATCAGACACAGTTGAGGATGATCCTCCATAAACCCTTGACACTCTTCTCCACCTGTTCCACCCCTGCACAAAAATTTCTAGGCACCTTCTTTTATTGTGGCCAATCACTACTTTCGCCATTGTCTATTTCTTGCCAGAACTATCAAGCCATATGCCCCAGCAATCCCTTGCTGGGGATGCCTTGAGTCAATAGCAAAACACTGTCGGCAGAACTTAGTTTGGCATATGGCGGCCATCCATACACTAGGTGACCTCCACCGGTACGGTACACTTATGACCTACAAAATCCTAACACATGATGAAGGCATATCGCCGGGGTATTTCCATAGTCCTGCCTCTTGGGTTGGCGTCCTGCAGCGCCAGTGGAGGGACATATCGCAGGAACTGCAAATACATCTCATACTTCAATATATACATGTTATGGGTGAAGGACGTCATCTTACCCATTGGTTTGCGGATGCACTCCGATTGCACTCTGCAACAGACTTAACTCCTTTGCGAATTCGATGGGAGACAGACCTGGATCACCTGTGCACAACTGCAGAATGGAATATGATTCTGGCAAGCCCTACATATGTCCCTCGTAATGCCAGATTTAAATTAATTCAGTATTGCATAATACATAGGGCATATTTGACCTCAGAAAAAATGAATCGCTACTTCCACAGGCCGGATATGGGTTGTCCCAGATGCACCCATCATGATGCTGACATAATACATATGTTATGTCCGTGTCCCAAACTACGGCACTATTTTGGTGGTGGGGGGGAGGGGTAACACACCATTAGTTTGAATGTACTGATATACAACTCATGGGAAGTACGCATATGGGGGGTATTCATAAGAGACAAAAAACACGGAACCACAAACCGATTTATGGATCTTTGCCTTATAGTGGCCAAGCGTCTCATCATAAGTCACTGGGAATAAAGCGAACCACTGTCCTTTCAGGCCAGGTCACACTTTATTTAATTGGGCAAGAGCAGAGGGTGTGTCTCTTTGCAGAGAGGACACCTTTTGTTTACGCAAATTTCCTATTTCGTCTAGTTGGGATGCGATTCTAACGGCCCTTCGAACATCCTTGCGCCTGAAGCGGAAACAAATAATTTGTCTAATGGGAAACCGATACCTGAATAGAAATCGATGACCAGAACATATTTTCAATAGATGTAATGCTCATGAATGACTGTGCTGAGATGTATAAGCATAAGGGAAGGGGAACAAACTGTTCTGCAGTGCAATAATGGCACTTAACGACTGATGCAAAGATAATGCTTTGAGTGCAAGCAAACCTATTTTTGTTTACTCCCTTGTTCCTACCTTTAATTCTTCCCTTATGTTTGATCAGAGTTGGAACTACTTCGTTTTGCTCCCACCTGAATGATTCGGTCATCCGGAAGTGTGGAACTCCTATATATGTTTGATGTTACTGATAACAAGGTAACTCCTTTTTCTGCTGTTCTAAGAATACGAGATTGTCGAAGTGTAGCATAAGACCAATACGGGTTGAATAAGACCACAAACTTGTAAACCATGGCACTGCAAATGCTATGTGAAGGACTGAGCGGCATTATATTTTCTAATGCTTTTTATTTCAGAATTATATCTAGAACCCCTGTATTACCACATTACTTATTTACATGTTGTAACAATATAATATAACAATCACAATAAACAGATCAAACAAAAAGAATGATATCCTCCCTGACAACATCAATGCACATGACTACAACAAATTTGATATGGATAAATTCTGTCTGCTTAACAGCGACTCTGCATTCATTAAGACTCGCATCTCACCAACTCCTGTTGATACCGCCCAAATCAACACCGAGCTTCTCTACTTCATCAGTGTCTCCAACACCAAGGAGGGTTTATGCTCAAATCAGAATAGAGCACTTCAAGTCCAACATTTTTTCTACGCCTTGTTTTTCGCCTGATTCAGCTTTACTTCCTGCTCACCCTGTAGGGTCCATTATTCCTCTTGATGTTTTACGTTCTTCAAGGATGCTGTCTAGGCCCACGTCCATGTCACTTGGAAGGAAGCTTGAATTGCCTGCACTTCTTCATCTTTCCTTCAGTGTGAACCAAGGGCAGACATTAGTCACTTGCCTCAGTTCCCTTTTTTCTGCCTGGCTTTCCTTTTGCATCCTTTGAACTTCCGGGGGTGCTAAGAGAAGCAGGATGGAATGGGAAAAGTCAACTTTATACAAGGTCCAGGGGGAAAGGGTTTTCACTTTAGTCACCCGTCTCCATTGATACTTACTCCCTGTTGTATGGTGAACACCTCAACTCTGCCACACCTTGAAACCCCTTCATGCAACAGAAGTGGTAGAAAGAAAATATGTCAATAACCATACGCCTACAGTATACTGAAATATTGCACAACTTTAACATGAATGTGTTTATCTCTTGGTTGCAAATGTTCTTATTTCAAGCATTCACAAACGTAATAACCCCTATATGTATGCAACATACCTAACATAAAATATCAATGCATGCAATCAAAATAACAGAAGGGAAGTCTCCTTGTGGGAGGTTGGAATGCAAAACTTTATGTAAGCTGTGACCGGTCTCCGTGGACACATGTTACTTGTGTTTGTGGGTCTCTCGTGTTTGTTTTGCATGGTGTGTTTAAGTCATGGGCAGGCTGTGTGTAGTCGCATACTTAATACTGTGTTTTTGTTTTCTGGCTGTTGTAGATATCTACATTTTCTTGTTGGAAAAAGGGAGGTGTGTTATGTTCTGTCGTGAATGCTGTCTATTTAGTGTCTGCTGTCGGAAAATCCTGGCATGCAGTGTATTCCACCATTAAGTTGGAAGGGCTCAGAAAGACTAGGGCGAAGCGGTCAACGACATGCTTCTGGTGTGGTGCTATTACAAGTAACTAATTTCAATAAAGCTACTTAAACCTACATCTGTATCCCACCAAACCCCTCTCCCGCCTGTCCGGGATCATCTTAGCACTATTGTGAAAGTCACCAAAATGCCACCCGACATCTCTGGTTAAGACACGCATATAATAGCCTCGTCTGCTCACTGCATGGACCCCCTTAAAGTGCTAGGTTAACATTTCACCTTCGAATGACCTAGCACAATTTTTTTGCCTGGCTTCTGAACATCTCGAATGAAAACTAATTTCTTTCCTCATACCTGCCTCCACATCTGCAGCAGAACATTTTGGCTCTTATGGAGGTGTCCAAGGTAAGTTTGTATCGCTTGTAAAAACTGTACTTGGAGTAAAGGCTCCACTTTTGCTTAAAATCTGAAGAAAGCAACCTTCTATATAAGCATTGCCCAAAATGTTGTATATTATCCTCATTCTTTCTCCCATTACTTCCCAATATTTTCTTTCTGCCCCCTTCTTTTATGAGACGGTTCTTTCTGTGTCAGTGCACTTTATCATTCACTCCTTCTCTGCGCTGTGATCACATGACGTCTGTGAGGAGAGATATTGTAGGCATATGGATATCATTCCACAACCGGGGTAACAAACTAAGGGACAGCAACCTCTTAGACCTCGGGGAGGAACCACCAAGACCAGAGAGTCCACTGCTGGGCACAAGTTAACCAGCAAACACCCAGTATAGTTTTTGATCCATCTTCCAGGGCTAGTCAACGCAAGCGTAGGACTGGACGTTGTTGTTAAACGTAAGAAGGATGCGTCCGGAATGGAGCTCCGGGAGGTGGAAGTCAGAGGGCGAAAGTGAGTCACCTCCACTCATGCAGGCTAATGTGCTCACTGAGTCCCAACAATGTTTTTTTGTTTTTTAAGATAAACGTGGGGTAATGGAATAGCCACCTTGAATTCCATTGAATGCCAGAAGCCACCTGTACATCGTATACCAGGTAGGTAATGTTCCACGTGTTTTCAGGCTGTCGGAATAGTGCTACTTAATGGAGAAAGATGAAAAACATGCCACAGACACATGCTGACATGCCATTTCCTGTATTTTCACTGAATGTTTTATTGTTGCACTCCATATCTTTTTATCACTATTCAAAGTAGACTCAAACTTCAAAAATGATTTTCCCTATTGTTGTGCAGGATTGTGTTTCTTTAGTTATTTTGTTAAAGTTTGTCTTCGCTCTCAGCAGTTCAAACAGGCGCAGCAATTCCAGGACAGAAGTCAAAGAATCAGGCTGAAGTTCGCATCTTATTCGGCCAGCATCATATTCACAGGCTTAAGTTAGCCTCTTTTTCAGCCAGCATCTTCTTCGCTGGTGCAAGTTAGCATCTTATTCACCCAGCATCTTATTCAACCAGCATTTTTATTTGCAGGCAACATCTTATATAAATGTATATTATGGTTCACAACACACACATACCAGTATTACGTCTATTAGGATTCAGTCTGACACAAGCAACATTTCCCCCAAAACATGGGACAACTTTGCCACCCTCAAAATTCATATTCATCTTAAGAAATGGGGCACCCCATTACAATACCTGTATATAACTTGTCTGAGCCGATCATAATTTGTGGCACCATATGGGTAGCCCTGACCTCAATGCATCCCTAAGCACTTGTCTCCTAATAAGTAATCATACTTTTTCTATAGGAAATTCACATTGGCTCGCAGATATCTTGAACACACCACTTCCCCCTACAAGCTCCATAGGGACTTGCACAGAGCCAAGCAATGTTTCAACCTGTATCCACCAGCCACCCTCAAGCCAATGCATTCCTATGGAGTTATAGACATATAAGTAATCCTCTTTCTCCCATCAAGATCAACTTCGCTCACCAATTTCATATTGATTCTTATAAAGAGAGCACCCCTCACCCCAACCTGTATATAAATTGCCTGAGCCAAGCAAACGTCATAATAGGAGGCGCCAAACTGGTTGCCCTCATGTCAATGCATTCCTATGGAGTTAAAATCCAAATAGGTAATGGTAGTTCTTGTTGCAAAGATTCTGCGGAGTCAGAATACTATGCCTGGGGTCCTGGAACCTTAGTGGGCAGGGACTGAGTCATCATACCACCTTAATAACCATGAGCCTGGGGACTGACTCGCTATAGTGTCTCACTGGCCCTTCTAATCACTCAGAGAGGAACAAGTGATCAGACACGCCAGAATAAAACACTCCTGACCCTCTCAGGAATCACGGTTACAGGACACACAAAGGTGAAATGAACAGACGTGATCCTCGTATCCATTGGTCACCAGGACCATCCAAGGAGTGTTGATACTGACTTCAATGAAACTGAGATCCAATAGAAGGTGTGCACCTGCGTAGGATGCCTTGTTGGACACTGGTCTCAACAATTGTACACAAGCCAAATACCCAAAGAACAGTCCTCGTTATGGGAGATCAACTGACCCATCAACAGTTCATATTCCAGGGCAGTGTGTGACGGTGTAGCCAGGCAGATATCCAGAGCCCACTGGAAGGGGCACTGGATGCAGGAAAATGCAGGTTGCACAGGTGAAATAGGCATAGCGGAAAGTCAGACAGAAATCGACATCCAGGGCTTCTAGTGGCATTAATCCAAGAAGCTGACGCATCCGCTCACGGTACAGCTGCAGCTGTTCCTGTCCTGGCAGAACCACAGATCGAGCAGCCATTGTGGAACAGTGGGAAGAGGACAACGATGCCACAAATCAAGAGGAGCAGCAGTGGGAAACCACTGAACACGCTGAAAAAATATAATTTATAAGAGCAGGAATTAATCCAAAAATCGTCTGGAAGGAGGACACGAGGCCAGAGTCCACAAGTTAAAAAAGTATGCTAGGCCTGTCGTATCAGACGCATTAAATATTTGATGTATCAGTTCACCGAAATGAAGGGAGAGATGTGTTTAACAACGAATGTATTTCACTGGACGTTCTTGCCACCTGCAATTCGAAGGTATCGCGGGCTGACGTGAGAGCTACTTCTTGTTGAAACAATTGCACTTTGAGTCTGCTTAGCTTATTGAAGTCTGTTTTCAGGGTTGGAATGGTAGGCCACAACAAACTATCTACACTCCCATGCAGAGGAGGAAACAGTATGTTGGTGCAACAAGTAACTAGCTTGGAAACAGTCACCACATACGGGATTCCCGTCCGCAGACCGCAGCAGTCCTGATTATTAAGGACAAGATAAGTGCCATTAGAATGCAATGTGAGAGTGGGAATAATAGCGGGAACTGGAGTTCCTTTCAGAAAACAAGCCAAATTAGGGGCAGGAACATTATAAGCGCTGTGTAATTTTACTTGTTGACATACAAGGGAATGGCCTGCAGTGGAGTCCCTGTTCAACAAACCTCTCCTTCTGCTCGATGACAGCGATATGTAAATAGTAAAGACTATAACGTATGTATGTAACTATGTATGTTGGCTCAACAACATACCGCCAGTTTCCATACATCGTGTTTATTAATTGCTACATCGTGTTTATTAATTGCTACACTGTTGTATTGTGATCATGAATTCCATAATTGAATTGTTTGTTGTAAATAGGTCTCTTGACCTTTGTTTACTAAATTGTGCAGTACTAATTCTTGTAACCATAACACTGTATGATTGCATTTTTGGCTTTATGAATATGAAATATACAGGAAATATCAATGGATCAACGTGTTTGACTTTCGATATATATATACATAAAGACAGATTAAAAAAAATTATTAAAAATATTTTTATAGAATATTTTATTCAATACATATCTATTTTGAATATAATTTTCTAGATTCACTGTTATTGTTTTGTGATTAATCTGAAATTGTTATGCCCGCATGTGTTGTAAATCCACCCTGCCAAGGTGTTGTCTTACCCGTTATTGTTTATTCCCTGTCAGGGCATATTTATCCTGCATACAGGGGCCCCGGTTCTTGCCCAAATTTTACTACTACCAAGCAGCTCATATCTACCTAGGGGAAAGTGCTTCACACACGCCGAGAACTGAAACATGGAGATGGACAATACAATGACCCCATGTATTTATCATACAGCAGAATCAGTTTCTGCTACCGTAACTGGAAGTTGTTCAAGTTTTTCTATATGTAACATAGAGTATGTAGCGTCTTTCATGGCCATTAATTGTTTGTGTTAAATTGAAAGGTAGGAACAGTGTACTTACATTCAAGTAATCCTTTAATTTTAGCCAATCCTAAACAAATAGTTTTTGGGCGGTGGCAATAAGAAAAATGATTTGGGTCGTTGTTAGACATCCACAGAACAAGGACTCAGTGCCCTGCTCTTGCTAAGGCTTAGTGCTCCATACTGATTTTGAATCGATGGTATCCTTCCAATAATCATATCCCTTCTGTGCTACATTTTCAATGAAAGAAAAGGAATAGATTAATTTAGTTTGGGTCAACATATATTATTTTTCAGGCACTAATTTAAAGAATTAAGAAACTGGGTCTGAAAGTTTATAAATGGTAAAATACGTATATTTTCACTTTTGCGTATTCGAACTACCCTGTGATGGAGTAGGGCAAAATCTCCCATTGAGTATAATTAATAAAGGGGCGCTGTCCGTTATTTCTATGTAGAAAACTATGTCCATAGTGTTGGTAACAAAATGGCTCGGCATAGTTAGCAGAAGTCCAAGATAAATCTTCAGTATCAAATACAGTGTAATACCGTAATTCAGAAAACACTGAATGCACAGCATTGACATCCCAGTCATCTCACTGTAGCCCAGGTATATTCACATCACCCATAGAAACTTGGAATACATATGGTATCTGTAGGGTCTCCGTAGGACCATATACATTAAATGGTACTTTATCCCATACAATTCCATCAGAAACGGGGACCGCTGAAATGTTAATAAGGAACAGGTCTCGTTTTATTCTATGCGAGGAAGAATGCATGGCCAACACTCCGTCGACCGATTCCACGTTGGTGCACTTTGGAAGGTAGTGGCCATTAATCAAAAGGAAGAACACAACCACAAATACAATCCACATGAACAGGAACACCAAGGAAAACACCATCGAGACATATGTCCAAGGGGAAACCAGATAAGTGGGTTTTAACCAAGAGATGAGAACACAAATGCTTGCTGGTGTAGAAGAGAGGGCTGTAGACGTAGAAGAACTGTTCGAAGAGAAATTATCCTGATCTATATAGTATCCAGAAGAACTCAGCTGAAACAGCGGAGGCTGAGAGTTCGAATCTAGAGCAGAGGGGTGTAGGTCCGCAGTGCTCTCAGCAGGTGAATCAGAATACACAATTTCATTTATAGGACTTGAGAATGATAAAACTGACAACCGGTCTACTGAAGACTCGACTCCCACCCACCTAGAGATCTTCGAGGGAGATTATGAAGTGCCCGCTGAACTCCATAGAGGTGAGTCAACCAGCCACGGCCCATACCTAATACCCTTGCTGTTGAAGACTGCTTTAAGTCACAGTTCATCCGCTCCATAGCAGAATTGCCTTCAAGACTATATGGAGACAAGAAATGCACCAGCACTCCCATAGACTTCATCGAATCACGGTATGCCTTAGAGGCAAAAGCCGGACCTTGGTCTGAATGGAAAGTGCCACAGGCTTAAGTCCGGACAAAGACATGCAAATCTTTTATAACCGTACGAGCGTCAGCAGAGCGGTGTGGCCAAACAAATCTACTGCAACCAAAATATATTTGAAAGCATTGTCGGATGTTAAAGGACCGCAGTGGTCAAGATAAATGGGCCCAAATGGATGATTAGCAATGAAAAGATAAGTTTCAGGTGGACGCGAGACAGTAGAACTCTTGATTTGTTGACAAATATCATAACAAAGCACATATTTACGACAATATAACATGGTTCACCAAGTATATTTACCCCCGTGTAGATTAAGTAAAATTTACCCAGAACAATCAGATGCTTGCCCTAGATGTGGTGAGGCAGTAGCACGCTTCGTACATAAGATTTGGGCGTACAGGAGCTTGAACGCCTACTGGAAGTGAGTACTAGGAAAAAATACACAAGGGTCCAGGATGGGCCATCCCTAAGACAATACACTCGGTCCTACTGGACCTAATACCTAGTCCAAAACAGAACTCCTGTGGTTGGTTCTTGCAAAAAGAAGAGTGGCAATTTCATGGCTAAGCCCGACCCCTCCGCTGCTGTTTAATTGGTTGAGAGATCTCCATGAATGGGAAACGGCTGAATTAACCCGCAAGAAAAAATTAGAAGGGATGAAAAACTCAAAGATGATGCTCAGGCGTGGACTGCGATGATTGCAGGCCTGAGAGACCCGCGAGGTGAGGATGTGGAAGGGGGACGCAATACACAACAAACCCTGGGCGCCGAAGAAATGGGGGTAGGAGTGGCTTAAGATAGATGTAATGTAGTGCATTCTGTCAAAGATTTTAGAGCTTAGGAGAAGAGAATGGACTCAAGACTCAAAGGGGATGGGTGGGGGAGACAAGGGTTCCGTTCTGGTTTGAAATCCATAGCAGATATTATAATTGTGTTATAATGTGAATAGGATCCAGATAAGATGGGAAAATCCTGTTTGTATATATAATATGTGAAACACCATGTTGTACTAATATCTAAAATGCCAATAAAGATTGTTAAAAAAAAAAAAGCACATATTTACAAGATTGCTGATACAACCCGGGCCACCAATATCGTTGTTGTAGAAGAGAAACTGTAGCCGACACTCCTGGCATGAGCAGAAGCCAATCCTTCATGGGCGGCCACAATGAGAGATAGTCTGTGGTCAATGTTGGGGATCAAGTGATCACCAACAGTAAGAATAGTCACAAATGGCACTTTTCAGAATTCATGTGATCAGTATATTGTGATGGGATACCCTGCGGAAAAGGAGTACCCTCCTTGGATGCGGCTAAGGCCGCTAAAATGTCATCTGCAATTTTAGTCTTAGACCTAGTAACTACTGCTACTTTAATTGTGGCTACTGAGGAACCGGGAGCACTGCCTGGACTGGGGACCATACTACGGCAGTGCATGGAACACAAGATGAAGGGAGGCTGGACCTGTCCAGGAGTGGCACTGCAAGGAAGGGATTTCCCCCAAGGGGCAGTTAAAGTTGCTTGTGCCCCTCCAGTTATCAGGAGGCAAGGCAGGCTGAACTGTGCCAGAGGCAGGCCGCCCCAGCTGGGCTGCCGAGCGATTCCAGCAGAGTTCGAGGCTTCTCCTGATCTTGGGGCCTGTACCGGGGCTGGCACAGACTGGATACGTTCCAGAGTGCCAGCCTACTAGTGCCTCTCCCAAGACCTAGGAGATGAAGGGGGCAGGCCCCTCTATGAGGGGTTGTGCACTGATCAGAGCTGGCCCGATTTTCTCTGGGCACGTGGTGCACCCTGAGCCGCAGAAAATCTGGAGAGTCCTTTGGCTGTAGTGTCGCTGGAGGCTCCCTGAAGGTGTGGAGCACTGGCACTCTCCACGCAGTGAGGTGGAGGCTCATAAGTAGGGCATACGGAGGCCCAAGGACCCTTGTTTCCTGAGTACTGAGGCCCAAACAAAACTGAATACGGTGGCCCAGTAAGGAGAGACTGCAAACCGACAGCCTCCACCTGTGAGGCAGGTGGAAAAGAGACCTAGCGCCCAGGGGCAAGAGCGTGGAGTCCCAGGGGACAACTGCTTCCTCTCCCTCTCCAGCCATATCCCCCTGACTGTTGTGCTTTGAAATTAGTAAAGGTGGTGGCTTTTATGCAACTGGGGAAGACCACACTGCCCAGCAGTTTACCAGTGTTGAACTGCAAGCGCACTCTGTCGATCCGGGGTCACACCTCCCGGCCATATACAAGGGATAAGAGAGGGGTGAACTACTGTCCGACCTGAGGCATGCAACAATTTAGTGTAATAGCCAAAGCTTGGAAATCTGGCAACCCATTTGCATCATACAGCCTGATCTCCTTGTAGAACACGGAGGTCAAGATTTTGGCAAAAATCCTGGCACTCCACTTGGTGAAAACCATCCCCACCCTGCTTTATAACAACCAGTTGGGCTTGATGCCCACCACACTCCACGGATTACTTCCCGCCTCCTCCATAGTTGGCTTGATCACCACCGGAACACATGAGAATCCTTGGCCCTTATGGCCCAGTCTGAGGAGCAGGCGTTCAACTCCATAAACTGGCTGTACCTGTTCTAGGTCCTGAGGTAATTCGGATTGGACCCGGTGTCACGGGGTCTCTCCCCTCTTCCAGAACAGCAACCCTGAGGATGTGGAGGAAGACCTGTTCCTCACTCATGCCGTACCCTCTCTTCTCTTACAGCCATCTCATCCCTTTACAGCTTTTACTATCCAAGAGAAAAGTTACAGGGTCCCCTTTAACAAAAACAACTTCCAGGAATTACCTCCCGCCTAGAGAGATTACATCGTTCCGGTGTTTCCACCAATCACGGCTGAGAAGGAGGAAACAGGGAGTTTAAATCCTGGAATCTGGGGAAGACGTGGCACGATTGTTACGGCTGCGTCAGCCCTCAAGGAGACGCCAACAGTTCCGGTAGAGGACGACGACCCCGTTGTAGCCTCCTGGTGCAGACCTCAAAGGACCGAATATGCTTCAAGCGACGCCGGCACCCACAGAGCAAACCTGACTCCAGAGAAAACGAGAACACCACCCGAGGTAGCCAGGAGGACAGAAGAGATGCAGCAAAGACCCCGCGCAAAATCCAGCCACGTTCCAGGAGGAGTGTGGCTCACCCAGGTATGGAATCGCCTAGGGGGCTTTGGAGGGAGGTGGGTGTCTAACACCAATTAAAAGCAACTCCTAGAAAAGGGGGGAGGGATACCAGCATGGCCCGTGACAAATCCCCCTGACACTGGTGAAGGCTTCATTAAGGTGCAAGTACTTCACCACTACCCGTCCCGTCTTCTCATAAGCTCCCAAAAAGGTCACTCATTCTGGTCTTTCTTTTACCTGAGGCACCCCTGAAGAGAGAAGAAGTGAAGGTGGAGACTCCGCAATGCCAGTCAAGAGGAAGGAAACAAGAGAACCAATATCTTGTGTATATATACTCCTAGAAAACCACTATGAAATAAAATAGTGGACGAATAGAAAGTAACCAACACTCCTCATTATTTCGCTAATTTTCCTACACCCGGTCTTCTGTAGCTGGGTGAGGAGGTTGTTGTATAAAACCAGACAGTGAGAGTGAAGTTGAACTGATCGTTGTCGGATTAATTTCAGCTTGGGAGGGAGACCAGTCAGGGATGTACACTTTCACTGCTCCTATTTGCCTTGTGCATGGAGCCCCTGGCATGTGGGCTGCATATTAGAGCAGATGAGGTAGGCTTCCTAAAGGTGTCAGGTGGGCTGGGGAAAGTGCCTCTCTATGCCAGTGATATTTTATTGTATGTCGCTGAGCCATTGACCTTGCTATCCTCAGTGCTGTCAATATTTCCCAACTCTTTATAAGTACGTGTGATACAAAAGTTACTGCGATAAATCCATACTATACAAAATGGGACAGTGGCCCACCATGACTCTGATCCCCCCCCCAGAGGTGAAGGTCACGACGGAGTGCTTCAGTTACCTGTGAATCGAGATCACATCCTGTCGCTGTGGGTTCCTGAAACGGAACCTGGAGGCAGTAAATTGGGAACTTCAAGCCCACGTTAAAAGGTGGAGGTGGTTGCCATTTTCACTCATGAGCTGGGCCTCACTTTTTAAGACTATCACTGTCCTCTGTAAACTTCGGAACACTCCCTGGCCTGTACCCTTGACTTACTTCAACAAGGTAGACAGCACACTTTGGACCCTTTTATAGGACTGCAGTGTCTCTCGAATAGCACTTCAAAACATTGCAAAGAGCCGCATAGAAGGGGGGCATTTCATTACCGGATATTAGGGCATATTGCTGGGCCTCCCCGCTTCAGGCTGAACAAGTGGGGGTTTACACCCAGGAATGACCTGGCGACGAGATTGGAAAGATCCCTGATGGAAGGTCACACTCATGCACACTACATATACTTCAAACATTTTAGATCCTCACAGTTGGAGCTTATCAAAGCCTACTTGGAGGCCTGGGAGAAGGCCACAAGCAATGTGAGGTGGTGGGCAGACTCTTCATGGTGACCCCCTTGTGTTTGGGTTTCCAGCTGAGGGAACTGCGGGAATTGACAGGATTGCCCTGAGATCTGCTCAGGATGGAGACCTTGAGGCACCTGGGTAGCGGGGTTGGGATGTGTAGTGCCGTGAGACTAAGTGTACCAGGACCAGTGTGGTTCTAGGCGGATTTAATAGAAGAAGTATGTATCTTGCTGGGAGGTGTTAAGGTGTGGTTAATGGTTATGACGTAATCATGGAGCATAGTGTGATTGTATACTAAAGACATACCATCCAGAGCTCTGTGTGTGATGTATTTATTTGCATGCTCTCAGGCTGGGGAGGACGCTACAACTGTTGACAAGTGTGGGATCTGTGCCCTGAAGAAACAAGCATGCTCTTCCTGGAAGTTTGCAGTGTTATTGCTAGTGTGTGCCACGTGCATCCATTTATGATGAGAAGCAGTTCGAAAACGGCATGTGTGGAATTGAAGCTCCACTCCTGCCCACAAACGGCCCTCAAAGTTGAGGCCGATGCGTGCAAAGCGGCAAGTGGTATCCAGTACACCGAAAGGTCTTTGGAATCGTGACATTTTTCAATGGCTGCCAAAAGAAGCGAAGAGTACGGCGCAGCTGCGTTTCTGACACCACCACCACCCTTCAACACCACCAAAAAGCAGAATATTGCACCAGATGGACTGCGTGGATGAGACGTTTGATGATTTCATAGATGCCCCAGAGAAAACAGATAAGAAAATCATAAAGTACCTAAAGAACCTTGCCTGTGGCGGAGTAAAAGAAGTGCTGAATGAAATATCACAAGTTGATGCACTATCATATGGTCAAATCATGGAAGCCAAGATCAATCCAATGCCGAACGTAGACTACGAAAGGTACATTTTCAATCAGGCACGACAGCAAGCTGGTGAAACAATGGATGAGTTTGTTGAAAGTCTTGATGTTGTTACCAAACACTGCAAGTTTAATGAATTTAATGATGATGAGGCCATACATCTCCAAGTTATTGATGGCGGTCTTTCAGACTCCTTCCGAAGATGGATGTTGAGAGAAACGCTCAGCCTTGAGTAAGTATTAATGGCTGCCAGGGCCGAAAAAAGAGTGGATCCACAAGTCGCTGACATGGAAGCTGGAACAGCGGAAAGTGAATCAGTGTCGGCCATGAGGGGTAAGAACAAACACCAATTGATACATGCAAGTCACCATCTACAAAGAAGAAAAGGTTGTGTTCGAAGTGGGTTTTCATTTCCACATGAAGACAAATGTCCAGCCATAGGCCAAACGTGCAAAGGCTGCAGTAAGGAGAACTACTTTATAACAGTTTGCAAAGTGAAAGAGAAACTAACTATGTCACAGCAAGAAGAGAAAATGGACCTCAGAAGCATCCTTGCCACACCCACAAAGCATAAAGGCAACATGAGTTACGACCAGTAGAAACCAGGCAAAGTCGATTGTTGTGAGGTTCATCCAACAGAGGCTGGTTAATGTCATTATCGAGCGCCTGTGAAGGAGATGGATGTGCGCTGATGGGATTGACCAACGAACAACAGGTAAATGTAAGTCTGACTGCTTGCAAGGAAGAACGAACAACAAGGGCAAACCAGCAAACGAAACAACAAAACTCATTGGGACATTGCCCCAAGATTAGAATGAAAGGTCAACGGTTGCCGCATATCCTTTATTATAGACAGTGGTGCATCGATTAACATCATGGCAGTCGAAAGGTTCAACAGCCTATCTCCTGTGCTGCATCTCAACCCGTCAAATATGAAAGTATACACATGGGCTGCTTCTAAACCATTGCACAGTCAAGGGTCATTCACAGCGACTTTGAAACCTGAAGCAGTATCAGTGCAAGCACCAATTCATGTTCTTCAAAGAACTTCGTCCAGTGCTCGCCTACTCCGCTTTGCCACCGCTGCTGACGTGGGGTTGATCTCTATCAAATACAACCTCCACACTCAGACTGAAGTTTTGAGTCCGTTCCCATTGTTATTTCATGGTCTGGACAGGCTCACAACAATAAAGGTGCAACTTCACATCAATGAGGACGTTCGCCCTGTTGCAAGAAGCTGTTGAGAAAGAAGAAACCCTGTTGAACTGTGTCATCATTGAACGTCCACTGGTCCTATGCTATGTATGTAGCCCATGGTGGTGATGGTGCCAAAAAAGGACAGTAAGGATGCCGTGCGCATCTGTGTTGGTATGCACCAGGCCAACAAAGCAATCGAGAGAGAAAGACTTCCTGGTCCATACATAGCAGACATGATCATGCAACTGAACAGTGCTAAAGTATTCTCCTATCTTGGCCTGAACAAGCGATAATCATCAACTCGAGTTGGAAGAGAATTGCAGGTACATCACTACTTGTTTGACTCATAGATGTTTATTCAAATACACCAGGTTGAGTTTTGGAGTGTCGTCAGCTGCAGAAATATTTCAGGTGTTATACTGTCACAAATGCTTTTAACTACAGTGATAACATACTAGCATTTGGAGCAACGCGTAAGGAGCATGATAAAGCTCTTACACAAGTGGGCCAATTACTTGCTGATGCAGGTCCCGCTCTGAATGCATTAAAGTGTGAGTTTCACAAGACCAAACTCAAATACTTTGGACACATATTTTCTGATGGGGAAAGGCTCCTGACCTTGAAACAGTGAAAGTACTGTCAGCTACTTGTGCCCCTCAAGATGTCAGCATGCTGCGATCCTTTTTAGACATGGCCAGTTATTGCTAAAGGTACATTTGTGATTTTGCTATTGTAGGTGCACCATTGAGAGAGTTCACAAAACTAAATGTCCCGTTCAAATGGTCTGTATAATGTGATCAAAGCTTCAAAAGAATAAAACATGCAATTGAGAATGCCACCAAGATGGCCTACTTTGATTCCAAACTACAGACTGAGATCACATTGGATGCGAGCCCGGTGGGGCTGAGGGCGTTTCTTGCTCAACATAATGGTCATCCAAATGCTCAGAGACACATTGTGGCCGATGCTAGTCGGAGCCTCACTTACACTGAACATGCCTATTCCCAGCAGGAGGAGAGTCTCAGTGCTGACAAAGTTCGTGTCACCGACACTTCTCGAAAGTGCAGAATGAAGACGTATGCTGATCGGCATCGGAGAGCCAAAGAGACAATCTTCAATAAAGGTGACTTAGTCCTAGTCAAGCAGAAGAGAAAGTGGAAATCAGACACTCCATTTGCTGTTGATCCTCAGAGTTGTGACATGCAAAAGACATGTGATGACTGTACATCGTCCTGGGAGTCGTCACATTTTAAGCACCTACCTCTGTATTGTCTGCTATGTGTGCTAAGACCCCGTACTTAATAGAGGAAGTACCTAACTTGTCTGGAGGTATTAAGTTGTGATTTTTAACAGTTATGATATAATCAGAGAGCTGAGTGTGGTTGTATGCTGAGGAATAAAGACGCACAATCCAGAGCTCCGTGTGTGTTGGTATCTTCGTTTGGATGCTCCCGGACTGGGGAGGACGCTACAGGATTAAATCCTTTCAGGCCCTACAAGATGGATAATAGCTACAACCTTTCAAAATATTCAGGTTCTTACAAGTTAACACACCTTGCAAGCGGAAGCCTTAAAGTGGAAGACAGTGAAAGACAGTTGCCCCATTTAACGTGGCATGCTACTACACTTAATGACCTGTAAGGCCGTTTTGCAAACCTTCCACATACTTATAAATAATAGACCGGATACCCTTTCCTTTCTCAGAGCTTGGTGGGAGGATGATATGGGTCAGATAGAGGATATAGATTGGGAGGCAGCTCTGATGCACCCCCAAGACGTGGTAATGAAAACGAGCCTGTTGCTCATTCAGCTAAAGATATTACAAAGTGTTTACTATAATAGAAGCCAATTATTCAAGATGGGCTGGGCTTAGTCCCCTAATTGTTTGTGCTGTGTGAAGGAGGAGGGCTCCTTCTTCCATATGATTTGGGATTCCCCCATATACAGCCTTATTGACGATAAGTGCTTTTCTGAGCTTACCTCTATGCTGGGCTATGGATCCCGGATATCCCACAGTCCTTTATACTGGGTATACCAAACCATGTGGACCTACCAAGGAGGCACCTTCTCTTCTGCACACTGGGCTTCATCCTGGCAAAGTGCAACATTGATGGAGGGTTGAGGAGCCTAATTCCCCCAGCTAAAAAACTCTGGATAATTGGCCTAACCATTGCATGGAGGCAGAAAGGGTGGTCTACGAGACAAGGAGCTGCCCAGGGAGGTTTTGGAAGATATAGGGAGCATGGACCGAACTCTATACACTGGAATGAGAGTCCCAATGAGCCAGAGATGCCTTTGGGGATGGGAGACTTGCAAGTTGAGGGGCCAGACCATGAGACAGAAGAATTGAGTCCTGAGGTCATTTAGGGGGCAAGCACTGAGAGAAACTACACTGTTGGAAGAGGTAACGCCTATACTTGTAATGTGTGGGACTTATCCCACCACTTAATAGAGACTAAATGTTAATGGCATATTGTTTTTGTACAAAAGAAGGTGGTATGTTGTGAGTTGCTGAATCAAGCAATAAAAATATATAAAAAATAACATTGCTAAAACGTACAATACTAACTCCCTTCCATTAAACATTGGGAAAAGAAACATTTTTGAGGCGGAAGTGGCAGCACGTTTATAATTCTAACTCCTCTGCCGCAAATTTTAGGGATAGTGCATAGATTATTTGGGGTGATGAATTTACTATTTCTGCTCCAGTACCACAAACATTTGCATACATTTCAGTGGGAGGGGGTTCATATTACTGTCTCCAGTCCAATAAACGTCTTTGAAAATGCTGATTTTTATAAAGGAGGATATATTTTATTATCCTAACTCCAAACATAATCATTTTTGTTAAAGTAAAAAAGTATTCAATAATTAAAAAATTATATTTTATCATTTAGTTTTTATCTTTATAGTTATTGTTTAATAAAAACAAATATATTTACATTAACTTGTATTTACTTTTTGATTAAATCATTTTATATTTTTAAGTAACCGTTATTGTTGTTCCTATTTAAATAGGTTTTTCTAAATCCAAAAGAGTAATAGTTCAGATTCAAGAAAATGTTGAGCCCTGATATATTTTGGTTATTAAACTTGTTTTTTTTAATATATTTATTTAAATAGTAAAACAAAATGTTATTGTAAACGTAGTATGTTATAAATAAAGTCATAAAATGTCATAATATTGACCAAATTACGTTATTCTTCCTTATTATAACAATCAACCTTCTAAGAAACCCAAATATACCCATTTGTTTAATTAAAAAAAATACAAATGCACAAGTCTACCACAATGTTTTATAACATTATGAAATTTTTTGTATATTCATTGAATAGAATAGCAATTTAAAATATGAATACACAAAAATATAAATGTATGTATATTTATAATAAATAAAACTATCTGCCTAATACCCCAACAAAACCTAAAATCCAAAATGTAACACTTATAGACATTGTAACCATATAAATGCAGTATTATATATATATATTGAGCACTTTTTTGGTACGAAACCATAAAGCTCACACAACCCCCCTGTGCTCACTATTTCAGTGTTTTAACTATATTTTCTTTTCTTGGGCGTATTCACATTTGAGTTATACACAGGTAACCAACACATTACAAAAAACTTAGTTGTTTCAATTTCTTTTTTCTACTATTGTGTGACAATATAACCATAGTACAGCTTTTCTTTGTTATTATTTTTTACGTTATCTATTTGAATTTTGTATAGATAGCAAATGTAAGTCTGTTTTCTAAGTTGCTATAGCAACGAAACCTAACAGGTTTTCTACTTTGTCCATTACTTTCTGCTGTTGGTTACCATGACAACCGTTAGAGATAAGTGAAAACTTACGACTATTTAATCATGCCAATGTATTTAGAACTGGATGCAGTGAACAAGGCGGTTGTTCCCGCCGAAACTCGTCTGTGCCTAACGTTGGAATAAACCTTTGTCTTTGCTGAATTACTCACGGAGTCGGTGCCTGTTTGTTGAACGCTGTCAGGCTGGTATCATATGTATATATATATATATATATCAGTTAAGTAAATGAAATAAAACTAATAATTACTACGGATTTAATAAATGTTTACATTATACCATATTTTAAACATCAATATTTTTAGCAAATGTAAAACCAAAATTTTACATTCAATGGTATGTCCCTCAACAAGGACATTATTTTCACAAAATATTTTAGAGTTTGGTTTCAGGTACTACACCTTACTCTAAGCAAAAGTCTTCTTCTTTAAAGGCTTAGAATGAAAGCAAGACCAAGAGCATAGTAGCTGAAGTTTCGCCACTTCACTTGGAAACGGTCAATTTAGGCCACTTGGGTACACACACTTTTAACACCACAGGAGGTTGCAGCAAAATGTGATGGAGATGTTCTTGAATTTGTCAATACTTTGATTTAGTCCCTTTCTTTTTTAATTAGTTTGCCTTGAGAGGTCCAGCTGTATCAGTACTTAAACTTTCTTACCGCAAATGACTTACAGGAGACACTCAAAATACTTTCAAGTGTTAAGTAGTAAGCAAAGTTGGCAAGCATCTGAAGGCTCTTCTCCATGCCCTGCCCATATAGATAGCTTGGCTAAATGTATACATTGGAAATTGTATTGGAGATGAGCACAGTTCTGACCTTTCAGTACTTCTTCTTTCAATGAGGCATTTCAGTGGTGTCCAGTAGCGAAATCGGGCCTGTGTAATAAGGATGGTGTGGGGGGGGGGGGGGGGGGGGGGGATTTATTACTAGGCACATCAGCTGTTTCCTGAATAGAAAAAACATGCAATTCATTTTCTCCGTGTTCATAGATAAGATTCCAGCACCTGCTCAGCTAAGGTAGGGATTTTCTACTTGATGCAGGTGAGCCATCCTTCTTGCTTTCACTAAAGCAGAAACAGCCTCTCTCCCTTTGGGACCTCTGTTCACATCTGGACATCATTTTAATGTGTAGGTGTGTCTGCCTCCCATATTTCTATAGAAAAGAAAAACCCATATTCTTTGTGTAATCCTGTTAGTGTGCCCTTTATTCAGCCTTTTACGCTTGGTAATGCCTGCCACCCAAGAAAACCTTCTTAATCTTATCTTCAACTAGAGCAGTCCCAAAGGTAGCAGTGGTTACCAAGATTATACCCGCGTTGGGGGAAGGGTCACTATAATCTGTACTTCAACACCAATTAGAAAGAGCACCAACAGGCAGTGATGTAACAGCATTGGAAGCAGAGGCTGTATAGTTTAACTGCCTACCTAGACAGATTTTGCATTCTTGAAACATTCCTATGGGTGGATTAATTTGTAATGATGCCCACACGTACTCTGTTTTCACCTGTTTGCACTCTTCTTTGGCTAATTATATTTTAGATTCAATAGTTTTTATTGCATTTTCTTGAAATGAGGCAGAGAAAAGGTAAACCAACATAATTGTCACTGAACACAACCACCACGTAACAAGTCCTGCATCTCCCCCGCCAAATCCCCCCCATGTCGGACCACACCCAGTGTTACTCATCAGTCTTCTTAGGGCACAGAGGGGCAAATAGTGGGTGCAATGAAGGATCAAGCCGACACAAAGCTCGCAGCATTTGGGGGCAAGGTTCAGCTCCTAAAGTCCACATTCAAATAGGAGATAATTTGAGAAAAAGGGAGGATTTATCAGAGTGGTCATAGGCCAGCTTCTCATGCTCCAAGAGATATCAAACCGTATGGAGCTGAAAATCGCAAGTTGGCCTAATGGATTTCCCCCATAAGGAAAGGATGGTGTGTTTAGCATCCATCAAAAGGTGAAAGTTGTGCTTACCAGCTGTTGAGTGGAGTGCACAGAAACCCTCCAGCGGCCTCAAAACCAGAGCCAGCTCAGGAAGTTAAACAATCTCTTGACCTTAGGTCTGAGAGATAGCAATAACTACTTTATCCCAGAAACCCCCCCTAAAGAGGGTAAGAGCACATGAAGTGTAGGGGGTGCTTAAGTCCCCGCAAATCAACCAGCAAGAATCGGAGCAAGTGGAATCAACGACATGAAGCCGGCTAGGGGAAGGTGCCAGTGAAATAGTAGTTTATACACTATCTCCCTGACATGCAAAGTTATTTGTGCAGAGTAAAATCTTATGCCATTGTTTGGGATCTAGTCAGATGTTAAGATCTTTTTCCCATTCCGTTTTCTAGGACGCTTGCCTGTAGGCTGGGGATGTTTTCTCTCCTAAGAGGAAGGGGCAGAGCTTGGAATAAATATGGAATACGAGGCAGCAAGGTCATTTTGAGTACAGATATGTGCCCCACCCAGGAAAGGTAAGGATTTCTCCATACGGCAAATGAGGATCTGGCCTCAAGCACGAGAAGGTCGAAGTTAGTTTTTGTGCAGGTTTGAAGGTTGGGTGTCAATTGGATACCCAAATACCGAATCAAGTCAGTGGATCAGCGAAATAGGGTAACAGAATTTAACAGTCGGCTAATGCATGGCTCAGACTAGAACTAGACCCTCCGATTCAGTCATATTTACGTGAAGGCCTGCCACTCCTTGAAACTCCTCCAGCAGGGAGGTAACGGTCTGAAGTGATTTTCTGGGCTCAGTGAGAGTAAGAAGGAAGTCCCCCATAAAGTAACACTTTAAAGTTGTGTGGCAGAATGAGTTACCATGCATCTGTGGGTGGTCTGTAATCTGAAGGAGGGGTTCTAGGAAAAGGTCAAACAGGAGTTGGTACAGGGGACAATCTTGCTGTGTGCCCCTATGTGTAGATATGCAGTCCAAAGCCTGGCCATTAACTCTAATCCTAGCTGGGAGTGGGAGGTATAAAGAGCTTTGATCCAGCCATGGAATCGGACACCCAAGCTAAAGTTCTGCAAGGCACCAAAAAGCATATCCCCATCCACCTTATCAAATGCTTTTTCAGCATCAAGGGATAAGAGGATTGCCCCTCTACACTTTTTTACTGGCTATATTAATCAAGTGCAAAAAGAACAATTGATGGACAGAATGCAGAACAATGTCATACATTCACCCCAGTACAGAGATCTGGGCCTAAGTCCATCGTGTTTTTGCTCACTATGCCATTCCAGTTTGAACCAAGCCATATGCAAATCAGTCTTGACCCTGTGCCTCATTGGAACAGTCCAGCCCGAACTGCCAGGCCAGGTCCTCCCTGGACTGGAAGCAAGCATCCTAGGACCAGTTACGGGGTTTCACTCCTTATCAGCCAGGATAGCTTGACTCCAGTGGCATGGAGAGCACGGGACCCATGTCTGGGCATACCCGTCCCACTCTGGGGGACAAATGCTCTATATTAATCAAGTGCACAACATCTCTGGTTTTGTCACAGGTAGCTCTGTGGAGTATATAACTACTGTGGTCGGAATGCATCAAGTAAGGAAGAAGCCTGTCTGATCTGTTGGCCAGTAGCTGAGCTATAAGCTTGAGATTAAATTACACAAGGAGATTGGTTGATATGAAAGGCAAGTGCCGGATCCTTGCCTAGTATAGGGATCAATTTAGTAGAGGCCTCATTCAGACTAAGGGTGCCTCCCTTGGTGGTGGTTTAGTCAATAAAAAAGGCGGTTAGGATGGGAAGAAGGTGAAGAGCAAATCTCTTGTAGAATAGCGCGGTAATCCCATCTGGTCCTGGGGCTTTAGTGGGCTTAAGTGGGTTAATGGCCCCAGTACCTTGATATTGGTAATAGGTCAATCGAGTTCTGCTGAAGACGTAGCGGAGAGGCAAGGCAGAGAGATGGAATCTAAATAGACGCCTCTTGAGGCTCTGGGAGTGTGATGTGCTGCATACAGGGACTGGTATAAGGAATGAAAGACCTTGAGTTTACATTCAGGTGTAGTGTGTGTGGTGGCTTTGCTGTCTATGATCTCTCCATTTAGTGTCTGAGTCTGGTATGCTATATTTGTGCACTAACATGGTGCTTGTTTTGTTGCCTCCTCATTAAAGTCCCTCAGTCTTGTGAGGATGCATTTTGCTCCATCCAGTTAGTGTGTGGAGTTGACATCTCACCGCAAGCACCTACAGTTTATTGGAGGGAGTGCACTTGTGCTGCTGTTCGAGGTCCACCAACTTCATAGCGAGTTGGACCCTAGTAAGCACAGGCATGAGTTAGAGGCATGCAGGTTCCTATAAGGATTCCCCAGATAAACACTTAAAAGCTTCCCTTACCACCTGTTTGTCCATTTTTCTCATATTGTTGTGGTTAGATATTCTGTGAGTTTCTCCCGAACATCAGCTAGGACCACATGATCCCAGAGGCGGGAGTCTCCAGCCCCAAGGAACTCCTGGAGAGCCTGGGTAAGGGTCGATCAGGGCTCGAAAACTCCACTTGCCCACTCACTATGTCGAGCCAGATTTAATCAGGACGAGCTTTTTTTTAGGGCCCTACTCGCCCTTTCTGGTAGCTTGACAACATGTGTTTTGCTTGCTCACAAAGTTAATAAGCAATAAAGATGCCTTTAAATCTTGTTATCTTGTCACATTTGCTTGGCTTTCATAGACGTCAAGAGGTCAAAAGTCCGTTTGTCTTCCTACATTTGCTTTTCTTTCCGTGACTCAAGTTAGAGGATTTTGTAAAGTGAACTGTGTGACAATTGCGTTGAGACCAGTTTACATTTTAGTTAGGTCGAGTAAACTATTGTAATTACTAGACCTGCAGGTATAGTATCATTTTTATGATTTTTCGAGACCTGATCCAAATGAAAAGTGATAGCTACAGGGCCACGACCTGAAAGAGTCTGGGGGAGTTGGTCAGCATCCAAGAATGAGTGCTTGAGTCTTGTGTCTAAAGAGAGGGAATCAATTAGAGCATGTCTGTGATTGAGAGTGTCATGCATCTATTAGGCCTAGGTCAGCGAGCCATGCATATAACTCAGGAGATAAAGTGTGGGGGGGAACCCACTGTGAGGCTTCTGTAACTTATCTTGGATATAACTAGGGGCCATATCAAAGTCTGCAATTATAAAAGGGCTCTCCGCGGACGTCATAATGACCTGAAATGTACCCTCATGAATGATTTGTGGCCGGAGTTGGGGAACATAGAGAAAAGCTATGTAGTTTGGCTAAATGTCCCAAAACCCATTGACTGAACCATTGACTGTCACCCACCTGCCATTTTTATCCGTTTTATGATTGTGCTCAGTGAAATGTGTGGATGTAGCAAAAAGTATCGCCACTCCCATTTTTTGGAGCACGAAGATACGTGGTGTTGAAGTGTAAACTTTTGTAAATGGAGTCTAGGTGTATGCGCCCTCAAGAAATGGGTCTCCTGAGGTAGGCAGATGGCAGCACCGATCGAGTGAAGTTCTCTCGAGATACCCAGTCACTGAAAGGGTTATTGAGACCTCAAATGTTATATCACACAACCTTTATCATTGGAGGATTAGTGATCATTGAAAAGTGGTAGGGTGAGAAAATTAGCTGTTCTCTCTCCAGACTTGACAGCTGCAGTGGAGGATGGTCTCCTGTGCCTAGAATATGTAAGAAACCTAAAAAAGAACAATGAAGCAAAACATAAAGCTGTGTAGTCCGCCCTCATTATGGCACAATATCATCCTCTACACTGGAAAGGGTTTTAGAAGGATTAACAGCTATGTAGACTTCAGACCTATCCATCACTAGTCCCCCCACCTGGCCATGAAGTGAAAGAAAAAAGGTGATGAAAGACCAGCCTGCATGAGGGCAGGCTAACATGGATTGAAAAAAGGGGAACTTCGCCGATGAAATCCATTGCTTAATCATTGTCCTGAGAATTATCTTCATCGTCAGAGCAACATAGGTATTCCGAGAGTTGAACCCTTCTGATTTCTGTTTTACATTGATCACTCTGGGACTATGCGCCACTCGGACTCTTGGGACCCCCGCGTTCCTTGCAACCTGGGAGCTCCGTTCTCCGCAATCTCCTCAGGCAGACCCAGGATCTGAATTGCTTCTGTGAGTGAGACTGTGGTGTGAGTTCGCCCCTCCTATAGAAAGATTATGCCAATGGGTGTTACGAGTTACCAGAAAGTCCTTAACTGGTTTAATGCTGTGGCACATGACAAACATGGCTGCCCAGCGCTTCTGGAAGAGAAGAAGCTATATGCAACTAAAGGATATGGAGTCTACCTGTCTCACCTTAGTCATAATTGCCTCCCTGTCTGGAAAACGATAAATATGGGTGAAAACATCTGGCATACGAGTCGCAGCTCTTGAGAGAAAGATAACTCTATTGGCTCTATGCATGTGTATTATAGGGTCACGCTGGCTTTTCTTAAGGATACTGTCCAACAGGTCTGAGAAGTATTTTTAGAGGTCAACATGAGTGATAGTGGTCGGAATTCCTCTGATACGAATGGTGTTTGCACGTCTCATGCAGGAAGATATGTTGATTTTGAGTTGTAGGATGTGTTGTAGGACCTGTCTGTCTTTGCTGAGTTTGATAATAGTGGTTTCAGTCTGTGTAGTGTTGTATAGAGGGATGTTCTGTTTATTAGGATCAGTACGAAAATTGGTGGGCCAAGTTGATCTTCGTGGAAGAAATCATGGTTACTTATTAGTCTATAACACCATAGGAATGCAGTGGCTTGAGGGTGGCACAGTGGTCACAGGTGGAACATGTGCTTGGCTCAGGCTAAATCTTCATGGATCTTGCAGGGGGATGTGGTGTGCTTGAACCACAGTATAAATATTTGTTGGTCAACCTAATTATCTTATAGGAAAAGTATAATTACTTATTTGGATGCAACTGCATAGTAATGCATAGAGCTGAGGACAGCTAGTTTGGTGGCATCTGTTGGGACAAATTTTGCTTGACTCAGACAATGTACATGCAGGTAGTATACAGAGGTGCTCCCTTTACTATGATCAATATGACAATTGATGAGCCAAGTTGATCTTCATGTTAGAAAAGATAGTTGCTTATTCATGTACAACTCCGTATGAATGCATTGTCCTGAGGATAGTACTGTGGGCACAGGTGGAAACACTGTTTGGATCAGTCTAAATTGTCATTGATAATGTAGGGGGATGTGGTGTGTTTGAAAACATACATATTTGTGATCGAATGTGTTTTTCGGATTAGAGAACTACAATTACTTATTCTGGTGTAACTCCATAGGAATTCATTCAGGTGAATGCAACCAGTATGGTGCTACCTATTGTGACAAATTTTGCTCGGGTCAAGTAATTGATCTTGATGGGTGAAAGGATGGTATGGTTACTTATTAGCAGGGCCACTGGAATTATGCAATTGTGCGGCCACATCGATTTTTACATTATTAAAGATTTGCAGCATTTGCCACATAATCCATCATCTGCTGCATAAACTGCAGATTTTAACAACAATTTTTTTTGTCCTAGCTCAGACTGTTCAAAAGTTACTAAAAACGCTGCGACACATTGCAGCACATCGGAAGGCCTTTTGAAAAGGTTGACTGGTCACTTTTCTGTTGCTTATTGCTAAATTTGGGTTTTGAACAGGTACTAATGAGGTACAATCAATTTCCAGACAATATTAACAAGTTTAAAAATGACAAACTAATGAAGTAATACGATCATAACATGTGCTGCATAATTTGCCTTTTCTTGCCGCATAATCTTCTCAACTCGGATGCATAATTTGGCCCTCCCTGCCGCATAATTCCAGTGACCCTGCGTATTAGTCTGTAACTCCATAGTAATGCATTGGATTTAGGGTGACACATTGGGCACAGGTGAAAACATTGCTTGACTCAAGCTAAATCCTTATGGCACTTGTAGGGAGATGTGGTGTGTTTGAAAAACATCATACATGTTTGCGAGCCAATGAGTTTTTCCTAAAAGAGAACTACAATTACATATTCGGATTTAACTCCATAGGAATGCATTTAGATGATTGTAACCAGTTAAGTGCCACCTGTTTTGACAAATTTTACTTGCCTGAGATAATTTACATGCAAGTTGAGATTGTAGGGGTTTCAGAGATTACATTTGAAACAAATGCATGGACTAAGCAGTTTGGAGCACAGGACCTTTCTTTTGAAACTTTTTAACTACATTAGAAAGGATTTTTATTTTTGTGGACATTTTGGGGAATGGGATGACTGTCCGGGGGTTTTTGGTGTGGGTTTTCGTGCTTGAAATCTTCAAGCATTTTTTTAAATTGAAATTACCATGAACAAATATGAAAAAAAGTATAATTGTTCTGTTAGAGCACACCCCATCGGCAAAGACAAGGCAGTTTTCAGCCCTTTTCTTGCACTTTTGTGCTTGAGGTACTACAGGGTGGCCACTGCCATATTTGCCATAATGACAATACTAGTCATATTTAAGACCAATGAGAGACTTTAACCTAGGTAGCAGTGCTTTAAAGGGACGTGTACTGTCCAGTAGTGATTACCTGTACTTCCTGTATTTGAAAGGGAGAGGACTAGCACGTCTCAGCACTGCTGCAGTACATTTAATGGGAAAGTACAGACTTGTCCTCTAAATATTTTTTCTTTTCACCCCTTCTTTTTCTGGATTTCTGCTTCTTTCTGCACTTCCTGCCATTTTTCCCCTCCCTCTTCTGCTCCTTCCCACTTTATCCTAAACGCTGTGTCTCACTGCTCCTCTCTCCTTTCCCTGCTATTCCCTCATCCCTGCAACACCTGCAAACCTAGCCCTGACTCAAGGTCTCTGTCCTCCTTTACAGTTTCACCCTGGGTGTCTGCTTGACAGGATGTCAGTGGATCACACATGTGCATGGCTGATATGGTTGGCCATCGTTAGAAATGACCGTCTTTTACATCATATTCCCCCAGAGAATTGTCTTAACTGTTTTTGTTGGCCATAGAACTCTTTATAAATTAACCCTGCTAACAAATGCGTTGCTATCATTGGCTACTTCTGTAAAGGTTAAAATTGCCTGTTGTCAATCTAAGGGATAGTCTCACTATCACTTGTATATTACAGTCTTAATTCGGATGCCCGTTGAGGACCCAGTGCACTCAAAATGATAATGACTTGATTGACTTGCATATGAGTGATGTATTAATGCATTCATGCTGAATTGCCTTTTATAGATTAAAAAACTAAATAAAAGTATTTTTTGTTGGTTGTTTTTTTTTAACATGATATTGGTATACACCTAATTGGCACATTTCACTTACCTATACGTCCCTAGTATACGGTGCAAAGTGTACCCAGGGCGGTAAGTTAAATGTCCCTATTGGGCTGCAGCATACATTGCCCCACTCACTGCCAAGCCACAGCATACCCCGACCCTAGGTGCACCTGGTAGAGCAGTTTTAAAACTGCCTATTCGACCTGTCAAAATAAACTTTTTGACAGGCCTATGCCTTCCTTTTCAATATTAATAAGTCGCCCCTAAGGTAGACCTTAGTTCCCATAAAGGCAGCGTGCATGGTATTTAAAAGTAGGACATGTGAAAGTTTAATGTGCCACATGTCCTTACAGTGAAAAACCCTAAAAGTTATTTTCGCTGTGGCAAGGCTCGCTGCTTCCACAGGAAACACTGGATTACATTATTACACCTTATTGTGCTACTTTCGGGTGGTAACAGATAGACAAATATTCAAGGACTCTTTTAATAGTTGGAAAAATTCCAGTTTAATGGTAAAGTAGAATTTTATTGAACTATTAATGAAAAGGCATTTTAGAAAAATCACCTTTTCCCTGCCTCAAGCCTCTAAGGCCTTCAGCAAATATTTAAACTGTCACCTGGCAACAGGTGGCTCCCCTATAGTGAGGTGTGAATTGCTTCCAGGACTGGGACAAAATGCATTGGGTGAGGGGAGGTGTTGTCCTTCCCTTGACAGGATTGCCTGGGGCTGTGCCCATGCACTTGGTGGTGGACTTCGAAGGAGTCCTACTCTATCAAGGCAGATGCAGCTCACACCTAGGCCTGCCCACTCTATTGTCAGGTTGTCACTCTATTGTCCGGTTGTCAGGCTGGCACCAATGGCTGCAGGATGGGAAGCTGCTGTAGAACTGGTTTAGAGTGAGTACAGGGGAGAGGTTTAACATTTTCATAGCTACTCCTCTGGGAGAGCTCTGACCAAGGGAAGAAAGGTTCTGTCATGGTGGATTTATGGAGAGAGAGGGGCACTGTGGGATAGTGTACAGTAAAACCCAGCAGAAGTACTGCAAAAGTGGGTAAGGTCATCCCTGGGAATTTCTACCCCATTGGTTAAGTAGTGGCTTGGTGTTTCCTCACTCACAGACTGGCAATGGATGTAAATGTGGCATCCCAAGTACACTCCCCAGAACACCGCTGGACCTGAGAAAGATTCAGAAGAGGACTGCCCTCCTTTCTGAAGGCCTGATCAGACTGGACCTGCTTTCCTTGCACCCGGGACTCAAAAGGTGACTCCAAAGATCACAGAGCTGACCGCCTGCTTGAGCTACAGGGACACCACAACCTTCTTGAGGCCTTCTGCCTGCATTCCCAACTGGACCTGCCCTAGACCCTGCTGCTGGCATCTGTTGGAGTGAGTTTTAAACCCACTAAGTGCTGTCACCAGGGCTCTGGTCCCTTGGCTGTGGTCAAAGTGTACTCCTCCTGCCTAATGCTACAACCTTGGGACTTAGTATTTTTTTTGCCTGGAGAACTGACGAGAGACTGCCAGATATTTGCATTGACTGTCTTTTTTTTTGTTGCCAAGCTTATCCACGAGGGTGCATCGCCACAGAGATTGAGTTTGCCGTACCTCCTGCTACATTCTTCTTCGCAGAAGCAAATCAATTTGAGAGAGACTGCTGTTGAGCCACATCCAACCACGTCAAACCCTCTTCAGCTACAGCCTTGCACCACTGATAAAATTAGACTTTTGGAAATGTTTCTAAGGCTGAAGGGGGAAACATTCACCAGCACAGCTGTCGAGGAGGATCTCATTGATGTTGAGGAGTGTTTGGGTATGAAAGCTGAACATATGCCGCTCTGTCGTCCCTCTATCGTGTAGCTGTCTGGGAGGAATATACAAAGGCCAACTGCCACTCACAAATAAGTCACCTGACCCAGGAACAGAATGCAGGCACCAAATGGTTAGTCCAAGAAAATGTAAACTTTTTTAAAGTAATTAGGTTGGATCACGCACTTCGTTTGTATCTATTGAATAAGAGCTTATTATAATTCATATGATGGGTTGAGGGCGTGCAGTAAGTTATCGCTTTCTGATCAAAAGCATAATGAATATGTAGAAGTAGTGCTCCCCCTGGGAAAAACCTCTCTTGCATGCACTGCTGAGTTCCCAATGAAGGAACGTAATCCAATGTTGGTTAATAATTATCATCAAGTGGTATGCAATGTCGTTGATTTGCTTGTTTAATTCATTCAAGAATTTCTTCATTCAGTAATAACTAGAATGTTCATAATGAGTAAAATTTAATTTGCAAAATATTAATTAATCTATAAATCAGATGCATCATGCGAATTTCAAATTATCCCAGTGCATTGTGGGCTTCTTCAGCCCTTCATCAGGGGTGTCAATTCTAAAAAGAAACAATAAAGCAGTAAGATGAAATGAGAAAACGACTGTTATAGCGAGGGAATGTCTATCACCCAAGGTAGAGTTTTGTAAAGGTGAAAACATGATCAGCGTGGTTACAATAAGACTCCTGCCGTAAGGCATGAATGTGTGTAGTAACCGAAAAGGTCACTTCTGACATTCCTAAGTTGTGGGAAACGTGATCTCACAATGCACCAGCTGACATCCAGTCAACAATTAATCACACCCCCTCTCACGGCTGAATCAGTGATTTCTGGGTGATCCCAGGAGCCTGTCCCCTCCAGACAAAGGACAACAGTCCACCTTGAAGTAGTGTTGAGTATGTAGAGTCCAGCAAGATCAGTAGAGCTTGAAATAAAGAAGGCACAGAAGAACAGTCCTCTTAATTACGTTAATCCTGCCCAGCCAGGAGAGCATCAGCACCCCACCCCCAGGAATTCAAGTTTTTAGAAATGTTTGGCCTATTGGAAGGGAAAAGTCGTGAACAGCCCATCCATCTCCTTAGCATTCAGCATCAAGTTCAGTATTTGACTTGTCATCATTAATTTTATAGTTTGAGACCAGTTGAAAGGCTGTAAGTCAACTACTGCTGGGAGCGAAGTGCCCGAAGAACCCAACATCAGTAGTACATTGTCGTACAGGGAGATTTAGACTTCCTGTGGCTCAAACATAACCCCTGTTACATTGGAGGATTGCTGGACCAAGCAGGCTAGCGGTTCAATGAAGAGGGCAAACAGGAACGGTGATGGGGGGCACCCATGTCTAGCACCTCTGTAGAGAGAGAGAGGGAGTTCAAAAGATGGCCGTTTAGGTGACCCTGACCCTAGTGTGTGCATAATTCTAGAAGATCATTCTCAGGAATCCAGGCCTGTGCTCCGGAGAGTGATTCGCAGGAAAGCCCAGCCCACCCTATCGAAAGCCTTTGCTGCGTCTAATGATAGAAGGATCACAGGTATGCCCTTAAGAGAGGTGTTTTCCATCAGGTGAATGGTTGTCTAGATGTTATCTTAACCCTGGCGCCCCTGAACAAATCCACTGTTGTCAGGATGTGAGTCGAGAGCACCTCATTAAGGCTGGTAACCAGGATTTTTGTGAATAGTTTAGCGTCAACGCTTAAGAGGGCAGTCGGGCGATAGTAGCCTATTTGCCTGACATCTTAGCCATTGGGTGGACTGTGATGACTGTTTCCCACATTGTGGGTCTACCTGAGCCCATGTTAGTACAGTGATTAGGGAGGGAGGCAGGTTTTTGGGCTAATCTAGTGGAGTACATTTTGTAAAATTGGGACATAAAGCCATCCGGTTCTGGTGTTTTATTAAGATTCAGGGATTTGACAGCTTGTTTAACCTTCTCAGGTTGGATGAGGCCCTCCAATGATTCTCTCTGTATTTTCGTGAGATTGGGCAGCTGTCCCCTATCTAAGAAGTCCTTCTGGCTCTTGGGGCTGGAGGTAGAGGGTTAGGGCTTAGGAGGTAGAGGGGTTCCCATGCAGATGTCTGCGTAAAATCACCTGAACTGTACAGCCTTTTCTGCATCAGCAACTTTTACTGCCCCGGACTCATTGAGGATCGCTCTAATCTATTACCTTTCTCTGTTACCTTTCAAAGCCCTAGTGAGCTGGGTGCCCCACGATCAAAGTATGTTTCTTGAGGTGGAGAAGGGCGAACTCTTCCCTATTGGTGAAATGCATATGCCCCTGTCCTCTGGCTGTATACAGAGTGCTAGAAACGCAGCAAGGAAGTTCTGTAGTCTTTCTCTCCAGCCCCTTAATTTCTCTTTCTAGCCTCCAGCCATCTGAGTCAAGCGCGCTGTGCTGCGGCCCTTAAAAAGTGACCTCTAATAACCACCTTAAAGGCATCCCAGCCCCTAGCGAGTGAGACGCACTCCTGTTGTTGAGTTAAAAATAGTCATCAGTTTGCTGACCAATCTCATTCCTTATCCATTGGGTCCCTCAGCTAGGAGGAGTGAAGTCACCAAGGTGACTGTATCGGGCATTTCTCACCAGGCATACCATAAGCCCAGCTCCACCAGGGCTCTGTTCATGCATTTAGAGAAGGCTCCTGCATGTGTCCCACTTCCTCCCTCCCGGTCTTTGTGTGAGTCCCACGCCATTTTGAAGTTTCCTATCATGATGATACCCCCTTGGGCCATTCCAGATAATTCTTCCATGAACTGCAGAAAATAAGGTTCCTGCACCGGACTGGTTGCATAAACTGTGGCTAAGGTAATGGGGCGTGCCTGCAACCTTCCAGCCAGGATGAGGTGTGAGTGACTGAGAAATGAGAAATTGCCTTTCAGGAAGATCACCACCCCCATTTGCTTGGTGGGGCCTTAAGAGAAGTATGCTGTGAGATAGGCATTGTGTTTAACTTTCCCATGGTCCCTCCGGAGGAGATGGGTTTCCTAGATGCATTTGATGTTAAGGCAGGACTCCCGAAGGGTTCGCCATATGGCCCTACTTTTGTTGGGCAAAATCTGGCCCTGTGTGTTAAGTGTAGCTATCCGGACCATCCCTGAGCAAGAAGTAAAATATTGAGGAGTGTGCAATCAGAAATCAGTGTGTGAGCTATGATGCAGTGGACGCCGTCCCTCCCCATGTCATCTAAAACTTTATTAGAACCGAAGAAAAAAACTAAAACAAAACATAGAGTTCAGAATGGCGAGGAGACTGTTGGCTGCCCACAAAATTTAGCAAATGTGGGAGGAGTCCACACCCAGCTTCTTCACCCGGGGAGCACGGAGCCATCCCCTCCAGCAAGCCAGCTGCCTCCCAGACCAGTGTATCCTGTCTAGGCATGACTCAACTGCCAGAGAGGAACAACTGGGACTGCCACCCCAGGACCCGCTCGGCCAGGTACATAACTGCATTAAGTAACATTCAAGTCTAGAATTCATTGAAGTAAGGAGAAAAAAAGGGAGGAAGTACCTAAGTGCCTATACACAGACGGACTCTGAAGGATCCCCCAGGGGGATTGCCAGTCGTCGTTAAACATGCCATACATCATAAAATGAAGACTCAAGGTGGGGAGCTGACTCGTCTAAGGCAGCGAAACCCCACTAATGCACCTGGGGCAAGGGTTGGTGAGCAGCTGGAGCCATTGATCCCCTGGGCAGCAGGCTTTTATCAGCAGTCCAGCCCGCATGAGCAGCTCTAGTCTGCAAGTTCTGTCTCGTAAGCTCAGGGTCCTGGCTGTAAATCATTCTTTGGTCTCTGTCGGCGAATTAGGTTATGTCTCCGTGGTCAGCTTCATTTCCAGAGGTCCCCTTCATGTGGCAAGGACCTGGAATCCTGAGCCCACCCGCTGAAACGACATCCTCTGCAGACAGCCTCAGCAAGGCCGCTGCCCTCGGATCTTCTGTGACGACATGTTGCTGATCCTCAATTTCAAATGAAAGGCCAACGGGATATGTCCATCTATATTGATTCTAGTGGCATCTCCTTTGTTCGCTTTGTTCGCCCTAAGTTGGCAAGTTAAACCCAAATGTGGGTCCCTTGCTCACTTTGCCACTGGATTCAAGCAAGCCTGACTGATGAAGGCTGTTACCCCGAAACCAGCCCCAGGATGCTCGTTTCCGATCCAGGGAAGACCTGGCTTGGCAGTTCGGGCTGGACTGTTCCCATGAGGCACAGGGTCAAGACTGATTTGCATATGACTGGGTCTGATCTGGGGTTGCGAAGTGAGTTAAGGAACGATGATGGATTCAACCCAGATCTGTGACTGAGGGTGGGTGAATGAAAAGTTTCACCACTCTGCCCATCTCCTTGTGTTTGCCCCATCTATATCGATTGTCATCTTTATCTAGCTGAGCAATCTATTGATCGATGAGACATGGCAGGTGGCCCCCGTCGCCAGTCCATGAGTCCTACGCCTCCATCTGCCGATCACTGTTATACAAGGCCCAATAGCGCAGTCGTTAGTTTAATCCCCATAGCAGTTTGCTATTTTTGAAGGGGATACATTTGATATGCCTGTGTTGGGTTGAATCTAGGATTAAATGTTGGAAGTCAGAGATTGGTTTACCAATTGGTGCTTTTGGACGTGCTTGTGATGTGCTGAATAAAACTGACAAATCGTATTCTCTCTAAAAACGGCGTTGGGTTTTTAATACAACCATAATATTGTGACAGGACCGCATTATAATTGGGGAAGTCTCTGAGAAACCGCATGCTGCAGGGGCACCTTCCTTCACCCCTCCCTACGTCGTCTCTCCGTAACTCTTCTCAAGAACCCCATCATTCAACCTGGGTCAGGGGAAAGCTTCCTTAAATGTTCATATTGAATGTGATTATTTTTTGTCCACAAATGTATTTAACACTATTTTTGTCTAGTTTCTTCCAATCTTTTCTTTTAAACTATTAGTATTCATAATCAGGAATATCACAATACAAAATCAAGAGCACAGTTAATATATAATTCAGCTTCCCTTTTATCCCATATGTGCCATTTTGTTTGATCCGACAATGTATTATGTTTTGAAGCATTATATCTTGTATTCCAATCATGTGATCTCTGCTCAATACAGTTCCAGCCACACTCTCACCACTCCATAACACTGATATCCGGTATCCTTCCATGAAGCTTAGATTTTGTTTCCATTGTGTGGACATCTGTGATTTTTACATTCCCATACCCCAATCCATTCCTCTTTTCTGGTTTTCCATGATTGCAGCTTGTTCTTTTTAACCAGTTACTAGCATTCTGACTTGTTGCCAGTAGGATACAATATTTACTCAATATTTTCTTATATTTTGGTAAATCTCCCTCCCCAAGTATTCCAGGCATTGCCAAATGAGGGTTCATGGGAGTGCTTAATGTGAGCCGGGGGTTTTCAGTGCTTGCACCAGCACTTAGTCGTCAGCACTGGCACTTGGGACAATCTTCCACAATGTGGAGCTGACAGTATAATTTAGAGTCGACCACAACAACAGTTAATTATTAATTCAATATTCATTACAAATTAATATTAGCTGCCGCCCAAGCCATTATTATAGCTTTGGGGGACTGAAATAGTCTGAATTGTCACACCTGCAGGAGTGTTATGGTTAGTAGTCGTGTTGTTACTTTCATTAACAGCATGGCAGGGGCAATGTGTGGTGCAAGCTGCAGTGGTCTCCTGACAAGAGCCCTTGCTCTTATTTTTTTCACAAATTAAGCACTGGTTTGTGTAAATGTAAAGATGTAAATCGAGTACTTGTATAGCGCACAAATCACCCCCGAAGGGGTATCTTGGCGCTGGGGGCCGTTGGGAAGATTAAGCGAGCTATTGCCCAGAGTCGCATGGTGTTGGGCAGACCCCTGCTGCCGGAGCCAGGGATCGGACCGTGATCCCCAGCGTCCACCGTCAGTCGCCATGGCCGTGGCGCCACACCTCTTCCCTTTCGCTATCAGAATCTCTAGAGTAGATATCAATTTAGTTTGTACTTTATTTCAAAAGATCTGGGTACTTTTATAGCTCCAAACCGTGTTTTAAAATATACTACTAGGGGCCGAATTATAGAAAGTGCCCTGGGGGCGTGTGCGTCTGCTTTGTGCGTCCCTGGGCCACTTTGGTATTACAGAAGGGGCCACAGACCCTTGTGCAGCCCCCTCTGTAATACAGATAGTGCTGGCGCACGGGTACCACTAGTTCTATCTCAAGAGGGAATTCCCTCATTTGTGTGAGGGTGTGGCTCCATGCACGTGAGGGAATCTCTTTACCTCTGTGCACGCAGCAGATGATGGACGCGAGCGCAAAGGCACAAAAATGTGGCACACTGTGAGTGCACCCTCTGACTGCAGCCCTCTGGAGGGCCACAAGTGGGTCCGATAGACTCCCCAGACATCCCCTTGCAGTCGGATGCAGTCACTCGCTGCACCCACCTGCAAGGGGATCTCTCTCGCCTCTTAAAAGTGCAGATAGGTTACCTCTTGCAAGTGAAGCACAGAGCAGCTGCTTCAAAGCTGCTCCATATTTCACTTGAATGCGCTGCATCCAGGGCAGCACGAGTTTCCGGATGCCCTCAGGTAAAGCACATTCAACAAAATAGGGCACACTTTCCCTGTTTGCGCATAGTGCACCTGTGGAAGGTGGGCCGTGGTCCAAACAGGGAAAGTGCGCCCTGTATATAGTTAAGCCCCAGTAATCTTGCATCTGATACAAATAGGTTTATCAATCCCTCACATCTGAAATAACTTAGCCAATGGTGGTAAACTCTGGGCAAAAGCTTTTTGTACTAGTTTCAGGTTGGCCTGTATGGCAATTTCTTCATGTGTCATGCAAGTGCCTTTAAGTGCTGTCTGGAGCCTTTTGGTACGCTACAATTTTTTTATTAATGTAACATAGTATCAGATGAGAGATATTCTGGGACATGACTAACTAAGAAACCACAAACACGTTTTAAACCTGTAAAAATAACTTCAGCCCTCATTGTGATTCAAGTCACAGTGAAAATATGAAACTGTGAAGCTTAAGACATTAACGAAATGTGTTCAGCTGTGTCAGTGAAAATGTATCTGTGAAGGATCTGTTAAAAACATAGTGTGGTCTAGTTGAGCTTGTATTCGATTTTGATATCTTGATTATCAGATCTGGACGATGATATAGGTTTAATAAATCCTCAGTCACACAAGATGACATTATCCAGATGCCCTTCCCTCCGCCTTATCTATCCTGTTGCTGATTACAAAGCACAGCGCTGATTATTTTGCTTTAACACGTTTGTGTGCATACAAAGAGCCTTAGTGCCCCAAAGGCATTGAGTCAATTTGAAAAGAGATAATCACTCAAAATCAATGTAATTGAGCAGTTAGGTTTACAAAACTAAATATCCATGGATTGGAGGCTTAGAGCGATCTAAAGTGTAGTCTGAAATCGACGACTACATTCAGGAATTTCAGCAAAAATGTAACTAATTAGTCTGTTGTAAAAGTAAATATCAGAAAGGCTTCGAATTGAGGGTGGGAAAGAGTTTCTCCATGCAGGGAGACAGGAGTGTGCATGACTTTTTGGTGGTGAGTGCAGTTACTTAGCAGATGACTCATCCAATCAACCGTCCATAGGTGCTGAACTAACCGAGTGAAAAAAGTGGCTGTGGGGGAGGGGGGTGCCTAATGAACCAAGAAGTTAAAGAACATCGTTCAAGCCAAGGTGTCTGGCTTGCACTGTGTGACGAGGTTGGTGGAGCATTACTCGCCTTCATCAGGAGGGGGGTTGGGCAAGTGCAGCTAGTGTGGCTGCAAGCCCTCCGGCGTGAAGCCCCTGCTAGGTCTGAAAAAAAGGTTCTTCTGCTGACAGATCTGCACGTGCTGTGTGTCTAGCAAGAAAGTTTATTGCCACATCACCAGTCATAATGTAAGGTTAGGATTGCATTGTAGCAATCTGCAAAATAATGTGACCCCGTATTGGTCATCTCACACCTGACAGCAGACAGCTAAAGGGACTGAAGCCAGATGCTAAAAATGAGCTTCGGGAGCCTTCAGAGGCATTCTTTCTATGCGGGTTTAGTCCACAGCACTCGTTACAGACTAGGTCTCTTTTCTAGATGTCTGAAGACTCTGGTTGCTTTTGTCCGGACTATCTCCGGCAGTTTGGCCAGTCTACCTCTGGTCCAGGAACATTTGGTTTCCCTTGGTGGTAGAACCATCTGAACATCAATCTTTCAAAAACACAAGAGTGAGCCATGTGAACTGGGTATTAAGTTACAGCTTACAACAAGTGTTTACGTGGAACTTATTTTAGAAACTATTTTATTTGCCACAATAACTTTTTCTGTGTTGATTTACTCAAGAAAAAAGAGATAATAGGGCAGGGCATACCTGCCACAAGTTAATTCAAAGCATAGATTAAATGAAGTATCCCAGCTGTTATCTTTCGGTAAACTAAACTCAGCCAAACTAAGTTTTATATGTATTCATTTATTTGATTTATGTAACAGGAAGAAAAAAAGGATATATTACAGAAGTATATTTTTACTCCACACAAGTTTTTTTTAACTGGATATTAAGTAACAGCTTACAACAAGTGTACACGTGGAACTTAATTTAGAAACGATTTTATTTAGCCACAAAATCTTAGTCTGTGTTGATTTACTCAAGAAAAAAAGAGATAATAATAGGGCAGGGCATACCTGCCACACATTAATTCAAAGCATAGATTAAATTAAGTATCCCAGTTGTTTTCTTTTGTTAAACACAATTCAGCAGAACTAAGTTATATATTTATTCATTTATTTGATTTACGTAACAGGAAGAAAAGAAGAATATATAACAAAAATAGATTTTGACTCTATACATGTTTTTTTTTTACGCATGAGATTCAGTGAGTGGTGTTTTGGAGAAAGAGCATAACCAGACATATAGAATATATGCGACAGTGACGTGACTTAAAATTCAGAAAGGGTTATTGGTATATACAAGGCTGTCTGAATGTTCATTTCTTAATCCACGAAAGATCAGCCAGATTGTTCTCTGGTGCTTTTGTTGTTAGCCTATCCTTTTGTGTTGTGGACGATGTTTCAACCCTACTTGAAATGTGAGGGTCTCATCAGGACAGAATTAACCTGGGGACTAAGGGTGAGCTGTGCTTCCACTAATATGTACAGAAAGAGTTCTCTTTACGTCAAGGAAATTCTGGAGTTGGTGATCCTCCTTCATAAAGGCTCGACAATGCTGTGAGACAGATGTCCACAGAACTTTGGCACATTCAATGCGTTTTATTCACACAGGGATTATGAATATTCTTGTTATCACCACAGAGGAACCAGGGTATTGGTCATCCTTCTGTGCAGTATACCTAAGGTCATTATTATTGTATTAGAGTCTACTAACAAAATAAAATGACTTTAAATTTCTGTTCCATTGAACTTCATACTTTGGGTATTGCGATTTAGTACATTATCTTATTTATAGCTCAGCAAGCACTACTAGTCTGTTCCCAGAGTTATGGTACACACAAACCCTAGAGATACTGGCCCCTCACTGTGCAAGATGTTTTATTGCCTACATAGGTTTTGATGCAAAGGGCTGAATTTAGTACTCATTTATTTATACAGGTGTTTTAAAAACGATTGCTTCGAAGTACAGGTTGTGCAAGTTATCCACGATGGATTTTGTAAAGGGTAACGCATGCACTTTTGTTCTGAACCCTATTGCTTATGAAATTGTATGTTCTTTGGCCCCCAGGTGTATCTCTTGCCCTTATCGAGTTTAAACCTTGTACTATTATTATTCTCTTTACAAATATTTCCTTTCTCTTAATTTTATTAATACAGCATTTTAGTTTGTATATTACAGTTTTTAATGTTGCTATAAGCATGCACATTTTTAGAGTCTTAGTTCCACATTAGGCATTGGTTGGACCACACTGGAACCCTAAGAACTATGATACTGTCTGCAGAGGACTATTGGTCTTACGAGGCATCGGCTATATTCAGTGAACTTATCTTGCATTTAATGTTTATACTCTATTATATGCTATTATATGCATTGATGTTTTATGGAATGACATTTCCGAAATAAATATTTTAAACAAAAAAATAAAACTTAACTGCAGGATTGTGTTAAACCCCATTGAAAACACTGAAGTTATAAAGTACAAAACGCCATACATATTGTATTTTAAATATTTGTACTTCATTAGCTTGTTAACTTGTTGTTTGAAGACTAGTTTTTTTGGTCAATCAGTGGAGAGGAAGTGTATGCTTTGCTATTGACTTCACATCAACTGGAATCATATAGCCAACATTTGAGTCTCACAAGGAGGGTTTTAAGGGCAGAATTGAATGCCTTAAGCAAAAGTTCGGTTAGAGGTTTGCAGACGAGCCAATCCAGAGAAAGGGTCAAAGTATTTAAATAAAAACCAACACTTCGATTGTTGAAGGGTGGTTTCAGGAAAGATAGTTGATTGGGGTTGGTGATTTGCAGTGCTTAAGATGGGGGTATATAACGAACATGACATGAAGACCAGGTTAAGGTATTTTATTAGTGCCTTTATGTTAGTCTGACAGCCAACCCTGTTGTGGGTGGGTCTGCTACATACACACACTTCAAATGCTACAAAATTGAGGATTTTACAGGAATAGCAACACTGTGCCAAGACTGACTACAGTGCTTTTGGAATATTCCAGTTTAGCAGTCTGTTGGGATGAAGAGTTGGGAGTAGATAATGTCACAGAGAGAGGAGATCCAGATGGAATAAAGGAAAGGGTACACAGCAGAGCTTTTAGGGACTCCCACAGGTTTGTGGGTGGGACGTGTGAGAATATTGTGAAAAAGAAGTGATGACTAGAGAAAAAGGAACGGAGGCCAGGCCAGCTTTGTATTGTGATGCCTTTTGAGGTGAGAGTTAGCATGGTAAGACGAGGTTAAGGTCAGATGGTCAACCATGAGAAAATGAAAAATGCTATTTGGGGGCCAAAGATGATAAATCACAAAAGCGATCGTGACTTCAATTCTAGAGGAGTGCAGTTGGTGAAAACAAATTATGAGGTTGAGTAGAATCAGGAGGTGAGAAAGAGAAACCGATAAGGTTGTTGAGCACTCAGTGTCTGAGAGAATATCTCAGAAAACATGGGGAGCTGAGACCTCACAACTGAAAGAAATAAGAGGCCACCTGTCTGGTACTTAAGCAAAGATATGAGATCTTTAGATTAAATGTATTGTGAGTGGAGAGTTTTGGTAGCTTGGATAGTACTCAGGATTAAAGTGACAGCGGGATCGATATTTATTCATTTATTTATTTGGTAAAATATTGACGAATTACACATGTGGAAACATGGCATACAGATCCTGATTGACAGCTGAAAAATCATAAAATGCTTTTTAATATGTGCAAGTGCCTATTTAAACATGAAATATAGAGATGCAAAATTAGTCATTTGAGCGCCAAAGACGTTTCATTAGACATAGGACAGCCTTGTAGGCCAGAGTGTGTGGAAGAGCTCAGTTTAAGCAGAGGCATGGTAAATATCGTGAGGAAGAGCGTATGACTATAGAAGAAATGTAGTAAGAAGGGCACTGTGACCCCTAAATGACGTCCATGGAATCTGGAAGCTAAGAAGTAAGTGCTCCTAAAAGCATAGGGACATGGCCAGTTGAGCCCTATCGTTTAAGGCCTTGGAGAACAATTACAGAACATGGAGAGAAGATAATTGCTATTGGTGGCCAGATCAGAGCCATGCTCTGGGACAACATGTCCTTTAGCACCCAGACGTGATGGCAGATCTAGAATACAGTTTTCAAGCTTATTCAAATGTTTTTTACTACAGGATTTGGTTTGTTGAACTCTGCCCACTTCAGAGTGCTGACAAAAAGCCTTGGTAGTTGTTTGTAGACGTAGTTTTATTGACAGTCGGCCGGCTGTTTTTGTGATGTTCTCGGACTGCAGTTCGTGCAGGAGGTCCAGTGAGGCTGTCTGCAGTTCCAGTCTTAGGGCTTGGCCCATTCATGATCTGGGAAAACTTAGGTGCTGTTCGCCCACTGGGGCCATCTGTTGGCACCCAGGGGCCTGTTCCACAGATTTACCGATTATTTTGGTGAAGTAAGGTTCCTTTCATCTCAAAAGGGAAACCGATTAGTCATTACATCAGCACTAGTGACGATGCATGCAATGAGTGAGCGAGACCAGTGTGTGGGCGATTACTGAAAGTTAACTGCGCTGAGGTGACGTTCTTCAAAGGCAGCACCGGGTGTAGTATGCTTGGTTATTTAAAAAGTTTTTCCAGAGTGCGAGATTCACTGCTTGTATTGTGCTATCATATTGTTACCAGTCAATAAGGGCAAGAGGGAAAGTTTAGGGGTGTATCTACTGAACAAGCCCCAGTAGGCCACCTGTAACACCTATGGCCATGGTGTACTCTAGGGAGCAACCCTATTCTTTCTTTGACCAGGGCTGTTTAGTTACTTATCTCTGCCTTCGTGTAAGGTACTCCTTGTAGATTTTTCCACATAAACTGTTTAAAAGTCTTCATGAAGGACAGCATGTGGTTGCCACAATACTCTAGGCTTTGCATCTGGACATGAATAACCGTCATTTGCTACATTGTGATATGGAGTAAGCGCATTGCCTGCCATGTACCCAGTGGGGTTAGATAATGGGTTGGAATTTCTTGTTGTGAAGTGGACTGTCCTTTTCCTCTTTAGGCTGGCCAAGTTTGAAAGCTGTGGGCCGTATGTAACACCTGTGCAGAATGTTTCTTTTTTTTAAATATTTAATTTTAATTTTAATTCCAGTGGAATAGTACAGTACTGATGACGTTTATCACTAACAAATATTGCATAGTATAATGCATACAGTTAGCGTTACAACCATTGTTAAGGGTTGGATACCTGCCTCATCACCGCACAGAATTTCATTGAACAGACGAAGCGAAGCGAAGCGAGTGAGCTAAAGCGTGGTCAGGGGGTCCTCCCTCCTGGAGAAAAGTTTGAAAAAATAAAAATGGATTCAAGAGTATTTTACAAACCATTTTTCACATGCGTTTGCTAAACAGCAAAGACTTTGACAGTACACTTATGAAATATTTCAAGGTGTACTAACTAAGGCCCTAAGTGTATCTCGTTCTTTAGGAAATTAAATTTTACATAGCCTACCGTCTACCATAGCATCAATTCTATGCTTTAGTTCCTTTTGACATTTCATCACAATCCTTCCAAGCAGATTCTACATCCGTGGTCTTCAAACTTTTTTTGCCAGCCCCCCTTCTCTCCCTCTCTCCCCCTGTGAGCAAATGAAATCGGCCCCCCTCCCTCAATTTGTTTTTAGATTTATTCTATTAAACTGCCAGTGTTTTACTATATCTAGACTTACTAAAACATTGCAGGGTAAGTTCTGTTACTGTTTTAAAAATGCAATCAAATGCATGATTGCCAAACATACCGTTCTGGTCAGGCAGGCTTTACTAACGTGTAAAAGTATCCACAGTGTGATTATTAGAAATGGGGGGGTGAGGGCTTTGAAGAATATTTAGAGTACCTTTCCTTTTGACGCCTTCTCCCAGCCAGGATATCAAGGACAAAAGAGGTTAGTGATGGCCCATTATAGAGCGACTTACTACCGCTCTTTTGTTTCTGCTCAAAACAAAGCACTATTATCAGCATAATGCTTCTTTTGGCTAGAGCCGGGCACTGCCCCCTCCTCCCCCCCACCCCACAGCCTCCCTCCCCAGATCACTTAGGTCCCCCTAGGGGTCCCGTGCCCCCGTGTAAAAGACCCTGGTCTACATCATAAATTGTATTTGATAGAGGGATGTGTGGCCTCATGCATGCAAGATGGCTGCGTTCTAAAATGATCCTGCTTGCCAACCGGAATCCTGGCTCATCCTTCTGCAGATAGGGACACGGATGCTCGTGGGTGACGGTATCCCACTAGCTCGGAGTCCTACGTCCCTCTAACCCGCTGCCAGGTGATGGTCGATGGAGGAAGAACACTTGTGGTGCGGCAATGCTGGTGGTGGCGGCGAGAGTCTGCAGCTGTTACTGGAGGCTTTCTGGTGATGCTGAGGGCTGGACTTTCCTCTCCCTTCCAGGTGATTGTGGCTGGCCTGCGGATGCTGCAATGCCACTGAGCGAAAGGCAGTGTGGAGAATGCCGTCGGCGCATCTCCCCCTGTCCCTCCTCCCCGATAAAGACACCTGAAACTGGGGCTTGCTGGGGACTGTAGCCTGGCCCGACGGACATTGCACCCCTCGCTAGAGCCAGGAAGGAGACATACAATAAGGTACACTGAGAAAAGGGACCTGGAACATATAACAAAGTGGCCCCTCCAGCGGATACTGAAAGGACTGCCCCTCCCCCCGCCCCCCGAATGGACAGGGAGTGAGAGAGCAGTCCTGATAGTGTGGCATCCCCAACTGCCCCTTGGGCCTGCATGACCACCCTCCAGCCGTAGGGAACACTCATAGTTACTGTCCACGTGGCTGCAGAGCGGCTGCAGTCACTTCGCTGGGGGCAGTACCCAGCCCACACAATGGGCAGAAATAGAAATTTGAAGGATATGCATGACTCCAGCCGTAGGGAACACTCATAGTTACTGTCCACGTGGCTGCAGAGCGGCTGCAGTCACTTCGCTGGGGGCAGTACCCAGCCCACACAATGGGCAGAAATAGAAATGTGAAGGATATGCATGATGGCCACAGACAGCGACTGAGGGTATACAACCCCTGCGAGTGAGCACTGCAAATGCCCGGAGAGAACCCTGCCTCTCAGAGCTCATGCCCGGGGTACAAACTGGACCAAATACTTGCAACAGTTAATGCCTCTCTAGAAGTTCTGGAAGCCAAAATTGACACAGGATACCTTTTGTGGGTGTACTACGTGAAGACCACAAAGGCTTGGGAGAAAAGGTCAGAGGGCATGATTCTAAATTAAGGGATATGGGCCAATCTGTGGACTCCTTTCAGAACCAGATGACAGCCCTCTAGGAGAGAGTGGACAATTTGGACATTTCTGAGGTAGTGATCTAATATTTCAAAGGACCAGAACCCAGGGCAACTTCCAAACTGAAAACTGTCAGGTAACCATCTTCCCCAACTATACCCTTGCAGTGCAGCAAAAATGTGCTTCATTTTTAGCTGTCAAAAAGGAGCTACGAGATGCTGGCATTAAATATTTGCTTTTATTCCCAGCTAAACTCAGAATGTTACTTGGTGACTGCTCCTTGTTCTTTGAAATAGCGTCTGATGACTGGGACTGGTTTGAACGACATAAGGTGAGCACAGATGCCCTGCCAAGGAGCTGTCCATTGCTTCCTCAGCATAGGAGGAGCTGGAAACGTGACTGATTTGAACACACTGACCTCCCAAGCGACAAGTAGAGCAGGCAGGCAGGCAGCAGCAGTGAAGACCGTGAATGAATTCTGTGCACCGATGCAGTCAACCCAGAGTGAAATCAATTCAGAGCACCCAAGGACTGTACTGACTCTGACACCCAGAAACCGGTCCTAGGATGCTTGTTTGCGGTCCAGGGAGGACCTGGCTTGGCAGTTCGGGCTGGACTGTTCCCAAGAGGCACATGGTCAAGACTGATTTGCATATGGCCAGGTCTGCTATAGCCGGCACCCACAGAGTACACGAAATGAAATGAAAGGTTTTATAGAGCGCATGTATGCCGTGACGTCTTAGCGCTGGCTGTCTTCAACCTATGCAGGGAACAATGGGATTGGCTATGGCTTAGGGGCAAATAACCATGTTTTCAAAGCTTTTCGGGACATCAGCAGATTGGTTTGTTTTCTGACTGATGGGCAGCATGTTCCATAGCTTCGGAGCAAGGTAGAGAAAGCTTCTACCGCACAACTTTAAAGTCTTTATACTTGGCACCACCAGAAGGGAGGCTGATGCAGATCTAAGATTACGCTGTGGAATGTGATGTCTGATATTATGTCTGAAGTAAGCTGATCCAGACCCGTGCAAAGTCTTGTGGAGTATGCACATGGATTTATATTGGATCCTTGCATAGACGGGCAGCCAGTGCATATTCTGAATGGCTTGACTTATGGGGCTAAATTTTGGAATCTTAAGAAGTAATCGGGCAGCCACATTCTGTAAGATCTGCAGCTTGCGTATCGTACTCCTTTTTGCACCCAGGTAAAGTGTGTTGCAATAATCAATTTTGGATAATACCAAGGCAGTGATAGTGGTTTTTCTAAGAGCCATGGGAATAAAAGGTAGAATCTTACGAAGGATTTTCAGGGTACAAAAGCATGAGGAGGTAATGCTATTGACCTGGTCAGATAGTGTGAGCCGGTCGTCTATCTTGATTCCGAGATTTCTTACTTGTTTGACAGGCTGGGGGCAAGGTTCTGCTGCATCCAGCCACCAAGTGTGGTTCCAGATGGAGGTGTCTCTTCCGAACATGACAACTTCCGTTTTACCAGTATTCAACTTCAAACAGTTGTCTAGCATCCAGGTAATAATATGGCTCATGCAGTTGTTAAAGCTAATTGCCACTTTCTCCGGATTGGATGACAGAGAGACAGTTATTTGCGTGTCATCCACGTAGCATATAACGGAAAAACCATAGGATCGCATACGTTTTTACCAGTGGGGTGATGTACACGTTGAATAAGGTTGGGGAGAGTGACGATCACTGGGGCACCCCACATGGCAAAAGGTAGGGGTGAGATGTGTGTTCATCCATGATTATGAATTGTTCTCTACCCGTTAGGTAGGATCGAAGAAATGCAGAAGCTTTGTTTATGATTACTATATCGGCCAGATGCTGGATAAGTGTATGGTGATCAACCGTATCAAATGCGACCAATAGGTCTAATAGGTTCAGTATGGCGTTTCCACCCCCATCAAGTTGAGCACGTATGTCTTCTGTAGCAGCAATCAGTGCGGACTCAGTACTATGGCAGGGACGGAACCCATGTTGCACCGGATCGAGTTTTTCATTTGCCTCTATGAAGGACAGTAGTTTTTGGTTTAGGGCTTTTCCCAGAATTTTTGAGGGAAAAGATAGGCAGGAAATTGGCCGGTAGTTACTAACCTCCACTGGGTCTAGAGTTGGCTTTTTCAAGATAGGTCTAACCAGAGATTTTTTTCAGGTAACAGGAAAAAGTCCTGTATCTAGAAAGTTGTTAAGGAGATGTGTTAAGTTGTTTGCAGTTGTATTAGGGGCTAAGTGAAAGACAATGGCAGGACAAGGATTTTCGAGGGATCCCAACTTAGTTGATAGTATTAGCTTCTCTACTCTATCCGGTGTTAGTGTGTTGAACTCATGTAAGTATACCTGTGTGTTTGTGCTGTCGTCATTAGGTTCATTCAACTTTGTTTTTGTTTTGATGTTAGAAAACTCATCATAGACTTTGGCCACTTTGTCGTAAAAGAAATCTGCAAGTTTGTCGCAGAACTGCCTAGTAGGACTAAGTTGTTTGCTATTATCAAATTTAGCTAAGTTGGAGACAGTTTTGAAAAGCTCTCTGGTACTGTTTTTGGAGGCCATGATTTTTTTCTGTAAAAAGTGTTTTTTGCTAAGACTATTGTCTCTTTGTATTTTGCTTGTGCCTGGTTATACTGTTTTTTGTCAGTTTACAAGTATTCCTTTCTCCAAATTCGTTCCTTGGCTTTACATTTTTTCTTTAACTATTTTAACTCTGCTGAATACCAAGGAGCTGATGATACTCTTTTGCCAGGATGTTTGCGTGTTTCTGGGGCTAATTTTTGTGTTGCACGATCGAACCAGCTTATAAAAATTTCAGGCTGCTGAGTCCGTATCTTCATCTGCGTGGCACTCTTGAGACAATAGAGCGATTTCTAAGTCTGAAAATTTTATTTGCCTCCAGGGGCGTATTATTCTTGTCCTATTTTTCTTCTGCTCTCTAATGGCCGGACCAGTGGGGGATAATTTGAAGAGTACAGCCCTATGATCAGTCCAAATCAGTGATAGTGTGCTGATAAACTTAATCTGTGTGTAATTTGTGAAAATACCATCCAGAGTGTGATTCTCATTATGTGTGGGATCAGTGACAATTTGCTTTAATGCAAGACTGTTTAGCCCATCTAGCAGCTTAGTAGTGTCACGGCTTTCTATGGACTTTAAATGGAAATTAAAATCTCCTAGTATGGAAAAATTGGAGTATTGCATACAGGACTCCATGACTGACCAGATAGATTCAATGACGGGATTGCTAGGCCCTGGTGGCCTGTTTATTAGTAGCCCATTGAAAGTAGATGTATTATTACATTTAAATGAGAACAGAATGACTTCCTCCTTTAGTTTAGGGATATCAGAGAAAGTAGCTTTGATGGGAGCGGTACACATGAGATGAGATCGAGAGGTTCCTAGACAGAGCAGCGCTACCTCGCTTGTGAAATGCTTGGTAGACCGATTACTGAGGCTATTATTAAAGGAGCTAATAAAGACCTACCGTGCAACAAAATCCCAGGAACTGATGGACTGCTGGTGGAGTTCTAACAATATGCAGCACTTCCGGCACTGCACTTGATTGTGCTGTACCAGGAGGTGCTAGGGAGGCACTCATAGTGTCCATCCTGAAACCGGGTAAGTAGCCAACCATGGTGTTGTCAAATAGGTTCCCGTCTATGATGAACATGAACTATAAAATCATCAGTAAAATACTAACGGACAGACTGTGCTCCTGGTGCTTGAAAACAAGAACCGTTTCGTCCCCGGTCGCGATAGCTACTTCAAAATTCAGAGAGTCTTTAAAGTATTAGAGAAGATACCAGTGGAAATACACCGAATGTGGTTGTTCTCTCTGTCGGCCTCCAGAAGGCATTCAACATGGTACAGTGGGACTATCTGAGGGCATCAATGGTACGTATGGGTTATGGATTAGATGTGCCACCTTACTGTATGCAGTAACGAGTGAGAGTCTTTATGAGCGGCTGTATCTCCGAATTGTTTGCAGTGCTCAGAGGGACGCAATCGAGCTCCCCCCATCCCCAATACACTTTGTGCTGGCGATAGAACCATTTGCCAGTATAGTGAGAGTGGAGGGCTGAGAATAAAGCGCATCTCTACATGATGGTGAGCTCATCATCTCACTATATTTGGACAATATACTTCTGTTCTTACGAGATGCTGAGAGGGGGGTTGAGCTGAGTTTACGCCTGATGGAGGAACTGGGAAACATCTCTGGACTCTGCACTAACTGGGCTAAAACCCATGCATTCCCAGTATTCTCAGACTGACCGCACGCACCACTGGCATCACCTCAGTCCGGCATCCCTTGGGAGCCCCACACCTTCCGATATTTAGGAGTGAAAGTATTTAATGCAGACTAGAACATATGTGAGGGAAACCTGGGCAGTACGTTGTGTTTCCTAAGAATTTTGGTGCTCATTCAGGCTGCCTGTGATGGCTCGAGTTGTGCTGTCCCACATAGTAATGCTCTATTATTTCGCAAATCCGTCGTTAATTCTACCATACTCTTTATTCAACACGCTGGACACTTTGTTGAAGGAGCTAATATGGTATGAGGGAAGAGAGAGGGTGTCTCTAACAACACTCTGCCAGCCGATGCGAGAGAGCAGACTAGGAGCCCCAGACTTCGAGCTTTATTATATTGCAGCATGAATAAAGTGGTTGGCTAGATGGCTTGTTGGCAGCAAATAGCTGAATAGGGTGCCATAGGCTGAGTGAACGGAGAGGGTGAGTTGGGAGCACTGCACTTGGGCCTCAAAGCAAAAATCTCCACATACCCCAGACTGCTCAGGATAGATTTCCGATGCTGAAAGATGGTGTGGCGAAGGGCGCCTGATGTCCCACTCTTCAAACCGGCACTCACATTTTATTGATTTATTTATGGACTTTGTAAAGAGCACAAGTCATCCCGAGGCACTTAGATGCTATTCGTCTCTATGCAGTGGCATTAAAAAGCACAGAGAAATTGTCATGAGATCCATAACAGCGACGTCTTTAATTTCTTCCTGAACCCAAGATGGTCTTCAGTAAGACGAGTATCTAGTGGTAGCATATTCCACTATAAAAGCCACCAGGTGTGAGAATAAACAGCCTCCTGATCTGGCGGTCATTTTTCGTTTTGTTTTAGCCAGTGCAAGATTGCATGATCTCAGGTCGTGTGTCGAATACTGGACCCTATTATAAAGTGCCTTTTGTGCATATCAAAGAAGTTAAAACTTTACTCTTTGACACATGGGCAGCCAACCAAAGCGAAGAAGACCTGTATTTCTTTATGAGTGAAGACAAAAAGTATGCAGTTCCTAAAGTGAATGCAAAGTGTGGAAGATTAACTAGAGGGTACCCAGGTGGTATAAGGGGACTGGAGTGAAAAACAGGAGTTAAGATAACTCCTTATTTGGAAAAGAAGACCCTCACACACCCAACAAGCGGGTGTCTTGCTTCATCACCGGGTCTTTGCTCCTTATCGGGCCGGCAGGTGCAATGCCCGATCAGGCACCTAATAGGGCCTTCCTAGCGGAGATCTTTATTCCAACGCCGATGAGTGAGGTGTGTGTGGGGGGAGAGATGATTACATAAGTGAGTGTAGGTGCAAATGAGGTGAAAGTGATTATATTAAAACAGGGGTAGGTGATCCACTAAATAATTTTAATAAAGCATGGTCACCATCCTGGCTAAAACAAAAATTATAATCCGCACATTTATCACCGTTAGTTATGTGAGTGCATGTGCTGGGGTGATCAATAGGTCAACATGTTTCTTGCCTTGAAATATAATAAATGGCAATTCATCAGGACCAGGGAAAATATTGCGGCTACCTACACCTCTTTGGTGGTGCCCAATGTCTCTAAGAGATTAAATTGTGGACACGCATACAGCACCCTAAAAAAGTGTGGTACCGTAGATAAAAGAGCACACCTGCAGAAAAGGAAGATAACAACAAGTAAAAGCATAAAAAACAACAACTTGATTGAAATATCAGTTGAATTCAAGACAGTAGGTAGTGTCAAGACAACCGTGACGTGCATGGATATTGAGCAATGTATGGAGGACATGTTACGGACTCAAGGCAATGCAAATAAAGAAACAAAAACATCCTGTCACTAATACCAGGCAAATTAGGTATAAGGAAACAAGTCAATTAATAAACTCACCCTCCTGGGCTGTGCTGAATTCAAGGCCGGGGTGAGTAAACACTAAAATTTAGTGTCCTGCAGTAAAGGAAATAAAGGGGATACAGGACAGTAACAATATGTTAACGATTGCACCCACAAAAGTTGAATGCGGTCAGGAAGAAGGATTTATAGAGCTACTGCTGGTTCGCAAGTACCAAGGGAAGCGGCACACAACTGAGCCTGAAACACCCAAGTACTGTGCATACGTGACTAATGACACTGCGCTCAGGGGGGGGCATGGAGCAATCACGATGTATTGAAACCACTTGTTAATGCCAACACGCGTCCTACGCACCACGACCATCCTCCCATTCGCTAGATGGCAATGTGCAGAGAAATGCAATGGAACGGAGGCTGACCGCGAGGTTGAAAGGTGAAGTCGGAATGAAGCAGTGCACTCTTACAAGTAACCGCGTGAATGGAGAGAGATCTGTAGGGCAAAGATACACCGTACGTAGTCAGGCGATGCTGGCGTGCTGGCAGGTGTGTGAACCACTAACCACATACAGTCTCTCTACTTACGGTTCCGTAGTTACGGGTGCACCGTCGGCCTAATATCTCACCAGCCGCTGTTGTCTGGTGTGTGTGTGTCCGGGCCAATCCTGTATGTAGCCACACAACGGCGCGCTGGCGCAAGGGGCGGGTACAGCCTGACGTGATGGACGTGCTAACATGGGGAGCGCTAGAACGCTAACTGTCCGGAAGTGAGGGGCAGTGCGCGATACTTGTTGTCATGGCAACAAGGGTCTACGCAGAGAAGCCCTAAACAATGTTAGACGCGACGCGCCTGACGATAGTAACGTTAAAAAAGAATGTTAAAAAATAACGTGGCTTGTGGATGGGCACTCGGGTATCGAAATGAAAATGAAAATCCTCGGTGTCGAGGTAGCAGCTCATTACCAATTAGCTGAAATGCTACACAGAAGGAGGGGAGTTCACAATGGAAGTCACAACCAATTGGCACTCATGGATGGTTGCAGGCACGGAAATAATTCACAGTTAATCAAAAGAAGTGTAACAACTGAAGGATTGCTGAAGTATGTAGAATTCAGTCATAATGAAGTCAAGTCAGCATACTCCAAGGAATTTCCTCGTTGAGGCCAGTGGTGTCCGCAGCCAGTCTTAGGACCCACCGTTGTTCCAGTCTAAAGAGGGTTCTTTTTGACATTTGTGGATGTGATTCTAGGACAATCCATTGGAAGGAATTAGGGGCGTGGTGTTCAAGCTGATAGTGAGTAGTCATTTTAGTATTGGTTTTTACGCATCTAAAGCTACTCTTATGTTCTAACATGCGTGTCTTGACTGTACGGGTCGTCATACCTATATAAGGTAGACCACAGGGACATGTCATCATATAGACGCAGTTAGATGAGTTACAGTTGGTGTGTTTGGAAATATTCCACGTCAAACCATTAGGGAATGTCAGTTCCTTACTAGTGCGTGTCTGGGGACACATGGAGCAAGACCCACAGGGATAATGACCCTTTACTGGAGGTAGATCCCACAACATTCTTTGTGAACTTGTGGTGGGTTTCTTTGGTCTAGTATGGATCAGTAGATCCTTAAGGTTGCTGGTGCGTTTGAATGCGAATCTGGGGGCCGTCAACTCCAAATGACCAGTGTTGAGAATCCCCCAATGTTTTTTTATAATGGATTTAATCCTGTTGGAATCAGGAGTGAAGGTGGTGACACATGTAATAGATTTGTCAGGTTCCTTAATGTTGATGTCCAACAAACTCTCTCTGTTGTTGTTCCTTGCTCGTTTACGAGCCTTCGCTACCACATGTCGAGGATAGTCTCGTTTGATAAGATCATTCATGAGGGTGCCTGATTCTTTCTGATAGTCTGTTACAGAACTGCAGTTCCTCCTGATGCGCAAGAATTGCCCGAACGGCAAGTTTTCCCTCAGTGACTTAGGATGAAAGCTGCTGAATAGGAGCAGGCTATTCCTGTCAGTTGGTTTGCGGTATAAACTCGTGATGATCTTATTGTCAGAGAGACGGACACAGAGATCCAAGAAGGGAACTTCTGTGTCAGAGATTGTGTGGGTGAATCTCAAGTAGGGATTCAATGTATTTATCCAAGTGCAAAATTCTGTACATTTGGTATAATCTCCTTTCCAAAGGATAAGGATATCATCAATGAACCTTTTCCAGAGCAGTACATTCGCGAAGTAAGGGTTGGAGGGGTGGTGGATGTCCCTTGCTATTTCTTTATGACATATCAGTTTGGCCGCTACATTTTGTGTCACTTGGAGTCGTGAGAACAAATAGTCCGCCATGCCCAAATACAGTGAGTTACCATAGTCCAGTCTGCTTGTTTGGAGAGCTTGGACTATGGTTTTTCTCCAGTTGACTGGTATCCGTTGAATAATCTTAAAAGTTTGAGAATGCGAAACACTCACAATAAGAAGATAAAGAATTGTCTCAAAAGACTCCAAGATTTTTTGCAACCTTGGGCTCAGGAGCAGACCCCAGTACAGTCAGCCACCATGAGTAGTCCCAAATCAAATTTGCTCCACCGAAGAGTAAAATCTCCGCCTTGTCATCGTTCAAATTAAGGCAATGGTCTGTCATCCGATTTGCTGTCTCCAAGAGGCAGTTTATCAGTTTGCCGCTAGTTTCGACATGTGTTTCTCCTATTGATATCTCCCACTGTGTATCATCTGCATAAGAGCAGATATCAAATCTCTTCTTTTAACAATCTTTGCAAGGGAGGAGACGTAGACATTAAAAACTGTCGGGCTCCAAGATGAGCCTTGTGGGACTCCACAATTAGCTGTTTGGGGGCGTGATTTAAAGGGGCCAAACTGTACTATTTGTGTTATGTTTTTAAGAAAGCCAAAGGGATAACAAATGCTTTTATCCAAGAGTCCGGATATACTGCCTCAGATAATGGGCAATTAAATACCTGAGACATGTAAGGACTCGATATAGAAGCTAGCCAATAAAAGATAAAATGCGGGCACTGGTCCAAGGGGCACCCAGATTTTAGCACTCATCAATTTCTCCTCCTACGCTTCTGAGATAATGTTAAACATTTCCAGATGAGTAATCTCGTCTATAGCAGGTTGTGTTTTAAATGTGGAATATATTTTTATTGTTTTATCATTGAAGTTACAGATCTCTTCACAATGAGCTACAGAGGGGGGGATTGACTTAGAGAGACATGTTGTATTGGGAAACTCTTTCACTATTCTAAAGAGTTCCTTAGATGAACTGCTGTTGTCCTCAGTTTTTTTTCACAAAATACTCTCTCTTCGCTTGTTTAAGTGCTTTGTGTAATATTTGTTTAATTCATCCTTGTATATTTTTCTGTTCATTGTGTTTTTGGATTGTCTCCAACTGTGGCTCAGTGGAGTTACACTTTCTCTTAATTGTTCTCCGTTCTGGAGAATAGCATTTTTCAGAAGGCGATTCTCTGAATAGATTAGTTGTGTTTTGAGAGGCACAATTATCCAGGGAATTCGTAATGGCTAAATTTAATTTTTCTACATGATTAGCTACTGAATGTACATGGGTGGTGAGAAATGGTTTGTGAATGAATCTAGATTTGAGGCTCCATGGTCTTTTTAAGCTTTTCGTGGATTTGATGCACTTTTTTCTTATCCCTTCAGGATGATTGATAGAAAAAGAAATTAAAAAATGGTCTGTCCAAGTTAAAGGAAACGATTGCTAATATTTTAGTGGATTTGATGTTTGAGAAAAGAAGATCCAATGTGTGTCCAGCTACATGGGTGGGTTCGGCGACCCGTTGTTTAAGTTGGAGAACGTACATATCATTCTCTAATTGTCTTCAGAGAGAGTCTTCTGTCGCTTCAAAATGCAAATTAAAATTGCCAATAACTACATATTAGTCATGTTGGTGGGCATCCTCAGCGAGAGAGGTGGGTACTTCACCGCCAGGCAACTTCAGCCATGGACGGAGAGAGACCTACACAAAATGGAGAACTGTTACTAGGACGGGACGTTTTTTTTGCTTTCCGTGATATGGTTGACTCGTCACAACCGGAGTCCCAGTTCTTGACCTATCCTGCACTACAACGCTCCCGGGGGGCCTTAAGGGGGGAAGGCCATAGACTGACTCTCCAAACATTGCTCACCTTTGGGGGTGGCCGTGAGCTTATATCATGGCTTATAAATTCCTCTAATCATCAGTTAGCAGGAGCCTACTAGTGAGACAGAGGACCTATTGGCAGGGTGAAATGGGGAGGGAAAATAGCAACAGGGACTGGGCCACGGAGCCTGAGCATTCTTTCAGGGTGTCTAGGAACACCAGGTTCAAATATACACTGTACCTGCAGGTCACATACCTAACCCCGCACAGGTTGAATGTTATTGCTAATGAATTATAATGATGAATGAAAAGACTTGCCTTAGGGTTGTTCGACGGGCACGCACCCGATAATATAACTTTCTTGACCACAAACGCTTTCAGATTAAAGACTTAAAGTACTTCAGTCCTCGACTCATTCCGGACAGAGACACCATGGTGAATGACTGTCAGTGCATGAGGCTCAATATCTTGTTTCTTAATGGGAGGTAATTAAGGGGAATGGTGTTCTCTCTGCTGGCCGAAGGAGGAAAGTGGAAGTTAGTGCTGATGTTAGGTGGCATCTAATGAATTTGATTCTTTTTTTTTTTCCCCCAAATTTAAAAAGTGTATTTTATTACCATGCAGAACCATTTCACCTTAGTATTTCACAACTTAACAGTGCATTGAGAAGTATTCTTTTTTTTTTATTTCAAAAATATTTATTGTTTTTTTCCAAATAAAGCAACACATACAGTACTTCAAATGAAAGGACATATGAAATAAACATGTGAAAATAAACAAAAAGGACAATAAAAACAAATGCATTGAGTATTCAGGTTGATGTGGCAGTATAACACACTTTCATATACAGGAAATGTTTGGCCTTGTGTCGTAAAAGCCACCATGGTAGGTAACAATGACAGGAAATGTATCCAATATATTCAGCGAGAGGGAAATAAAAGAATACCATAGCTCAGAGTCCAGAATAACTTGGGTATCGGTATGCATATAATGAACTATAGTGTATTGACATTAGCGTGGTGTAGTGGAACATAAGTGAGAGCATTCCATGGGGAGGATTAGTTTGTCAGGCCTCTGATGTGGTTAATGAATTTGATTCTTAATGGCAACTGTTCAGTAGAAATGACCATTGCTTGACAACGCCATATGTGGAATCTCAAATTTCTTTTGGTGCAGCCGGGAGGAATTGTCGCTCGCAAAGCTGCATGTGTTTCCTTACATGCTTTCTTTAAATATAAAAAAGTATTTTATTCTTGTATGCTGCGATTTGGCATCTGCTGCCCTAACCAACTACATATAGTACTTGGCTCTGTTCCGCGCTATAGAAATAACTATATATGGTGGTATTCACATTGCTTATTAATTGGAAATGTTTGTTTTCCTTTAAAAAAAAAAAAAAAGACTGCATGAATACATTCAGCACTAAAGCATTTCAGTGTCTTGAATGGTCCAACACCAAATCATTGATGGAAAACGACATGGGGGATTTCCAGACGTCTCGTGCTTTTTTGCACTGATGTTCAACAGTCATTTCTGACCTCATTTGTATACATTTTAACCTAAATTGCTTTATCATGTACCAATATTAGCTCAGCTGTGTGCTGTGCCTAATGCAACTGCCAAACGCGTAGCCATTGAACATCTGTGTAAGCTGCGGATGTTGGGGTTAGACCACCCCAGGACACGATTATTGAACCTGTGCACCTGGGAATGTGGGGTCGAGACATATGACCATCAAACATCTGTGTCACCAGTAGAAGTGGGGCCCAAACCTCAAAACACGACCATTGAACTGTGTAACCCAGGGATGTTGGGTTCACAGCTAAATCTATAACCATGAACCTCTGTCACCAATGGCTCCAAAACACATCCATATGACATGGTCACTGAACATCCGTGTAATGGGGAAAAAAATCTAGGTTTGGTCTTGTTCGAACTGTTTAAACAAACGAGATTTGAGTATCTGTGTAATCAAGGAAGTGTTCTTCCCAAATCTTGGTAACAGAGAAACATTTTCTCAGTTGGAGAAATCGACTAGGGGCGTGAGGCAGCTATAAATAAATGATGTGTTGATAGTTAATCTGAGTTTACACGTAATTAATGGCAGGAGAATTTACTGAGGGACAAATTAAGCTCTTTTAGCTGGACCCAGATACTCAGCCAGCTGGAGTTCAGAGGAGCACACAGGGTTTAATTGAAAATTAAAGTTTTCAGTGTCTTGGTGCCACTGTAGAGGAGGAAGAGGACATTCACGGCTCAGATAAATTCATTATGGCTCAGTATGAATGGTGCAAGTGCGCTGATGGTGTTTTTTATAAACATGTTTTTATTAGGTTATAATCCCCACTGTTAACAACACAAATGTGGAGGGGGCGGGTCTCAAACTCCTCACCCGATAGCACTATACACCCACAAGGTTGCATGTATTTAGTACCTCTAAATCAGAGCTGTGTGAGAGGTTTCAAGTCCCTAGACCCAGCAGTGCTGTTTTACGGCTAAACGGACAATACTGCAGAGCTAGGGAACAGAACATCCCTCCCCCTTATGGTATAATGGTACCGCCAACTGCGGAAGTTTCTAGTGGTGGTGGAGTTCATCTCCCATAACATCCAGGGGACCGAGAGAGAATATTAGTAAACAGCGAGGACTGCTGCAGTTCTGTTCAAAGGACGCTAGGCTCCTTGTATGCCCAAGCTCCTTGAGGGCTCCGGTTCCCCTCCGATATGCGAAATATCAAGGGTCCACACTGAAGGCTCAGCTCCTCTGTCCTCTCAATCCCCTCAGAGATGCAACATATCAAGGGTCTATACCGAAGGCTCGGCTCCTCTGTCCTCTCAATTAGACATGACAGAGGGGTCGACGACAGCAGAACCTCTCATGGGGCCATGACTTTAGAAGAGCGCTGGGATGGGAGTTGGAAGAGGGCAGGGCCTCCGAGTGTTTTCTTGAACAATTCATATAACTCAAGTAAAAAACGTTTCAGCTATAGGGTGAACAAACATTTGTTTATCTGTGGGACGTATTCCGACATTGCACAGACATTGTACTCAACAGGAAATAATAAATGGAGCTAAAGGAAAGTATGTTAAGGGAGGCATGAAGGGCACTACCAATAATCCGGTTTTTTTTCTTTCTGATTGTTTTTGTTTTGTTCTTGGAGTAGCTAAGAAATGGAGATGTACGCAGGGCAGGGCAATTTGGCCATACTCAAACTTTGGGTTTCAATGTGAACTAGAGCAAATCCTAGAAATCCAAGTGACATAACACAGAGAGACAAGTGGATTATAATATTGGCAGAATGGTGGCAGGTGCAAAAAAATCCAAAGTATTTTGGATTCCTCTATCCCTTTAGGTAATAAGAAAACTTGCTCCAAAGTGTTGGAAGATGCCCTTACGGACAAACATTTTCAAAGATATAGACCATGCTGATCTGGGCAGGAAAACGCAGCCTTCACTCCCCGTGGGCCATGTCTGTGAGAGGATAAACAGACTGTCAGATCTGCTTCTGAGGAGCAAGGAAGGACTGTTGTTTTACCTACTACACCACCAGGGATAAGGACCTTAAAGAAAATGTGAAGTGTACGTGTTTAACTTGTAGGAAACTCAAGACTGCACCTGAACCTAATTCAAGCTTTTACCCCAACTACTGGCGGGGTATCAGCCATCAAGAGTTCTCCCAGATGCGATTAACAGTAGGGAACGCGGCGGGTGGAACACCACAGGGGAATTCATAACCAGGTTCTTTCTTTTATTAAAATAAGCACTGGGCTGGACATTGAAGTTATTGTGTCTATAGGTAGATTTTTTTTGTTCTGAGCTTGTGCACCCCACTCTACCTTTCTGAGAAACCTGTGACTGTTCTCCTTCGCTAACCTCAGAGCCATGTGAGAAAAGAGTTGTACCCGACCAGGTTTGCAGAGCCATAGTAGGACAGGCCCAGGACACCAATGGGAAACGACCTCAACCATCACGGTTGGCTCGAAGTAGCCCCCTTCTGATGGATACTTGCAGATTCCTTTAGAATATTCCTCTAATGCCACACTGTATGTGGAAGTTTCAAAGCAGTGCTACCATGCGCCCCTAGGTGGTGTTGTGTGGCTCCACTTTGACCGTGTTCCACCCCGGAAGTGACGGAGTAGCACCACAATAAGCACCCCACTTGCACACTGACATCCATTTCTTTCTTTCTGCGCCTTTGAATGCAAATGTGGAGCTCCCACCCCTTTTCACCAAAGACTACAGGGTTGAAGCCATGCCATGATTGCCAGATGCAGATATTGGTGGTGGACCCGCACGTAGTCTGCCTCTGGCGTTCTGGTTTTGGCAGGACTCCAAATCATGTGAAGAGTGTTCCCTCATGCACTTGAAGGCGATCCGGGACGGTGGCGTAAAGCTGTATGTCACCGAACATCGAAAGAAATCACAAACTTTTCTTAAGTCCTTCTCCAAGCTGAAGATGTGAACTCGTTCCTGCGCTTGAGGTTGGTGGAGGTCGCCCAGTAAGTCCAAATCAAAATCCAAAAAAAAGCATAAAAAGTTAAAACTGACTAGACACAATCCCACCACTCTATGTCCAAAGAGGTCAGGAGGGTGTCCTGTTGCGCCCTAAATTTCTTGGGCCATTAGTAATGCCTCAGCAGGTCTAGGCTTTAGGGACGCTATGCTGCACATTTTTGGCACTGTTGCGGTTCTCTCTGCCATGCCTTTGAGTCACAAGGATTTGCAGAGCCCTCCAGTTCAGGTACAGCAGACGGATCTGTCCTGTGCATTATCTGTGCCCCTCAAACCCGCCTCGGGTTCTGCACCAACTCCGGTGCTGAATTTCATTCGAACTCCAGACTCTGCACCGGTTTCTTCTCCACTAACTTCTAAATGGAAATGAGAGGACTGGTCTCTGGTGGAAACCCAGCTCCATATCAGTCTGTTGGAGTTGTGATCTATTTGTCTGGCGTTGAAGGCCTCTCTACCGTCCACCAAGGGGAGGCTGGTACTGGTTCTCATGGACAATACCATTGCCAAGTGGTGGGCCCACAAGCAGAGTGGAGTCCTGGTTCCTTTGCCAGGAGGTTTATAACTTTGGAGGTCGCTGGAATGTCAGGAAGTCTCTCGGATTGTGAACCACCTGGTGTGATCCTTGAATCAAGGCAGACAAGCTCAGGCAGCTGTAGCTTGTGAAAAATGAATAGCAGCTGCACCCCGGGGCAGCAAAGGGTGTCTTCCAACAATGGGGAGAACCCTGCCTAGATCTCGTCACTGCTGTTCAGGATGAGCAAATGTGTCCAAACGTTTGTGCTTTGGAGTTCCAGCGAAGGTTTGCTCTAGGAGACACACGTCAGTTGGAGTGAAGCATGTTTCTTCTGTATTGCCCCTCTGCCTCTCCTGCCTAGAGTTGTGAAGTTAATCAGGAACAACCAGGTCCATGTCATTCCAGTGGCTCCGGTTTGGCCAGGAGAGTATGATATCTAGACTTTCAGAGCATGTACAGGTTTCCCTCTGATCAGGCTAATACTTAGGAAGGATTCTCGCACAGCGGCAGGACAGAGTTCTACACCCGAACCTGTGCAATCTCCACCTCTGTGTGTGATGATTGAGCAATGGCAGTTGATTGCATTTGAGTTGCTAACCAAAGTTGTGGATGTCATGCTAGCTGCCAGGTTTGCTAACTGCCGGGTGTCCTTCAATGAAGTATACAGCACAAATAAGTGGCCTGGTTTGTAGTCAGACCCTTTGCAAGTCTAACTGTCAGATATTTTGTTTTTTGCTTTGTCTTTGTCAGAGAGTTTGTGATGCCACAATAGAACCTTAATGTGGTCCTTAGATTTCTCATGTGTACTCCCGTTGAGGCAATACACAGCAGCTTGTTGCATCTTGTGACCCTAAAGACTGTCTTCCGTGTTGTGATCACTTCAGCTCGTTGCATGAGTGAGCTCCAGGCCCTCTCCGTGCAACCACTCTTCACCACCTTTTTTTCAGGCAAACTGGTGTTAAGGGCCAGGGTGACCTTCTTGCCAAAAGTCATGACTCCTTTTCACACTGATATATATGAACAATGGTTCCGAAGGGAAAGCAATTACTTACAGTGAAATAAATCAATTTAACACAACACACAGCATTAGTTGATCCAGCAAATAATTAATATTAAACAATGAATAATAATTCAAAAGAACACAAAAATTTATTTTTTGATTTTCATATGAATTTCAAATCATTTATCAACTTCTTTAGATATGAGCACAAATGAAAAAGGCTGTATATACAATAATATTTGCAAAAAAGCGACGCAGTGACAAAGTGAATAAGGTGACTAGGTGTGATAGTGAAAATGTGAATAATTACAATGTATGTACATGAATATCAATAAAATACACAAAAAGATTTTGCAGAATTTCTTGCAAAAAAGTCCTCAGCTGAATTGTGGATAGATAATAGACCTTGTAAGGCACAAGTCCTAACTTTTCTGTATATACAAGGAATTCCAATTGGTACGGGACTGTGGAACCGTCAACGTTTCGACCCTATATCAACCAGTTGTTGTATACAGTCATATCGGGTCTTCTTCAGGACACAGGAGGTGTATAACAGCCTAATTGTAGGTGATAGGACACCAGTATGACGTAGTTGCCACTTGATTTCAATCAGAAGGGACTACCAGTGTCGTAGTAGATCTAGATTCGTCTTTGTTTAGTTATTTAATCTTTTCATCTCTTTCCATTCTGATTATCGAGACATGTTGTGCATCGTCCGGGCTGGCAGCGTGCATCAGACGGACTCCCCTTGACTACGAAAAACAAGCCGAAACCATCAGTTGAATTTGTATCCTGATGACTGTGCCCCCTGCAGCACTATACGTAAAGTATCTACCCTGAAGTCAGCGATGCACAACATGTCTCGATAATCAGAATGGAAAGAGATGAAAAGATTAAATAACTAAACGAACACGAATCTAGATCTACTACGACACTGGTAGTCCCTTCTGATTGAAATCAAGTGGCAACTACGTCATACTGGTGTCCTATCACCTACAATTAGGCTGTTATACACCTCCTGTGTCCTGAAGAAGACCCGATATGACTGTATACAACAACTGGTTGATATAGGGTCGAAACGTTGACGGTTCGACAGTCCCGTACCAATTGGAATTCCTTGTATATACAGAAAAGTTAGGACTTGTGCCTTACAAGGTCTATTATCTATCCATAATTCAGCTGAGGACTTTTTTGCAAAAAATTCTGCAAAATCTTTTTGTGTATTTTATTGATATTCATGTACATACATTGTAATTATTCACATTTTCACTATCACACCTAGTCACCTTATTCACTTTGTCACTGCGTCGCTTTTTTGCAAATATTATTGTATATACAGCCTTTTTCATTTGTGCTCATATCTAAAGAAGTTGATAAATGATTTGAAATTCATTTGAAAATCAAAAAATAAATTTTTGTGTTCTTTTGAATTATTATTCATTGTTTAATATTAATTATTTGCTGGATCAACTAATGCTGTGTGTTGTGTTAAATTGATGTATTTCACTGTAAGTAATTGCTTTCCTTTCGGAACCATTGTTCATATATATTGATGAGGCCCAGGTTCCTTGGGTTATAGGGTTACCCCTGTGTGCTTAACTCTCCTTTTCACACTGGGCAATAAATCACCCTCTCAACTTTTTTTGCCTCACCTCACCCCACAAACGAGGAGGAGATACTCCATCGGCTCCAATAACTTTAAGGTTTTGCATAAAACACACAAAAGAGTATAACGGTGGACAGTCTCTCGAATAAAGAAACGTGAGGCGGTGCAGAAAAGGACTGTCTTGCAACAAGAACTGCTACGCATTGGCCAAAAAGCAGCCTCTAGAAGGACTTAAGGGCACATTCCACCAGGTCAAGGCTGCCCCCTCTGTTGGCGCATGTATTGCCTGTCCTTGACATCTATCTAGCCACGATGTGGGCCTTTTTGCACAAGCTCTACTACCCTGATAGCCTGGTGTCTGATGGAACCCGTTCGATCCTGCAATTTGTTTTTTGGTCTAAGCCCACTATGCAGATCCTCCACTTTCAGAGGGTATTGCTTTTGTATCTATTCTAGGGTGAGGATCTGAAGTTGGAAGAATCCATAATAAGAACAAGTTGACCTTTGATAATGCTCTATGTGGTGAATATTCTAACTACAGATTCCTCATTACCTTTCCACCTGTCATTTCTATGGAGTGGTTTCTTCTTACCATCTAAAAAGGTCCCAAATTGGAGATCTTCTCACACGTACCCCCAATTGTTTTGTGCTCTGCATCCAAGGGCACAGAAAGAATCAAACAAGAAACTAACGTCAATGTGCAGGGGTAGTACTTACTTGTGCAGGTGGGGTACTTCTATGTGGCCACGCTCCATCAGTACCCGGACGGAACAATGCCAATGTAGGGCTAAATGCTTTCATCTAGTAGCACTAGGGAGCACTTCTATGAAAAGCATCTGGGGAATATTTAAAAGGTGAGGCATATGCAGTCAGATAGAGTATCCACCATAAAGGTAAGAAACTTTGTCATTACGTGCAGTTAGTTTGCTTTCCCCATTATCTTAGGGGTTGATTGGGGGGTGTGGCTAAGCGAGCCACGATGGCGGTCAGGCTTTGCTGAGGCTCCGCGTCTGGGCGCCTCTCGACAGCTCTACGGAGTATACCAGTGGGAGCAGATCGATGCACGAGGCATCGGAAAGTGGCAGCATCACAGCGGGGGAGACGGCGGACACCTGGGCACATCCTTAACCCTCCGGACGAGACATGGTCCGGCAACTGCCGCCAGCGCCGCACCCCGAGCCGCAAGATGGTGGCGGAGCGCATCTGTGAGATGCGGGAGCTGCCGTGAGAGGAGCCGGAGAAACTGACAGCGCGTCTCGCCCTGATCGCGCTGACACTCGGAAGGTGTGGGCGGGAGGCAGACCCCCGGAGGGGGACGCGGAGCACCGGAGAGCGGAGGGGCATTGCTGGCCCGGACGCACCCGCCATTTTGTGACTGCTGAGCCCGCCGAGACCTGGAGTCGGACCCCTGGGCGGCCCCTATGCACCCAAGGTACTCCGTATGACTGGCGCTGCAGGAGGCTAAGAGGGAGCTGGATCTGGATGTGGATGGCAGGACCTGGAGGCACTCAATCGACCCGACCAGCGCTTGCCTGACCCTAACATGGCCGCCTGCGGGACATCGCATCCCTCTCAACACAGCCGGTGAGGCCTTGCTCCTTGGACCTGCCGGGGTGACGGCCTTCTGGGCGTAACCCGCGGGAACTGCTGTACCCTTGCCAGACCTGCTGACCACCTACCTGCCGCGAGACGTGGATGGCCTCGCCTCGACGGTAGGCCCTAGGAGGGACTTGGGCTTGCACGGGGGCCACGGGGTCGGTGCTTCCGCTCCCCCCCTTGACCTTGGGGCGGCTGCAGAGGATCCCCAGTGGCACCAGCCGTCGGTGGAGACCCCGTGGGGGGGTGGACTGGTATTAGGAGCACCCTGAGTCTAGTGCCTGGTGGCTGGTGCGGACGATTCCTGTGCTCGGTTCACGAAGAGGACCTTGGTGGACCGGCTCGGGCAGCGGCATTCCTGAGCGACTTCATCCGGGAGACGACGCGGCTGCGCCCTCCGCCCTTCCGTGGATTCCTTGCGTCGCTGGGGCTACTACGACCCGGCGGACGCTGCCGACTCGCCCGGACCACGTGGAATCACAATGGGGAGGTCAAAACCCGCGCAGCATCCGGTGATCCCGGAGACAGCCCCGGAGAACATGCCTCGGACCTCGACGTGGTCCCCCAGCACGGTGGCCTCCACAGACTTATCGATCTCGGACAAGTTGGATAAGGTCCTCGACGCCATTGAACTATCCCGTCTGTCCATGGAAGAACGGCTTGGTACCCTGGCGACGGATGTAAATCTCCTTCGCGATGACCACCGGAAGCTGGCGGATCGGGTACGTACGGAGGAGCGGACACTTACGGAAATACAAACCATATTAGAAGAGCAACAACAGACGCTCCAGAGGGTCCTTACTCGTCTAACTGCGGTGGAAGAACACGCGCAGGATTTGGAGGGCCGCTCGAGACGCTGCAATATCCGAGTGCTGGGGCTACCGGAGGGAATCGAGGGCGCCGACCCCATTGCCTACATGGACACGTTGCTGAAATCATTTACCCCGCCTGCAGACCGCTCCCCATTCTTTTCCATAGAACGGGCTCACCGTGTGCCGGCCCGAAAGCCCCCGCCGGGCACGTCTCCTCGACCATTCCTCGCTAAGTTCCTGCATTTCCGGGATAGAGATGCGGTGCTTCGAGCGGCGCGACTAGCTGCACCGTTGCGACTGGAAAACAACCACATTATGATCTTCTCGGACTATGCTCGAGCGGTGCAACAACAGAGATCTTCCTTTCTGGACGTAAAGCGGAGGCTACGGGACAATAAGATCCAATACGCGTTGCTCTTCCCGGCCCGCCTCAAGATTATCTATAAAGGATCCTCCCTCTTCTTCGCATCTGCGGAGGCCGCGCAAGATTGGACAGACCAACACTGCTCGCGGGCATCCGATCCTCTCCCCCAGAGGAGCTCCCCTCTCAAAACTTTCCACGCCCGGAAGCGACCCAAGAAGCTCCGTAACATCGAGTCCCGATCGGTGCAAGGCACCCACGACTCGCCGGATCTCGAACAGATTATGCGAGAGAGACGAGAGGTTCTACAAGCGGTGATTGACCTACGCACCACACAACCTTCAGACTCTATAGATCATCCTCCACACCTGTTCTCATCCGATGGCGACAACGACAGCGACAGCACCATCTCAGGGGCGGACCGAGCGGCACCCCCCTGCGCCACTCCGCAAACAGCAGATGGACTATTGGATGGATCGGCCTCCTCTCCTCAATCCTGAGGCAACTCAGACATACGGACTCTTGGTATCCTTCTATGTGACGCACACCTAACACCCATGATATTGCACCCACAAAGACAGTCACTCAGCTCCTGATACACTGTGATTCTACTACATGCCCACTCAGCGTGTGGCCTCGCACTAGCACATCGCCACCCCCTATCACATAAAGCAGTTCTCCCCCTATAGTGTTACGGGAGGTAGTTTGGACACATCGTCACCCACACGATGAGTCCCCAGTATTGGGACAGTTTCCCGCATCCCCATATGTTGTTCACACCCCGGTTTGCCTATGTCCCACTTCGCCATGGAGTTTCACACCACAACACACCCCTTTCCCAGGCTTCCAGTCCGCCTGCCCCCCTCCAACGCAGCACGTCCCTGAGGGTCTATTATGCGATCTCTCTAAGGGGCATCACACCCCGCCCCCACACAGAACCGACCATCTATGGCACGATTGACAACTAGCGCAGACATTAATATACTCCCACTCAACACACGAGGTTTACATACCCCACGTAAGCGCTACGCGATATATGCCTACGCGAAACGACAGAAGGCATCTATCCTCTGCTTACAAGAAACCCACCTTAATGCAACCGAAGTCGGCAAACTGCGAGTAAAATGGCGCGGACTTATCTGCGCCACGACCTACTCCTCATTTGCCAGAAGGGCACTGATATGGATTCGCCCGGGAATCCCCTTTAGGGAACTAAGGCGGGTGGTGGACGACGAAGGCAGATACGTCTTGCTAGAGGGTCTCTTAGACGGGAGGGCTGTCCTCTTAGGCAGTATATACGCCCCAAATGTCGACCAGGATAAATTCTGGGACCGACTCACAATCGCGTTGGCTCAATTTACACAGGTGCCTTGGCTATTAGGAGGGGACTACAACTGTATCCTGGACCCGGTGCTGGACCGCTCACACCCTCCACTCCCACACTCTCCCACCTATAGACAAATAGACCGCTTTAAAGCGTGGGCCGCACACTGTTCCCTCACGGACGCATGGAGGCTGCACCATCCCCAGGCCCGCATTTACTCATTTCACTCCATCCCTCATAATTTACGAGTTCGGCTTGACCGATTCTTATGCACGGCGGCGCTTCTTCCGCAGATATGTCACTCGGATTATCTGGGTAGGGTCGTTTCCGACCATGATGCGCACTTCCTCGGCCTTCAGTGGCGACCCCCGCACCCCCCTGTTCCAACGTGGCGGCTCTCACGGGAGTGTCTCACAGACCAGACCTTTACACATGACCACCAACGTAGCATCCAAGACTACTTTACACATAACGCGGGGACCGCGTCGTCCACCCTGATCGAGTGGGATGGTTTCAAGGTAGTGGCCAGGGGAGAATGCATCCGGTACAGAGCCGGGGTGCGACACACCCTGGGACGTGCCCTAGAGAGGGCGGAGCAGCAACTGGCTGCGGCCACTAAGGCCGCAGATCAATCGGTGGCGACAGTAACTCAGGTCGCCCATGCCAAATCAGAATACCAGGTGGCGTGCGTGGACTTGCGTCGTCACAATTTTCGAGCCTACGCAAACCGAATGCATCGGGAACGTGATAGGTCGGGCACACTCCTAGCATGGCTCGCTAAGCAAGATACCGAAATTCGGCCTATCACTGCAATCATAAACCCCCAGGGTACTCTGGTGCAATCTCAGGATGAGATCCTCCAGGCGTTTTATCATCATTACTCGGCAGTTTACACCGCTCCCACGTCTCTCGATCCTAGGGCCATCGACCACTTCCTTGACCCCCTTCCCCTTCCCCGAATTGCCTCTGCAGATCGGAAGGGGTTGGACACACGGATAAAAACAACTGAGATTACAAGTGCGATACGAGCATTGGCCCGCGGCAAAGCCCCTGGCCTTGACGGGCTCCCACTTGAATATTACGCCACTTTTGCCCCACAGTTGACCTCTCGTCTATCGGCAGTATTAGACTCGGCGCTTAGACTTGGCGAGCTGCCCGGCTCTATGAGAGCGTCGGTGATCGTGACATTTCCGAAACCCGACCGTGACCCTCAACTCCTCGCCTCCTACCGCCCCATCACGCTGCTCACAGCTGATTGTAAAATCCTGGGAAAAATCTTGGCGGACAGATACTCTCAAATCATATGCCCGTTAGTACACCCGGACCAATGTGGTTTTGTCCCAGGGAGGAATACCTCTCATAACATTCGGCGCCTCTTTCACATTCAGGATCAGATCGGGGATCGTTTCCCGCACGCGGCGTGTCTGATCTTGGACCTTGAAAAGGCGTTCGACACCCTCACATGGCAATTCCTTTTTTCAGTTCTGGGACGAGCGGGTCTCGGCCCCACACTCATAGCCTATACTCGCCTACTCTACACCAATCTTACGTCCCGGATCCGCCTTGGTCGCTATATCTCCCCGGAATTCGCGATACACCGGGGCACGCGACAGGGGTGCCCCCTCTCGCCCCTCTTATTCGCACTGGCGGTAGAACCCTTGGCCATCCGGCTCCGTGGGGATGGGCAGAACTGGGGTATTCCACTAGCGGATATTACACACTGTGTATCCATGTACGCGGACGATCTTCTCATATATATACGGGATGTGACGGCGGATCTCACCGCCGTTGCGACCGCCCTGTCGGAGTTTGCGGAGGCCTCGGGGTTGAAGGTGAACTGGGACAAATCGATGGTTTATTCCCTCCACCCGGACGCCCCCTCTCGGGAGGTCTGGATCGGTGACCGGAAACTGCACTGGGTGACGGAAGGTCCCCGATCCGACTATATCACTCCCCAATCGACATTTTCGAGGGGAATCATCGGAGGGCACTAGCAGGGATACGATCCTCCATCGGGTTCTGGCGGAGTCTACCGCTGGCCCCGATTGGCCGGGTAGCCCTGGCAAAGATGATATTGGTCCCGCGGCTTTTGTACTACTTCACCAATCTCCCAGTGATTCCCCCCCGCTCCTTCTTCAAAGATTTAGATACGCTCCTCAGCTCTCTGATATGGGGGCAAGGACGGCACAGAATCGCGTAGGCCAAGCTAAGACTGCCCACGACGCAGGGGGGGCTGGGGGCGCCCTCATTCGAAGCCTACTTCCTGGCGTCGCAGCTCCAATGGCTCTCATATTGGACGGCGGAGCGATACCTACTTGAGACAAGCACTACCACGGGACTTGTGCCTCTGCCCGAATTGCGACGCCTGCTTCTGCCGGGTTCCCGTCCCACACGAACCTACCCCCTGCAGGTGGACGTTGCCCGGAAATGCGTGCAACGTATCCATCGCATGGCACCGCGCTGCCCTCCATACACGCCATCGTTACCGCTGGTCGGCTGGCCCAGAAATGACGGATTCTTCACGCCCGCCTGCTTCGGGAATGGACGGCGAGGGACATTGTCGAAGCGGAAATGCTATTTGACGAGGGACAGCTCAGGCCATACCGACAGCTCATGGAGGAATACGATTTACCCCCAGGCCAGTTCCTGCTTCACCGCCAACTCCTCAGCCACTTTCGGCCATATGCTGACCTCACGCAAGGGGAACCTCCCACACACCCAGTCCTACACACACTCTTACAACTGGGAAGGGGTCGACACCTTATTACCTGGTTGTATAAATCAATCGGGAACCTAACACCCCCACTGCTAGTGCATCTCCGAGCCCTATGGGAGGAGGAGACGGGACGACCATTTCACGACAGCGAATGGGACAGAGCAATCGAATTCCCTAAAAAAGTATCCAGGAATGCCCGCTTTAAGAATATACAGTTTCACATTCTCCATAGGGCCTATTTGACGCCAGCGCGCCTTCAACGTTTTTACCCCGACACTACATTTCTATGCCCTCGTTGTCAGGCGCAGGATGCTGCCTTCTTCCACATGTTCTGGACCTGTCCGGGCATCCAGAACTATTGGACCTCTATCCACTCAACACTCAGAGACCTCACTGGGCTGACCCATTTGACTACCTGGGAGGGATGCGCGCTGGGTATCCTAGGGCGGAGAAAACGACACAAGGTATCGATGCGCTTCGTCTCCCTGGCCCACCTATTGGCTAAACGCTGTATAGCAATGCACTGGCGGTCCCCTACTGGTCCCCCGCTTGCAGCTTGGGTAGGGGCGGTTCTTAAATGGGCTGCTGCGGAGGAGGACGCAATACGAGAGGAGGAGGCTAAGGGTACCCGTAAAACCCCAATCTCTTTAGAGTGGGCGCTCCTACTACACCAATTCCGACAATCCCAGACCCCAACAACACTGGTAGCCGACATGAATACCCCCAACGCCGCACCGCCTCCCGCGATCCGAGTTTTCGTGGCGGGGGACCCCCCCCAGCGCCCCCCCACAGCACCCCCGGGCCGACTGAGTTCCCCCCTCTACTCACCTGATACACCCCACGGCTCCTCTTCCCGGACTTTGCACGCACCCACCCCCCCCTAGATGGTTGGCAGCTATATAGCCGAACGGGCAATGGCAGACTTGGGACACAGCCTAGAACTAGTCACTCAGAACTCCATGGCATCCCCCAGTTTGGTTCTCCTCCCCAGTTTTTCTATACAGGCTATGCTCGGTAATCATACAGACCACTTCCACACGAAACAAGACACGTACGTACTCTCTATATTGATGTCGGTCTATTTGCCCGCTAATGTAAAGTATCCATTTTCACGACGAGTGATGTATGTATGCTCATATTATAAAATGCCAATAAAAAGAATTTTCAAAAAAAAAATCTTAGGGGTTGATTGTGTGTTCTGCAGATTGGAGCCTCGTGGTGCGCTCTGCTCACTCATAAGAGACCCCTGTGGTTGCAACTGTTTGTTACTGATATGGAAGCACACACTGCTAAAATCATGTGTCGATTGAGCTAGAAGTATAACCTGGCTCTCACCAGTCTCTCACCCCCCCCCCTTTAGTGAATGGGGGAGCAGAAACTGCCCCCATACCAGCCCACAGCCTCTCATGCCCCTGATGCTCTCCCGGTTCCTAAAAGGTCCTCCACTCACTTTTAGAACTTGTTTAAAGCACTTGGTAAATGGGAGCAGATTTATCCTAGCAATGGAGAATCTGCGTGTGGATTCTGACCCGTAATTCGAGGTCCACCTTCAGGGGACAATAATGTAAAATAAGCAGATTTAGGTGCAAGTATACCAGCTGTTATTGTTATTTTCAGCCGCACTGTATCACTGCAATTCGGGCCACTCGAAATCAGGGATAAAGCCTCCTAATAACGGATTATTAATTTTCAGGTAACATAATTAGGAGATATGTATCACCTCCATCTTGTGTAGACAATAATCTCAAATGAAACAGCTTGCTCAAATGTGTTCATGGTAATTGCCTATAAGTATCCTGCATTCGTTCCAACATTGAGATCTAGTAATGTACCTGTGTTTATAGGTCGAGCATTCGAGACCTCTTGTATGTACTTTAGTATATAATTTAGTATATATACTTTAGTATATACTTATATCTGTATTTACTTTGTGGGCTCTGGAGATCAGCCCTAGGACTTGTCTGCTTCCGTTTAGGGACTTTTGTTTCTGTTCAACTGCCTCTCTTTAACTGTCTTGATAGAAAACGACCAGCAGAGGTCAGTAAAATACCAGAATTGCTTTCTGCTGAGGGACTTCCTTTTTTTATAATTTTTCAGGCAACTGCCTCTATTTAGCTTTCTTGATAGAAAACGACCAGCAGAGGTCAGTAAAATACCACAACCACTTTAGCATTCTCTAGATTCCAGTCCATAGAAATGGTCTTCCACGAGCACCTGTAGACAATAATATTTTTTTCCAAATCTTGTATTTTCAGTGATATGACCACCAAAGGCCCTGCTTTTATATTTAAAAAAGCAGAGCATTTCCAGCTGAAAGGCAATATTTTTCTCCATGTGTTCCCATACCTGGCGTGTCTCGAAGTTTGGTGCTTACTTCCCTTCCATGGTGAAAAACTAAAGCCTGACACCGAAGAAAGTGTTATCAGGCACTGCATTTATTATGATTCATCAGGGCAAACTGAGTGCTGGAGTGTGAGGCAGTGTGCGCCCACCCCCCTTCTATTTGAAAAGGCTCCCTTGAGCTAATGAGCTGGCAAGCTCTGGTTGATGCACCTGCGCCCAGCAAGTGGTACTAATGTGGAAATCGAAAATAATTAGCATGAGCTGAAGCATCTTGGTTGTGGCATCCATTTTGTTAGCCATGTGATTCTTCCGTCTTCACTGTTGCATGCCTTTCTATTCTGCTTGAGTCATCAGCTTTAGTTAACTCCTTCTATTATAAGCTCAAGCAATGTCTGGGCTCAGAAAGGCCTGTAGCTGCTAGAATGCACCTGTTTGAAAATGTAACTGTCCATCATGTCTTACTGATGTAAGCTTTTCTGTTTCCCCTCCCACTTTGCTGACTAAATGATTGCCCATTTGCCCATGTTTGTCGGTAGTTATTCTTGTGTAGGCCTGTACCTTCTATTTGTAACTACATGCTTACCAGTGCAGAAAACTCAGTATATAAGGCCCATGGTCTGTGTATTCAAGACACTACCTCCTGGAAAACTTGAGGGTGTTGTAGGGACGTGGTCTCACTCATGAGTGAATAAACTTCTTTGAATTCCAGCTTCAGTGCCAATCTCTTCTTTTTTAAGGACCCGTGGACAGAGAAGGGTTAACCCCTGCACCAGTGGGCCCCTAAAAAGGCTCATTTCCACCTTGAGACATGAGAAGACTTAGGGAAGCATCTCCAGCACCCCCCAAAAAAGTGTTGATCTCTACTGAAGAAGGACAATTATCCTGAAACATGTGTCTAGAGATACACAGCACTGGCTGCACCAAAAAGGGTGGAAAAACTAAAGCCTGACACAGAAGAAAGTGTTATCATGCACTGCATTTATTATGATGCATTGGGGCAAACTAAGTGCTGGAGTGTGAGGCGGTGTTCGCCCACCCCCCTCCAATGTTAAAGAACAGTAGATCTTTCAGCACCCAGGCTAATGTGCTGCATAGCTAAATACATAAAAGGTCCCAAAGGCGAGACCGATTGCATTGCAAATGCTTGTTTAATTTAACTGATAAAGAAGCTTGGGATTTGAATAGTAAAACAGTAAATCTTTACTGGCAGCAATGAAAAATGTTAATGGTATTCTTCGCCAAACTATAAAACTGTTTGGTTTTTTTCAAATTGTTTTTTATTGATTTTTCAAAAAGAATGGTACGAAATGATGCAAATGAAATCACAGTGATAATAACTAAATAACAATAATACTATAAAAACAGTTTTAAGAGAAAATGAAATACTACATTACTAATGTGGTTACTCGGTAGCACGAACAGACCAATAAGAGAAGTGGTTGGGATAAAATTGCTGCTTTTAGGGCGCCAACACTGAAAAAGATGATACAGAAAACATCCAATTCAAATGCTTTGAGGCTCACTCCTATGTTATGAAGCATATCACCCAGAAATGCTTTCGGGTGCCTGAAGTGATCCGAGGCACGTTTTAGTGATTGATGGGTGTTAAAACATTATATCCCTTTTATTTTCTGTCTTCATACACTTCCAAACCGTACATAATCATAGTGAAACTCGTTGTTAAGATTGGTGACTATAGTTAGAACAACTAATCATTTAAACCCTTGTAGGAGATGTTGAAATTAAAAAGAGCTTCCAAGACTTACACATCATATGAGTCTATTGCTGTTATCGTTCCACGAGGAATTTGACTTTGACTTTGAGTGTCCTTTTAGAAACATTATCTAAAACAGGTCTAAAACACAACATGTACACACTTGAATGTTATGGCTGGAGTGTATTGGCATGATCCCACTGCATTGTATTAGACGGCCATCCGGTGTCAATAATTCACACTTCTATTTTGGGGTTTGGTTAGAAAAACTAATATCTTTCAACAACTGTAGATGTTACTACTTCATGGCAATGTATAATAGTTGTTTGAAATGTTTTCACAAAAAGTATGCCTGGAAAAAGACATTACTATTGCCTAGCTCGCAACTTCATCTGCTTTTCTGTGCATTTTGATACTTAAAACATCAATGGTTTGCATCGCTAATGTAACACATGATCTTGTCTAAATAAAAAAAAGTCACCTAGTCCATTTTCCTCCTACATTAAACGCAAGTCACTTTGAGATTAACTCTCTGCAGTTTATCCAGCTCTATAAATACGACTTTCTGATGGATACTTCGAACCTCAGATTCCTCCATTTAGAATATCCCCCAGATGCTAGACTGGATCCAGAGAATTTTGTAGTAGTGCACTTGATAGGCAACAGGTATAGTGCCTCCCTTCCTGTTCACAGACAGGTTAATCACCGCCCCTACGTGCTGACATCAGTTCCTTTCTTTCTGTGCCTTCCGACATGGAATTGGTGCTGTTCTCCAAAATGTGTTGGTCTTCCACTAACTCTGAAACGTTTCCAGTGTGCTAGGGAATAAAGTCCCCACTGAAAACTCCAGAATTGAAAGTGCGTCTCTAGAGCTTGAGATCTGGTAATGGCCCTTTTGTGTGACAAATGCATCCTAATGCATGCTATGGCGATTCGAGTCCTGGAGGTAAAGTGCATGCTTCCATCAGAACCTACTCCAAGTTGTGTGGTCGTTCTTGTGACTGCTCCACTTCCGACACAACACCTTGAGGTAAATTCAAGTGCAAGCATAAGAAAGTGAAGCGGGACTCAATCCCATGCTGCCACTCTGATTGCAAAGATAAGGTGTCAAGATGGTAGTTCCACTTCCTAAGGTGGTGCCAATACTCCCTCAGTTCCCCAGGTAGTCTTCAATCCTGCAGCATATCCAGTCCTTCAAAGAGGTCATGCTGTAAATTGTCTGTGTGGTTTCAGATTCCTCTGGTGTGCTATTGAGCCCCACAGAACAGGAGCCGCCTCCAGTCGGATCACCTCTGGTCGGTCCTTTGCCAGCACAGTCTGTCCAATTGCGACCCACTTCTGGGCCCTAACTGACTCTAGGAGAGACTTGCAGTCCTGCTCCGTCACTCACACTGAGTCCAGTACCACTACAGTTGTGGGTGGATGATCCAGTGACACACTTATGTCTAATCCTAAACTGATCTATGTTTAAGCTTTGCTGATCTCACACTACAAAAAAAGCACAGCCTGGTCGAAACCCTATTCTTTATCTGACTGTTAGCTGACCAGGTGACATAGACCAGCACTCTGTGACATGTATTTTCCCACCAAGCACTCTACTCTAGTGACTTTCATTGTACAGGGCTTAACCAATATGCTGAAATCTAATTCATTTCCGACCTATCCTCTAGATACAGAATTCAAAAGTAAAGTATTAATGCGTTTGACAAACATGTTTTCTTCTGCCAACATGGCTCTGTGATCCATAAACACATCCTGTCTATTGTGTCAAAATATGCGTGCCCTTTGAGACATGGCCAGCGAGATCTTGCTAGCAGTCCCGAAGACTTTCCAGCCTCTGTTGCTCGGAGAATTTGTAGCAGGTTACACATCCAATAATGTTATTCGCGCAGACTTGGATATAACAGACTGCATTGGTAGGGTACTTGTTACTAGTGATGTCCTTTGTAGACCTGCCTGGACATGGGCCACTGGATTCTCCAGCGATGTAAAGGCCTTTTTAACTGATATGCCTTTTAATGGGTCTTGCGGACAGCAGAGCTACAGCCTGTTCCTTGGGGCTATTGACACCTGAAAAACAATTTTCACATCAGTTCTGGAAATGTAAGGACTATTCCCGGGGGCTGGCATACAGGCAGAGATAGATTTGCTAGCCAGGGATGGAACAGCCTAATCTTTTCTGGGCCGTGGATTTGGAACTGGCTGACAGCAGGCAGAACTGTAGGAGCACCAATCCTCTAACTCCAACTACTTTAGTTTGCCCTCAACGGTGCATGCCCAACCAGTGTTGGGGTGGGGCAGGATCCATCACTTCCTCCTAGATTTCCTGTCCATTCCTACTGACAGACCAGTCTTATAAATTGCTAAAAACAACTGTGCCCTCCCTTATTCTCTCCTCGCCACCCAATATCCCTCTCGCACTAGAATGGATTTTGGAAGAATCTGTTCCTAATGCTACATGAGGTTTGTCTGTTTGCCAAGGGTGCCATACAGAGGATACCGGACTCCGAGGAAGGCAGGGTTCAATGACTGTTACTTCCTCATCCAGAAAAAGTGCAAGGGCCTGAGGCCTATCTTGCGCCTCTGACCCCAAACGCCTTACCCCAGGAGGACAGATTAAAAATGCTCACAGGCTGTGATCCTTTCTGTTCTGGACCCGGGAGGTGAGTAATGTCCTTGGACTTGCAGGACGCTTATTTCATATACCAGTCCTGCAGTCCCACAAGTGTTACCTGCAACTAGTGGGCCAGAACCATTTTCAGTTTGCTGTGCTCCCCATCGACCTCACTAGTGCCCCTTGGGTGTACCCAAAAGTGAGGCCTGAAGTTTATTCCAGCACCTCGATGACTACCTGCTGAGGGTGAGTTATGCCGCAGTCAGTCGTGAAACACCTTTGGACGATGAAGGAACTCCTAACATCATTAGACAAGGTCCCTCTTGGTTCCATCAAACAGGCTTCCATTCATTGGGCCAATACTAGACATAGGCGAGTTCAAGGCTTTCCTCCACTGCAACAAGTCTGGGACATTCAGGCTATCTGTCTGATGTTCCGTGCTTGATTCTAGATGCAGATGTGGGTGACTCTGAGCCTTCTTGGTATCTTAGCCTCCTCGTGTATCCTCCTTCGCAACTGTGCCAGGTGGCACGTGCGAGCCCTGGAGTGGAATTTAAAGTTCTAGTGGACCCAGTATCGAGGCTCCCCTGGTGGGTCCAGCATCTAGGCTGCTTTTCACACAGACACAATGTGTACTGTGGCATGCCCCTCTCCTTTCCCCATCCAGAACTGACGGTGGTCACGGATGCATAACTTCTGGTTTTCGCGGTAGGTAAGTCACCCGGTGAAGATCAAAGGGCCAGCTCCACATCAACCTTCTGTCTGGAGCTACAGGCCATTCAACTGGACCTGGAGACTTTTCTGTTGTCCATCAGGGCAGGCTGGTGCAAGTTCTCATGAACCACACCACTGTTGTGTGATACTGCAACAAGCGGGCGGTGTAGGGGTCCTGGGTCCTTTGCAAATAGGCTTTGCATTTCTGAAGGATGCTAGAAAACCAGGACAACGTCCTTATCCCCAGCCACCAGGCCAGGGGTGCACTGAATGCCAGAGCAGATGAACTGAGCAGACGTCTGGCAGATCATGGGTGGTGCCTACTTCCTGAGGTGATGCAGGGTGTCTCCGACCAGAGGGAAGATCCCAGGCTAAATCTTTTCCCCTCAGTTGAACATACTGTGTCAACTATTTTGTGTGTTTGTGAGTTTCAGGAAGAATACTAGTTGGGACACGCATTTCAGCTGGAATGGAACAAGAGACTCCTTTATGCCCTCCCGCCACAATTTTCTCCTGCCCAGAGTTTTGAAGGACATCAAGAAGGACCAGGCTCCATTCATCATAATGCCTCCAGACTAGGCCAGGAAATTGTGGTGCATGGAACTCCTGAGCATGGGCGTCTGTCCTCTGATCAGGCTACCAGTTCAAAAGGATCGCATGTCTGAGCAGCCGGGCAGGATCCTCCACCCTATTCTAAGCAGCTTACACTTCTGTATGTGGAGATTGAGCAGCGGCTATTGACTGCCTTCACTTTGATGCCTGAAGTGGTGGATGGTATCCTTGCTGCCATACACTCCTCTACTAAATTAATCTATGCCGGACACTGGGATAAATTTGTGGTGCCCAAGACACTGACCCCTTACAGATAACTTTGTCAGACATCCTTTTGTTTGTCTTTAGTCTAGCTAAGCCTTACAGAGGGCACGATGAAAGTTTTTCAGCCCTTCAGCCTTTTTATATTTACTGTGCTTAGTGTCCAATCGCCTGTTGTCATGAGGTTTTTTGAAAAGTTTGACATGTTCTCTTGCAAACCGTTTGTGATGCCACAGTAGGATCTTAACTTGGTCTTGACATTCCTCTTGTGTACGCCTTTCGAGCCTATGCATAGCAGTCCTCTGCTTCTTTCCGCCTTGAAGACGGTCCTTCTCCTTTCAATTATATCGGCTCCATTGTGTGAGTGAACTGCAGGCACTTTCAGTGCAACCATCCTATGCCACCCTTTTGCCATGCAGATTGTTGCTCTGGACAAAAGCGGCCTCCTTCCAGAAAATCGTAACTCCTTTCCACGTTGGGCCAGCATGCTTTGTTCTCTTTCGCTCAGAAGAGGAGAGGTTCTATCGGGTTTTACCCTAGGAGGGCTGTAAGTTTTTACATTTATTGTACCAAGAACCATAGCATGGACGATCAACTTTTCATGGAGTTCTTAAAAGCAGAGAAGGGGAAGGCTGCACAGAAACTCGGATGTCGAGGTGGTTCTCTGCATTAAGATTGGCTATGAGCTGGGCATGAAGCAGCCCCCGGAAGGTCTGTGAGCCCATTTCAGTAGGTCCAGGGTAAGGTCATTACCATTGCATAGGCGTTATGGGTGCCTGACCTTGATAACTGTCCGGGTGCAATATAGGCATTGGTTAAGCACGACTGCCTTGACAGCCATGTCCGGTGGGAAAGACACTCTCCCTTCACAGTTCTGCAAGACTTTCTGTTCTGAGCCCACTCCACAGACCCTCCACCTTTGGGAGGTACTGCTTTTGCATCTATTTGAGGTGAGGAATCTGTGGTTCGAAGTATTCATCAGATAAGCAAGTTCCTTCCCTCCAGTAATGCTCTTTCTGATGGATACCCTGAAGATTCCTCATTGCCCTCCCACCTCCCTGTTCTATGGAATTGTTTCTGTTTAAGATGCAAAAGAATTGTCCGAAAGTACTACTCAGCACACTCTTACCAACAGTTGTTCATGCTCCACGACTGTGAACGGAAAGGGTAAAGACAAGAAATTGCCATCAGTGCACAGGAGTGGCGCTTAATGCGGCTCACCACTATGATTTCCAGGGCAATATGGAGTCACCACGGAGCTGCATGATGCCACGTTTTAGCGCATGGCAGCACTTCTAAAAAATTCTCCAGATCCAGTCTGGCCCCTAAGAGTTTTTGTAAATTGAGAAATCTGCAGTTTGATTGCATATCCACTAGACAAAGCATTACGGAAGGTAAAGTAACATGTAGATTTGAATTTCTTCTAATTATATACATTGTTTTGCTCTTTCAGTTACGGCTCTGGCTTAAAGAAACCTATGGCGAAAACTCTTCAGAAGATGCAGAGGAGGCCAAGAACCTTCTGATTAAATATAAGGAACAGCAGCAAGCGGAATCACAGGGACCCGGAGCTGGGCGACCTTGGAGCAGCAACTTCACATCATTATCCTCCTTGTCTTACAGCACATATACTACAGAAACCTAAGTTCCGGAGACCTTGTAACCTGTCACTCCTCTTTATCTGCTTAAACTATTTAAAAATGCCAGTATCTTTTATAGACTACGGGTGGGACTACCATTTGGGTTTGGTGAACAAAAGTGTCTCCTTATGGTGGTACTCTGTGAATTGTGACTGCCTAAACACATTTTACTGTGTGTGGCTGCCCTCTGATCACCTCAAGGTAGTCTTTTAGTAATGAAGCTGCCTGCACCATGTTCCTCGTCACTGCCTCTTAAGTCCACTAGTTTGTAACTTTAACACATGTACACCATTGGAGCACACAAAGTCCTCCACAAAGAATAGCCTTAATGGGGTGTAGCACTCTATGGAATTGAGCGTTTGCTATAGTTGTACAATTGACCTTGGCTACCTCAAAAATGTGCACAGTGCCGCTGTTGTTACTCTTGACTACTTTGCCTTGAAATTAACTAAAGTATCATGACCAGCTCCAAGGAGCTCTTTTTATTCAGGTATTGCAGGACCGATTTCATTTCATGAACTGTGAGATCAACATTTGCTCAAAGTATTTAAGTATCGAGGTAAAGACTGTGGTTTTACTTAAATTATTTGTTTCAGGAAACAAAAAAGGTGTTATTGGTAAGAACCGGCAACAACAAATTGCCCTGTTGTGTGTTTTTTAAGACTAGTCTAGATTTGCCAGATAAGATGATGAAGACATTAAATTAATGAAGACGCGTTGTGGACGATTATGGTAGAAATCATTCTAATAATCCAACTATGGTCAAAGGGTCTCAATTTATTTACAAAAGCTCACAAATCGTTTCTTTGCACTAAAGTGTTTGATCCAAGTGTTTCTTCAGTATGTCTCCTTGTTGAATAAATGGATATTTCACGTATATTAATCGTATGCACTTATTTTTTAAATCTTAAAAATCCGGGTAACGGACCCCCAGACGCTGATGACGCCATGTGATTCTACTATTGTTGCAGCTATAAAACTGCATTTGGTTTTGACTTAATTAAGAATTGTAAAGTGTAACTGTTTCCTGATGGTAATTCGGGGCTTTCAGTATGAAAAGGCATGATTTTACAGTTGAAAGTGAAGGACAATAAATAAAGCTCTGAAAAATGTGGGAGAAAGCTAGTAATACAATAAATGTCAAAATAACGAAAGAAACTCCAGAACCAAAGTGTAGTAAGGAGAGACCATGGCGCAGAGCCAAATTGGGCCGGACCACATCGGCAAGCCTGTAGACAGAGAGACTCCAGTCGGCTTCCAAATAGTGTTAAACACCACCCCATTCAAATTATAGGCTTGGAACCAGAAGTATCGGGCTCTACCGGCCATTAAAGGCCCGCTACATCATTTAACAAGGAAGCGGGCCTTTAATGGCCGGTATAGCCCGCTCCGGAGGGCTTTAAGGCTATTAGATCATTCTGCCCCTAGAGTGTAGAATGTTCGAATGTGTAACAGCAAAGGCCTCTCTGAGTCCAAGGGGGTTTAAATCACCTGGGTCTCCGAGGAGCCTTTGTTCACAGCAACAGGTGTGAAATGAAAAAGCATTGGAATGTTTCTCTCTGGGCTTCTACTAGCCAATAGAAGCACGGTGCACTCCATTGTCTTTAATGGAGCGCTCAACATTCCAATGTTCTAATAAAAGTAAGCCACTCAGTGGCCATAATATTCCTGCAGTGACTTGTAATTGGGCCATAGTAAGACGTTCTGTCCTTTTCCAGTGGAAAACTATTTATAGCTTGGTCACCGAGAGACCTTGCCAGAGTAGAAACCCGTTATCGTTTGACATGGTCCACACACTATGGGCTCTAAGATCCAAGAGCACAATCTCTGAAATAGATAACTTAACGTCTATAGTGGCCCTAACTGTAATGATGGAGTCCACAGGTAAGTAGGGAAAAAAAACGGCTTATTCCAGGTTGAAATACCGAAGGAGTGGAGCAGACAAGAAACACAGCCTTCCTTACTCCTTCCTCTAGGCGACGCCTCCAGGGTTCCAGTCCCCAAGGAATCTGTAACGCTCAGAGAAGCACGCTCAAGGGAATGGCACACAAATTATAACAAGAATACAAATGATAATGTGACACAACAGAATTCATGATAAACATGGTGCAAAGATAATTATACCAAACACAACACTAACCTCCTTCCAAAAATAGATACTTTTAGACAGTACCGCCATATATGCATTGTGTGTACACTCATTCTACATCTCCACCAAGCGTTTGAACTCGCTGAGGGCTACATACAGTGTGTCATGATGTCATTGTGCCATGGACTATAGAAGAAAGTGGGAGACCCAATATACCCTTTGAGGCTTGGGCAATCAATGTATTAACAAGTAAGAATGCCTACAAGGGGTTTATTATAGCACATCAGTTTTCACATTCAAGATACAAATAATCGTGACAAGCTCTATCCAGTCGCTTGTATTAAATTGTTTAGAAATTTTATTTAACTCATTTATACTGGAACGGATTGGTTAAGAAATAATTTTGCACAGATGTAAAGGTTTTTAAAGAATTGGATTTATAATGAAAAATAATTTTTCAAAGGGTACAAAAAAAGTAAAAATGATATCTAAACAAAACTACACAAAGCAACTGAGGTTTCCAAATCATTTGATGTTGCAAACACCTCTTTGTCACTAATGTGGACATCTCTTTACAACAAATACAACAAGAAAATGTGACTGATTCAAACGACAACAGTTCCTTGAAAACAACAGTTTTACATGAAAGTAAGTGTAGTTGTCAACGTTTCAGACTATGTTGTACACATCAGCTAGACAATCTTCAGGACACAAAATTCAAGTATTGAATGACCCCTATGTAGATAGAACAATCAATGTATTACAACAATACTAAGAGAAATCTAAATGGAAAAGAATAATACCCATGCAAGGAAGGAGAAAATGTGATTAATCAAGTTCAAGATTTGGACAAGAAAGCACAGAAACAAAAAAGAATGAGTGCTTGAAACAATTATTTAAAGTGGAAACTCTAAGAAAAAAAACTGAATATCAAACTTACTTAATAGTATATGTGGACTGATTCAAGATATAGTCAAGTCCATCAAGGTATTGATTAGAAAATGAAGAAAGGGGCTAGCAAATGGCCACCATTAATTCAACAATGGAAGCTGAAATGAAAATATATAACAGACTCACAAATAGTGCTAGACAAGGCACAAATGATATGCCTAAATGAAATACAAGTCTGTTAAACGGACTGTATTGTAGTCATGATGTTAAATGAAGTGCAAGGTAGTGTTAGAAAGTTATTTTGCCAAAGCACTCATAAAAACATTAAATCTAAAAAATGTCACGTCATTAATTACACAAACAATGGATGGTAAAGTCAATGCACAACCAAAAAACGAATTGATAATTGAATTCACTCTAAAATTATATTCGACGTATGTAGGAATGAAAAAGCAACATAGTCAAGTGCCTCAGATTATAACATACGATGTCTTTTTGGCATCGATACTGTCTGAATTGAGAAACGACATCACATATAATGATGAGCTCAAGCCTGAATCACAGAATAAGTCCCTCGAGCATGCTGTTAAACGCTCACATAATGTTTTAATACCATGCAGCCAGTCCGCAGTAACCCCCTGCTGTGGCCTTGTGACGAGCAAGAGGCACTTTGGCGATGTCGATCTGACCCACATCAGGAGAACTGTCATTTTTGCCTGACTGGCAGCAGTAGGCCTGTGGTTGGAGCTAGAGGAGGGCAGGACTTGATACAGAGCAGCAAGGGCACACTCTTGCCAGGCCTGAGTCAGTGTTTGCTGGCTGGAGCAGTTGGTGTCAGATTCTCAGGCCTAGGAGGTGGGACAAGCATGAAGACTTGACATTTAGGAGGAAAGCTGGCCCTACATGAAGGAAGTGGGGGCTTTAAGGGGCAGGCACTGATAACCGAGAAAACTGAACCTTGGAATAAAGAATGCCCTGATAGGAGGCATCCTGTATGAAATCTTCCCTTTCATGACCCGATCAAAAGATGTGATGGTGGGGGGATCGATCCCCCTGACTTAAAAGACCAGTGGGAGAGAAGGAGATATCAAGGTTGGACAGGACCAATAAGTCACTATAAAAAGGTCTCTTTGGCAGATGATGGGAAGCAGCACAGGAGGCAGACTCTGAACTTTTGTGTAGCAGTGCACTTCACAAGATTAATTGATATGCGCAGAGCCTTTATTCTGCACCCAATCCACAGCCATCAGTAATCCATTGGCCAGTAACAGTTCAAATAATCTTTTAAATCCCCATTGAATACTAACAATGGCACTTCTAGCTGAGATTGTGTTGGAATGTTGCTAGAAGATACCGCACACCATCTTTCTTACAGCAAGTGAGATGGTACATAGAACTGTTAGCACAATATAGTATCAACAATAAAAGAAGAAAGGAAAAATGAAGAAAATAAAGGGGAAAAAATATCTACATTACATACTGTGCACTATATTAGAAATTATAACTTACAAAGGGCAATACGATTCATGTTCCATACAATCAGCAATAAATGGGTACTTGAGCCCAATCGACTCAAGAAATACAAGCATGAGTTAGGTCCACTAAAAATCATTCAAGTGTCAATGGATTCGGAAGAGTCCACCTCCCATCAGAGGAGGACTGCCAGGAGCCCACAGGGTCTAAAACCTCAGCAAGCAGCTCCCCCCACTCCTCAAGGTCATCTCCCATCTATCATGCCTACAGTTTCTCAGCCGTATCTCATCCGCCACCGCCCACTTAGCCACATCACCCACCCAACGCTCGAAACTGGGACCCTCCATCGGCTACAGGTGACGGCAAGATGGCAGTCGTGTGACTGCTGCGGGTGCTGCTCCATTTCCCTCTAAGCTATACAATGGTTTAAAGAAAACTATATAATGAAACAAGATACAGGAATCTGCACAGTGAGCATACTACGAGATGCTTCTGTGCTTGAAATCGCCAATTTACATACCTGCTGGCTCATATAATTTACTAGTTCCTCAGTGTTCGCATGAGTGGGTGTTGCGTGCAGCGGTACAGGATGCCTCTCAAGCATTCAAAACTCCACAAAGATCGGATTGAGGCCGGTGCAGCAGGTGTAACCGTGGGATCGTGTGAACCGCTTCCTTGGAAAACGCTGGCCGGCCGCAAAGGTGAAGGCGCTACTCCCCCCGCGAGTCTCGAGAAGGAGGAGACAAGCGCCAAGCATCAAACTCGTGAGCAGCGTCCCGCGGAAGCAGTGGTGAAGCCAAAACAGCCGATGGTCCCAGGAATGTTTGCCAGACGCCGACTAGCCGGCACCAAAAAGCCAACTGACAGAGAAGGGGCAAATACCAAGCTGCAGAGAGAACAAGCCTGTGCTGATGAACATGCTCAGCTGCGAAGCGTGAGTATAGAGACATATGCTGAACACACTGATAATTAGATAAATGCTCGGAGTTTGCTGCAGGTTGACTGTGCTGCCGGGTCAGGGGCAGATAAGATTAGCCTACAACAATTGACCTCGGGGAGGCAAGAAGGGAAAATTTATATGGGCGATCCCATAGGGTAAATGGATGTTCGAGGCATATGAGCTGCAGATTGTACACTTAGCATAGATCGCCATCTGGTGTTGGGCCCGGATGTTTGCAGTTTGTTTTTGTTCTTTGGACAGTCTTTGGAAGTCACGAGTTCGGTGACTCCTCCTTCGGTCCGTACTGCGCATGGGCTAGTTGGATCTCCTGAAGGGGACAAGTTTTATTCCCTCACCGATGATTCAGAAATCTCTAACAGCAGCGAAATGTGTGACACGGATCAGGATACGGACAGCTCTACGGTTGAAACTGCTACTCCGAAGCGGGCCTCCGCTCTGAAAAAGCGGAAGAGCACTGGGGGGGAAGACTCTTGAAGTAAAGGGCTCTGAATCAGACTATAGAAGATCTGGCCAGATGAAGTGGGATTATTCAGCTATGCATCTCGGGTCAGAGGCTAAAGAGCTGGGAGAAGATGGAATCTACTTTTAAGCGGCCAAGTTATTCCTGGAACCTAATACTGCCACTGAATCCTCCCCCCTCAGTGGGATTGATCTACTCCACCCTCAAAGAGATGCAGATCGAAGCGCGACAAGAACATAAAAGGGCTCATTTGGCAACAAAGAGATTACAGGGAGCCATAAGGAAAGTAAATGAGGCATGCACTGAGATCGCAGAATGTACTACGGCGCTCGAAGAACGGATAGTGGTACTTGAGGCCGGAGCTGAGACTATCTGACAACAAGCAACCGCGAATGAGGCTAGAATGACAGATGTCATGTACAAGTTGGAGGATTTTGAGAACCGCCAGCGGCGGAATAACTTAAGGCTACTAGGCATAGCAGAAAATGCGGAAGGAGAAGACATTCGAGGGTTCGTCTTACAGCTGCTGAAGGGGGCCTTTCCGGAAATGGCACACTGGTACTGGGACTCGGAGGTGCAGAGAGTGCACCGATTCCCACTTATGCTGAAGAAAAAAAGAGGACAGAGTGATCAAAATGAGAAACCCAGGGACATTCTGATTTTCTTCTGCAACTTCCTTCTGAGGCAGGCAGTCTTTGATAAGGCCAGACCCGAAGATAGATGCTCAGCCGAGGGGCATACTTTTTTTGTTAGGCGAGATTTCTGCCATGCAACAGTGGAGAGAAGGTGGCTGGTGAGACAATTAATTACTCCATTCCAGAAACTAGGATGTGAAGTGTACTTAATGAACCCTGCTCGCCTGAAGGTTATCCATAAGGGGGTGCTCAGGGTGTTCTCCTCAGAAATCCAGCCTCAAGAGTACCTGCAGGAAATATTGGGTGGATGGAAATAGAGAATAGGACCCAAAGAATCCATTGCTCCCCTGGACTTCGTGCTATTAGGAAGTAGACACGTCTATACCGATTCCCTGTAGCCTGGACTTTCATTTAGTTTTCAAGCTTTTTCTTCTTCTAGGGAGTGAGGGGCGGCAAAGGGCGACAGCAGGATGCAGGAGGCATCAGAAGGGTCTACAGACCTTTTTTGCCCACCTCAGGGGGGTGGGAAGGGTGGGTTGGATCCAAAGACTTTTTCTTTTTTAAAGGTGAAGGTAATGTTGAACACAGGGAATGGGTACAATAGAAACAAACACTTGGGTGAATGGGTAAGGTAAGGATTGCCTCTGTTAATATTTGCGGTTTAAGCAACTCCCAGAAAAAACGCAGAATTAATGACGATATCCAATATTTGAAGGCGGATATTGTGTGCCTTCAGGAGACACGCTTAAAGGCAAGTCGGCGGGAGGTCGCGGAGTTGGCCGACTATCAATTAGTTGCCAGCACTTCACCAGGGACACGAACACGGGGTGTGGCCATTATGGTTCGGAATGGGAGAGCCAAATTCCCACGATCAAGCACGGAGAAAAGGGGTTATTGTGTCATGACCCAATGCTGTATGCATGAGTGCTCGTTCACTTTGTGCTTTGTGTATGCCTCAATACAAAACTGGGATCCTCCTGCCACATCCATGTGATTGCCATCCGCCTCTTAGCCAGCTGCAATAACAAATGTAGAAACTTAAATTCCATTTGCAGGCTTTTGGGCCTATGAATGTCACCCAACAGACAGATGGTATGATCCAGTGAACATGGAATAGGCAGTACCACCCACACCCTAGCCATCACACTCACCCAAAATACTTGCATCGGTGGGCAGTTCCACACCAAATGTAAGAAAGAAGCCATCTGGTGCTGGCAGCGGGGGTAGCTGGTTGGTTTGTTCTGATCCATTTTGTGCAAGAGCACAGGTGTTATGCATGTGCGGTGCAGGCATTGATAATGAGTACGTTTAAACCTGCCATTAGACTAAACGTATTTCACCAACACACACATCCTCTTGTGTTGTGTGTCCTCAAATTGCATCCCAAGGTCACAGTTCTAGGCCTCCCACACGGAGACTGGTGCACATGAACAATCTGCTGTCATGGCTTTTGTAGAATAAAGAAGCCAAGTGACGTCCCTCCCCCAGCTCCAACGAGCCACAAAGTGTGCAATGCACTCGGAGCAGTGGGAAATGAGAGCCATCTTCCTCCAGCTTTAGCGTAAGACTAGCGTGTTGGAGGAACCACTCTGCTCTCACGCCGAAACTGCTCAGTGCGTCGTCAAATGAGATGAATTCCTCATTGGGGTAAAGATCCCCCATGGTCTCACAACCACCCTCCCGCCAAGCGGTCACGTCAGTGAAATCTGCCAGCACCCTAAAGCCTGGTAGGTCCTAGAACACAACTTCCCTATGCCCATCCGGATGTTTGACAGCATTTTTGAATATCTTGACTACACTCAATGGTACAGAAAAGTTCGACAGCCCCTTAACAGTGGGTTGTTTTACCACCTCCAAATCCCATACATAGATGTGCATTTCACACACTGCCTTTCGCACATCATAAGTATCTTTTTTTCTCTGTTTTTTCTTTTTTTTAATAATATTTATTGGGTTCTTGGCAATCCATTAGAACAGATAATACAATTTATCATACATAAATAGTGTGCTGGATCTAAACATAGTGCATCAACAGAAAACAAAGAGAGAGAGACCTCCACGAAACATACATAGAGAAAATTCAACGATTTAAATTATAGTAACAAATATCGAAGTTGATCTACCACAATCCAGAGATAATTTTAGTCAAAATAAGATTCCCAGATTTTCGGTGAATTTACGCAGTGCCCCAGTCCTTTGTGCAAAAATAAATTCGGATTTCCTAACTTTCTTAATTTTTTGATAACATTCATCTACAGTTGGAACTGTTTCTGTCTTCCAATACTGAAGAATCAGTGATCTAGCCACTGCTATTAGAATATACAAAAGTTTCACCATAGAATCAACCAATTTTAACTCTGGATCCAATCCAAATATAATTAGATTTTCATATCTGGTGATCGTAAAATGTAAATGAAGAGAAAACAAAGAAAACATTCCTTTCCAAAATAACTTAATTTTAGGGCATAAAGCCATTATATGAGACCAGTTAGCCAAGTCCGGTTGAGTACATCTGAAACAAGTAGGCGACGTAGTGCTATACATTTTAGCCAAAGTTGCAGGGGTATAATATAAAAGCCACTTACTAAGAAAAAGCATTCGTCGCCAATTGGCATCTCTCAAAACCGTGAAATTAAATTTATTTAAAGTATTCCAAAAATTATCAGTTATTTTAATGCTTTCCTGCTGCTGCCACTTTTTTATTGCTTTGGCGCTCACATCCTCCTCCCTGCTTTGTGCTAAGCTTTTTCTCCATTTTCCGGGATTTTTAAAAAGTGGGGACCAGAAAAGGTCATTTGTTAAGTGTGATAGTTGACTATTTTGTGCTAAATTGAATTGAGCCAAGGATTTATACAATAAACCATATGAACCCATAAGAAGAAAGTTTCCACGAATTAAGGTGGACATCTCATCAATAGTCAACCATACTCCATCTTTCACAAAGTTCGATAAAGTTATAAACCCGAATCTGGCCCAATTATATATAATTTCTGGCCCAATATTAATCCCGAATCCCAGGACAGCATCACTCAGTGGAGTTATTAAGCTCAAAAAAGGAAGAGAGTACCTTTTCAGCATTACTTCACGTTTTTTTAAAAACCAACTCAGGACCTTATATCTGACTAATTTGGGTGATTTAAGTATCGAAAGAGGAGAAGGAATTTTGGTCTCTTTACAAATTAAGTTGAAAAAAAAGTTTATAAACAAAGCGACTCTAGGTATTGAATGTTTAAATCTTGAGAGATACTGTGCAAAGTATGCATAGTAGTAGTCTTTCAGATTTGGCAGACCAAGACCTCCTTGTTCCATATCTACATATAAAGTATTAATAGCTATTCAAGGTGGTTTTTTTAGCCCAGACAAAGGCTGAAAATAAAGATTCAACTTTTGAAAAAAAGAAGCCTGGGAGTGAACAGGAAATAGTAGAAAACAGAAAATTAAATAAAGGAAGTAATGACATTTTAATTAATGCCACCCGACCCAGAATGAATAAAGGCAATGGATTCCATCGTAAAAGCATATCACGGACTTTTTGAATCAAAGGCTCGAAATTCAATGTATACAAATCACGTACTAAAGGTGAAAAAAGAACGCCCAAATACTTTTTGGGTCTATTGTTAACACAGCTCTGAATATCTGGATGCAATTCAGGATTATTCTTGCCACAGATTAAAAATTCAGTTTTCTTCTTATTAATTCGATACCCCCCCAATGCTTCAATTCTGTAAAGACCGAAAAAGCCTGTATTTGCGTATGTATCGCAGGTTTCAGCAGCAACATAATATCGTCTGCGTATAATTTAATTTTGTCCATGCAGGGAATAGGCGGAAGAATATCCTTACTTTTTCTAATTGCTACTGCTAAAGGCTCAATAAAAAAAGCAAAAAGAACGGGGGATAATGGACATCCTTGCCTCGTCCCTCTTTGCACTGAAATCGAGCCTACCATTAATGAGTTAACCAGGATATGAGCTTTTGCCCCTGGTATAAATTCCTAATTCGGGTAATAATTTGAGAGGGAATACCTCTACAGGGAATGCTGTAAAATAGAAAAAAGTGTATCCCAAACCACCAAATCAAAAGCCTTTTCTGCATCTAAAAGGAGAACCAAAGCCGGAACCCTACGTGTTTCAAAATAGTCTAATGCCTCAATCAGATAATGTGTGTTAGTAATTAACTGGCGGCCTGCAATAAAGCCATCCTGATCTGGATTAATCAATTGCGAAGCAACATGGTTAAAACGAATAGAGAGCAATTTTGTAATAATTTTATAATCTGAATTGAGTAATGTTATGGGCCTATATGAGTTGGGGTCTTGGGCTAGTTTCCCTTTTTACAAGAAACTGACCACCGTTCCATCGTAACGGCTGAGGCTACGCTGTTCTCGTCTTTCTTTCTACCCGCCTGTGCTTTTTGGGCCTGAGCCGGCGCCACGAGTTCCTTGCGGACTACTACACGGAGGAATAATATAGACATTGTCATTCTTATGACGCTGAGGCAGCGCCGGTCTGGTTTCCCCGTCTGTGTACTGCTTTCGGAGTTGCGTTGTTGCAGGCATTCGACGTATTGAGGGAGACGAGGGAGACGAGGCCCACAGCTGTTTACTCTCTGCTCCCTGTTGGCGGATTGGAGCCTGGCTGCTACTTTGCTGGTAGACAGTTCCTTCTGGTATTGAACATGGATGCGGCAAGCATTAAGTGAGTGAGCAGGGGAGGAGGCGGCTGGCTGCTTCGGCTATGAAACAGTCCTGTTCTTGTGGATTGGCTGGAGTAATTCTGTTTTAGCTTTTGGTTTTCTCAAAATTTTTGTATGGACTGAACAACCAATCTACTTTAATTTTCCTTAAGATATTGTACTTTTTTTCTCTAAAGATTTTGAAGGGGGAAAAATCGTTATTTCAGGCGGTGAGAGGAGGAGGGTAAGAAAAAGGAGGGGGAAAAAAAAGGGAAGAAGGAAGGAAGGAAAATACTTGGTGATTAGTGTGCAGTGTAAACCCCCAGACTTTTTTCTCTTTTTTAAATAATTATTGACGCACGCATTATGGGAAAGCTTTTAAATGCTCGTGCCAAAGCCAAGCAACGTCGACAGCAGGCAAAAGAGGCAGCGGCAGCGGCTAGGCTTATAGATGGAGCTGTCTCCAAGGAAGGCGACTCGATACGCTCACCAGAGAGCTCAGAGGCCGAGGATACATTAATTGAAAATTTAGTTTCGCTGAATATGGGGGATGAATGTAATGTTTTACATCCTGAGGATTATTCTAAGACTCTTGAATCTACTCAACCTCCCCTATTGTATCCACCGTCTAAACAATTTCCTCTGTTCACTAAAAAATCACTCCTCCTTTCGCCTAACAATGCGACCTCCTTGGGGTCTCCAAACCTGGAGTTAGGCCTGACTCAGCAGGTTGGCATAAATGGGCCGTGTCCGGCGGCAAACACCTCTACAAGCCCTCCTTCTATTGGTGTTCCTACATCTGATTCAAAAGAAAAAAAGATAATAACGGATGCTGCTGATGTTGGAAAAGAAGATGTAAGGAGTGCAACAACACCGCCCCTTGAGGTCTCTGATAGGGGATGTGACAGGATGGCGACAGACCCCTTGGGCCTGCTGTTAGAAATGGACACAGAGACGGAGGGGGAGATGAAGATGTCCGTGAAGGACATGCTGAATTTAATTTTGGATGAGGTGAGAGATATCAAGAGGTCCCAAAACGCCGAGCTATCTGCGATTCATCAGAGACTGGACAAAATGGATAAAATCGAGGAATTAGTTTCCTCTTTTCCAGCTCGTTTACTTGAGGCAGAGGAGAGGATCTTTTCTCTAGAGGACCAAATGGTTTCGGTGAAGCAAGAGTCTAAAGATGTCTCTAAACTTACAAAGGTTCTTGAGATCAAATTGGACGATTTGGAGAACTATAATAGAAGGTCCAATCTACGTTTAGTAGGTGTTCCTGAAGGAATTGAGGGGACAGATATGCTTGTCTGGGTGACTAAGTTTTTCCATCAGGTGGTGATTCCGGAGCATAAAGACGACCTCACCATCACTAGAGCTCCTCGGGTCCCTGTTCGCCCATTTCCGAACTCAACTCTCCCGCAAACTATTCTGTTAAATTTTGCTGATATTAGGGTTAAGGAGCGAATTCTCTCTAAGGCAATCCAACAAAGGCAGTTCCCTGTAACTGAAACGGTGAAATGCCGAATTTTTTATGATATGTCTGCAGCTGCGGCGAGACGCAGGAAGGAGTTCGTTAAAATTCTGCATCTATTTAAAGCTAATGGGGCCCAAGCAATGATCGTACAACAATCTAAACTCAGAGTACTGATTAAAGTGAAATTCTACATGTTATCGGATGTGGAGGAAGCACAAGCGTTGCTCGATGGAATTCCAATTAGCTAGTCTGGACTTATGACTTAGTATTTGATTGCTTCTTGTGATAATCTAGATCATGCGCTAATCCGTTTTTTCCCTTTTTTCTCCTTTGCTTTGGCGTATTCTTATCAGTTTCGGGGGGGGACACGGTCTTGGGGTTAAGGGGTGTAAATTCAGGACACCCCAATGTTAAGGGGAAGGTTCCTGTAGTGCGCGTGGGAAGAAGTAGGTAGTGTTAGGAGGGTGCCACAGGTTGTAGAGGGGGGTGGGTGGGTTCAAAAAATCCAAAATGAAGTTCTTGGCAAAATTTTTGTTGTTTTTATTTTTTGTTGCTTGGACAACTGCTGGAGGTTAACACGGTCTTTGTGCTCGATTTTCTGGTGAATATTGATTAAGGTATTGATAAGTAAAATTGGATAAAAAGGGAAAATGTGTGGTATGGGTTCTAAGTTTGGGCTCTAATTATGAATAAAATAAATTTGAAAATTATCTCTTTTAATGTGAATGGTCTAAATAATAAAAAGAAGATGCGGGCAATAGAGACATGGATTCTGTCTGAAAATCCCGCAGTTATATTTTTGCAAGAAACTCATATTCCTATTCTCAAAGCTGATAGTTTTTCTATGTTTAAGGGGTGGGCCTCTTACCGGGGCTTTTCCTTTTTCTCTGAGTCAGAAAGAGGAGCCGCACTCTTTCTTAATAGGAGATTAGAGGCGGAGGTGATTCAAACTGATGCGGATACTCAGGGTAGGTGGTGTTGGGCTACGTGTAAATTAAAGAATAGACCATTGCATATTACCTTTGTAAGTTTCTATGCCCCCTTGAATGATTGCCCTGCAATATATGATGAAATGTTTCAGTCCCTACTGATGGTTGGTGGGGATATTGTGATCGGAGGGGACTTTAATATTCTCATGAAACCGAATTTGGATTCTACTACCGGCGGGAAAAAGCAGTTGAAACCTAAATCACTTCAGACAATTATGAATAATGTAAGGATCTTCGATCTTGCTGATCCATGGCGCTTTTTAAATCCTTATAAAAGAGAATATACTTGTTGGTCGGGAAGGCATAAGTCATTTTCTCGTATTGACATTCTTCTGGTTTCTTCAAAATTTAAAATCCAGCATTATCGGATGTTACACAATGGCTTTTCCGACCATGCGATGTTAGTGGCTGAGTTTGTGCTGGAGGAAAGCACGAATACTCAGAAACGATGGGTTTTTAATAAATCTTCTCTCTGATGAAATATGGGTTACTTCTCTTAAAAAGGAGATTACGGAGTATATTGAACGAAATATGGGGACAGCCCCCATTCATGTTGTATGGGACTCACTGAAGGCATTTACACGGGGGGCAGTTATAGGAAGGGATGCAAAGGAATTAGTCATTTATAGGGATACAAAGAATCAATTGCAACAAAACATACAGGTTTTAGTAAATCAAATGTATCATAATCCCTCTCCTAAGATACGGAATCAATTGAATGCCACAAAACGGGAGTTGAATGCACATTATTTCGCTAGAAGTGAGGAAATCTTTTGCAGACAAGTCCAAAAAATTTACGAGCATAGTAATTTTACGGGTAAATTCTTGGCATGGCAGGTTAAAGAACGTGCTGCAGCTAATGTAATTCGATTTCTTAAATCTCCAGTCAGTGGCGTGGATACCTTAGATCAGGGAGAGATTGGAGCAATTATGTTGTCCCATTATGAGAATATTTATTCCTCATATCACACTATGGATCAGGGGAGATTGAACGATTTTTTAGATAAATATTGTCTTCCTACTCTCCCTCAACTGGACCAAGAAGTAATGGTGTCATCATTTTCGTTTGATGAATTAGAGTCTGTTGTTAAAAGCCTTCCTCATGGTAAGGCCTGCGGTCCAGATGGACTTCCCGCGGAATTTTTTGCCACGTTCTTCAGTTATTTTTCTGCGCTCCTTCTTTTACTAGTAAATTCTATGCTGGAGGGTGGCCCAATTCCAGCGTCTTTTTACGATCTTTTTTTCTCGATAGTCTTGAAAACTTTTGCACTTGTACATTTTCTGCATTCCACACCACACCTTCATGTATCATTCCTTTCACCCAACTGAGAGGCAACATGGTACTAGGTTTCCTTCCTTGCAACATTTTAAATGGAATGTTTCTAGTGGCACCGTGGGCAGTCATTTTACATGCCAGCAACCATTTACCAATTTATTCCGGCCACGGCTTGCCTGAGCACTTTTATAAGTGAATAGTTATTTTATCGTGCAATTGAGATGTTCAGCGAAACTATTGCCTTCAGGATGGTAAAGCGAACACAGTTTGTACTCTCTCCTTCTCAAAATATTTTCCATGTCTCGAGATATTGACCGGGGACCATTATCTGTCACAAACTACAAGGTAAACCTTCTCTAGTGAAGACTTCATGTAGAAAAGATATGACTGTTCTTGACTCAACATCATAAAAAATTAAGTGTCCGGCCAACGAGAAAATAAATAAACTAAAACCATTATGTACACAGGGATCTTCCTAAATTCAAAGGTTCTTTTATATCAAACACCAATAGTTCCCATGGTTAATGCTAAATGTCTATAGGCCATGGAAGGAGTCATGATTTTCCTTATTTTGTAATTCACAGGACGCACTGCACAATCATAGATGACTCTTTCAATTTGTGCATACATCCCTGGCCACCAGTATACACCTCAGCCTTATTTCGGTTTGCTGATACCTTAAATGTGTATATGTGCCAGATCTATGAGTTTACGTTGTAAGGCTCTTTGAGTCCATAGTCTGGTTACTCTATCATCCCATCCTCTTTGACAGTGTAGCAGTGCACTGATAAGACAGTTAACTAGATAAGTTGATGAACACAAGTCCTTTAGTCTGCATCTCATCCACAGCCAGTAGCAACCCACTAGCCAGTTACATTTCAAACAATACTTCAAAGCTCCATAGATAACTTACAGGGGTACTTCTAGCGATATTCCAAAGCAGTCTTCTGCTAGAAGATACCACACCCTGTTTCTCCCCTTACAGGCAAATGGGAAAGAGGATGTGGCATGCCAGCGGAATGGCTGGATAAGCCAAGGAAGAAACAGCCCAGGATGTAGACTGAGTCTCTGTTTCTTCCCTTACATGTTGTGCCTGAACCGTTCCAGGATGCATAAGGCAAGTAAAATCCCTCACTGGGGTGAACTATGGGGGTTATCTGTGGATGAAAGACTGCAATGTATTACAACTTGTGGTATGCTATAAAGGAGTATAATGCAAGAAGTGGGACCCGAATGTTATGACCGTAAACTGGTGGGCATATCGTCCTAAAAGTTGGAGTGGCTCTGGAAACAATGGATATCATACTAGTAAAGGCCTGTTGTCGATCAGAGGCACCTAGAAAACACCCATATATTTGTGATGTTACCACCTAAGCACTAGTAGTTAGCGGGTGCATACAAATGTTAATCATCGCTTTTTGTCCATATGATGGAGATCTGGGGAATCAGTTGCCATCACTTTATACATGGGGATTGTGGGACACTCTTTCTGTGTCACAGTTCTAGAAAAGTTACCTCAACCAGTGGGGTTAAGAACTGGATGTGCCTTGGTTTAAAGAGATATTCACTGCTACTGAACCCGTTATACAGTGGTGAAGTGAAAGCATTTTTCTCTATTGAAGACATTTCAGTGAGCTGTATTCGTCTGTATAAGTCAAGGGCTATACACAGATTGGAGAAAAAATTAAGGGCAAAGGACCCACCCCCCCTTAAAAAATGTAAAACACAGGCAGTAGATGAAGGAGATTTTTTGGGACACAAAAATATTCCCCAATTTGTTCAGGGGGAAATAATTGGTTAATTGCATGGTAGCAGAGCGAAAGCCTCAGCTACTGGTGACCTTAGAAAATAGAGAGAAGTTTCTTCAGTTGGCATATACATTTCTTACGACAGGTCACCAGGGAGCTGAGAAAACACAACAAATCATGTTGCAGTGGTATTTCTGGCCTGGAGTGTATCTTGAGGTTGCCCGGTTCTGTAAATATTGCCCTGGATGTCAAAGAGTGTACAGATGTCATGTTCCCAAGCCCAGTTATGCCCAATGCCTGGTACCGAAGTCCCACTTCAAATAATATGGGTGGATTTTATCGGACCACTAGAACCACCGGGGAGAGGACATAGGTATATCTTGATGATCGTGGATTATGCCACTTGATACCCTGAAGCCTTCCTTATGCAAGGAATAACTGCTACCTACATCTGTGATTTGCTAAACCCTTTTCTTTCATAGGGTGGGGCTTCCACAGGAGACTGTCATCGACCAGGGTATTAATTTCATGTCACAGATACTTAGAGGTTTGGCAAACCCTACACATTTCCAAATTGGCATATCATCCATACACAGATGGGTTAGTGGAAAGAAAGAAATAGACCATAAAGAAAATTATAAAGAAATCCCCGGGGAATAAATTGAATGATTGGGACAAGGTGTGTTACCCCTGTTATTATTTACTGTCAGTAGCACTCCACAATTTTTCACCAGGTTTATTCTGTTGAGTTGTTGCATGGATGACAACCTAGAACGATCCTAAATCTAGCATGAGCAGTTGGAAAAAGAAGAGGAGGAAGAGGTTGCCATATTGCAAAATATGTGAGAAACCACAAAGGATGACTTGAATCAAGCCCAAAGTGCCCAGGAGAAATCAAGAGACATGGCTTTATACTTTTCTTCCAGGAGAGCAGGTTTAGATTTTACTCCTGACTTAAGAGTACAAAATGCTGCCCCAGTGGCAAAGACACTGAAGGTAATGGAGGCTGAGTGGTCTGGGACCTTCCGGATAGCTGAGCCAGATAAAAAGGTTCCCACGTCGATATACCACATGAATAATTTGAAGGAGTGGGAGGAGAGTGGTCCACAGGAAAATAGCTGTACAGTGGAAGGTAATGCACCTGCTCATAGATCCCATCAGATCGCCGAGTAGCTGGCAGGAAATGGTCAATAAAGCTTCTATTTCTCCCTTCCAGAAGCGGGAGCCGGTCTCCAGACTAGAACCTTTCCACAGAGTATACTCTAACCTACCCTGATTTAGCTCATAAAATGGAGACACCTTCCAATAAGACAGTTTGATTACAACCCTATTGAATACCTGAGGCTCGGAGGACAGCAATAAAAAAATAAGTAGATTCCGTACTCTGACTATATTGAACCTTCACAAAGTGAATAATCATCACCTATTGTAATTGTTCCAAAACCAGGAGGCACCATTTTGTACTACATTGATTTTCAACAAATTATTGGTATTTCGTCATTTGATGCTTACCCCATGCCTAGAGCAGAAGAACTTAATGTACAGTTAGGAGAGGCCTAATACACTAGTACGTTTGACATGACAAAAGTCCTTTGGCAGGTGCAGTTACGAATGGGGGGCACCATAAGATAGCCTTTTTATCTCCTTAGGGTTTCTGCCAATTTAAAATACTCCTGTCCTGAATATCATACTTAGATTATTGTATATCTTCCAGGCCCTCCTGGTAAGAATTCCAGAAGTGAATCTCAGCGACTCGCAGAGATGAGTGGACCGATTCATGTGGATGGGTAAGGGAGCTAGACTGTTGCAGAGAGTCTTGCAAGTGTACAGACACTGACAAGGATAGGGATTGCCAGACATTAAGCAGGAATATTATGCTACATAGCTCCATATTTTCTTCAAGTGGTCGCTGTGGAAGACAGAAAGACACTGGATCCACATAGATGCAGCAGTGATGGTAGGGGCACCTTGGGTAATACCATGGCTTGCCAAGATTGATAGGCCCCCAGCATGATATGTCTCCAAGATCCTGAGACTTGTAATGGACAAATGGGATGCTGTGGTCAAAAACAAGCTCCCGGCATCCTTCCCCTCCAAGTATACACCGCTCTAGAGAAGTTTTAACTTCACGCTGGGTAATTCAGGGGTAGGGTCCAAGGGTAGAGAGGGAGGGAGGGTCAAGGGCGGCTGCCAGATGCTCAGGGGCTTGTTCGATAAAGCAGACCAAATTTGACCAGTGTAAGAAAGAATATAAATGGCAAGAAAATTAGCGTATTTAGTACTGGTAAATACAACACTGGGTGCTATAACGGAGATCAAAATGGCGACCATTACGAAATGGAAAAAACTGTGCCCTAGCCACACTTCCTCGAAAAGCCTTATCTCTAGCACATACCAGATACTTATGACCAGAGACCCACAGGGTCCATGATCCTACATGAAGAAGTCACAAAGTATCTTAAAGTGGGAGATCCCAATTACACCATGGTAGAAACTATTGGCAAACGGCTATATGTAAAAGTGTCCAAAATAGAGTGTCCCTCTACAAATACATGGCATTATGGTACTTGACACCCAAGGTAGGGAAGGGGATGTATCCATATATATCGGGGCTATGATAGAGAAGTTGTAATCAGGAGGGAGATGACATGCATTGTTAGTGATCCTGTCCAAAATTACAAATGTTTTGGAAAGAGGTTTTAAGTCACATAAAGGGGGTTCTAGGCTCTCTGCTATAACCGAGCCCAGCAACTATACTGCTTTAATCTCAGTCCAGTTGAATACAAGATGTTGACCAACTCGGACTGGTGAATTGCGACCAATATGATTGTGCCAGCGAAGCAGAAACCGAAAATCCATCAATGTCCAGGCAAATCATGAATGGGCAGACAAACTGTGGTCATTACTTGTCATGCAAAAAGGTATCTGGGATTTGCAAGATATGGGCCATACATATGAGAAAACATGGGGTTCCTTGGTAAACTAAATGATGAACCAAACGATCACTTTGGGCTGTCCACAGTCCTTGCGATCACTGAGACTGGTTGATATCCAAGACAGTAACGAGAGTATGTAATGCTGGACATTAGGCAAGTAGTAAATTAGCTGTGTAATCATGTGAGTAAGTATTTTACAGTTTTCAGTTAGCATTACAAAGTGTAAAATTAATGCAATCTTTTTGGAAGAAAAAATACTTCCGTCTAGCCTGCACAAAGCTCTTGAAACTTTCCAGCAAAGGATGCACACAATTCTAGACCCTTATTGGGGATTTTCTGCAGCCTACCTAGATGGCGTGGTGATTTTTAGTCCATCCTGGGAGTTACGTCTATAGCACTAGACTCAGATTCTCCAGGCGTTGAAAGAGGTGGGTTTGACTTTGAATCCAGTCAAGTGTATTTTAGCCTCACATCAATTACGGTATTTTGGGTACACATTAGGTAGAAGATTGATTCGTCCTCAAATAGAAATGAAAAATACATTGGAAAAAAATACTGAAACCTCAACCAAGGGATCTAAGATTCTTACTAGACTTTGTGAGATATTATAGATAATTCATCCTTAACTTTTCACATTTGGCCAAACCCCTCACAGATTTGCTAAATAAAAAAAATCATTTCCCAATAAATGAGGTATGGAAAGAAACAACAAGAAGTTGCATTTACCACATTCTAGATTTTCTCGCGGAACTATCAAGATGTAGAGGATATCAGTATATCAAATGTTGGTGATTGAACTGTCAGTACTCCGCACAGTGCTACAGATTTTTCAAGTTTGTTTTCCCCTTCAGTACAGCTTGTCTCACTGCTGAATACATCACTCAGTGCCCTATCTGAACATAGCTAGCACTACACTTCTCAGGTATCCTCCGCAGTGCAAAAAGGATGTTAGTGTCCCCTTCGCAAACATGTCTGAGATCACTTGCAACCCCCCATCGCCCAAAGCCACAGCGGCACTGAATTCCTTTGTAAAGTAAATGGGGAGATCCAAACAAGTTGGGCCATATGTAGTTGCTGCCTTTTCCGATACTGTCATGGCTGTTGTTGGGACTCAAAGAATTTGGGGGGGTCTCTGTCTTGAAGAGACCTTCTGCATTACACAGTGCCCTTTTCATTACTGCTTCGTCAATGTGGAGCCAAATATGATATGATTCCGTCTTAAACCTTTCAGTCAAGATACACAGCATTTTGGTCTGATATTAGAATAGAAATTAATGTAAAAAAGGTATCTTTTCAAAATAAAAAATTGTTACAATATAGCTAGGAGTTTTAACTTATTTTTATTTCTAGAAATGGCTTTTGAAGAAACCCTGATTAGCCTTTATCGTCTGGCCTAACATCGGTATAAAACTCTGGCCAGGACATTTATCTTGACTGCTTCACTCATCCTTCTCAGCCACATTATAAACATCAGGGTTCATCTCCCGAAAGCAAGGGGCTTGCACAAATGAGCCACGTAGGAAGTGATTGTGATACCCAAGGATGAAATCAAATTCTGAACCCAACAAAAGGGTGTAGGGTGGACAAAAGATAGTCTAACTTCATATCTGCCAGATATGCACTCTTTAGTTTGTGGAGTTAAACCCCTGCTGTTTACCATGATCACCTTAATCATGGCAAAGTCATTGTGCCCCATGATGCCCGACAGTGTACACTAGAGGGTAAGTGTTCTGGCCAGCCAGGGAACCTCCTAGCCTCAAACAAAATCACACCAAATGAACCATGAATCAAACAACCATTGCTTTTCCCAATCATCTTTCAATCACAAGGAACCCAGAAAGAGCCAAACCCACAAAATGCAGAAGATGAAGCACTTCTGTTTGTAAGACCAAAAGAGACACCTTGCATTGGGTGTTAAACCGCTTAATATACCAACAGCGACTCAAAGCCCCATCCAGCTCCCCCTGCAAATAACCATAGCATAGTTTCTCCTTAGATCCTATAGCAATTGAAGTGAGAAGCCCGGTAGGGGTGTTATGACCAATCTAGCAACCACCTCCCGGTGCTTTAGTGCACTATCCTGCGCCCTTTTCATTTTAAATGGCAACCTATGTGATCATGCATGTGCTTGGCCAAAGATCAACAACTCTCCTCAACTTTCCGGAAGTGCTCATGGTATTTTTATGCATATCTGGTCCCATGAGGGGAGTGGATTTGGAATTAAAATGCTCAAGGCCACCGCAGCGTCCTCCTTAGAGGTACCTTGAAGTGCCACCGATTACCGGAGATGGAGTGCAGGCATGTTGCTGAAAAAAACATAATTTTCCTGCCACTGGCAGGACCTCTTCTGTTTCATGAGAATAGTGACATCTGGTAAGAATATTCCTGAGTCTCTGTTATAAGTGTGTGAGTGTCTTTGGGCACAGTCTTATTAATTCTGTGCAAATTGACACCTGAGTAATCCACTTCCAACAGAGAAGAACCCCACCATGAAAGTTTCCAAGTGTGGCCTCTGCTCATCCTCGTGGAGGCCACAGGCTTTTATGTTCTTCATCTGGGAGCAGGTTTCCCTATTGTCACATGAAAAGACTTGTCCAATTGCACACAGACTATGCTCTTCAGGATCTCCTCTTTTGAAGCTTCAATGCTATTTAGTCTCTGCTCTGTTTCCTCCACCCAGCCTCCAAGTGACTAGTCCTCACCAGAATTTCAATCTTCAATCCAAGGTCAGTTCTAAGAACTCAAAAGCCTTTCAACAAGTCTTCTCAAATATCATCCTCAAGTTATTTCTTGAGGAAGCTGAAGTCATGTTAAAGGCCTACTAGTGTGAGTAACTCTGCACCACTCCACTTATTGACATCATGTGTGTGAGCCCCACATCTGTGGGCTCTATGTGGGTGGCATGAAACTGCATTCAAGAGCACTGGACTGGTAGTTCTGTCACCGTAGCTATTGATAAAGATCAACAGATCACCAGAAATAAGCAGCAGTCTAGCTGTGTCAACGCATCGAAGACTCTGGGGTGCCCCGGAAGTAAAAGTGAAAACACAGAGTGCCCAAACATCAGAGTGTCCACCCTAAAAGTCAGTGCTCTGCATGGGCTTAGCCATCAAGAGCACCTCATAGTAGACAACTAAGCATTCCCTGGATGCACTTTTCAACCCCTAAGGCGATCACATTCAGTTTTAGTTCACCCTATTTTTTTACAATACGTTACAGTTCGAGATGAGTTTTCTATTGACTTCGCTGTTCACAGAGTGATAATGGTGTCTCACAGTTCAACTTGGTGTATTAACAAGAAGCTGCAGCAGGATATCAGGATGATGCAACTGGGAGACTCCAGAGATTTCGCAAAGACTCAAAAGTGGGATAAGGGTATTGAGGCCCAGCCCTTTAGCAGATCAGGGGGACTTGTCATACAAAGATGATACTGCTGACCTTCGAAATGCGCCAAATACATAACCACGTCCTCTCCTACTCCCACAACCACATTGCTTTGGTATGGCGGGTTACTGTGTGTTATGTGGGGGCACTGTAGGGCTACGTGGGTCTTGGCACTGCATATCTGTGAGTTCCTCAAGGAAAAACCACATATAAGACAATCGACCTCTGCTTCTCTACCTCTTGGCACCACTGATGACTTCATAGCAGCCTCAAGGATGTAGCGAGAGAGAGGCACTGCCACTATAATTTCAGGTGCGGATATCCGGGTACTACCTCACCAAAGTGGCTGAGACTGAATCATCTGTGCCATCCTTCTTCTGCTTCATACCGCAGGGGTAGCCTAGGCCTCTACTGATCACTGCATTCAATTATGGCATAGGACTCCTAGGACACCCCACTCAGCTGCTACTGAACATGTCCACTCCAGAGAAGTCCGGGCCACTTAAGCCTCCCCACTTTATTCGGGAATCTCGAGAGACATCAATGCAGCCACAAAAGGAAAAGTGGAATGGCTCTACAAATGATCCGCTGGACTGCTTAGACCACAGGGTATTGCGATCTTCAATGTTTCTCCACGCAGGCCTTCCCACTTTGCATTTGACAGTCTTCATCCACCTCTGTGCTGCTCACATGTTTCCCGCCTACTGCTTTCCAATGAGTCTGAGCCATTGTGAGCCCAAATGTAGTTTGCCAGTGGAACCCAAATCTCCACTGTTATATTGGTTCAAAGATTCCCAATGAGAGGCTTTTATGGGCTTTGGGGGTGCTCATAATAATTGAAGGTGAGCTTGAGCCTGAATTTGGATCCTCATAATGACGTAAGTGACCTGGCGTCTAGTAAAAAGCATCGCTCTGTTAAGGCTGCATGGCCCCACTTTCAAGCAAATATTGTGATTTTTATGAAGTCTCCCACACAGGACTGTCCTTACAAAAGATTTTGAGATTTTCCGTATTGTTAACGAGCTCTCTAATCCTGAAAGAACCCTATGCAGCTCCCCACCGTCTCAAATTTTCTGCAATTCCCTCAACACCTTTTTCATTGACAAAATTAAGAAAATTCAGTTCAGCATCTCTGCTATCCCAGATTCGTCCCCTTCTCCTCCACATAGCACCAACTCCAGCTCGTTATCTCACTTTCCCTTACTAACGGATCACACCTTCGCTAAACTCCTCTCCAAAGTCAAATCTGGCTCGCCCACTGATTGCTGCCCCCCCAGCGTTCTGAATGAAATTTTCACTACGCTCCCACATCCTGCTCTCAATCTTCTTTACAAATCCCTACTTCAAGGTATCGTTCCGATCTCCTTTAAAGAGGCCATTGTTATACCTCTTCTGAAAAAGACTGGCTCAGACCCCGCTATCCTCGCCAACTATCGGCCCATCTCTCTTCTTCCCTTTCTGGCCAAGCTCCTGGAAGACCATGTCACTAGCTGCCTTGTCGACTTCCTGGAGAAATCTGAATTTCTTGACCCCCATCAAGCTGGCTTCCGCCCTGCCCACTCCACCGAGGCGGTCATCCTCACTGTTTTGGATACTCTCCGCGGTGAGGTTGACAAAGGCTCCCCACAGGCTTTGGTCCTACTTGATCTCTCGGCTGCTTTTGACACGGTCGACCACCACCTTTTGGTCGACCGTGTCAGGGAAGCAGGAATCTCTGGCCTTGCCCTAAGTTGGATCATCTCCTTTCTGGAAAATCGCTCCCAGGCAGTTCTCACAGCTCAGTTCACTGCTCCCAGTGTGCATACCTCTTGTGGTGTTCGCCAGGGCTCCTCTCTTTCCCCTCTACTATTCAACCTTTTCCTCCGTCCCCTTGTCCGCTCCTTGCAGGATCGGACAGTCTGCACCTTCAATTACACCGATGATTTCCAACTTATCTTCTCCATCAGTGACACTCCTGAATCGGTCCACGCTTTCCAATCCACTATGCTGTTTATCAGCACCTGGATGAAGAAGAATCACTTAAAACTTAATCCGGACAAGACAGAAGTCATTCTAACTGGCTGTATTTCTAAAAAACCCTGGGGACCCCACTTCTGGCCCGGAGAACTGGGTCAGCCTCCCACCCCCTCTAGCACAGCTAAAAGTCTGGGGGTGCACATCAGTCAAGACCTAACCTTGAAACCCCAGATTAGCTCTGTGGTATCCACTTGTTTTTTCCAACTTCGGAAAATCAAGAAAATTTGTAAATACCTTACTTATGACGCCCGCATTCAAGTCATCATTTCTATGGTTATCTCACACATCGACTACGCCAACTCACTGTACTTTGGCATTCCCCTTCATTTATCTAAAAAGCTCCAGCTCATACAGAACCAGGCAGCACGTCTCATTACTCACCAACCCAGGCATCACCATATTACCCCCGTTTTGAAGCATCTTCACTGGTTGCCTGTTGCTCAGCGCAGCGCTTTCAAAATCGGCTGCCTCATCTTCAAATCACTTAATGGTCCCAGCCCGAAATTTGTCAATAACATAATCACAAAATACACCCCCGCGCGCCTTCTGCGATCTGCTCACAAAAATCTTCTCTCGACCCTTACTTTCAAACTCAAACGCACCGGCGGAGCCAGGTTCTCTCTCCTGGCACCCCAGTTCTGGAACTCCCTCCCCTCTGAAATCCGTCTCTCTCCCACTCTTTTTATTTTTAGGCGTCTTCTAAAGACCTGGCTTTTCCGACAGGCTTTCTAACCTTTCGCTTTGGACCTGCTTTCGGCTTAACCAGCGCCATGAAACCTCCCCGGTGTACGTGCGCTTTACAAATTCTTATTGACATGACATGACAAGATGATGTACTATAACTTACAATTTCTAAATAAGTGAAGGGGTAACTAGTATGGACCAACCAAATGAGAGTGGTGGTGCCATGAAGAACACTTCATTTTTTTAATACTTGTTTTTATTGATTTCAAACATTGAAAGTCACATACATTGATGAGTATATATTACATCCAGTGGTACAGCACATTCATAATACAAAACAGTGTACAGTTGTTCAGTCACTCTTTTCAAGAGATTGAGCCCTATTCAGTACCAGTTCCATTTCAACAGTTGAGGAAACACATAGGTAACCCCGCGATACATATTCCACTTGCCCCATTTTTTATCCCATTTCTTGGGGCATCCTCTAGATTTAAAAACCTCTTTTTCAGCGATCATGAACTTGTCTACTTCAGTTGCCCATACCCTGTGTGATGGTCTTTCCGCCACGCCCCATTTTCTGGCTATTTCCCGTTTCACTAAGGTATATCCTAACGTGGCCAGTTGTTGGTCCACTTCTGTAAGGTCCATCGCCTCCCCTATGTTAAGGAGCCCAAGTGGTGGTGTAAGGGTTAGTGTCTTCCCTAATGCGTTTTGTATGTGCCTTGTAGCTCTCCCCCACATGGGTCGTATGAGCAGACATTCCCAGAAAGTGTGATAAAAGGTACCGTCTTGATAGCAGCCTCGCAGGCACAACACCTACGGCCTTGATCCTATTTTCATTAGTGTGACCCCTGTGAAATACGTTCTGTGGAGGATTTTAAGTTGGATCAACCGGAAGCAGAGAGCTATAGCTGCCTTCCTCGGCGACATCAATGCCATCTGCCAGTCTTCATCTTCGATGGGCCCTAGATCTGCTTGCCATTTTTCTCCAAGCGCATGGCACGGGTCTGGCAGGTTATTACACAGTTTTCGATAGGTTAACGATATGGCCTTATTAAAAATTGGTTCAGAAAGCAGCCAAACCTCTAGAGGGGACGATTCCGGTAAATTGCTCATATCTGAGAGTGCTGTGGTGAGGGCATGGCAGACCTGTAGATATCGAAAGGCCTCCCCCGGAGCTAGTTCGTATTTCTTCCTCTGATCCCTGAACGAAAGCATTCTGCCCCCCTTCAATAGGTGACCTATTGTGGAAATTCCAATGGTATCCCACTTATCAAACCCAGGCTGGTTACATAACAGTCCCAGTTTTTGGGCTGACCATAGTGGTGTAGCCTGGGTCAGTACATTCGTCCATCCCAGGCGTCTGGTCGCCTGGTGCCAGATCTCTACTGTATGTGCCGTTGGGCCGAGATATCTAACCTTTCCGAACTTTCATATATAGAGCACCTATGCATCCCTCTCTACCCATCTGGTATCGGTCAAGCATATAAGCCGGGTCCATTGGGGAGCAATACAGCCAGTGGTTCACTACCACTAGCTGTGCGGCCCAGTAATAGAGTCTCACATCAGGGAGGGCGATCCCTCCATCGTACCACCCCTTAGTCAGTTTACCCAGCACTATGCGAGGTGGTCCGCCATTCCACAGTAGTGTTCTAACTTCACATTCCACACTTCGAAAATAGGCGTCGGGAACTTTAGTCGGACAGTTTTGAAGGATAAATAAAAAGCGTGAAAGAGCTAACATCTTAAATAGGGCAGCTCGGCCTAGTAAGGAATGGGGCAGGGATCTCAAATTTTTGACGTCGCTACGCAACCTGTCCAGGGGTGCCGCCAAATTTCGGTCATAGCAGAGCTAGGGATCTAAGGTCATAAAGACCCCTAGCTAGCGAAATCCGTCTAAGGCTATCTCGAATTTGCAGCCCGCGGGGAGTTTGGGAACTGGGCCTCGGAAGACGAAGAGTACCGACTTGCTCCAGTTGATTGCATAGTCAGAGTATTTCCTGAAGTTTGTAAAGATATTTAAGATTCTATGTATCGACGTGTTGGGGGACGCTAGATCTAACAGGATATCGTCAGCATAGAGCGATATCCTGTCGTCATGTCCTTCCGCCCATTTCAGCCCTCTGAGCAATACATCCTCTCTTACCCAGGATGCCAGTGGCTCCAACATTAAGGAAAAAATCAGGGGGGACAGGGGGCAGCCTTGTCTGGTGCCTCTCCTAAACTGGAATATTCTGGACGTATGGTTATTAACCCGTACTTGGCTCCGCAGGTCCGTATATAATAGTTTAACCCAACCCAAGAATTTTGGGCCAAATCCCAGGCATCTCAGTACTTCAAAGAGATATGGCCATTCTATAGAATCGAACACCATTGAGGCATCTAAGGACAGCACCACTGCATCTTCCTCTATGTATTTCTGTCGCCCCAGGACGTTATGAAGGCGACGGATATTTAACACTGGTCGGGATGGATCAGAGATGGGATTACAGAGACCAGGCGGGAAGCGAATAGTTTCGCAAGGATTTTCGCTTCGACATTGATTAACGGAATCGGCCTGTAAGAGCCGAAGTTTTCAACGGGTTTCCCCGGCTTATGGATAACTACAATCGAGGCCAGGCGTTGGTCTTCCCGCAGGACTCCTTTATCATAACTTTCCTCATACATGGCCCTCAAGTGTGGCGCTGCTTGGGAAGCTACCATTTTAAGAAATTCAATAGGGATCCCGTTTGCCTTTCGGACTTCGTCATCTGTGAGCTCCCCGTCTAATGTATCCCTGTCACCCTCTGATAATGTAGGCAAATGGATATTTGTTAGTAATTGACCAAAATCTTCTCTCGTGTATGTTGTTGAGAAGGTATATACCTTCTCCAGGTGATCTGCAAACGTGTTTGCTATTTCTTATGGGTCTGAAATAGGCTGTGTTCCGTGGAGGGTCAGCCCCGGTACCCATCTCTCTCCTTGCTCCCTTTTCTCCAACCAAGCAAGTAGTTTCCCTGCCCTATCCCCCATTTCATAGAGCTTGTGTTGTGTACGTAATAGCTTGGCCCTTATGTGTTCCCCTGCTAAAGTCTTATATTCCAACTGCTTGATAATTAGTCGTTGTATGGCTGTGTCATTGGGTGACCTAACACTTTCTGCCTGCTGCTGGAGTTCACTTTCCAGTTATAGGATTTGGTGTTGTCGTTTTTTAAGATAACCCACTTTGAGGGCCAATGCCTGTCCTTTCAATACTGCCTTGAAGGCCTCCCATATAGTCTGTGCTGAATCCATTGACCCGACGTTTTCCCTAAAGTAATTGTCGGTCTGTGCATGTAGATTTGTTCTAATATATGGGATTTTAAGCAACCAACTATGGCGCCCTGTGGACGTTGGTTGTTGTATGTAAGTTTGATCCATACCGGGGAAGGATCTGGGATGCCTCTCGGCAGGGCATGAGGGTTCCAAAAATGTCCAATATCTGCAGTTTGAATCAAAAAATAGTCTATGCGGGACATGCTCTTATGTGCATTGGAATAGTGAGTGTAGTGGGTCCTGTCTGGGTGTAGGGAACACCATACATCAGCTAGGCCCATGGCCTTTGTGAACTCATCCATGCGTGTATTAGGTCGTGTCTGGGGGCGTTGTGGGTGTCTGTCCCTTTGGTCATCCATGGTCCTATTAAAATCTCCCCCCAAAACAAGGGTACCAGCGGGGAGCTCAACTATAATTTTCCCCAGGTCTATAAGTGCCTCTTTCCCCAGCACTGGAGGGAAATACACTGAGACCACATTAAGTGCTTTCCCTTCCCATTGTGCCTCCAAAACTGCATATCTTCCCTGGGGATCCACCCACGTACGTGTTGAAGTGAGTGCCAAGCTTTTTTTTAACGAGGATACCAGTTCCCCGAGATCCTGAGGAATAGCCCGCATGAACCAGGAGTTTGTATCCCCTTCGAGTAAGGGCCTTACATTTGTTGCCCACTAAGTGTGTCTCCTGTAACAGGACCAGATCGGGGCCTTGTCTCCTAAGATAATGTTGCACTATACCTCGTTTAATTTTATCCCCATCCCATTTACATTCCATGTCAGCACAGAGAGTGATGTTTCTACTTTAGTCTCAGTCATACTTGTAATGGGTAGAGAAAACTTAAGTGCTGGGCTTGACCCCGAGGTCCAACCACTGTACCTTGCAGTCCCTTCAGTGGGTGCATATACATAGCCGGATAAATCTAATAAGCACAGTGGCACACCAGAAAAAAGTCATACAATACGTATTTTTTTTTTACTCATATAGCGATATTCCACTTAATAGAATTGTGTCCATTTGGCTGTGTCTTATAACACAGAAAATTACAAATGATGATCCAGTTCCATGTCACGATGTCAATGATTGAGTTTTTTTATTCCAAAATCACATACACAGCCGACGCGTGTTTCGCCCGCAGGGCTTTTTCAAGGCTGTAACTTTTGCAGCCTTGAAAAAGCCCTGCGGGCGAAACGCGCGTCGGCTGTGTATGTGATTGTGGAATAAAAAAACTCAATCATTGACATCGTGACATGGAACTGGATCATCATTTGTAATTTTCTGTGTTATAAGACACAGCCAAATGAACACAATTCTATTAAGTGGAATATCGCTATATGAGTCAAAAAAAATACGTATTATATGACTTTTTTCTGGTGTGCCACTGTGCTTATTAGATTGATTCAAAAATGTTTTGGGACTACATTGTAGTGACACAGAATACTTTAATACTTTTGATGGATAAGTATTTAGCACTGTATTAGCACCCAATACCATTGCTTAGATTATTACAATTGAACTTCTACGATATATGTACATTTGATGATGTGAAGATCAATATAGCATATCCATCTATCTTTCTTATGTAATCATACATAGCCAGATAGTTGGGCACACAATCATTAAAAAACATTGTGACTGTATTTTCTGTATAGATGATATGAATAGCTGCAACTGGATATGACTTTTCACTCCTTTCGACTCTAGAACATGCAAATACCTTTACCCCTTTCCCCCTCCCACAATTCCTGTACCCCCCCTCTCTGCCCCCCTGCCGGCGGATTTCAAACTACCCACTCCCCAACAAGGCAGAATGCCTATCGCCCCCCCTCAATACTAATGGGTGCTAGCTAACAGGCCGCCTCCCCCCGCCCTAAGCTGGAAATGCCATTATTTAACCAATGTCTGGTGGGTAGAACCCAGCCCCCACTCACATCTTTACTTGATCCAGTGTCCTATGTCAGTTCTCAGGTACAGGGCAAAACTACCTAAATTCTGTCTGTGGAAACCCACACCGGGGGAAAGCCCCCAGGGTATCTTCCATGCATTACTTCACTACTTCAAAGTCACTTATCTGTGGCTAGTATGTTCATGTCCATGATTTCAGCTGCGTGACGTCGCGTCCCTCTCTGCCCTCGAGGAATGATCACGTTGTTTCGCTCCATGGTCATTTCTATTAGTTCGGAGGCCACCATTTCTTTCCTTATTCAGTTTCTGACCTCGGCACCACCCCTCCAGCCATTCCCACGCTTCTTCAGGTGAGTAGAAGAACCACGTCTTGCCCTTCGATTCTACTCTAAGTTTTGCTGGAAAAAGCATGGCATACTTCACCTCCTTATCACGCGGCGCTCGTTTGACCGTTAGGAAGCTATGGCGTTGATTTTGTACTTTCGTGGTGAAGTTGGGGAAGAACGTGACCACATTGTTTTTAAGCGGAGGGTTGGCCCGGGGCGTTTGAAGAATGACATTGCGGTCTCTATAATTAAAGACTCGGACTTTGATCGACCGTGAGGACACCCCTGGTTTAGGTCGCCCACCAGGGACTCGATGGGCACGTTCCACCGAGAAGTAATTCAAGAGTTTCTTGGGCTGCAGATGATTCAGGATTAGTTCTTCCACATATAGGTCTGTCGCAGGTCCCTCCTGGCGCTCCTGAACTCCGAGAATGCGTACATTGTTTCTGTGTGCTCTACGTTCATAATCATCAAGTTGTCTCTCCATTGCGCTTTGCTGTTCTTGTAGTTTGCTCACTTGCTGTTTGAGCAGGGCAGTGTCTGTGTGAATTTCAGTAGTGGTGTCTTCCAGTTCTTTGACTTTAACATCCATCTTTCGAAGATCGGCACTGATGAGGCATACCTCTATATTGACCGTGTCTATGCGAGATTCCAAGGATGTTGCATGCCTGTTATTGCCTCCATAATATCGTAGAGCGTTAAGTCCTGCTGCAGTTGGGGGTTCTGCGGCTTGTCTGGGACCTTCCCCTCTCCCGCTTTCGTCCAGGCGAATTTGGCCAATTTATTTTGTGCTGTTGGTTTGGGTCCCTTACCGCTCGCCATTTCCAGGCAGCCCAGGGAAGGCGTACTACGATTCCCGGAGATCAATCCCTGTAGTCTCCGCCGTCTGCCTAGGGGGGTTTCGCCCCTCTAGCGGCCTGTCGGGTTTCCTGGGTTCCTGGTCCCCGGTTGTACAGCTACGTCGCCGATCCCGGCAACACTTCTGGTTACAGGTTTCTTGGGGTATGAACCCTCACCGGTTAAAGACCGGGCCATTTTTTCTCTCCATGTTGCAAATTATGCCCTTTTTTTGAAGTTTGGAAGCTTTTGCAGCACCCTTACTCGGAATATGAGGGTCACTCGTGATGTCCACTGTCTGCTGTAGGGGCCAAGTGGCACTGTTCCCAGGGAGCCGGCCCAAAGGACCCGCCCGTCCTCCGAAGCCCGGGTCTCTATTGTGACTCCCTCTAGCTCGTTGCTCGATCTGCGCTCATTGTGTGCTTGTTACCCTCGCCTCATGATTGCGCAGTGCTTCTGTCTAGTTTCGCGCTGGGGCCTTCCCACAATAACCGGGCCTCCCTGTCACTTTACATGCATTGTTTGCCCCCGATCCAGTCGCTCTCTTCACCGCTGGAGTCAAGCTATCCTGGCTGATGATGGCTGATAGCCAGAAACCGGTCCTAGGATGCTTGATTCCGGTCCAGGGAAGACATTGCTTGGCAGTTCAGGCTGGACTGTTCCCATGAGGCACAGGGTCAAGACTGATTTGCATATGGCCATGTCTGAACTTGGGTGGCGTAGTGGGCAAAAGAACAATGGATTTAACCCAGATCTCTTGACTGGGGGAGAATGTCTGCATTGTCAGCATTCCGTCCATCATTTGTTTGTTGTAACGCTTTTCGCCCTAAGTGGGATGGGTATGCCCAGACGTGGGTCCCGTGCTCACTACGCCACTGGAGTCAAGCTATCCTGGCTGATGATGGCTGATAGCCAGAAACCGGTCCTAGGATGCTTGATTCTGGTCCAGGGAAGACATGGCTTGGCAGTTCGGGCTGGACTGTTCCCATGAGGCACAGGGTCAAGACTGATTTGCATATAGCCATGTCTGAACTGGGGTGGCGTAGTGGGCAAAAGAACGATGGATTTAACCCAGATCTCTTGACTGGGGGAGAATGTCTGCATTGTCAGCATTCCGTCCATCATTTGTTTGTTGTAATGCTTTTCGCCCTAAGTGGGATGGGTATGCCCAGACATGGGTCCCGTGCTCACTACGCCACTGGAGTCAAGCTATCCTGGCTGATGATGGCTGATAGCCAGAAACCGGTCCTAGGATGCTTGATTCCGGTCCAGGGAAGACATGGCTTGGCAGTTCGGGCTGGACTGTTCCCATGAGGCACAGGGTCAAGACTGATTTGCATATGGTCATGTCTGAACTGGGGTGGCGTAGTGGGCAAAAGAACGATGGATTTAACCCAGATCTCTTGACTGGGGGAGAATGTCTGCATTGTCAGCATTCCGTCCATCATTTGTTTGTTGTAACGCTTTTCGCCCTAAGTGGGATGGGTATGCCCAGACGTGGGTCCCGTGCTCACTACGCCACTGGAGTCAAGCTATCCTGGCTGATGATGGCTGATAGCCAGAAACCGGTCCTAGGATGCTTGATTCCGGTCCAGGGAAGACCTGGCTTGGCAGTTCGGGCTGGACTGTTCCCATGAGGCACAGGGTCAAGACTGATTTGCATATGGCCATGTCTGAACTGGGGTGGCGTAGTGGGCAAAAGAACGATGGATTTAACCCAGATCTCTTGACTGGGGGAGAATGTCTGCATTGTCAGCATTCCGTCCATCATTTGTTTGTTGTAACACTTTTTGCCCTAAGTGGGATGGGTATGCCCAGACATGGGTCCCGTGCTCACTACGCCATTGGAGTCAAGCTATCCTGGCTGATGATGGCTGATAGCCAGAAACCGGTCCTAGGATGCTTGATTCCGGTCCAGGGAAGACATGGCTTGGCAGTTCGGGCTGGACTGTTCCCATGAGGCACAGGGTCAAGACTGATTTGCATATGGCCATGTCTGAACTGGGGTGGCGTAGTGGGCAAAAGAACGATGGAATTAACCCAGATCTCTTGACTGGGGGAGAATGTCTGCATTGTCAGCATTCCGTCCATCATTTGTTTGTTGTAGCGTCAGGCGGTTAGGCAAAGGGGGGCCGCCAAATCCCTCTGGAGTCTGGGGATGAACCTGTATTTGTTCTTCACTGGAGGCATGCGTCCGGGGACTATTGCGGCTGGTGCACCGGCAGGAATGGTCCGGTAGGCCTCTGAAGCCAGGGCCTCAATTACCTCGCCAGTTGGCTCTCCACGCCCTCGCTCGTCGTCGCGGGCTCTTCTCCACAACGCCAGAGCCAGAAGGTATATTTGCTTGGTCCGTATATCGGCCATCCCACTGTGTTCAGGCCCCGCTGACAGGTTGAGGGAGTCTGATTACTGCTAGACACAGTGCTCCACCTCCTCCGTATCGTCAGGCAGCCACCATGTTCTTCCGGAGCCCCGGTCACGGTGAAGCCGCAACTCTTCTCTCCGCCATTCTGCTGCCAGACACAGTTCACTTGTCGCCGCCCGTGAAGTCAGGGGTCGGGATCCACCTCAGTTGGAGATGATTTGCAGCTTATACCTCAGGACTATTGTCGGCCATGCGGCAAGGGCTCCGGAGCCTCGCTAGTGCGCAGCCATTCCTGTTGGCTGCTACTATTTCCTTCTTTCATGAAGAACACTTTTGACTAATACTCTGAGCACACGATAACTCCGTGAAGGACACACTGGTACTTGTCCTTGGAAAGGAGTGAAATGGCTCCTCAGCAGTAGCCCAAGGGGTAATGTCTGCAACACACATTGATTTATGAGTATATGGGCGTCATAAAGAAGAAGAGAGTATGGAAACAGGAGCAGTTAAGCAAACTGTCCCTGAGAAGAAGTGTTCATCTCAGCAAAAGGGCGCAGGAGTGTTACTGAAAATGTGCTCTGAGGAATGCTCCTCCTTTCGTTCAAAGCCCTCCGCCCCCTTTACCTGCTACAGACACAATCACCTTTGTAACACGGCTATCTGTGACACACATAGAAAGACAGAGGTCACAAACAGGTCAACTGTGGCATAAAAAGAAACTTTTAAACATTCTGAAATGCAAGATTCTTTTAGTAAAAAAAACATAAAAACATGAAATGTGCTGATTTTTGTTTCTTTCAAATCTAACAATAATGCACTATATGAAAAAGGTGGTTCGGCTGCGCACATAAAAAGGACGCTGTTCTGTTTAAAGGAAGCCTGCCACTGGCAACAGACATCCACGGACACTGAGAACTATTTACAGGATAGGAAATGACTTCAGCAATAAAATCCACGCTTCATATTCAGGCAGTTACACCGCTTCGTATTCCAGCTGGGTTTGTAATTAAAATTAAAGTCTCTGCCAATCATGGTAAATAACGTGAAATTATTTTACAACAGTCCAAAAGCCAGCCTGTGATTCTAAGCTGGGGCACATGCGTGAACACTCAGGGTTAAATATCTTACATTTTAGCCACAATGAAAGAAGGAAGGCATTTAAGTCGGCCATTTGGAACACTAATCGGGCCTCAGTCCGTAAACCTCTTCGCATATCAACACGTCCCTTCCCCGCAGGCCCTAGAACCAAAACTCACTCTGCCCGTGCACCTCGGCACTCTGCCCCAAAAAGAGACCCCAAAGTGGCGCATCTAATGAGACATCGCACCCAAAGTTATGTGAGCACTGCACCAAACTTTATTTAGTTGTAATGCCAAATAATTAAAGAAGCATTTTTGACTCACCAGTGGACGCAGCTCACTGGATTGAGCAGTGGCTGATGAGATGCGTGTGTGCGCTGAACAGTGTTTCTTGATTTTGAGACCCATCCGAAGCCCAAAGACACTCAAGGATAAGCCCAAATTCAGCCCAACACAGACCAGTGTCAGCCCAAAAACCAGCCCAAAGTCGAATCTCTCAAAGTTTGCAAAAGTAGTCTTCAGATTTTTTTTTAAGGATGAATCTAAATTCTATTCAATATACAGATAGTGGGAGGAGGTTAACTGGGCACCTGTGCTAATAACTACTCATTTTCAAGACCAGTCACCACTTTCACTATTCATCTTGTAGTTCTGTCACCACAGAACCAAACCAGAAGCTTGCATTCATGAATTATTTCTACAAAAGCAGATTATAAACCTCTTTATGTCTATGATTAGGAATTTCAATGCTATTTCAACAATGTGGCTCCAAAAAAGAATACTGAGAGGGTTATGCAGAATTAACACCACACAGTGATCTACATATTAAGAAACACCCCCTTGTATAAAGTAATTGCAACACAACTTTTTTGGCATGGCTTAACATTCTATGTGCCTGTCTGAAAATATTTAACAACAAAAAAACTCCTTCACAATGACAGTATGGGAGAACAGCAAAACCGCAGCAGACAAATCTGAAACAGTTTTCGTGCAAAACAATTGTACGTCATGTGAAGCAAAAGTGTGAAAACTGAGGGTTGCTACAGTAAGTCGAGAGTTTCCACACTTTTCCAGTTAAAATAAAAGGAGAGGCCAGAAAAGAGACAGCCACATACTCTAAGTCCTTCACCGTGACCACATACTTAGGCACTAAAAAGTATAGAGGACATTGTTGTTTCCATTGTGTTGCAGCAAACGCTTTTTAGGTCTCGGCTCGAGGGCTGCGCTTGCGCAGTCTCGCTCCGAGATTTAATGACTTGGAGAAGAGGGGCTTGAACCCGCCCCTCTTCTCCCCTCTTCCCCATTGGCTGGCCTCTTGAATGCTGGCCAGCCATTGGAGAAGAGGTTTGTCTCTCCGAACAGGCCCCGTCCTTTTTGGATTCGGAGGCGTGTTTTTTGCTACTTTTCTCATTATCTCCTCCAGCCAATGGCAAGAGGAGAGAAAAGCAAAACACGCCCCCGAATCCGGAAACGCCGCTGCCTTTCTCCGAGGCATTTCTGCTTCGCCTCGGAGAAAGGCGGCGGTGTTAATGGCGTCCTCTCCCCCTTGCATACAGTCACTTTAGGTGGATTATCTAATGTATGCACCTGTCTATCAAATAATATAACGCTATTAAGCTTACATGGAGCTACCTGAAGTATGTGTTGACAGGACCTAAATATGGAAGTTTAAAGAATAAAGCAGCAGGGTTTTAAGTGAGTGCACAACCTGGACTTGTCACTTTGTCAGTAATGATAGTATTGCCCACCTCAAATGGTCAGCTGCTTAAATGACCACAAATATAACAGTTATCCACAAGTATGAGAGGCAAAACCAAAACAAAAGTGTTAACTGGTTTCAAAACAAACAACTAAATGTCGAGTCCACACAGTAGTTGAGTATTTGCTTGAATTCCTTTATTCCAAGATTCAGTGTGACCAGATCCGCAGCCAACGCGTTTTGCCCAAGCATGGGCTTTTTCAAGGCTGTTAAGAGGACCTAAATATGAGCGAAACATAAAACGCCCCAACGCATACAACATTTAACTCTTAACTACTTTCAGTGTTTCTGTGTTCATTGCCTAGGCATTCTGTCCCGAACACTAGGTGATTAGCTTTTTGACCTCCTGTATTTCTGCCCAGCACTGCTGTCGCAGATACCACATGACACAACTACCAACTCGCAGTGGAAGCACAGCTGCTAATGGCACCGAAGTGCTGCGTCTCCTTGAACTGTTTGGACACCATCCACATTGAAGCAGCTGTCCCGGGTAGCTGAAGCAGGTGGATTTGCAGTGTAACTGCCAGTGCACACTCGGTGTTCTTATCCAGTTCTAGAGTTTAACAAGATAACGTGAGAGGTCTCCTAAATTCTAGCCTCCGCGTGTAGGTTCACCTCCTCCAGCACTTTGTAGTGGCCACAGCTGAGGTGTTGGTACTTCTGGGAGGTGTAGACGGGACGTTGGGCTTCGTTTGCCTTCGCTTATTGCAGTTTGTAATTGTGAGTCCCGGTTGAACTGCACTGATTACCTCCACCAGGCTTTGTTACGGAACCTAGCTGTGTGAAGTTAACCTTTGTATGATGTACTTATACTATCTGTGTGGCACTACAACCCAACAAGAGTCCTGGAAGAGTTTTCAGTACTGTTTACGAAATTCTAGCTTGTATCCAAGCAGGCGCGCAACACCCATTGAACTCAAAGGGCTTCAGCCCCCCCCGTCGTGTGTGGCAGCTCGGGATGAGACAGCTTCCCGGGCAGACACAAAGCCGCGCCCGAGCACTTCACAGGTCTTTAAAAAGACCATTTGCATGGTAATGAGGCCTCGCTGTTGTTTCACCCCTTCTAAGAGCCCCTGCAGCTCCACTCTGCCTAGATTCAGCCCCCCCACCCCCGAAATCAGCGCCACTCTGCCTACTGTTTAAAGATTCAGCCCCCCCCGAAATTTTTGCTTAGCCCCCCTCCCCCCCGAAATTTGGCTCTAGTTGCGCCTCTGTATCCAAGGATAACTGGTTCAGTGTGCGGTCTGCGAAGATGAGTTTAATTATTGTATTGGCTACTAATTGTTCATATTTCTTATTGTGTGAAGTGGACTCTGCTTATCTGACAATGGATCTTGGTAGTGTGATCTGCTCACCACAAAGCCATGGCATATGTCAAAAGCCTTTGTCGTACTTTAATCTCTGGGACCGCGTAGGGAACAGGGCCCTACCCCTGTCTATCTTGGTATTAGCAAACCGCAAATGGTAAATGCGGTATGTACAAGTGCTTTATATATCGTTCTAGCTATGAATGCACTGTGTACACGTTATTCTGCTTCACTACGCGGGTTCCATTTTGGAAGCAGTGGCCATCTTGTCATTGCCCTCACATAGGCTATAATGGAGTAAATACGGGCCTCACAGTACATGGGCTACTCCTCTGACTTCTCTGTGACCTGGGCAGCTGGCTCTGCTGCCCCAGGTCAAACCGGTCTCACGAGCTCCCCTTCCTCCGTCCACCTGTGATTAGCATCAGGGCTTGACCCATCATAAAACCCTTTCATTCTACACAATCCTCCGGCTAATCTCTTTCACACCTGCTTGTTCCGGCTTTATGACTTGTTTCCCAAAACAGGAGATGCTCATGTTTATTGGGGGGTCTATTGACATCCGATGTGGGATCTGAACCTTACTGTGTAAATCATTGTGGGCTGGCCGAACTGGAATGTGGGATGGTCATCATGACTCTGCTTTTTCGTTTGTAATGTATACTTGTAATGGCCATATCATAAACCTAGGAATGTATGCTTGAGGCAAGAAAAAGGGTATTTAAGATGAAGTCCATTCCTATGATTTTCAGCAGTCTCCTGAGAACATACACGCTGTTGTACTTCTAGGATACCTGTAATTGGTCTGCAGCCAATAAATTAATCTTTGACTTCACCCAGAAGACTCTGTGTTTCTGTAGGTCTGGAACAGGGTGAACCCAGAAGTCATAGGGTGTGTGCCCCTGCACCGCTGGGTCTAAAATACCCAGTACTTCAGTTTGGCGCCCAACGTGGGGCGATTTCAGCGGTACCGGTCCAAGCCAGAGGTTCGTGAGGAGCTTCGTGTGGAAATTCTGGAGGAAGGCCGCCACTTCATCGACCCCTGCATGTCGACGTGGTCCGAAAGTCTTTTCTGCGAGGTTCTCCGCGTCCCGACGGCTACGAAGGACTGCTGCCCTGATTAATCGACCTGTTTTGGACCCTTGACGAGTTTTGAGAGAGCGAAACAATCGAGAGAGTCTTCTGGTGACGCCATCGATCAGCAATATTCAGTTAAGTATAAGTGGAGCGTCTCCCATTTGTTTTTGGTATCCTTCGGGATCGTTTGATTTGGTAATTTGGTAATTTGGAGTTTGCAAACGCCAAAGCCAGAGGACTCGTGTATTCACGAGAATATCGTAATCGATAATCCTTTGACGTTTGGATCTAGACTAGTGAGCAAAGATGCCTGGTTCTGGACTATTTGGTAGATTATTCTGTTTGGGTTGTGGAAAAGATTTCCAGCTGGAGGAATCATGTCCGGTTCCTCCGGTTGGAACTCCAACTTATGAGCTCTATGTAAAACATGGCGTAGGCCCCATTGCATATAACGAAGTATGGATCCACTACACCAGGAAAGACGGTGTTTTAAAATGGCCCTAAAATGGTAGTTTCGATACCAATATTTTAGATAATTTGGAAATTAAATTGTTTAAGAAGAAATCCCGGCCGGCGATGTTTGACTCTTTCCGCTTATGGCGAAAGGAAGCCAAACAAAAGGAAATTAAGCTAGCGAAAAAGAATAAGAGAGAGAAAGGTATGACAGTAATGCAAGCAGCTGTACAATTTAAAGACAATGAGGAGGAGCAGATGAGTGAGCAATTGCACAGGCAGCGCAAGTTAGGGATTGACAAATGTTACCCAGCTTTACCACATTCTAAGCAGAATGAGTTAGAAGAAAAGGAGAAAGATCCCCTGATGTCACATTTGTTGAGTTCGCCACCCCCGTATGCTCAAAATGCCACGGCACCTCCCCAGCTTGTGAATATGCCACCTCCAGTCAATATACTGCAAGCCTTGCCGCTACCGCCAATTGCTTTGCAGCCGGCTCTTATCCATGTAGCGCAGCCCTCTCAAGGGCCGCCAGTTGTGCCTCCAACTGCCCCCGCACTTCCTGCGACTTTGCCTAATACAGCAGCTGCCTCTTCTGACACTCTTCCTTGCACCACTCCAGTACCTGTTTCTACATCCTCTTTTCTCCCCTCTGTTTATCCCCCTGTTTTCGCCTCAGCTTCTCCTTCAGCGCGACAGCGCTTAGCTAATGTGGTTACTACATTAATGTCTCCTCTCTTTGGGCCATCTGGTGCGACTCCTGGTTTACAGCGTAAGCAACTGCGCAGTCAATTGCCTAACCCCGATGAGAAAAAGGTAATAGATAACATGGCGCGTAGATGGATTGTTTTCCCTTCACTGTATGATGTGGAATCAGTTGTCAACGTTTTCCATCAATGGGATGCCCCAAAACAGAGATATGTGTTTGAGAAAATGTGCGAAATTCTCTGTGAAGAATTGGAGGATAGTGGTAAAAATCTGAGCCCGCAGGAATTGTGTAGAGTGAGGTTTGATTTTGGAACTGGTATAATTGTGGACCGCGAAGTAGATAAAGCAGTTGCGGTTGTATTGTCCTTCAGGAATGATGATTGTCAACAGTCATTGTTTGAACAAGATGTCCTTGTGGGGAAAAAGGTAAAAGCGCGACAATACCCCATGAGAGAAGTTCCCCCGGTATGGAAGGAAGCAGTTGCAGCTGATGCTAACGCCGGTATCGCCGCTGTGCCAGCGCATTTCCAGCGTGTTTGGGTGCATGTTCCATGGAAGCGCTCTGAGGTGTTAGCACTTAAGCAGTCCTTACCTGATCCCCGTAAAAACCCAGCAGGTTATTATAAAGAGTTGTCACAGACGGCAGGGTCATGCGTTATGAATCTGGCCGACATAGACATGTTGTTTGGTAATGTTGTTCCACAGCCTCTATGGGGGTCAATTCGTAATGTAGATCACGATGCAGAACTAGGGGATACATGGGCTAACATTATTGCTGCTGATGCTAGACAAACTGGTGGCGCGAAACCAGAACCTTTAGTAGCTGAACTGCCTGGTAGAATCATCACGTATATGAAGACAATAATGCCTGCGATGCGCGTAAATTGGGACAAGTTATCTGCATGTAAGCAGAAGAAAGATGAGACAGTGTCAGACTTCTTTACTAGGTTTGAAGAAACGTTTATTGATCACAGTGGGCAGGATATGAGTACTGAGGGTGGCCAACGGTTATTTGTGGATAAGTTTGTGCAGAATCTACTTCCTGACCTGTGTAAAAAGTTAAAAGATTCAGAAAGTTCTTGGGCTGTTTCTTCTTCAGCGCAAATACTGGCTACTGCACAGTATTATGAAAATAGAGATAAAGACGAGAAAGATAGAACAGAAAAGAAAACGAAGGAATTAAAGACAAAGGTCCTTTTACAGCAGGCCTATCCGCCACGTGGAGGTCAGAATAATTATAGACAACCCCAAGGTGTCTATCACCAACCCCAACAGTTTCAGAACAATCAGCAAATGAACGGGTATTATCAACCACGTGTCCCTGTAGGTCCCAACCAATGTTCATACTGCAAAGAGGAAGGTCATTATAAATATAGTTGCCCTAAATTAATGCAGCGGAACGGTAATGCGTATGGCGCAAGAGGTAGGGGTGGTCAGCAAGCTCCTAGAGGCAGAGGGCGTGGAAATGCTCCCCAGAACGCGCGTCCTCTGCCGCCTCAAAGTACCATCAATAGCTTTGATCAGCAAGCTAACGCGACTAGTAATACGACCCAGTATTATAATAATGATTATTATGCAGAGGACGGTGATGCAGAAAGTAATGATTACTAGGACAGCCATAGACAGAGAGAGGGAGTTGTTTCAGTGCCAGTGGATCAGAGTGGACCGTATGTTGAGGTAACTACAGCAAATGTAACAGAGCCTTTTCTGCTGGACACTGGTGCTGCAAAGAGTTCAATCATGCATTCAAAACTCCCTGGCGCACCTTTGTCTGGCGATATAAATGTTTCAGTAGGTTTTTCTGGCGCCCCGGTTAGGAACCCGATTTCTAGTCCCATGTCACTTTCTGTTGGACCTTGCGAGCTGAAAGCACCCCTGATCCTAACAACAGGTTGTGGTGAGAATTTACTGGGATTAGATTTGTTGAAAAGATTGCATGCTACACTGTATTGTTCTCCTTCAGGAGTACAACTTACCTTAGGTAGGAAAGTGATTTCCCCAATGTATTTGTCTAAAAATACAATGCCACCTGAATTATCATCCCTTCCGGATGCCCTTTGGGCTACTGGTCCCAATGATGTGGGCCTCTTGGAGATACCACCATATGTGGTGACTTTAAAGGCTAATGTCAGACTGCCACGTATTCCCCAGTACAAGATCTCTAATGAAGGGCAGAAAGCATTGTTAGACATTGTCAGCGACTTGATTAATAAGGGTGTGATTGAAGAGACAAGAGGCAACGTTTGCAATAGTCCGATTTTACCTGTCTTAAAACGAACGGACCCTTCACAGCCACCTGTTTACAGATTTGTGATCGATCTCAGAGAGGTTAATAAGATTGTTGTGCCACAGTTTCCGGTTGTCCCTGATATAACTGCCTTGTTAACGATGATTCCAGCCTCTGCTGCATGGTTTTCAGTGATTGATTTAAAGAATGCTTTCTTTAGTATCCCAATTGCAGAAGAGAGCAGAGACATTTTTGGTTTTAGTCTGGGAGGCCGAAGCTTCCGCTTCAAACGCGCTCCCCAGGGCTACTGTGAAAGTCCATCAATATACAGTCAAGCTTTGAAAGCGCAGCTTGATGCACTTGTTTTACCTAGTGGCGCTATCCTGATTCAGTACGTGGACGATTTACTAATTGCCGCGGATACTGAAAAGATTTGTAAAGAAGCCACATTATCATTGTTGCGCCATTTATCTGCTTTCCATCACAAGGTGTCTCTCTCTAAGCTGCAATATTGTCGACAAGAAGTGACCTACTTAGGTCATCTCTTATCGAAGGAGGGAAGGAAACTGACCCCAGAAAGAATTCAAGCCATTGCACAGTTGAGTGTGCCAAGAACACAGAGAGAAGTACGTGCTTTCTTGGGCATCACTTCATACTGTAGGCATTGGATGCCTAGTTTTTCTTTGTTGGCAAAACCTTTAGTAGCCTTAACATGCAAAGACACACCGAATCCTATCCCATGGTCTGAAGAGTGCCAGAAAAGTTTTGTGGAATTGCGTAATGCATTATGTTCAGCACCTGTGTTGGGCACTCCTGACTACAGCAAACCTTTTACATTGTATGTTCACGAGAAAGATGGATGTGCGTTGTCAGTGTTAACACAGCCTTTTGGCGACAGACCGCGCCCATGCGCATATTTTTCATCAACCTTGGACCCTGTAGCGAGGGCATTGCCAAGCTGTCTGAGAGCGACAGCTGCTGCAGCGATGTCTATCCGACAATCTGCTGGTTTGGTAATGGACAATACATTGATTGTTATGGTTCCACACGCTGTAGACACATTATTAAATAGAACCAAGACACACACTTGACTAGTGCGCGATTATCAGGTTATGAGCTCACACTGTTAGCAAATCACATACACATAAAGAGATGCAATACGCTGAATCCAGCTACATTGTTGCCAATTCCAGCAGACTCAGATGAGATTGAGCAACATGACTGTCTGTTCAGAACAGAAGAAGAGACGAAAGGGAGAGTAGATCTAAAAGATACTCCCCTGACTGAGTGTGATGGCACTTTATGGGTGGATGGTTCATGTTTCAAACTCCCTAATGGTGACACGACTGCTGCATATGCTATCACGACTTTACACACGGTCGTGGAAACTGCACGAGTGCCACATAATTCGGCCCAAGCAGCAGAATTAATCGCCCTCACGAGAGCGTGTGTGTTATCTGAAGGAATGAGAGTAAATATATACACAGACAGCCAGTACGCCTTTGGCGTGGCTCATAATTTTGGGCGACTGTGGAAGGAGCGTGGGTTCCTGACGTCGCATGGAGCTAAAATTCAGAATGGCAAGTTGGTGAATGATCTCCTTGAGTCACTGACCCTACCGTTGCAAGATGCAATCATGAAATGCAGTGCGCACAGGAAAGTCACAGATGATGTTGGACGTGGGAATGCGTTTGCTGATGAGACCGCGAAAGAAACAGCACAGAATGTGAAGACTAGAATGTATGTTGCAGGCCCCGCAAGATGGGTTAATGATGTGGGAATGTGTGAGAACACAATAGAGAGTGTGAAGTCGCTTCAGGCTGAAGCCACAGAGAAAGAGTTAAGCAAGTGGAGAGAAAGTATGGGTAAGTTGGATGAGAATGGTTGTTGGATTGATCTGACAGAACATAAGCGATGGTTATTGCCTGATGCATATGTGCTTCCAGTGGTTACGATGGCACATGGAATGGCACATATCAGTACGAAAGGTATATGCAAGTTGTTGGCTCCTGTATGGCAGAATGCCGGGATTCCCAAGTGTGCAGAGAATGTGGTCAAGAATTGCATGGTATGCTTGAAGTACAACCCTGGTAGGGGAACCCCAACTCCAGCTGGTCACTTTGCACCCCCATCATGTCCATTCGAAGTTTTGCAGCTGGACTTTATTCACATGGAAAGATGCAACAACCTGAAATATGTACTGGTGGTTGTTTGTGCTTTCTCAAAATGGATAGAGGCTTATCCTTTGAAAGATAACACTGCCCTATCCACAACCAAAGCCCTTGTAAAGGAATTTTTCCCTAGGTTTGGGATGCCAAGAATGGTGTGGTGTGATAATGGAAGTGAGTTTGTGGGTAAAGTGATGAAGAATGTATGTGAAGGGCTAGGGATAAAGCAGAAGTTCCATGCTGCAAATCACCCCCAATCAGCTGGATTAGTAGAACGCTACAATGGAGCCTTAAAGCTCAAGCTGGCCAAAATTCAGGCGAGCACCGGTCTTAAATGGCCTGACGCTCTGCCTTTAGCACTCCTGTCCACCAGAATGACCATACACTCACGAGTGGGACTTAGCCCTTACGAGGTCGTTTTTGGCCGTCCGGCCAACGTATGGGGTGTACCGAGGCCTACGAAGTTTAGTGAGATTGAGCATCCAGTACTACTCGATTACCTGTATGATTTGACTGTTAAACTGCGTGTTTTGCACCAACAGGTACATGATACTCTTCCCCAAGCTTCTGAACCTCCTGGACACCCTATCAACCCTGGCTCATGGGTCCTGATCCGAAATTTCCAGCGTAAGAGCAACGACGAGCCTCGCTGGATCGGCCCTCACCTTGTACTCCTGTCGACAAGGTCAGCAGTGCGAGTAAAAGGGAAGAAGCACTGGATCCATGGTACCCACTGCAAAGTAGTCCCCTTGCCTCTGCCATATGACCAGTGGGTCAAGGAGGGTATCGCCGACTCTGAGACAGACACTGTACCTCGTTTTGTACCATTCAGTGACGCACGCATAAGAGACACAGTTTCAGACCAAGAGAGTGACAATATTCTGCAGGAAGCTGTGGCACCATCAAATCGATTGGACACCACTGAGCCTGAACTTTTGTTTCAAGACCAAACAGCACCTGGCCGTCTCCGCTATAATTTGAGACCAAGGCCCATGGACAAATAAAGATTTCCTCACTATTTCCTTTTTGACATTTTTGCTCTCCCATCTGAAGGACTTTCTTGATTTTTGTTTTTCGAACCACCATCCGGGTTCTGCCGCAGGGTCGCGGTGCCAAGACTTTGGGGTACAGGCCGAAGACGTTAGGTCAACGGTTCTGGTTGGTCTAGGGCGTTTCCCTGGACTGACAGGCGTACTCCTTAGCAGAAGAAACTCATCCGCCGCGAGCGGCCCGAGTAGAGGATGGAGTTTTTTAAGATGGAGAGACCGATTGAGGAAATGAACTTTAACGCAAGGATGTGTAGAATTGTAAAAAGTAAATGTTTTGTATTTTTGTGCCTTTTTACACTGTGTAGTATCACAATGTTTATTGTAGGATTTGTGTTTTTCTCCGCTCAAAAGCCCATTACACCCACTGAACAGCCTATACCTCTTTCTACTGCCTCCTCTCACTCTTTTCACCCTTTGCCTGAGTACGAACAGACCAGACGATCAGAGTTCGTAAATAACTCGTTTATCCAGCTCTTGCACCAGCACCAACTAGTAATGAATACGACCAATTGCTGGGTGTGTGGGTTAATGCCACATACCATTAACAAGGGTATTCCCTACCTGGTGCTGCCGTATAGTTACAATGGATCGTCATGGGCATTCCAGACCATGTTTCTCTATGCTCTAGATACGTACTCCCCTCGCCAACCGCGTTCCATCAGACCTATCACCAATAATAAGGCTTTGATAAAAGGAGTTGCCGATATGAGTAGGGATATCGATGCATACTCATCCATTCCCAAAGAAGAGTTGAGACCTTATGTAGGATGGAACGCGACGGGGTATAGTATTAGTCTGGGTGAAAGACAGCGAAAAATCTCATCTCCAATCTGGGTCGTACCCCACATGGGTCGGTTCTGCTTACAGGGTAATGGTCAGAATCCTAGAGCTCAACTGGGAAGAAGTGACTGTACTGAAACGTACACCTTCCCGTCACAGTTTTCCCCTGCGTTTTTGGCTGCCAAGGGCACATATTTCATCTGTAATGACCGAGCATATACATGGCTGCCCCCTGATTTCTCGGGCACATGATATATTGCGAACTTGCTACCGCCGACATTTACTGCTGCCTCTGACTATCACAAGACCAGAGTTGTGAGAGGTGTGATTAGTAAGGAGGATACTGCCGGTCAGGAAGCGGGAGACTTCTTTTTGGGTTTCCTGCCGTTTTGGGGACCTATGGTGAATAGTAGGAACCTGAGACAGCTGACTCGTGTGGTTGAATCCACTGTCAATGTAACGGCTGGTGCCCTTGGTAATCTGACGGCTGAGCTCCAAGCGGATCGCCTTATGACTTTGCAGAACCGCATGGTTCTAGACGTTATTCTTGCAGACCGCGGTGGGGTATGCAAGGTCATCCAATCTAGTTGCTGCATTTTCATACCAGATAATGCTCCAACAGTGTATCAAGCCATCTCCAAACTCCATAAAATATCTGAATCCATACACGTGGATAAGGGAGACTGGTCACTGGTGGGGTGGTTCTGGGAATTGATATCTGCCTGGGGTTGGAAAGTTCTGATGGTCATTGGAATGATCTTAGCCATTCTTTTCCTGTTCTGTCTGTGCATACAGTGTGCTCCTGCGATATGTGGCCTCTGTGCTACCTTATGTGTAAGGAAACCTGTATCGAGGGACGAACTAAGTAATAGGATGATGCTACAGCAACATCTCCATGACTTTGTGAACGTTGACCTGGACTCGGATTAAGATGAGTATAGTGATTGCCTATGTAAGGGCAAAAGGAGGGTCTGTCGTACTTTAATCTCTGGGACCGCGTAGGGAACAGGGCCCTACCCCTGTCTATCTTGGTATTAGCAAACCGCAAATGGTAAATGCGGTATGTACAAGTGCTTTATATATCGTTCTAGCTATGAATGCACTGTGTACACGTTATTCTGCTTCACTACGCGGGTTCCATTTTGGAAGCAGTGGCCATCTTGTCATTGCCCTCACATAGGCTATAATGGAGTAAATACGGGCCTCACACTACATGGGCTTCTCCTCTGACTTCTCTGTGACCTGGGCAGCTGGCTCTGCTGCCCCAGGTCAAACCGGTCTCACGAGCTCCCCTTCCTCCGTCCACCTGTGATTAGCATCAGGGCTTGACCCATCATAAAACCCTTTCATTCTACACAATCCTCCGGCTAATCTCTTTCACACCTGCTTGTTCCGGCTTTATGACTTGTTTCCCAAAACAGGAGATGCTCATGTTTATTGGGGGGTCTATTGACATCCGATGTGGGATCTGAACCTTACTGTGTAAATCATTGTGGGCTGGCCGAACTGGAATGTGGGATGGTCATCATGACTCTGCTTTTTCGTTTGTAATGTATACTTGTAATGGCCATATCATAAACCTAGGAATGTATGCTTGAGGCAAGAAAAAGGGTATTTAAGATGAAGTCCATTCCTATGATTTTCAGCAGTCTCCTGAGAACATACACGCTGTTGTACTTCTAGGATACCTGTAATTGGTCTGCAGCCAATAAATTAATCTTTGACTTCACCCAGAAGACTCTGTGTTTCTGTAGGTCTGGAACAGGGTGAACCCAGAAGTCATAGGGTGTGTGCCCCTGCACCGCTGGGTCTAAAATACCCAGTACTTCACCTTTGCCATTTACATGTTTTCACATGGGTAAATGGTTGACCTTTGCTGGCTTATTCTCCTGAGCGACATTGTAAACTAATGTCGTGGATTCCTTGCCTTGTTGCATGGTAGGCTTTTACCTAACTCCTTTCCCTTAGCCGTTTTAAATCCTATGTTGAAACAGTGCAGTGGTGCGAGGTTGAGGTGGCGGCCACGTGGCTAAGTATATATGCTTCTTGTGGCAATAAGGGAGTCAAACGTTTTGTCTAACATGTTCTTTTGGGTAGCGTGAATTACATAGAGGATCATTTTCTCAGGGGTACGGTATAAGGACATTTCAAGTCACTAAGGAGTGGACTGGCCCTATAGTTTGTGGCTGAATGCGTTTATAGAGGCTTTTAACTCCAAGGAGATTTGGATGTTTTAAATATGCAGCCTGGGCTATGATGCTATATATAATCTTGTTCCTGCCCCCCATTTGAATGTTGGCCTATTTGTGTGTTGTGTATTTTTTTGTGATGCTTATACAGCACGTCATACAGCACGTTTTCCAGTTCTAAGCAAAGGAAACATACTTTTTGTGCAGTTTAGTGGTACTGTTTTTACGACCTTGGAAGATTGAAAGACTTGGCTGGCATTCCGAGATTTAATGTTAGGAGTGGTGGCGGCTTGCTCTTAGACTGCATGCGCCTTTCCTTGTGGTCCAGGTGTGTGGTGATCTGTTGTGAATGGCGGTTCCTTGCTTTGTGTATATGCCAAGACATTCACTATATGAAGCGATGCTGCCTCATATGAGGCAGTGCAGTGCCCCTTCATAAGTTGATGTCTGGAGTGTCCTCAGTGCGGTTTGTGTGGTTCCCCCGCCCATATTATTGTACTGGTGATCTGAACTGTTCCCCTGAGGAGTCTTTGTGGGAGTGTGGCATGGGGTATTTTGTAATATATGTATGAGAGGCTTCCCTTGGCGGGGACTGGAGCTCTGCAGGAAGCCCAGACATCGGATTTATGGCAGGGATTGGGGTCGGGCATGGCTGGAGGCATTCGCCAGCAGTGGTTCCCATGAATCTCATTCCTGACGGTCTGCGCTGCTGTACAAAGGTGAAAGGTCAGCAGACCACTGAGGATATGCAACAGAGCGAACAGTGAGTGATTAAGCTATTGACATTGTAAATAACAATGCCGTTTCTTTAAATGTTTTAAAAACAAAAACATAAACAAAAATAATGTCATGAGCAATGCCAATAGCTCTAACTTTAACAATGCCGAGACCATTGCATTGTAAATGCTTGTTTGTTTTGGGTAAAGATGAAGGCAAGGCTGTTGCAGCCGAAAGGAAAATTACCCAATTTCCCAGAACTTTTGGTGACACCCTTAACACCGACACTCCCTCCACTCTGCTTTCTCAAAGTGCCTGCCACTGGGTCATTAAGGTGTTCTGACTAAATGCACATCCATACTTGGCCTCTTAGGAGAGCGCATAAAGCTATGGTTATATAAATGTCAATTGTAAATTAAAGCACTACTATGCATGTGCAGAATGGGGTCTACAATGTGTAGGAGTCATATCATGCACACTGGTAAGCATAATATACTAAGAGCACTTGGTCTGCAGAAACACATAGTCAGAATTAAAATGCTATGCAGTTGTTGAGTCTGCTAATAAGTCTTTATTATTCAAAGTAACCCTTTTTAACAACCTTGGAATTACAAAAGACTGAGGATAAAAACAAGGTTCTAAAGTAATGCCTTTTAGTTTGCATGCAGTTTCTTGATGTTCGGTCATACCTCACTTTGCTATATTAGAAGGATTGTGACATATTAGCTGTAAATAACAAAATGGTCTCTGTGTTAAATACAGTGGCAGATGGTAATTGTACCAGGGAGGAGGTGGTGGTCACACATACACCTCACTTACACCCATGCAGTCACTCACGTACACACACCCATTCACAACACTAACACATTTATCAATTTATTTGAGAGTATATAGCGCTAGCTAGATACACATACATTAATACATACTCACATGAAACATAAAAACATAAAAAACTCGTAAAACTTACCTTAACTGCAGATCTCCAAGAGGGAAGCCTCAGGGGTCCCAGGAGGGTTGGAACTGCTGCCTTCCCTCATTGGCTGATTGGAAGGCAGCAGTCCCAACCTCGTCACAGAGTGAAATGGAGTCAGTGAGACTGCTCACCCCACCCTACTCTGTGACTAGGTGCTACTGATTGACACTCTGCCCTCGGTACTTCAGGGCTTAAAACTGAAGTGCCCAGGTCCGAGGCAATCCACGGCGCTCCCGTTCATCACATGGGGGAGGGCCTTGAGACACTTTTGCCAAACTGAGGTCACACACAAAGGGTGTGAATTTCTCAGCCTGGCAATGTTCATGTTCAGTTCAGGCATCTGGCAGTCTGTGCAATTAGCACATGTCCAGCTTCTGGCTGCCTGACCTGAACAATAAGAGTGCCTGTCAGGCTGGCCTTTGTTCCTCTGCAACACTCATTGATTTTGACGCTGCCCCCTATATACAAGGGTGCCGTAAACAGGAGGCAGTGCCAATATTAAGACCAGGGAAAACCTGGTCTTAACATGGCGAAATTTCTCCTTGTTTATGCTGTTTCTATGTGTGATGCATTGTGCAGCTCAAATAGAAACAGCAAAGTGCCATGAATGATTGCTCATGTGCAGGAAGGTGCCCCTTCCTGCACATAGTTAATCATTTAAAAAATGATGACTTGCAACTTCTATGTGTGCTACACAATGCAGCACACATAGAAGTTACAATTCGCCATTCTGGATTGTTTAAGTGCAGGAAGGGACACTTTCCTGCACATAAACAATCATTCCCTTAACGCTGGCACCCTTGCACTATGGTACAAGGGTGCCTGCTTTGGTGCTATGCAGCTGAGTTTAGCACCAGCGCTAGGAAAAAAGCAGTGCTGTCCTGCACCATTCTATATACGGCGCATCCCTGCGTTTTCAGAATTAGCAATGTTTGCTTAACGCCACACTTCGCCATTCCCTTGTAAATATGCCCCTTAATTTGGTGTGCGTGCAAATCCTGCATTGCCAATTTTTGGTGAGTTGCACTACTCCTGCTGAACCAAGGCCAATGGAGGTACCAATGGGTGAGGCTGACTGGCCTCAAGGAACCTGTGACCTCGGTGACAGAGTCAATGTTGCTCTAGGGTGTGCTGCTTTGTAGGCCTGCCCACAAAACTGGAGGTGAACTTCATTATGGATTGTGGTGGACAGACACCAGGGCTTCTAAGGTCTTGGGTGGCTTCTAAGGTCAAGCATGGGAATGTACTTCCTCAGGAGAGTGGTCTGGTGGACTGGACTCAAAGGCTGAACATGGTTCCCCAGTACCAAATTCGGCAGCTCTGGCCTTAGTACCAAATCCTTTACCCCCACTGAACACCATACTGTCCCACTGAGAGAAACTAGCTCTGCCTTCAGCTACCCCCCAATTGCCCCGCTATAAACACCTGGATGCGACTTAATTCAAAATATGCACAAGGGTAAGATGCTGTCTGAAAAAAAAAAAACATTTTAACTCCATGCTTGATAATATGCCCCGACATTTCCAATAAAAGTGTTTCTTTCTTTTTGGATCCATTTTACAGGGGAACGAATGAAGGAAAGCAGAGGAAACCGAGGGTAAGAGATGTTTATTGAAGCACGGTTTTCAGTGAGGAGCTGCGAGAGAGAGACAGAAAGAGAGGGAATAAGAGGAAGAGAGAGGGGCAGCTGACAGGGTCAGAGCAGGAAAAGTGGGCATGTTACCTTAATACACCTGCTGGCACCTAAGGACTTCCACGCGCAACAGAAGCAGGCTGCAGGGTAGGCCAATCAGCACCCTTGCCTTGACAATTGTGACTCCGCCTCTCACGCGCCAGACCACTGCGTTCCGAGTCCGCGCTGCGCGCCCACGCCAAGAGAGGCAAATTGCATGATTCAAAAGTTTAATAAAAAATATATGACAGGCCTGCCCCTCGCAAGATCATTGGACCATTCTCTCTGGGGGCAGGCCATCAACAAGAAACAGGGCAGTCATAAGTAGCGCGTTTGCGCTATGAATGATTGACAGCCCTGATTGTTACAGATCCTCTGGGCGCCACTGAAACCATGAATTTTGCGCACACAAGGGCAAATGTTGCTCAACTTTTCGCAACCCGCCAGGGCCGTGTTTTCCAGCACAAATGGGAAAAAAGTCGTCCATTTGTGTGGGAAACCGCCCAATCTGGCAACACTGTCGCTGAACATCAAGGCAAGTACGACTCCATCTTCGACCTTCTGCGCTGCGGTTGCTTCAATGTGTAGAGACTTATGAGTAATCAGTTTAAACCTGAGCTCCCCAGCCAAATAAAGCACTGCTCTTATGCTGCTTATAATTCTAAACAGCATAACAGCAGTGCTTGGATTGGCACGGGGCATGCGAGCACAACGCTCCATTAAAAACTGATGGGGCTGTGTCTTCGCTGACGCTGCTCCATGCTAGCCTTCAATGTGAAGGGCTGAACTGCGCACGTCAGGCTGGCCGGAACAACCATACCGGCCAATCCGACATGGGCAGCTTGGTTTCAACTCGTCCCACCCACCTACTTCTTTCCTGACAGCACCAGCCCCGCCCCTTAAGGAATTAAAAAGAATGGAGGTAGGGCTATTTAAATTGTAAAAATGAGGTAGGCAGCGAGATAGTGGCTCACAGCCGTAGGGGGTCAACGCCCCAGCGCCCCTGTAAAGAAACTGCCTATTTCTGAAATCAAAAACATATTTTCAGCTTTTTCATTAACATTAAGTTATCTGTTGATTTTAATTGTTACCTGGATATTTTTGCATCAGTTCCTCTTATTTTCAGAAAGGCTTCAGTAGCTGTTTTGTGTGTCATTACCATCAGAGTTAGTGCAATCAGGCCACCTTTTATTCTTCTCTGTAGTTTTGTGCCTTTAAGAAAATCATAAACATTTAAGTTTTAATGCAATGTGTCAATATATTGTTCTACAGCATCAAATGAAAAATTATTTAACCAGCTTTGACTGAGTTTGCCTATCCACTCTGCTATATATCTAGGGTCTTCTCTATTTGCTTGCTAATACTTTAGCAAATCTGTAGTAGCTTTTGTTTGCAAACTCTAAATACAAGTTCTCCAAGATGCAAGAGAGACATTATTAATGTACCATTAGCCATAGATGATTGCATTTCATCATTACTTAGTACTCGTTTCTAGTTCCAATTTGAAAATAAAGAATACTCCTTTTTCAGTATTAAATGTATTAGCAATTCATCAATGTTAGCAAAGCCTACATACGTTTGATGAATGATATCCTTCTGAAATATTAAGCATTCAATGAAGTAAAACGCTGGAAGTAAAGTAGCTGATTCTTGACTCTTGAATTTGCCAGTTTACAGTTCCCCATATCAATTTTCCTGGTATGCTCCCATTCCAAATTGTCTATTCATCTAAAGAAGTTAAATCAATAGTAGGAAAATGGGTGGCCCTATCAAATTTCATCGGTGTGATATTATAGAAAAATTGAGACTAGTTAAGACCCCTAGAATTGGAGAGTTATATGCAGGATTAAATGCTCTATTACCCGATGATATGAACAAACATCTGACGACATGGCAGACCAGACTGGGGGTTATATCTCAAATCCCTTGCGAGGCCTATGATATGTCGTTAACTCATTTAATGTCTATGAAACTTCAGGCACAATTTTTCAAAACATTTTTCTCACTTTATTACACTCCTGAAAGACTCGCAAAATGGGGGACGGGGAATGGAACGTTTTGTCCAAGATGTGCTCTTCCGGCAGCCGATATAACGCATATGTTTGCTTCATGCCCTGTTTTAACTAAAGTTCTATCTGAAATCTCCGACTTTCTATCAAGGATTCTACATTGTAAGATTAACATTGCAGATACAGAAGTATTGTTGGGGGTTTCCAACAACGGCCGTCCAAGCGAGCAACAGGGGCTAATATTTGTTGGTATGGCCATCTTCAGGATGTGTGTCGCCTCAGCCTGGATAGATCCAATACCCCCATCATTCTTCGAATGGAGAGCTCGGCTATTGGCGACCTGCAGTCTAGAGGTTGCCATTTATAAGAACAAAGGGAGGGACAAGAGGAAGAGGGGTATGAAGATCTGGGCACCATTGATTGCCTGGACGCAAGAAAACTGATTGCGAAAAATGGATATTGCTATGTCGTATATCGCAAAATTCTGTTTGCCTTCCATGTCTTGTTTTTTTTTTCTTTTCTTTTATGTACAAATCAGCTCTCTGTTGGTTAAATATATGAGTTACTTGTACCCCGAGTGAGGGTCCGGGGGGGGGGGGGGGGATACTGTGTTGTTTTGAAAAAAATAAAAAATAAAGATTTAAACAAAAAAAGAAGTCAAATCAATAGATCACTTTGAACTTAGAAAGAAACATATGTCAAAAGTTCATTGCATTTTGATTATAAAAAAAAGTTCATATCTGAATGTAGTTTAAAATAAGGACATTTTGTTTCAAAGTTGGGTTTAGTTCCTTTTACTGGAACCAAGCACCATTCCTACCGTTGATGTCAATGCACTGATCTTGGTGCATTTGATACATGTAGATACCAGTCTACATAACGATTGGAGCAGAACAATTGCTTATGGGTTTCCACAGTAAAATGAAGAACAGCATTGTACACTGAAGCATACATTTATAATTTGTTGAGCAAATTCTTCAGGGTCACTGTCCCATTCATATGTATAAGGACTTGAAGGCATGATGCCATCTAAATCAAGGTAAAAAATGTGTGTAACCTGTACAGTTTTTCTTGGCCCTAGAATATGAGGTGCCAATTCGTCCCAGTAGGCTCTATTTTGCAGCAATTTGGCCACTATTTTTTCTTGAGACATTTCTCTGGTAAGTGTAAATCACTTTGCTTGTCTATCATTTTAAGTGCTGCATTTGGATTTGTTTTATATCTGTAACATAGCCATCATGCACCATCCTTAAAAGGAAAAAACAACGTCCTGAGGTAAATCTCCAGTGATTTAATGTAAATGTGAGCCAGTCATAGCTCCAAGTTGGTTTCACTTATTTCTTCACACTATCCATGCATGTTTCCATTTATTTTACAAAGCAAACTTTTATTTCATTTCTTTACTCAGACTTGTAGATCCTCTAAAGTTAAATCACTTAATGGAATAATTTCACATTCGGGTAGTTTTGCATTTGAATCTTGGGAGATAAAGACACTGGTATATTTAGAATTTTCATCTGACTTACTTTCAAATTGTAGAGTTGATACACTTGGTAATGTCACATTATTAAAAGTTTTTTTAGCACTTAGCACTTGTTGATCTGTGCTTAGGAATGATTGCTGTTCATTGATGTGAGGGGATTCCCACTGGGACACCTTCTGTGACAGTCATTGGTTGCTCAGTCATTGGTGGTTTTAAAAGTTGCACTGGTCAGATGTATAGGATCGGTCACCTAATACGGTTCCACTGTGTCCACTGACACCACCCTTGTCCTCTTCGTCCAAGGTAAGGATGGCAGTATGACTGTTCTTGATAGGTTAGACTGGATGTTTCCTTCAATCACAATCCATCTACCATGAGCTCACCAATCATTGGTAACCAGCCAGCCACCGGATATGGCTTTGGAGTTGTAGTCTGGCTTGGACATCCTGGGAATGCTGCAAATCTTGCAACAGGATAAGAGGTGATTGATCAAGCAGATCCTCCCATCCAGGAAGAACCAGTGCATACATTTTGACTCCGAACAACCGTTCTACAGAGACATGTTAGACAGTAGAAGTCTTGGCATATTTTTTCAAACTCTGTACACTAGGCAGGTTCCAGACCCACGGCTCACCATTAACAGACACTCACAGCCGAGGCTTGTTTTAACGTGGCATTAGCTATCATCATAACCCTATTTGAACTAGGTCTAAACAGTTCTGAGAATTAGAGATTTACTTCCACCTTAGCAAGTGCTTCTGCTGATACCTTAGAAGTAAAAGTTTGCCTTTGATCAGAATGAAATATATGAATTTCAACCATCACTACTAAGTCTAACACGTCTTTTATGACTGTGTGAACTGTGACCTTGTGCTGGGGCCATTACCACATAAAGTGCATGAGTTCACCGCTACCAGTATACACTTTATATTTATCTATTGGCTGCAAATGACCAACGTGGTCCAAGATGTGCTGCTTTATCCAATGGAGCTTGTGGGGGGCTTTGTCGGAGGCTTACAATGTAGAATTATCTCTTATTTCATACATTTCACATTGTAGTACATACTGTTTAGTTTGTTTTGATATTTATGGCTACCAGTAATGCTCTTGTAAGAGGTGTAGCATTGCGGACATACCAACGTGCAGAGCCTATTCCTACTTGAGAGGCTTTTATCAGGTTTAATTAATTAGATTAATTTGGGATGCATCATTTCCCTAGTTCAGGTATACTAACTGTATGAAACCCATCTTGTCCTAGGAAGTAGTTGCACTTTTCTGGAAAGCCAGGGGTAAGGACCTTTTTCATGTGTGATTATTTGACTGGTGAGTGAATATCTGGGTCGATCTTTTTTTAATTAATCATTTATGCTACTTTGCAAACCTGCACATGCACTGCAGTTTTCACAGCCTGGTCAGTAGTGCAGTTGCCTTTAGAGCAAACTGCCTCACTCTGGTGTGCCAGCATGTGCTGGACCTCTATCAGTGGAAGCTGTAGTTAAAGGACAGCTTTCCTAGCCCACAGCTGCTTATTTTTTATCGCCTTTCCCAGCGAGTCTCTGTAATCATTCATCTCCCATTGTTTTAAATCAGATCTGATTAAAGTAGGAACTGGTTTGTCAGTTTTCTGCAAGGCTATGAGGAGTACATTTAATTCTGCGATAGAGTCACGAAAGGTCTTCTCGTATATATGTTCAATTTTGAATTCTAAACCCTCAAATCTTCCTTGCACTGCTGTGCAAGCAGCGGAATACCGCTGTTTCATGCCTGTTGCTGGCTGTGATGATCCATCAGTGTAGAAAAATTCATTATACTCCAGAAATTGTCATGTTCACTTGGACCTTAGTATTATCTGTCGATATTGTAAGAATTATATTTCTTTCATTTTTATTACAGGATCATATTCAAACCTAACATCAGTACTGGCCTAACTCATAGCCCAGTGCACCCAATGGATGTGCAATGCACGTGAGTTCGGGTATGTTTTTTTACCTTGGGCTGTAGGTGTTTTTTTGATGATTTCAGCTTGAACTGTAGTGAGTATTTTCTCTATAGGAGAAATCACTCCTCCGATGAAGTTTATAAGTGTAATTTATTAGCAATAGTTACAGTTTTCATTCATTGTTTAATATATATGTGTATCCAGAGAGACTGGGTACTATTCCAACCATCAAATTGAGTGTGTTATCTGCTGTTTGTAAATGTGCTGTTAGAAGCATGTCTTGCTGTAAATCTATTTGTATTTGTGTATGTTTCTACTTTGAATCTTTCTTGACAAATGTAGGTATGATCAGCAGGAGTCTCTCCCAGCATAATGTGGTAAATATGTACTGTCAAACTTTAGAAATCCCATTAATATTTATAATTTCCTGAGGCAACTGGGAGGCTCAAACGTCCCACGTATTTCTAAGACCCCCAGTGTACTTTTCCTTCACTGGATAACTTAGAACCTCAGAATATTGCACTCAGAAAGCATATTTTGGCCTTCCTGAAAATTCAACTTGTAACCTGCTTCAGCAAGGGCAGTAACTATTCTGTCCACATGCTGGAAATATTCTTCTAAATCATTTGTTATGTATATGTCAGCGACATAAGAAACTACACTCAGACTGCATTGTGATAAATCGAATATTCTTGAAGCAAACACTCCTAGGCTCTTTTTATACCCATGTGGGAGTTCTGTAAAACCAAACCGGATTGGTCCTAATCTATATGAGGTCAAATAATAAGGTTCTGGGTGCCAGACTTTGTGAAAAAAGAGAAGAAAAAAAAAACAGTTTACTATAATTTTGTGGACTAATTGCAAATGATATGTGCATTTTGTTCTGCTCATGTTTAGCGGTGTAAATTCAAGCTGCAATAGCCTAATGCAATTTGTCAAGACTTGTCAGGCTGTGAAATTGGGCAAAAAGGTGTGCCCATCATTGATGGGCAAGGGACTGTATTCCTTGTTACTGTAATTTCCTTGTGGTGTTTTTGAGTATCTAGCTATATAGGATATTAGAACATTGGAATGTTTGGAGCTCCATTGAAGACAATGGAGTGCTCCATGCTTTTACAGGCCGGTAAAGGCCCGCAAAGCAACATTCCAATGTTGTTTTCAAAGGCCTCTTGGAGCCTACTGGATCTTAAGCAGCTGGGGTACTAGTGAAGAATATGCTCCCATATAACTTCCTCTCCTGACTGCGCCTTGGTTATTTCTTGTGTAGGCCAATCTTCTTCAGCTGATAATATGACACAGGAATCTGATAAGCGAGTCCAAACAAATCATTAGCATAATTTGTTCAATATATCATCTTCAATTTGTTTCCAAACCTTATAAATCAAATTTGGTTCATTCAGATGCCCGTTATGTTTTAATATGTGTACACAATCAGGTGGAGTTTGAGCTTCTGGTGGGCTATAGTTAATTTCCACTGCACTGTCTAGTATGGCCTCAGTCCATTTCTGTTCCTCAATAGAACTCATTCTGTGAGGTATCTTGTTTCCTTGCTGCAGCTACCCTTTTTGTCCAAAAAGGAGGCTTTGACAGTCCTGACCCTCAATCGTCTCCTCTTCCCTGCTGATAGGCTTGTCCCCTGTCCTAGGGAAGAACAAGTATCTTTGTCTGACTCTGCCCTCTTATCTCCACAATCTGCTGAAGAATAAGAATATTGCTAATCCGATGATTGATATCTCATTGAAACTCAAAATTCTCTTCTGTCTCTCAGGGAATATCCTCCCAGCTCTTCATCTTTATGATAAAATGATGGCTTCTTTTTTAATTCAACCAGAACTTTGTGCTTTCCCCCCGGGATTGTTTAGGTTTCAGCTTTGTTTCTTTTGAAAGATTTCACTCTACATCATGTTTTTTTTGTTAAGACAAAGTTTATTCGGCTTTAAAGTGGTACAGCAGAGGCCTGAGGCCAACACATCGTTAAGTTTCAATATAGCTGTCATATTGTACTATTGGGAAAAATACAGAAAATAATAGAAAATAAACAATTAACCTTGGCTAAGCTGAGCACAAAACCGGCTATTATCCCCCCCCCCCACCTCACTCCTTGATCATCAATACAGTCCGTCTTCTGGGTAATTATGTCCAATGTATGTAGGCTACACAATTAACTCACTTTCCCGCTATATGAGGGAATCTGGGGATTCTACTGCAGGTAGGTCAATACCCCAATAATCTGCCCATCGTTGCCATATCCTTCGGTGTTTCTGTGGGCAACCCTGCTTGGAACACAGCCAATTCCATTCCCATGCACCAATCAAAAGCTTTTTCAACTTCCCTAAGGGTGGCAAAGTGTTACTATTCCAGTGTTGGGCGATATCCCTTTTGGCGAGCATGAGCCCCAGGAAAAATAAGTGTTAACAGGATGTGGGAGCAAACCGCTGACCTCTCAGGCAAGGTTCGCCCCTGGAATTCTGGGTAATGCAGTCTCTTGTAGATCGCTTCGATATTTTTGAGTGTTTCACCAAGGTTGGCGCAGATAGTGCTGATCTCTAGACACGTTTCTGGTTTATTAACCGTCATCAGTAGAGAATACAGTCTTGTATTTTGGGGTTTGCTGAGTAGGCTGCCAAACATTATATCAGGTCTGGTACCTCTCACTGGCGCGCAGGTGCTTCATCCACGAGCTTGTCAGCTCAATAACTCACGGGAGCACTTTAAATAGACAGCAGGATGTGGGAGCACACCGCTGACCTCTCAGGCAAGGTTCGCCCCTGGCATTCTGGGTAATGCAGTCTCTTGTAGATCGCTTCGATATTTTTGAGTGTTTCACCAAGGTTGGCGCAGATAGTGCTGATCTCTAGACACGTTTCTGGTTTATTAACCGTCATCAGTAGAGAATACAGTCTTGTATTTTGGGGTTTGCTGAGTAGGCTGCCAAACATTATATCAGGTCCTGTACCTCTCACTGGCGCGCAGGTGCTTCATCCACGAGCTTGTCAGCTCAATAACTCACGGGAGCACTTTAAATAGACAGCAGGATGTGGGAGCACACCGCTGACCTCTCAGGCAAGGTTCGCCCCTGGCATTCTGGGTAATGCAGTCTCTTGTAGATCGCTCCGATATTTTCGAGTGTTTCGCCAAGGTTGGCGCAGATAGTGCTGATCTCTAGACACGTGTTTCTGGTTTATTAACCGTCATCAGTAGAGAATACAGTCTTGTATTTTGGGGTTTGCTGAGTAGGCTGCCAAACATTATATCAGGTCCAGTACTTTTCACTGGCGCGCAGGTGCTTCATCCATGAGCTTGTCAGCTCAATGACTCACAGGAGTACTTTAAATAGACAACAGGATGTGAGAGCACACTCAGCAACCCCAAATAATTGAAATGCCTAATCTCGACTGATGACGGATAATATTCCAGAAACACGTGTACAGAGATGGCCAGCACCAATCTGCACCAACCTGGTGAAATACTCGAGAGAACTTTTTTGCAAATACACACGCTTGGCGAACTGCATTCACCATAATGCTTAGAGGCAAACCTGCTGGGAGGTGAAGCAGTGTGATCCCACATTTGTTTCCTGTTTAAAAGGCTCCCTCGAGCTATCTGAGCTGACGAGCTCGTGGAGAGGCACCTGCGCGCCTTGAGAGGTACTGTGACCCAAGAATAATTTGGCAGCCTGCTCAACATCCCCAAATATTTGAAATGCCTAATCTCTACTGATGACGGATAATAATCCAGAAACACGTGTACAGAGATGGCCAGCATAAATCTGCACCAAACCTGGTGAAATACTCAAGAGAAGGTTTTTCCAGTACAGACGCTTGGCGAACTGCATTCGCCATAATGGTTAGGGGCGAACCTGCTGGGAGGTGAAGCAGTGTGATCCCACATTTGTTTCCTGTTTAAAAGGCTCCCTCGAGCCATCTGAGCTGACAAGCTCATGGAGAGGCACCTGCGCGTCTTGAGAGGTACTGTGACCCGAGAATACTTTGGCAGCCTGCTCAGCAACCCTAAATATTTGAAATGCCTAATCTCTACTGATGACGGATAATAATCCAGAAACACGTGTATAGAGAAGGCCAGCACCAATCTGCATCAACCTGGTGAAATACTCGAGAGAACCTTTTTGCAAGTACACACGCTTGGCGAACTGCATTCACCATAATGCTTAGGGGCGAACCTGCTGGGAGGTGAAGCAGTGTGATCCCACATTTGTTTCCTGAAAAATATGTGTTGTTTGTACCTATTGTCACCTATTCCATCTGTGCTATGTAGTAAAATTATTTTGGGATCGGACGGAATTTTCCATGAGAGTATCTTACCCAGGTAGGTTAATATTTAATACCAGTAGGGTTGGAGAGTGCTGCAGCTCCATACTGTGTGGAGGAAGGTGCCTCCCTCGTAGTTTTTAATTGGAGTTTTTGTGGTCTCATCCCTAGGGTATCTCTCCCAGTGGAGACATAGACTTGACATATTATTTTGGGCAGCTCCGCCTTTTTCTGATCTTGTGGAGGTGCAGTGTACCTCTGTGAATCGCCACTAGGGTTGCATCCCTTTTAATATTACCCACAGCCATCTGAGCTACTGTGTCTGTTACTTATAAGCTTCATCCCTAAATCTACTGAAGATGAAGCTCTATGTTCTTCCTGTATTATTTCAATACTTCCGACAGAGTATAGGGTATCAAACACACTTTCTCTTGACTGACACTGTTTTATTCTTTATAAATCTTTTTATTGATATCAGTGTAAAAAACACATGGTAAATGTGGTCGTGCTTTGACATATGTAAAATGATATTAACATCTCAGCATACATTTCTGATAAACATTCCCTCATCAGCTGCATGAACAATATTTGAATTTAATCCTACGTTGTCAGATATTGAGCTTTCCCCAGTGTTTGAACAAAACTGATCACAGATATAACCTCGATGTTCATTCCAGTGTCCCCAAATTTAGTCAATTTCTGGGGACATCCCCGACCTTCGTACACCACTTACTTTCGCCACTTTGACTGGCACTGTTGTACATTTAGTGTCATACCTGGTCATAAATGCATATTCAATATTCAGTATAATGAGGAAACACCACAGCTAATTGGTAGGTTTTCCTTGGTAACCAAATCTGTATTTAAAGTTCCATTAGCTTGGGCAGCATCCCATTATACTATTTATGAATTCATGACTATGGTCTGTGCCTGTGTAGATGTTTGCACAGTGTCCCCTATCTCAATTCCTCAGTGTTGTAATGTGTACTGTCTCAACTGTCTATATATGCTTATCATCTTAGTGAACATCTCTCTAGGGTTTGCTGTAGGGAAGTCATCTTGTTCTGAACATGGTATCCAGCTAGCACTTGCCAAGTCTGTCTTGCCATTGTGAGTGGACCTAAATGTTCAAAGTAAGTGAAAGGCCCTTCTATATACATAAATGGAGCACACTGTAATAGAGGGTCATTCTTGACCTATTTTGTTAATCGCCCTGCCTCATCAGAAGCTTTTAGTTCAGACAGTAGTAATATACTTCTGTAATATATCCTGGGTCTGTTGTGACCACTAACACTACATCACCCTCCTCTAATAGAAATCCTCTTACTGTTAAATGGTTGGTAAGGGTCGGGTGCATATTCTCCAGTATATTTCAGTTACCTAGTTCAGCCTCCTCTGACTCCAGAGCCATTGCTCACAAAGACTGGTTCCTAATACGGCAGTGACAATATGGGTTAATACTTTGCATCTGTTAAGTGCTTAACAAACCCCAGTAAGAGATGGGGACATCTTGCCAATCTCTGAGAAGGGGATCGTAAAATAGCTCCGGGTGTCTGATTCATTTCTATATGTGGTCTGTCTCAGAGGCCCAGGACTTCAAGGGCCTTTAAGGTTTGTGAATTGTATTGTGCATCCTGTTGTGAGCCTCCTAATTTGGGGAGGTAGCAAGCATGGCTAGATCACCATAGTCGCAAGAGGATAATGCATTCTGCAACCCCTTCAAACAAAAAGAGAACAGACTGGCTTTCTCTTAGGCTCTCCTTAGCCCCAAGGAGATAATGTGTTGGAACCCCTTTGGAGGAAAAAAGACTGGTGTCTCTCTCCATCTCTTAGGCTTATTCATGCTGAGTGTTACAAATCAGACAACCACACCAGAGAAACTCTTTCGTGCTGGGAGATATATACGTCCACAACCCTCACCCTAGTCCCCAGAAACAATAGACACACACAGCTGTTGGTATTCAACAATAGTAGATTATGTATTATGTATAATTAGCATGTAAAATTTATGTATCAGATTATTAATGGTAATTTCATCAGTCATTGTGTAAAAGAAATTTAATATTGGAAAAACCCTAAGCATTTTACATCACTCATTCTTACTTTCCCTCATAGATTAGTCTAATCCCTACTAGACATCCAAATATACGCGGTTGGCCTCATGGTTATTATATAGGTTGAGCAATTAGTAATTTCCCTACCTAACATATGCCAAGCAATGTAACTATCCCTGCATATCTAAGACAGCTATTCGGCTTGTAGTCGGTTAATGGTCCTCCAGCATGTCCTCTCTAGCAATCAGTGTTTATATCCGGATTCCTGGGTCTCTTATGCCTTTATTCCCGATTGTTCTCTGTGGATGTGGAGAGGGGCGGTTTCTGTGCAGCTTCTTGTACCTACACACACAATGCCTCTGTTATAGAAACGCTCTAAAGGCAAGCAACTAAAATAGATGTTGTTTCCTTCTTCCATCAAAGCCTGTTCTGTGCAAGGCAGAAGCACCTTGCTGTACTACTGACAACACACACATGGTCCTATGAATTGAAGATTCCTTTTTGCCGTGCTTGTGTTATTTTTGTTAGGTCACTAATGGCACACTACAGCTAGAACAAAATGGCGATCTCACACACTTGTTAGCATTGCCATTTAGAACCATTGTGCTCCAGGCCGTAAGCCCTACACAGGCTCATTCTATAGAATTATTGACCTTCATGCTACATACAGTCAGGCCTGGCTTGCATGTAGCGTGTATGTACCATCAGGAAATCCTTGCAACAAATGGCATATTTATCTGATGTTTTGCCTTGTTAGCTCAGCAAACGTGTGCAGTGTACACTGTCAAAAGTTACACCGAGGTCCTTTTGACATTTTCTTTTTACCTTTTTGATCAGCCTCCCTTGTTCAATTTCCCAACTATTTTCAGATTGTTGAAGGTACTCACATAAATATATTTACCTAGACCCATGATATGCCCCAATTGGAACTGGAAGTTGTTTTTTGATGGGTGCCCCATTTGAGCCCCTACATAGTTGTCAGTTACATTTATTGAACTTAAAAATGATCTTTCTTGTGGCATCACGTTGGCACGACACATCAACTAGCTGCATTCACTGTGTGGCTGCCCACCTTTCACCTGTTCTTACCCAGATAACCTTGTCTTAAGGACTAAAGTGGTTTTCCTGCCTAAGGTAATGAACCCCCTTCCATCTAGGGCAATCTTTTACTCTTCCCACCTTCTTCCCTCTACCCCATCGAACCAAGGAGGAGAAGAGGCTCTATCACCTGGGTGTTCTTAGGACAGTCAGTTATTAAATCAACTGGACAGGGGAGATTAGCTCTGACTCCCAGCTCTTCATCTGATATTTAGTCAGTAGAAAGTGCAAGATGGTGTAGGAGAGGACCGTATTATGCTGGACTGTCCTGACCATTAAAATGTGCAATGTCCTTGCAAATTCGGGGCCACCTGGGGGAATCTGTGCTCATACCATCAGAGCAAATTCATCAACTTCAGCACTTACCAGGGGTGTTCATTGTCTAAGAGCAGCAGCATGTGCTTCCCTTCACACTTTTGCAGAGCACTATAGCTTAGCGACTCAGAAGCGATAAGGGATGGCCACTAAACTCATTCATGCGGAAGGATTTCCTTTTCTGACCGCTCCTTTAGACCCGTCACCTGTGAGGAGGAACTGCTTTGGAATGTATTCTATAGGTGAGAAATCTGCAGGTAGGAGTATACATTAGAAGAAAGTTATGTACCTTCTGTCATAAGCTTTCTGGTGGATACTCAAAGTACCTCCAAATTCTTCACAAATCTTGTCTACCTCCCCCTTCTGAAGGATTATCGTGGATTCTGATGCCAACTGGGCTCCTGCTTAGTTTGTTACACTGTACACTCACATTCAATCGGTTGCTACTCTCGTCTCTGCCTCTAAGGGCTCAGAAAAAATGAATGAGCAAGTGACATCTGTGTGCCAGGATGGCGCTATTTGCCTCCTGTGATGTCATACCTGTTCCGCTCCTGGCTCCTGGCCATCTACCAGTGGAGGAGAGTGATCAAAAAAGTTTCCATGTCCAGTCTGACACCTGGAAATTTGGAAAATGTGAAGAGTATAGACTCTGCAGGTTGATGGAGTATCCACAAGAACGATCAATACCAAAGGAAATAAAAACCATGTTGGCGTCTCTCCTGCTCATTTGTCCCACCCTGGCCTCCTGCTCCTCCTTCCTTCTTTTGTTGCAGGAATATTCCTAAATCATAGGGCTTAGCTTAGTCCATTGCAGTTGTCAGTCTTAGTTGCCTTGTACATACGTCTGAACTTAACATCCATTAGCTCTGTGTCTACTGGCTGCTTTTTACCTGTCTGTAGTGGTCTGTTTTCCTATATACTATAATGCAGGGGTATCACTATGTTCTTATTTCTTCATTGCTGATGGGCTAATGGTAGTAAGAACTTGTTTATTAAATTTGCCTCCCCGTCCTTAAGAAAATATTAATTTCCTCTTTGTTAGAGGTAAGAAAATCCCCATTCATGAAATAAGAGTGAATGAGGCACAGTGAATGCTGCATTGGGCAGAACATATTATACGTTTGCTGTAAGGTAAATTTGAAGAAACGTCCCAGAAAGCATCAGCACCCCTTTGTCAGAAGTGGAGTTATTATTTGGGAGCGGGGCACCTTTAACAATTCATTAAACCCACTCTGGTTAGGTCAAAACACAGTTCTGAGAGAATCTCTGCTCAAAACTCTTAAAGCTGACACAAGCAGCAGGCTATTTCCAAAGACGTCTATGCTAACTTCAAGCAGTACCAACAATATTAAAGTAAAGAAAATAATACAACGTGCAAATCAATGAAGAAAAATAGAGAATATTTTAATGAGCAAAAGGGCTCTTTTAAGATCATCAACTTAGGTTAAGGGGAACGGGACATATGATGTTTTAATGTTTTTAAGGAAAAAGTGCATAGAAAATGTCAAACATTATGGAAAAAGAAGAGTGCAAAATGTATCTGGGCCAGGTACAATTTCAACCTAGCACAATGTAGCAGTGGTTGGATACACCAAGTGGATTGTTCTGATCCTCCAGGTCAAAGGTAATTACCTTGAGACTTCAATTCGTTTCCAGTTCCTAGGCAAGCTTCTTCTGATCCTTAGGGAAGGCATCTAGGCACCAGGTGTCTCTCTAGGTAGGTATCCTGCAGTGCCTAGTGCTCTTTAGTCAGCTGGTCCCTTTTGGAGTCAGGAGTCTTTCTGCTTTTTTGTGACCCTGAAGTAGGTAAACAGGTGGCCAACTCCTTGATCTGTTTAGAGCACTAACTGTCCCTCGGTGCCAGCAGGATGTAGGAGTGCTGGAGTCCTTATGTGAGTCCTCTTCTACCAGCAGGAGTCATTAGTCAGGACTTTTCTTCCAACTGGGCCTTCATCTTCAGATGGAGCCTTCCCAGATCAGGAACATTCTGAGGAGGTGTTGGTTGGGGTTTCAGATTTATCCTGTGCACTAGCCATAAATGAAGAAAATCTACCACTCAATCTTAACTATCGTATTGCATTCCACCACCACCTTTCGCAGCACTCGCTATTTGCTGTACTGTAAAATTACCCAGTATCTCCTGCTTCCACATTGCAGGGTCCAGCTGCCACCTTGCAGGCTTTTCTTCTGCTTCTTGGGCACTACCCTGACAAGGTTGAACCTGGTTTTCCCTCCTACTGTGACTGAAGCCTGTCTATGGGTGCCTGGGGATGTATATGAGAAGCCCTTCTTGGCATTTCCAAGTCAAACGTGGTAGTGGTGAAGCTGTCCTTTGTTCAGAAAACTCTTCTGTGCACTCCAAGACTGGCTTTTCCTCTGCCTAGAGGCAAGTGATTATCCTTTAAGCCAGAGTCATTAGAGCTGCTAGCCAAGGATGTGTGTTCCAGCTCTGGAGGTGTGGTTTCCCTTCTACTGGGAGTGGTGACTGGCTGTCTGGGAAGGTTCTTGGAATGAATAATAGAAGTTCTTCCTGGCATCCCCAGGTTAAGAGGTAGTTCTAAAGCTACCCTTTGTTCTGCCAACTGCTACTCTCTGCTCCCAGATAATTAATCCCTCTTCAATGGTCAGTGGTTAATACTCATTGGCCTTTCCTGGACTCAGAGATAGGCCAATGTTCTCTGAGCCAGGATCATTAAGTCTCCCAGACAAGGATGTATATTCCAGCTCTCGAAGTGTGATGAGTGGCAGAGCTAAATGTAAGCCTAAAGTTCATATTTACATAGTTATTTTTCAGCTCAAGTTATCAAAGATCTGATTTAACCTTTTACTATGATATCAAAAACTAAGTAGGAAATTATTTTGAAGCCTTTTTCTAGCACATTTCTAAGCAGAGGTGGAAAATAAAGCTGTTTAATTCCACCTAGGCCTATTATGGAAACGTCTAACCAGATGTATACAGTGAATAACTTTAAGGTATTATTTCACTGTGAGGGCACACTAACCTCGATATGTACTGTGCCCTATTTTTGTATATCAACAACCTGCCTTGTGGCCCTACAAGGCGAACTTCAGGGGTAACTTAAAAATATATAAAATTAGGTACTTCCTTCATGGCAAAGGCATTTTCCGTGATGTGTCACTGCAGTGTATTTAAACTGCAGCCAGGACAGAAAACAGTGGGGCTTTTGGCAGACATATTTTTGTCATAGTCTTGTATGTGGGTGATGTAAATACCCACTGCTGCTCACATTTGACTTTTAACATTTGAGGTCATGGGCACACTTTAGGCACCATTTCCAATGGACTTATAGGGAAGCTAAATGAGCCAAATAATGAGTTCCAGTGTAAAGCACATGTTTTAGAGGGGAAGTGCGGGCACTTTACTACTGTTTGGCAGTGGTAACATACGCAGAGTAATAAAGCTATCAAAAATAGGGTCCAAAAAAAGGCAGAAAAAAAGCCTGAGGTGACCATGCAGGAAAGGCAAATTTGCTACAACATCCAATGAGTAGTTAAGTCAATTCTCTAGAAAAATTAAGTTGAGGAGCTGGACACCCTGAGAAAGGGTGGCTAACATGGAGGTAGTTGGGGCCACCTGAGAAGAACAAGGATTGCCAATGGGTTAAGAGTTCTATTTGCCCATTAACACTAAACCAAGAGAGGAGTATCAGCTAGTGGACCATAAGCACATCATAAAACTGCCACAAAGAGGCTTAAAAAGCCAGACATTATGATTTTGGCAGTGTCTCAGCTTGTATGACGGCAGCTTGCAGGAAGGGGGTGTTTAAACTGAGAGCAACTATACAAATGTAAGAGCCGTGTAAGAAATTGTGTTACTTGTTGATAAGGTGGGTGAAATCCTACTCAAGCAGCAATCACAATCCTCATCAGCGTGAGGCCCTAGCAAACCTCAAATTAACCTGTGCTCAAGCCTCTGGTATCTTGACACACAGGAGTCAGGCTTAACTCCGAGGCAATGTGTAAAATATTTATGCAACACTTCAAACAGTAATAAAGTGGAAACAAAACACAAGATAAATCCCACACCAATTTAGAAAAATAGAATACAGTTTAATTAATAAATCAACCCCAAAACAAAATAAATCCAATCAGTAGAACCGGAGATGAGCAAGTTTGAAAATTCCAGTGGCAATAGCTCCAAAAAGCACAAAGCGCCAAGTGTGGAGTTCTAGTCACAACAGACTGGGACAAAGCCACAAGTTCACGCTGACTGCGATAAAGTGTGGGCCGGCTGCAGGGACCCATTAAAGCCCGCTGAACAAAAGAATGTTAAATACTGGTTGCGGAGCGTTGCGGGTCCCTCACCAAGGATGCTCCGCTCAGCTGAGGTGATGCGACGTCCTGCGTCGTCAAGGATCCTGTAGATGATGGCTGGAAATGTGAAGTCCGGCATCGAAGAAGCGTAGCGCAGTCAAGGCATACCGCTTGTCTTGAAGAGTTGTGAGACTGTGATGAAAGAACCTGCGTCGTCATAGAGGCTGCCATCGACAAGAGATTTGAAATTCCTGCATCGGGAAAGCTTTGTCCAGCAGCGGTTCCGATGCAGGCTGCGAGGTCGATGCAGAGTCATTGCACTGGGAACCCTAGCAGCAGAAGCGATGCACCAGTTCTGCTTGGAATGTTATGCGTACAGTAGCGGAGATGCACCTGTTCTCCTGGATCCACAGATAGGCTGGTCGGGCACCTTGAGATCCACTTCCAAGGGTCCAGGACTGGGGTGGCACCACTTGGCAGGGTAGGACTTACAGATGGCAGAACCCAAGGTGCTGGGTTGAAGATTGTTGGAGGCCAGCGATTTGCCCTTGGAGTCACTATGGTGTCCTGGATTCAACTGATGCAGGTCCAGTCCTTCACACCCAGGCAAGAGGGCAGCAGGTCAGAACAGCAGTGCAGCAGCCCTTTAGAGCAGCAGTTCAGTCAAGTGGCAGTCCTTTCACCAGCACAGCAGTCCTTCCTGGCAGAGTATCTATAGGTCCAGAAATGTACTGAAGAGTTAAAGTCTGGAGTCCAAACTTTATACCCATGCCTTACTTTGAAGTGGGAGAAGGTTTCAGTGCTTTCCCTTTGACAGCCCAAGGCATCCTGCCTTCCCTGTCCTGGTTCCAGACTAACTGCAGAGGGTATGCAGACCTTTGTGTGGTGGCAGGAAATAGCCTATTCAATTATAAGTAGGGCTATGCCCAGTTCCACCCTCCCATCCTGCCAGTGATGACCCATCCAGACACACCTAAGCTCTCTATTTAGCGTGGCTGTCTAAGAGAAACACACAATGCCCAACTGTCAGCTCCACCCAGTTGTGTGACCCACAGAGAGGCTCAGGCACTAAATGGGTAAGGCAGGAAAATGCCAACTTTCTAAAAGGGACATTTTCAAAATTGCAATTTAAAACCCGACTTCATCATGAAAGAGGATTTTTCATTACAATTCCCAAGACACCAAGTATGAACTAGTGGAAAGTATCACTTATTAAATGTAATAAGCTAACACCAATGTTATCCTATGGTAGAGGTAAGCCTTGTGCGAGTGCAAAAAACAAATGTAAGAGCTTTTCACTACCAGGACATTTAAGACTTAAAAGTATGTGTGCTACATTTTAAATACACTGCACACTGAACTGTCCAGGGAATATATATATATTTGAAAGGAAGGTTGGGGCCTGAATAAAGGTTTACTTGCCAGGTCGAAATGGCAGTTTAAAGCTGCACAAACTAGGAAATGACAGTCCTGAGACATGTTTAAAGTGCTTCTTAAGTGGTTGGCACAATCAGTGCTGCAAGCCCACTAGTGGCATTTAATTTACAGGGCATGAGCACAGGTAGTGCCACTGTAGTAGGGAATTACAAGTAAATTAAATATGCCAATTGGGTATAAGGCAATTCTGCCATGTTTTAAGGCGAGAGGACAAGCACTTTAGCACTAGTTAGCAGTGGTAAAGTGAGTGGAGTCCTAAAGCCAGCAAAAACGAAGTCGGCAAACAAGAGTGTTGGAGGCAGAAAGTTAAGGGGAAACTCATGCCAAGGGTGCCAGGTTTAACAAGCCCTTATACCTTTGGGATAAAATTTAGAGTAGACTTTATAACATTGGGGACCCAAGCTTCTGCGCTGGTCTATGCCAGAAATACACAGAAACTGATTTGCTGGGTAAAAACTGAAAACGGAAGCATCAAAATCATGCAAGAGCAAGTTTTGAAACTCTTCTCAAGATGCTTTTTTTGTGGCTACAGTGTCTATCTTATGAACAGTACATTCTATCTGTTCTACGGTTAATGCGTAATACTCATGGCATACAGGTATTTAAAGCGTTTTATATGTACTCATGCAGCGTATGATTGCTCGAGTTTCTTGATTTTTACTCATGTACATAATTTGTACTGAAAACCATACATTTTTACTCAAGCTGTGTAATTCGTTTTAATTTACATCCCTGTGATTGTTAATGCGCTAGAAACAAATTTAAATAGGACATTTGTCATGGGTTGTCTATATTTTCGGTATGTTATGTGATTTGTCAGACCGGATAGAGGACTTGAACTCGTGTCACACCATTTCCTCTGTGATCCTGAAGCCATCAATCCAGGCCACGTTTTGTTTTCGGCAACTATGCTCATCATAGCTTTTGGGACATGCAGGGTTTCGGACTATTGTCTGAGGAGTTGGAGTAAACACGACGAAATCAATGATGTGCTGTAAAAGGCCCATGAATGTATAGAGCAGTCACGATCTGGCAGTAGTGAATTGCGACTTTCTCCAGAAAACTGGTATTGCCAAATTTTCAGCATCAGCCTGCAATGACAGGTAGAGAAAAAAAGATTCAATTTGACCCACTTCTTGCTGCTGAGGTCATACTATTAGTATTATTTTTAATAGTAGATGTATGTCAATGTAGCCCATGATTACAATAAGGACCCAAAATCCTCTAGAAAGTAGCTGGGGTAGATGGTAATATTGTCTTAAGGTTAGAAACTGGAGAACCTACTCTAAGGCAGCGAAGAATACCAGAAAGGGAAGGAGGAATACTACAGCTAGCAAGAGATTATTTGCCAATAAGCTCCTTAAAACAATTCCAGCCATTTATCTAAGTTAGTCGCAAATTGTCTGAATGAGGAAAAATAAGCGCAGGTTCTCAAAATGAATGCTAGTGGAGCCCACCGGCAACCACTGGCTCAAATTAAGCGCTGGTTCTGTGACAGTTCAATAGTCAAGTCATTTAAACTTTCCAGGCGATGTTAACAATGCTGGTGAAGGGCCAGCTTTCACTTGACTGGGCGAAAAAGGTGTTATAGGGAAATCGAAGTTTTCATTAGCATCGAGTGAGTGCCTTTTATGGGCTGAGCAGTGTGAAGTAAACTGTCAAATAGCGTGCCAACAGTCATTCATGTACTGCCGTGCGGGTAGCCGGTTACACTCCGATGGCATGCACATGGCATATCGGCAGTCCGTGGCACTCGAGAGTAACAGAGTATGACACATTCACTATCTGCAGTTTCCATGGCAACCAGCTCTTCCTTAGTGAAGAAATGCTGCCAGGTGTTAGCACTCTGATTTGTATGTTTGCCCATGACCCTGCAATGAGCGTTTCTCATGCATTCTGAAGTGGTGGCATACTCTACATTATTAATATGCTGTCCTCTAGGTGCTTTTTTATGCTCCAGATAGCACAGGGGTAAATACGTTGTTCAAAGGACACACAAGATCAGAATTCAGCTACCATTTGAATAGGCCCGTGAATACATGAGGCCATTAATACTTCAGCTTGCAGTTCGAAGATCTGAATTTGGATATATATATATATATATATATAAGGCGCGAAAGAAGGAAACAAAAAAGATTCAAGGCCAAACAGCAACAGAAGACAGAACAACTGGCGACGTCAATAAATGGCAACATGAACACAGTTATCAACTTGACTGACACTGTCTTAACTAAAGCAGAACCCAACTTCTATCTCTGGGCCTTACTTATTGCATGGAAAGTAGCTTCAACTATAGTAAGACACGTGTAGACATCTACAAATTTATAAGAAAACTTAAGTTGATAAAATTCTTCAAGACCAAGCACTCTAACATTGATCTTACTGCTAATATTCCTGACACTACAAATACTGACAGCAATCTTGTTGTTGCTGATATTGACAATATCAGAACCATGAGTGAATTGGATTCAGGACTTTCATCTGTCACCACCACCCAGCTCCTGCGTGACGAAGGTCTCAGCACTGTATGTAAAATAATCAGTCCTTTTAAGCCTCCTTCTACATTCACACCTATGATGCCAAAGGATGTGATTGACACCTTCAATGATGTAGTTGTTGAAGACTTGAAAGAATTACATCACAAAAGCAAACATAAAAGCTTCAATAACCGTAATAGACATTTATTTAGCCTCATTAAAAAACTGCGCAATAACAACCAAATTGTGGTGAATAAATCCGACAAAAGAAGGAATATTGTCTTATGGCCCAAACATCAGTACCTCGCTGAAGCACTAAGACATCTTAATGACAGTACATGCTACAAATTAACTACTTTATCAGAATACAATAAGAGTAGAGCCTCACTTAAAAAGAAACTCCTTAGCTACAAAATGGAGGGGCTCATTAGCAAAGATGAATTCTCTTTTCTCCATCATGAAACTCCTACTATGCCTGTTCTCTATTTTCTTCCAAAAGTTCACAAGGGTACCTTACTCATACCGGGGCGCCCTATTATTTCAGCATGTAATAGCTTTTGTGAGAATATGTCTAGGTATGTAGATTTCTTTTTACAGGATCTTGTGATGGCTTTACCTTCATACCTGCGTGACACAAGTGACTTCCTTAACAAAATCATGGACATAAAATGGTCCGATAAATTCCTTCTAATATCTATGGACATCACGTCCCTCTATACCAGTATTAATCATTTTGATGGATTAAAAGCATGCGAACATTTTTTGCAGGGACGCTCCATCTCTCATCATCGTCATAATGCTTTATTGCTATTCATGATTGAGTGGTGCCTGAACAATAACTATTTTTTGTTTGACAGAACTGTGTACCAGCAAATGCGTGGTGTTGCGATGGGTGCCTGTTTCTCTCCCAGCTATGCTTGTCTACATGTAGGCTGGTGGGAGGAACAGGTACTTTTAGTTAACCACAAAGAAGCATTGGAGACCAACATAGTCAGTTGGCTCCATTACATAGACGATGTTTATGTTGTATGGAATGGTACCATTGAGAGTGCCCAGCTATCAACTGCAATACTGTCAATTTAGAATTCAATGCCAACATCAGCGCCACCACTATTGATTTCCTTGACGTCACTGTGTATATAGATAAAGGGGCTATGCACTATAAACTTCACCGCAAATCAACTGCAGGCAACTCCACACTCCATGCGACTAGCTATCACCCTAAACATCTTATAGCTAGCATACCTTATGGTGAGATGCTGCACCTGAGGAGAATCTGTAGCACAGAATCTGATTTGAAGTTTCATCAGGATGAGACTCTCGTTCGTTTTGTAGCTAGGGGTTACAGCCCAGCCTCTATCCAGAAAGCTAGAACCAGGGCTAATGCTATCTCTAGGACTACACTTTTAGCTTCCAATACAGAAATTGATTCTGACAACACAGATACTATTACTGACAACGATGAAAAGGGTACTGTTGACACATGATTAATCATCACATACAGTAGAGAGGAACGAGCTATCAAAGCCATTGTGAATCGTCACTGGTGTATTGTACAAACTGATCCAGTTCTGGGCCCCATTATTGCTAAAAAACCTACCATTACTTATCGTAAGGCATTCTCTGTGAGAGATGCCTTGGTTAAGAGTAGTCCAGAAGTTATGATTAAATCCAACTGGCTCTCTAACATGAAAGGTTTCTACAAGTGCAATTCTTGTAGAGCATGCAAATTTGGCATTAATACCACCGAAGTCATTGCCAAATTCTGCAACAAGCCCATTACTTTACAGCATAAGTACACTTGCAGAACTGACTTTGCTGTCTACATCCTTCGGTGTAGCTGCAATCTTATGTATGTTGGGAGTACTAAACTCCAAGTGTATGTTAGGATTCTCCAACATCTAAGAGCAATTGTTAACAGTGATCCAAACTATCCTGTGGCGAGACACTTCAAAGAGATACATAAAAACAATCTCGATCACCTACAGTACTTTGTTATAGACAATGTTCATAACCTCAGACGTGGTGGTAATCGAGAAAAGAAATTACGACAGCTAGAAAGTCGCTATGTTCTTGAACTGGATACCAAGGTTCCTTTTGGTTTAAATAGCAGTGAAGACCTGTATAATTATCTTTAATTTGACATGCTGGATATGAGCTCGCTCTCTCTTGTCTTATTTCTACTATAATACATATTCTGCTGCTGGTATCTTTTTCTACCTCTATACGTCTGAGTTTTACTCGTTTCCATCGTTCGAGAGGTTCTGTTCTGTGTACTAGTTATTTGCCTTATTCTTCAATCTCATGTATCCTATTCTTCTCCAAATGTGTGTTTGTTTTGTTTGTATGTCTTTTGCTTTACCCTCAATTCCTTCTTAATACTAGAGGCCAGTTCCTCCATTTTGGGAGTTATGTTTGTCCGCATTATGTGGATAGTACTGGAATCTACTTTGGTAGTTCTTCATGTTATCTATAGAAATCCGTCTGGGTTTCATATAGTTGTTTATATCTCTGTGAATTTTACCATATGGTTGTCATATTCTTTGATATGAGATATATTACATTTCATTTTTACACTTCGCATCACAATTACTTATTTATGTGTCACTATATAATATGTTGCACTATTCTTTCATTTATTTCATGCACTACTTTGTATGGTAAGACACAAGGCGCTGTGACTTAAAATAATTTTTTAGTATTTCTAGAACCCTATTATGACTCTCTTTGCCTGTCTTTTTCTTTTATAGCCCTTTTTGTTTTCTGTCCATATCTATCCATGCCACAACTGTTTAGACTCATTATATCACGCAGTTTGTGTGTATATGTAATATCATTTTTTAGACTTTATCTATTAATGCTATACTTAGCAATCCTTTCAATTGTACCAGGAGGTGGCTTCAATATTTTGTTTACTACTCTGTTTCGTCATTTGCCCTACCTTAGATGGCCACGTATTATGCGGACATTGGGGCTTAGCTATATGGTACTGATTGAAGCTTCACATCGCTGTTTTACTACTATTTGCAACTTGATTCAGCTGTTATTTAGTAAGTCACTGCCTTCTATTTTGTCTTAATTTCAAAGGAAAGCATTATTGTGTATTTACACGGCTATATAAATGTTTGTTTTACCGTTCAAACACTAGTATGTTTTCACTTTCTAGTGAATTTCGCAACACGTTTTCATTTACCTGCCTATTTATGCTGCTACTTGCACGTAGCGCGTTCATGTGATCAAGGTCGCAGGTCAGCGACCGAAACGCGTCATGTGGACCGTCTCCGGCTTGTAAAATAAATTTGGATTGCAACTGCTGCTGTGGTCTGTGCCCGTGTGTTCCTCTGTGCCAAGTTGAATCATTACGGGACTTGCTGCTGATATATATATATATATATATATATATATATATATATATGTACACATATATGCACACATATATATTTATTGGAAAAAGCAAAGGTTATAGCTTAGTTATAGTTACGAAAACTTTATTTTTTGTACACAAACTTAAACTATACAAACTGGGGAAATTATGAATGTACAGATATAATGTAAATTTATAATTTACGCACCACCTTCAATTTACTGTACGTCGTTCACCTCCGTACACATTGTTCTCGCATCACTCGCCACACTACTTTAACTATAACTCTTTTTCTCCATGCACTGGTTATTCCCTTGCAAATTATATAGCTTATAGCATGTGAAATCATAGCAGCCGTAATAAGACTTATGACATCAGAAATTACGTAATTTCTCACAACACAGGGCATGATAAAGTGGTGCGGTGTAGTTAATGCAGTGTGTAGATTGATGCAAGAAGGTGTACAGAGGTGCACAACGTATAGTAAATTGAAGATGGTAAATACATTATAAATGTAAGCTGTATGTGATGGTGCATAAATTAAGAAATGTAATTTATACCTTTATAATTTCTCTAGATTGTATAGTTTAAGTTGGGTTTGTATTTAAAGAATACATAAAGTTTTCCTAACTATAACTTACCTTTGTTTTTTGTTTTACATTAAATTACATGGTTTTTGTTTTTCAATTAAAAAAAATGTTTCAAATAAAAGTGTTGAGTGTCATTTAATTAAGTGTTATTAAGTGCAGCTTTGGACAGTATAGTAAAGGACAATGTTGTACAGTGTAGTGTCATAGAGTCTAGTGTTGTGGAGCACAATAGCGTGGTGTAGCGTATAGTGGAGTAATGTGTTCCATAGTTGATTGGCATGGCATGGCGTGGCATGTCATTTAGTCGAGTATTGTAGAGTGTAGAGGCGTCTTGTACAGTGGAGTGGCATGTCGTAGAGTACATTTGAGTGTTGTGCAGTGGGGTCCCGTTGATACTGTATTGTCATGTCGCGGAGTGCCATAGAGATGAGTAGAGTGTCGTAAAATACCACAGCGTGGAGTAGAGTGTTGTACAGTGCAGTTTAGGGCCATACAGTGTACTACGGTGTCATACACGGACATAGAGCATAGTAGAGAGTTGTAGAGTGCAGTTTTATAATCTACAGTAGAGTGTTGTAAATTCGAGCAACGTGCATTGGAGTGCCGTTGTTGGGCATGGCCCTTCTTAGGGGATTTCTCGAAAACGTTTTGACTTTTCTACCCCTGGTATTTTTTTTTTTAAATAGTTTTTATTCGTCAATAAACACATACATTGCCGGCCCCTGAAATCCCAGAGGTACCGGCCCAAGCAGCGCACTAATCATGACATTGACAGTTTCATCATAATAGGATACTTGGAATGCATTTCAAATGAAAACAAACCCCCCAACTCTCCCCCCCCCCATCTCCCGGATCCCTCCCCCGACCACACCATACTGTAGCCAACAACCGACAGCGTGAATGAGCATAAGCCGGACAGATCCAACCCCAGTCCCTGCGTGCACCCCCCCTCCCGGGGGAAGCTAGATGAACCCCTCCTCCCGCTTCTCTGGAACCGGCTCCAGGGGGAGACCCCTATAGTCAGCCCACCGCTTCCATATCTTGTAATGTTTACGGGGGCACCCTCTAGCCGCAAATATGGGGAGCTCCAGGCCCATACTAAAGTCCAAACCCCACTTCCACACATTCAGCGAGGGGGCAGCCGGAGCCTTCCACGTCCGGGCGATATCCCTCTTGGCCAGTGTAAGGCCCAGCAGCAACGAGTGTCTCTTGTATATGTTGCCACCAATATCCTCCATAATGTGCAGGAGTGTCAGCTTGGGGTCTGCGGGAAGATCCCAACCCAGTACCTCGGATAGGCAAGACAACACCCCTCTCCAAAACCGGGACAACGACCCACAGAGCCACACCGTGTGGAAGAAGGAGTCCTCCTCCCGTCCACAGCGGAGACACTCCGAAGAGACAATCAGGCCCGCCCGCCACAGCTTCCTCCGGGTAAAATAAGCCCTATGGAGATATTTAAATTGTATAAGTCGGAGTCGGATAGCTATGGCCGCCCCCCGAGGCGGGGCTAGTGCATCCGTCCAGTCCGCCTCGTCGAGGGGCCCAACACTGGCCAAAAATAGTGAGCGGCATGCGAGTCCACAATTTAATGTCCCGGCAAACTCGCTCCCACACGGGCACCACGTTTTGCCCCCAAGAAACTGCCGGAGTAGGTGATAAGAATACCCCTAAATACTGAAGCCCCCTCTCCGCCATCCGCACCGAGGACGCCCACTCCTGCAGCGGAGTCGAACCCCCCAGTACCCACAATGTGGACTTCTGGGGATTCATGAAAAGACCCGACGTCTCACCAAATATCTGCATGATACGGAGCAGCCGGGGCCCTGTGCGGTCGAGGTACGTCAAGAAAAAGAGGACATCATCCGCGGGCTATACGATTAGCCAGGCCAGTTTCCCACTCAAATTCGGAGATCTGCGCGTCCATTCGCACCCACACCGCCAACGGTTCCATGGCCAGGGCAAACAGATACGGGGACAGGGGGCACTCCTGGCACGTTCCACGCCGTACGGGAAACGGCAGTGAGGACGACCCCGCCACCCTGACCGAAGCCGTAATCTCTGTATAAAGAAGCCGCACATAGGACAGGAACCGCGGCCCGAAGGTCAAGCGCTGCAGCAGCAGGAACAAATAACGCCAGCTAAGGGAATCAAACGCCCTATCCATATCCGCCAACAATAGGGCTGCCGGGACCCCCAACCGCTGCACTTCAGCGATCGCCACATGGGCCCGCCGGATGGTATGTCGCGTGGCACGGGAGGGCATGAACCCCGCCTGGTCCGGGTGGACCAACGAGGCAATGTATGGCAGGAGACGATTGGCCAAGGCTTTTGCCAGACATTAAGGAGGGAGTTTTGACGATACGAGGCGTGCTCCTCCGGGGGCCTGCCCGGCTTATGGAACACTACGATCTCAGCATGCCTCCAGTCCCGGGGCAACAACCCACACTCTCGGGCCTCCTCCACCACCGCCGTATAATGTGGACCTAGTTGTAGAAAATACTTCTTAAAAAACTCACTCGGGAACCCATTCGGGCCTGGGGCCTTGCCCGGGGTCAGGCCACCCAGCGCCTCCCCCAATTCTTCCACTGTTAGCGGGAGATCCAATGCCGTCCGTGCCGTTTCTGATAACGCCATGACAGGGTGATCACTCAGGAATCGCTCCACGGCCGTTTCTGTGAGGCTTTCGCAGGGACTATATAGACCTGCATAGTATGTAGCAAAGCTATTGGCTAGCGACCCCGGGTCCACTATGGGCGTGCCCCCGGGGTCCACTATCCCTGGGAGGTCCTGAGCATGATACATCCCCTGGCACAGCCTGTGCAGCATTGCACCCGACTTGTCTCCCCACTGGTACACTCGACTCCTAGTGGCTAGCCACACCTGGCGTGCCTCGTCAAGCAGCAGGGAGCCATATGTCTGCTGCGCATAAAGTAACTGCCGACAATGCGCCTCACTCCCATCCCCCCGGCCCCTATGCTCCAACACCAGGACCTTAGCCTCCGCCCGAACTAGCCCCACTCGGTGCTCACGGCAGGCCGCCGCACAGAAGGAGATATCCGCTCCGCGGAGTGTCGACTTCATCGCCTCCCACAACATACACGGAGCCCACATTCCGTGACAGATATTGAGGTACCACCGCAGTCATATGCACCCTATAGTCATTTTGTTGCCGGTGCCACACCGAAAGGCGCTAACGAAACGACCCCCCCTACGCCCCCCATCCGTACGACCGCAGACACCGGGGAGTGGTCCGAGAGCCCTCGCGGTAGGATCTCCGCCGCATCCAACCGGGACTCCGCGGCCCCCGATAGGAAAATGTAGTCTAGGCGGGAGAGGGAGCCGTGCACCGCCGACAAATACGTGTACGCACGAGCAGTACCATGGCACTGCCTCTAGGCATCCACCCACGCCAGGCCACCCACCAGCGCGTTAAGTTTCGTCTGTCCACCCTCCCCTCTCCCCCGGCCCCCTGACTGTCGGTCCCTAGAAAGATCCATCACATCATTCCAGTCCCCTCCTATAATCCCCGGGACCTCTGGGATGTCCGCCCAGCGCGCCATGAGCTGTTCCGCGAATGTCCAGGACAGGGGAGGGGGGACGTACACACTACCGAACACCACCTGCTCCGATCCAATCCGACCCAGAACAAAAACGTACCTTCCATATATGTCTGCCCATGTCTGAGAATGCACAAAAGAGACCCGCTTGTGGACCAATATACCCACACCCCTGGAACCCTGAACAAACCCAGCATGAAACACTTGTGTGTATCCGTAGCGTTGAAGGCAGAGCACCCTCGTCCCCAACAGGTGTGTCTCCTGTAGGAGCAACACATCTGCCGAGGCCCTCTTCGCGTACTGCAGGATCGCCCCCCTCTTGATCTTATCTAGGGCACCCCGAACATTCCAGCTCAACACTTTGATTGTGGCTAATCGCCCACTAATCCCCGAGGAATCTGCCGCCATAGGAAACATACCCAAGACATAATGGCCACTTAGGGACTCCGGCGTCCGCCCCCGCCCAAGCCCAGCTCTGTACTAAGGTGCGGTCAACCCCTAATCTAAAACCCCAACTACCCAACAGTCCCCCCAACCCCGCTCCCCCCACCCCATACCTCACAAACATGGAAGTACCTGTCGCGGTGAGAAACTTCCCAAGGCCCAAACCGTGAACCTCAGTAGTTCTCAACCAATGGATCCCCAACATACCCTCTACCACCAAGTCCCCAAAAACCCCACCTGCAACTGGCTACGGCGGTGGTCGCCCTTCACATCAGTCCCCCGGGCCAAGGCAACCCCCTGCATCAAGAAGAATGAAGCAGCCGGCGGCATGTCCATGACGCGGAGACCAAGAAGACCTGCTCCCAATGAACTCCCAGGCCCTCAGGATCCAGCCGGCGGATGGCCTGCCTCCGGGCCAGCCCCAAGCCGGGCCCCCCCGGACTTATGACGACGGCGGGATCTGGAATGCCGCTGCCTCTTGGAGGTAGTCCCCGCCGCCTCAATCTGGGATGAGTCTGATTCTCTGCCGGGGGGTGTATGAGGACGCAGTTTTACTATCTCATCTGTCCATTTAAATACGTTCTCTGGCGACTCAAAGAACAGTGTGCGGGACTCATATACGACCCTCAGGCGCGCTGGATAGAGAAGAGCATAGGATAAATGAAGCTCTCGCAACCTGGCCTTGGCCGCCAGGAAAGACTGACGCTGCTGTTGGACCATACGTGTGTAGTCTGGGAATATGAGTATGCGGGAATTTTCGAACTGCAGAGGTTCCCTCTCCGTGGCCTGGCGGAGGATGACGTCCCTGTCGTGATAATTCAGGAGTTTGGCAATGATTGGCCGAGGCGGGCCCCCACCGGCGGCCTCTGGACCAGGACCCGATGTGCCCGCTCCACCACGAAGCAACGGGACAGCGATTCAGCCGGGAGCCAGCCCTCCAGCCACTGGGAGAGGAAGCGCTCCATGTTGTTCCCCTCGCAGCCCTCCGGAAACGCCACAAAGCGCAAGTTGTTCCTGCGGGCCCGCCCTTCGGCATCCTCGACCCTGCCCGCCAGGCCCCGCTGGGCCGACTCCAGGGCCGCAACCTGCTTCCTCAGCATCGCAACCTCATCCTCCACGCTCGACACCCTGGTTTCAGTCTCTGTAATGCGGGCCACCGCGTTTCGCAGATCTTGACGCAGCAGCATCACGTCCGAACCACCTGCCCCAATCTTGGCATCCAGCATGTCCCGGGATTGCGTTATGGCTGCTAGGAGGGCTGCATTGTCCGGCGCTACCACCGAGGGGCCCCCGGCCGCCGTCCCCGCCAGGCCCGGGCCCGTGTATTTATCTATGGGCCCCTGCTTTGCCGCACCTCCACCAGGTTTGTCTCTGGTCATCGTCACAGACCAATGCTCCAAGGCCCCGGCCGTGAAAAGTCCCCTGGCCCGACTGTGGATCTTCTCCCCCCCTTGCGTGGCTACCTCCAGGATAGTGCCCCTGTCACCAGCCCTCCGCCCCAGTCATCACGGGGAAACCACGGGGGTCGGGGCCCAGCCGGTCCTCTGGCACCCAGCCCGCATCAGACCTGGGCCAATCTCTGCCAAAAAAAGGGGGGGGGGGCCAGGCGCCGCCTCTCAAATAATGTCCTGGGGCAGACACGATGGCCACCACAACCCAGCCGGCCAAATCAATCGTATCCCGTCGCCTCCGAGGTCCAACAAGTCGCAGCCCTCACCAGCTGGGTCGGGCGGCCGCCCGGCAGCCTCCGTCGCTCCCCACCAGGCACCCGACCCCCCGTGACCCGAACCGGCCGCCAAACCCCCAAATCACTGGCTTATCCAGGGGGAGGGGGGGGAAAGACCAGTCACCGCACGCCGGGGACCGGGGCGCCACCCCAACTCACGGCCTGGACACTCACCACACCTCGCTATCGCGTGGGCTCCTCCGGGCCGGGACGCCCCAGGATGTCTCCACCGGACCTCTTCTATCTGGGCCAAGCCGTCGTCCCCAGAGCGCCGCTCCACCTCCGGCCCCACAGCGTCGCCGTCTTGCCGCCACCTACACCGGGCGCCTCTCTGCCTCAGCCTCTTTCAGGCAGGTCCAGCCCCGTCTCTTCGCTCATGCGAGGCCACGGCTCCCAGCGCCGTTCCAGGCCGCAACCGCCACTCGGCCACCCCGCGGCTCACGGAGGGCCCAGGCCGTCTGGAGCATCCCAGGCGCCGCCGCTGCTCGTCGCTCGTCTCTGCCGACTGGCAGGGCACCTCAGCTCCGGGCGCAAGGATATTTCCGGTGGATAAATGATACGGGCGGGCGGGAGCCGGCTTAAGACGCGTCCGCCATCTCGGCTCACCAAGCCACGCCCCCCTACTCCTGGTTTTTGCAGATTCTCTTTTCATGGCCTTAGGACACTGGGCGCTTTCTCACTGTAATACAGTGTGAAAGAGCGCGCACCCTTCCTACACATGCTGGATAGTGGTGCTTACTTGAGTGGTTTATTTGTTGCGAGTGCCCTGTAAACAGGTACATCACATATCCAGGGCAGGTACTGAACTGGCTAATGGTGGGGCGCAGCACTGATTGTACCCCCCATCAGAGAATAGCCTTTCAAATATGTATCAAACCTACCTTTGCAGGCCTCTGGGTGCGCAGTTGTGCCTGTGCTCCGGATGGCATTTCTAACCCATTAGCCAACCCTAAGTGGGCCTTCCACTACCACCAGAGCACCTCAAGGGTAAACCCTGAGGTGTGGCTCAAGTGGTAGGCAAAGGCAGGGCAGGTACACATGGGTGTTCTCTGCCCAGGTAGTGGAGAACCCCCATATGGTTTTTCCCTACCTAGGAGGTTGTCTCTTCCCATGGAACAACACCACACCTGTGTGTGCGCAATTGCACTTATGGTCAGGTTGGTCTTTCTAAACCACTTGCCAATCCTGTGAGGACCTTTCACAACCACCAGGGCACCCCTGGGGTAAGTCTTAAGGGGTGAAGCAAGTGGTAGGTGAAGGGCAGGGCAGGTACACGTGTGTTTCCTGACCACGTAGTGAAAACTACCCATGTGTGTTTTCACTATCTATGAGGTTTGCTCTTCCCATAGGTTTATATGGGAATAATGGTTAAAATTACTTCAACCTGCAGTCGTGACTTACAGTGCAGCACCCTCATAATCAGTGCTTAAATTGTGCCGATGGTTTCCGGTGCTCAGCACCGACACTTATTTAGAGGGCTGGTGCTATAGCTTTTTTCATGCGGGCAGCAGCAGTGCAGTAATTTTTCAAAGTTGAATGTGCACCCGTGGTGTGCAGAGGTGACTGTAATTGCATGCATCTCGCTGCCTGGGACAGCCTCTTGGGCACTCCGTTGCTGGGTGTTGAGCTGGACGGTACCGCTGGACTTCATTGTGAATCTGCCAGTGATTGCCTCTTTTTTTGCTTCCTCCAGTGCTGGGCCTCATGGGTCATCTAACAAAGCATTTTTCTCAAATACTTATTGTTGGTGACCATTAGAGATGCTGAGCTGGTAAAAGAGAACACTTGTTTTTCTCTACACAGGAGAGCCTCTTGAAAAAAGTTTGACACATTAAAAGGGTGGTGTGTGCTTGAATATTCTATTTTTTAAAGTGGTGCTGGTAGATATACTTCTATTCACACAACGTTGTTTTGGTAAACACATTAGAGCAATAACAAAAACTTTTCTGAGACTTTTTGGATTTTGCCAGGAAGTGTCTGGTGGTAGATAAATCAAATGTCAACCCTGCATTCGGCAGTGCTGGTAACGAGATTCTGCCATAAAACTTTGAGCACCGGCACTTATTTGTTTACAAATTAAGAACTGCTCACGATGTTTCCTATCATTGGATTCACAATGACAAACCCTTTCCTTTGGTAAAGAGGGACTTGTCATTCATAGCTTAGAAATACCACTTCTAGAAAGAAGGTATTTCTTTGCTCTAAAACTCTTTGTGTGTCTTTTAGTGTGACTCCAGTCTATCTGTGCATTCCCCAGAGACAGCTATACAAATTGAGCATGCAACTGGAACAACAGACCTCTGCCATTTGAGGGCCTGGCTGGATAGATTGGAGGGAGAGGTTTTGACACTTGGCCTCTGGGAAGCCAGATCATGGCCCCATTAAATATTAAGACCTGCATTCCATGGCCCCATGGCAGACAGGACAGAAATTTAGGGGAGACATCTGTGGTTCAAAGGGAAACCTCTGAATCACCCCCAACAACAGAATAACTACTGGTGCCATAATTCAGCAGGGTAGAGATACACTTGTGTGGACATGGGACCAGAGATCCTGGAACTGTGTGGTGCACACTACCATAAGAATCTGTTGTGCACAAGGAGAATTACTGCCATTGGAAGGGACTGTGCCTCCTTCCTGAATAGTAGCTGGTCTGGGCTGACTACCTGCTGCTGTGTGGCACCCTGAAGTGTGCTTCGAAGGAGTTGTTGGCTTACCCCCTGTTCTCTTGTGGAGGTCTCAGGGACATCAAAGACCTCCCACGAGGGACCCACATTATTATGACACCTGAAGAGCGGTGCCCTCTTAAGTGCCCACATTGTCTGCTGGATCCCAACTAGTAGCGTGGTGTAGGCTTGAAACTAAGCATTGTGCCTGTAGAACAGATTGCCTTGTGTGGATTTTCAAAAGTACTGCCCGCATCTAAGGAGTGTGGCCCTGCATCGTGTGGCCTCAAGACGCATAAGCGTCTTATTGGTGGTGAGCGGATTCACTGGTTGCGGGACCCGACTGGCCCGCTTTGTCAATTGTGCCTCATCTCTCTCATGCGACATGCTGACTGCATACTCATTGAGTGCGGGGTCCGATTCACAGGTTACAACCCCCAGGGCGTACCTTTAGTAGTGCCTCATTCTGCCTCGTGCGGCACTGCTGAACTTGCGCCAGTGTGTGTGACGAACGTTTCTGGTGCGACCTGAATCAACCCGCACCAGTCATTGTGCCTCATTTCCAGGGAGGTACGGTATTTTCCAACTCTTTGTTGGGTCTGATAAGAATTGTCTGGTGCAACCCGTATCAACGCGCACCAGACATGCCTCATTTCCAGGTAGGTACGGAATTCCCAACTCTTCGCTGTGTGTGACCAGGATTGTCTGGTGCGACTCAGATCAACACATACTAGATGTTGTGCCTTATTTGCAGGCAGATACTTAATTTGCAACTCTTTGTTGTGTGTGACCGGAATTGTCTGGTGTGACTCAGATCAACGAGCATTCACAAAAGGCATCCTGAATAACTAATAACTCTTTTTCGGCAATGGTGTAATGAGTTTCGGTCTCATTAAGCTTTCTTTACACGTAAGTATAAGAATGCAGTTGTTCAGTGTGGGAGTTTCCTTGGGACAAAATTGCCCCAATGGCACTATTGGAAGCATCCGCCTCCACAATGAACCGTTTGTCAGGATCAGGGTGTGCCTGAAAGGGTGGTGTTGTGAAGGCGGCTTTTAGAAGACAGAAAGCCTCATCTGCTTTCAGAGTCCACACAAATGGAGTGTTTTTTCAAAAGAGTTTCTTAATCGGAGTCACTACCTTAGAAAACTGATCTATAAATCGACAATAAAAGTTAGCGAACCTCAAGAAACATTGGATATCACAAATATTCTGAGGAATCGGACAGTCTTTAATGGCTTTCACTTTTCGTTCAGCCATTTCCAGACCAGTGGGTGACAACATTACTCCAAAGAACTCCACTTTGGACACGTGAAACTCACCCTTGGTGATTTTGCAAAATAAGTGATGTTTTATGAGCGCTTGCAAGACGGCATTGATGTGATGGTAATGTTCAGCTTCTGAAAATGAATAGGTGAGAACGTCGTCTATATAGACTATTGCAAACACATCCAGAAATTCACAGAAAACATCATTTAAATTAAAAGAATTGGAATGCCACTGGAGCATTGTATAATCCAAAGGACATAACCCTGTACTTGAATAAGCCATAACGAGTACAGAAGGCTGTTTTCCACTCATCTCATTTTCAGATTCGGACCAGATGTTAGGCCCCTTTCAGATTTAATTTAGTGTAAATGACTGTCTTTTTGACGTGATCCAGCAGGACCGGCATCAAAGGCAACGGGTTTCGATTTTTAATCTTCATCTTGTTTAGGGCGCGATAATCAATACAAGTTCAAAATTCACTATTGGCCATAGGAATGAAAAACAAAGGTGACGCTGCCAGAGACTTTGATGGTCGGATGAAACTATTTGCTATATTCTTATATAAGTAATTGTGTTCACTTTCAAATAAAGCATAAATCCTTCCATTAGTTACCACTGCTCCAGGAACCAGATCAATTTGGCAGTCATACTGCCAATGAGGTGGTGGTTGCTTAGACTGCTGATCACTAAAGATATCTAGATACTCTGAGTATTGACTAGGTAAAAAGGTTTCTTTTTTAGCTGCTCTTGCAATTTTTAATCACTTTGTTAAGGCTTTTGCTACTGACTCATGAGACTTTGTACACTCCTTCAAGCGGAAGGCAGACTCCAACCTCACTATCTTAGCTGACCAGTCAATAGTAGGGTTATGTTTAGTAAGCCATGGAATGCCCAAAATGATGCCGTACTGTGAAGCATTAATAATGTTAAGTTGCATGGTTTCAAAATGATGCTCCTGAGTAATAACCTGTAAGACTGAAGTAAACTGAGTTATGGGTCCTGAAGTTAACTGACTGCCATTCATAGGCACTGCAGATTTTGGATTTGATTTCTGTAATAAAGTAATGTGTAAGGTTGCTGCTACGGAACTGTCCACAAAATTCCCTGTTGCTTCGGAATCTACCATTGCCTCCTCTGAAAGCCACTCACCGTTTACACACACCTGAAGAGGCAACTTTGCATGTTCAACCAACAATTTGTTGTCAGTACTCAGAGAAGCGATTGAATAGCCGCTCAAAGTTTTCCCTTCTAAGGCCTTTGAGCATCCTAGTTATCCTGAGGGGAGTCTTTTTCTTTATCTAAAATTGTTCTCGCTTTTGGTGACACATTTTTCCCCTTGGGTTTTACCTTGCAATCGTTGACAAAATGGCCTTTATGCCCACAATACAAACGGAGACCTTTCTTCCTTCTCTGTTTTCTTTCTTCCTTGGATAATGAGACAAAACTGTGCTTATTTCCATGGGTTCTGCCGGTGTTTCAGAAGTGAATGCTGAAGATTTTCCTCTATCATATCTTGGCAGCGGTCTTTCTCCCCGCCTCTTGTCACCTTTTCTTTCACTAAGTCAATGATTCAACCCTAGCCAGATTGATTAGGTCTGTGCAAGTCCAGGCCTGAGGATCAATTTGAGCAATTAAATGTTTTAGCTTCTCACGTATACCTTGATGGAAGAGGGATACCTGTTTTGCCTCCGGCCAATCTGTTTCAGCTACCAGACGTTGGAATGCACTAAGGTACTTCACTAAATCCTCACTGCCCTGCTTAAGTTTCAACAATTCTTGGCAGAAAACTAAATTTCCCTTCAATCAAAGACTTCGTCAACTTTGGTTCTAAAATCATCCCAATTATACAAGATGGTATCATCTCGACTAACTAAAGATACTGCCCATTGAGCAGTATCTCCTCCAAGATAAAAGATTAAGAATGCCTCCCTAGAATGGTCCGTGGGAAAGGCTCTAGGCCGACACGTAAAGTGCAGTAAGACTTCAGTAAGAAACACCTGGACTTTATTAATGTCAACAAATTTACTGTTATGGTGCTGCTAATGGGATAGTGTTTGGTACCTCAACTGACACAGGAGGAACAATTACTGGGGTAGTTGTGTCACCTGGGGACCATGTTTGTCTGCCCAACACACAAGTCGTACCTGCATCAAAAGTGTTTTGTTGTAACCTATACACTTGATGCAGCAAGTCTGCTGTCTCGACTTTTGAAGCCACCACGTCCTGTTGGACCATGGACAAAGCCTTACAGACATCCTCAAGAGTGGCCCTATTGAAATAAACTTGACCGGGAGGAGAATTATTTGAGCTTGTTATTCTGCAAGCCAGACAAACTCTCCAGGATCAATGCATTGCTCAAATGGGTCCACCTCTTGATACCCTCAACTGCAGAATGCTATGAGAGCACAGTCAATAGGGAGGATCAAGCAAGAGAAGGGGAGGAAAGGCAGGGATCAGCTGGGAGGGAGAGCTGAAAGACACAGGACCCAAACTCATAAGTTGCTACATTTAACACCTCACTGTGACTCTTAGATCTATTATTTCTAGACATTACCTGAAAGAAAGCAAAAGGCTGGGCTTGATTCACTATGACTTTCAAGAGATATTCATACGGGTTGAATTGTAACCTAAGGTGTATAATAATACAGTAGTTTTAGCTAAAGCTTTGTACTTTCAATAAGAACAAGACAGTTGTATACATCCCATGCATTGTGTCCTACCTCTTCTCTTATTCGCTTGTACCTCACAAGAAACTTCTAGTCATCCAATTTCCTGTTAAGCGACAATGAATAACGTGTCTGATAATTGTAGTACCTTTGCAAAACACAAAATGCTATTTTCACTTATCCAACACCTTTTAAAGTAGTACTAGCGGCGCTCTCCTGCTTTAGTTCATACTGACAATGAAATTGCAAGTAAACTATTTGCGGAGCCTACCCACACATCACCTATGGGTAGAAACACACATTTAACATAGTCATACTTATTATTACAAATGTTCTGAAAGTGGCGCCCACCCGCCTGTTTTACTTTTCTTTGCATTCCTCAAAAGAGTTCTTGTGAGCGGAATCCACCCACTATTAACAAGAAAACAAAACTTTTGCCAGAAACAGTTGTCGTTGACTCTGCACAGGCACCATCAGGTTGGTAGCATGTTTGAGCGCTACACCGGTGCAAAGTTCACCCATACCGCATTGCTCAGCTGCCTCTGCAGACTCGTTGTCGGGGTCCCAAGGATGCTGCATGACCCTGACACTGAAGACGCTGCACCTCTCCGACCCAAGCCAAGAACTCTTAACTCCAACGTACGTCTCCCTCTGCTGACATCGCTCAATAACAAGGGATGAGCGGTGGAGCGCAGCGCGTATTTATAGACGTGCCCAACACTAATGGCCACATGTTGCTGTACATCCTGTAAGACAGCACAAGTTTATGGGAATAGTAGTTGTGTAAAAGTTCTCAAGAAACCATGCAAAAATAGTGAAACGCAAGCTTTAAGCCCAGTCCAAATTAGAAGTAACCCATATGTATCTTGCCACCTACTCAATAACTCCATACCCTGTTTACAACAGGACAGTCAGGGTTTCCGAGAAACAGCTCGTCAAATGGGTTACATGAGTTAGACTGGCAGCATTCTTTGCATCTAGAGGTCTGACAGGAGAACTGCACATTAAAAAAAATAGGTAGTGCAGTAATTTGTATGTATTATCACAGTACTCTGTAGACTTTCTTTTGCCTATTTAAATGTTAAAAATAGAAAATACACTGTATTACACTATATTTGTAAAATCTAGTGTATTACGGTGTATTTTTAATGTTTTAACATATATATTTTTAAAATCTATTTCAAGTGCTGTAGTACTCCTGAGGCAGTACCACGGTGCTCCATACAATTTTGTAAAAATATAATGAAATCTATGCATATTCTTCACCATCTACTACCATTTTAACAAAGTGATAATAGGTAGGGGAAAAATATCAAACCTACTACTTACCTATATCTCAAGGCATGACGCAGAACACAGCCAAAGTGTACCTAAATACAACATGGCTGCCTTTAACTCTTGTAAATTATGCGGCAAGAAAATGCAAAGTATGCAGCATATTGCTGCACACTTTGTGATAGTATCAGTTCATTATTTTATCATTGTTACACACTATAACACTGTCTGGACTGAGGTTTCACCTTATTGGTACTAGTTTAACACCTAAATACAGCAAAAGTGTAACTGAAAGGTGAACATTTGTGAAGTGCCTTACACTGCACAGCACCATGTGTTGCCAGATTTTTTGTAACTTCTTTGAGCTAGAAACAAGTTTTTTTTCTTAAATTCTGGAAATTATACACCAGAATATGTGGCAAATGTGGTAAATCCATAATTATGAGTAAAACACCACGGGCTATAGAATTGCATAATTCCAGTGGCCTTGCTAATCACATAATGACTTGTCTTTGTTATGTACCAAGGTACACCCGCGAAATACCACAAAATGTTCATGAAACTACAGCAACTACGGATATCATTAAGTTAAAATGCATTATAACTTAAAAATACTTACCCACCTTACCTGTGGTACCCCCAAAAAGCATCTGCACACCATAATGTGTAATCCCGCAAAATGTCATTCAAATCCGTCCAGCTGTTTTCACACCACGATGGAGTACACAGTATATGGAAAATGCATTGGTGCCCAAACGTGTTTTGGGGCCCCACTTTTTTCTTTGCGCCCCCTTGACGAGTCTCTGTAAAGCATTATATACTCTGCCAAAGTAGAAAGAGGAATAGGTCTTTAAAGTTTCGTGGAGATTAGTCAAACTGGCACAAAGTATTAATGGTGAAAAATCCAAGGATTTCCTCTCTGGTAACCCAAACAATAACTACAGAGTGGGTACCGCCATATAATTTCCCTCTGGGGGTCGCCAGTAGGTAGTTCTAGTTAGGACCAAAGTGAGATGGCATGGTCGATGAAAAATTATAGATTGGCATCTGTCTTGAGCAATTGACAGTGGTTGAGATTAATTCAAGCATTCTTTCCATCATTTTGCTGTCATCTAATGTCCTAAGTGTGCCAGGTATGCCCAGATGTGGGTCCCAGACTCACTGTGCCACTGGAACCAAGCTATACCTGGCTGAAGAGCCCCAACTAGGGCAAAACCGGTGCAAGGTGGACTGTGTTCCAGTTCAGGGAGAACATGGCCTGGCAGTTTGAGCAGGACTGTTCCCATGAGGATCAGGGTCAAGACTGATTTCCATATGGCTGGGTCCAAACTGGGGTAGCATGGTGGGCAAAAAACGATAGATTGGGATACGGCCTGAGCAATTGCCAGTGGCTGAGATTAATTTAAGTATTCCATCCATCACCTTGTTGTTTTTGTATTTGATGCCCTAAATGCCCCGGGTATGCCTAGACTTGGGTCTTGGGCTCACTGTGACACTGGAATCCAGCTATATCTGGCTGAAGAGCCCTAACTAGGGGAAAGCCGTTCCTAGGTTGCTTGTATTCGGTTCAGGGAGGACCTGGCCAGGCAGTCCAGACTGGACTGTTCCCATGAGGAGTAGGATAAAGACTGATTTCATAATGGTTGGGTTCAAACTGAGGTGGCATGGTGGGCGGAAAAAATATGGATTGGGATGTGGCCCGAGCAATTGCCAGTGTCTATGATTAATGTAAGCATTCCATCCATCACCTAGCTGCCATCGGATGCCCTAAGTCCGCCGGGTATGCCTGCCAGTACATGACATGGATTTTTGTTTAACAGATTCCGCAGGGGAAGGAATACTTGTGCATTTGCACACATATACTGATTTGACTGATGAGTATCCCAATCACAGGAACTGACCTGATTTGTATCAGGAACATGCACCACTGAAACCCCTGATGAAGTCTTTGAACGGATGAAACATGTTGGCTGTGCTGTTTGAAGTCTACAGTATTGATGGAAATTAATAACTTTGTGAAAAATTGAATTTCAGCCCCCTCTTCATAGTTATAACAAAAAGCAGGAAATGATGCGTGGAAATTTGTTTGAAATTGTAAAGAATGATTCAATTGTTTGATATTGAGTGTTCCCTCTTCAAAAAAGGTTTTGTATGAATTCTAACAGTTTCCGAGCAGTAAGACTGTAGGGGGTTGAGCACCTGTGTGCATTACTATTCAAAGTGACACCAGTGCGGTCGTTCTTAGGCCAATACGGCTCTTTTCTTGGTTATGGTTGTGACTATATGGATATACCTGGTCCTAGTAAGGGGTGCACAGCCTGGAGGTAAATCCCAGCAGTAGCCCTCCCCGATTCCATTCACAGTCACTGAAAATATATTCAACAGTCATCTGAAGACGAAGCCAGCTGAGCATTCAGGTGCTCTTCCCGTTGACCTTCTAAGTAAAGGCAAAGTGGTGTCCATAAATCTTTAGGCCGAGATTTTTTAGTCTGCATATTGGTAAATGTCTCTGCAATGATATTACAAACAGGAACACTTCTTAGAAAACCAGCTGCTGTACGCAGTAATCCTTTCATCCAGTGCAAAGCTCTCTCTCGCTTAGCAAGCAATAGCAAGATAGCAGCAAGGCCTATCAAAGGCGTTGGAACCCTATCAACACACCCCAACAGAGGTACATCTGGCGTATACGTTATCTCACATTCAGGTATCTTGGATATTGTATCTAATATATTTTGCCAGTAAGTCTGCACCTCCATACAAGATGTAGGAAATCAGCGTGGGGATGATGACAGCTCGGGCATTCATGGGGTCTAGAGTTGTCAAATTTATGTAGGGTAGCGGGAGTAAATATTAGAACTCCATTGAAGACAACGGAGTAGCTTCGCTCTTATAATGGCTGGTATAAGCCCGGCGCTCCAACATTCCAATGTTTGTCTTCATGTTTCTCTCTTTTTAATTTAGAACATGCTACCCTTAGTTGGTCGAATGTTCTAGTAGTCTTATAGCCCTCCTGCCCCGGCTGTCCGGGTGTCGAAGGCCCGCTCCCTTATTATAGGCCCTCGTAGGGGTTCAGGTCCTTTAAAAACTCGTATAGCTCTCGGCAGCGGGCTATAAGGCTATAATCTATGGAGAAATTTAAAATGTATACATTTTTCTTTATAGTTCCATGAAATAATGTCAAGCTGGGCACAGCAGTAGGACCATTATCGTACGTCCCATAAATCTCCCAAGTCCTTTTACCACAGTGGTATTACTAGATAATATGACATTCGCCAATTGTCAACTTGTATATCTGCAACACCCAACCTCTGATGTATGCAAGGGTCAGAAGTTTAGTAAGGGGAAGAAACTCTTTAAGTTCCTGTGGAAACACGTAGCAGTAAACCTGTAGTGTGTGACAAAGTCTAAAGTATGTAGCTATATCAAGTGTGTCATTGGGCCCTCTGTCTTTAAAATGGTCCAGTGTTTAAAAGGTGCCTTCTATAGACATATGCCGATGGTAGCTGGAGGCCCGACAGAGAGCACAGTCTATGCCAGGGACTGTTTGTAGGTAGCCACAACAGCATCTCTTAGGGAAGGTAGTCACTCAAATAAACATGCTTAATTTACCCCGCCTATGCGCTCAGTTTCCACACCATATTCGGTATGTGAGACTGGAGGAGGTACCAACAAGCGGCAAAGAAAGCTGGTGCTGACAAATTATGGTATTTCCGATCTGGTACCGCCAGGCCTCCTTTCACCAAAGGTACAGCCAGTCACACTCTCCCCAGCCCAGAGCAGCCTGCTGAGCTGAGATCTCCATCTTTTGAAAAAGATCTGTGTGATGGGTCTGGGTATCTTCAGAAAGAGCTAGAGAAGTCGAGTCACGAGGATCAGTTTCGTATGAGCTACTCTCGCCCTTATCCATAGAGACAAGGAAGGGCACCTATGCCAGCGGTATTTATGTAGCCTATAATCTACCACTGAGAAGGCATTGTATCACTTTCAGTAGTCCAGAGATGACTTGCCAGAAGGTTCTGAGGTTTGCCTAGCAGACCGGAGTCTGAGTCGGATTGTGAGGCTATGCCATCTGTGCCATCTGTAGTGTGGATTGGAAAGCTCCTAAGTCAAGCGAATGGGCCCACTTCAGTTCTTGGTAGGTGAGTGTCCTTGGTGTTTGATGGTCTTATATAAGATGGTATGCATGCCCACTGCCCTGCAGAAGCGGGTGTTTGTATATTACAATTGGTCACACTTTCCAGCTGCCCACCTGTGCTAAACAGTAAATTAAAATTGAAATGACACTATGTAGTAGCATAGAGAAATGCTTCCTCCCGAAACTGAAATGTCTCTCAGGCCCTGTAACCTAGTGTGTTGTCTCAACATGCCTCAACATCTGCAGGCACATTATTTTCGGGTTGTTCTGATATTATGCAAATTTGAGTTCATGTAGAGGGGATCGCTCCAGTTTCTGAATCACAAATCGCAGCAAACCTTCCTGGAAGTTTCTGTTGCATGTATTGTGGGTCTGTGATTGCCTCACTCAGCAGCAGGTGTATGACTAGGCGTTTGCACAGCTGAGGCATTCGAAAAGTTTGGGAACGTGTTGCGGTTGTTGGCCTTGCCTGCCCTACTCGGAAAGCTACTTTTTTTGTGCTCTCCCATCGTTTAAAACCTAAAAGACACACACCTTTTGGTTTTTTAGCATAGGATCCGAATTTGACATCTGGAATTACTATTTCCTTAAAGGTTTTTCTTATTTATGTGTTTAATAAATTTAATGAGTGTGCCAACTGATGGTAGCTTCAGAAAAGTGAACCATGCCAATAAGTTAGTCAGAAGTGTACAAACCGTGGCGACATACAGATGGCTTAAGTTTCTTCCTGAAGCCGTCCTGCTTCACAGACACTTTACGGTCCAATAATACTTAGGGGCTTATTTACATGCTCAGTGCACTACTTTTCTGGATGTTCCGGCAGCGCAGAGGCTTAACCATATCTATGAGGGCAATGAAAGTCACCCTACTGGACTTGTCATGGCCATGTAGATATGGTTTAAGGCAACGCATCACAAGTCTCTGTGTTGCCTCACTCTGCGTGGGGGAGTCGTGTCATGAGTGTTGCAGTGGGTGTTCCCACTCAGTGGCCATGTTTTTTTGACACATTCTCAGATTTACAACATAGCGTGAATCTGGGAATGAGTCAAAACCGTGTCCCTGCCCAGGGCAGGCAAGCCGTTTTTTGCGTGATAGAAGGTGTTCCTTCCTGCACAAACACAACCCGATTTCAATTCAGGCACCCTTGCACCAGGTGCTTGAGTTGGTATATGGCAGCCATTTGTGCGTCAGCGCTGTGAAATAGGACAGGAATACGCTGTATGTTATGGGTACAGCGCATTCCTGCCCTTTCTTTTAATGCAGGGCAGCACAACAAAAAACCTTGCGGCACATTTACAAAATGTTGTATATGAGGCCTTTAGTGCTCTCACCCCCAAATTCTCAGCAGGGATGAGCTGATAGAAAGCTGTGTATCCAAATATATATTTCGATACCTAGTGGAAGATATTGTTATACTCATTGTTCTCTGGACTATGCATCTGAAAAATGAAGACATCTTTGAAATCCCCATCTTCTCAACAGGGGCCACAGAATCCTCCATTTTGCAGCAGGAACATAGTTGCTGCTGTGAGACATTTTGCTTATCAAGGGAGAGGATGTGTTGTAATGGCCAAAGCTGCCCACTTTGGAACTGGGAAACCAGGTTGGAGTCTTGGGGTCGGCTCAACATCCTTTGATTCTGGGCAAATCTCTCAATCTCCCTATGCCTACCAAAAATGAATGTGTCCTTCTGTAATGTAACTGGTGCTCATGTGAAATCCTTCAGAACCTATAGGTCGAGTTTGCGCTATATAATACTGCAACAGAAACGCCCTAGTTCTGCAGGCTTCTAAGCTAACTTATGGGGCAGATCTTAAAATTAATCATTTTAAGAGAACCGTCTCAATATAATATAGACTTAGTGACTTATAGAATGGGTCAGTTTACAGGTTTCACATAGGATGTTATGCTATACTTTTATAAAATAAATCAATTACCTACTGGAGGATTCCTGGTGCTGAGAGAAGATAACGACAAATAACAGGTAAGTGTTAACTCTTGTATAGACACGTTTTCACGGCTTTCCTAAAACACAACAGTTGGTCGTTCTAGAGTTTAGCTGGCACACTGGGTAGGCCATTCCACTACAGCATGTCTCTTTAAAACGTTGGATGCAGAGCCGACAGCAATCTTTAGATCAGGGTAGCCAACCTTTTCTGTAATAAGAGCTACTCATGTTCAATGAAAATCACCAGAGCAATTAATATTATTAGTATTGCAATAGTGACCGCACTAGACAAGATTACATTAGATTACATTAGTGGTAACCCCATACATGATTATCAGCAGAGGTCACCTCCGAGCATCAGGCAAGACTGCCAGCAGTAATGCAAAAAAGGCTTAATCAGTTTGGAATCCCGCTGCATTGAGAGTACATAACAGCCATCGCTGCTATGCTCCTGGTAACAAGGTAGTAATAAGTCTCTCCAACACCACATGATTTATCCCTTAAATACCTGCTTTAAATAATATATAATAGAACATAATGTAACATGTATTTGTACAATGCACGTTCATCCTGGAAGGTATCTTGGCACTGAAATAACATACATTTATTGTTACCCAACCCAATAGTTGAACTGGAAATTCAACTGAAAATTCAATTAAAATTCCACAATTTTTCTCCAAAAATCAACTTGAGAGATCTGAAAATACACAGATTTTTGTCTCGAATAAGTTTTTCAATTCTGGTATACATATATTATTTCACCCAATCAAAAGCTTCTAATTTAATAAGCTGGGCTACACACAGAAAAACTACTTACAGGTTGCTGGAGAGCTACCAGTAGCTCACGAGGTCCTGCTTGGAGAAGCCTGCTTTAGATCTTAAGAGATAAGAAGTGGTATAGATCTTGAATTTAGCTCTTGAATAAAGAGGACCCAGTCCATGTATCGTTTTAAGTACATGACAAAGAGTTTTGAAAATTATTCTTTAAGGTACAGGAAACAAATGAAGTCAATTGAGGGGTAGGATGGAAGAGGCATATTGGGGCAAACCCAAGACTAGTTTGGCTGTTGCATTTTGAATTCTCTTTAACTTCTTAACTGATTCAACAGAGAATTAAAATACACAATTCAACTGAGGATAGTGGCCTGAATAACCATTTGATGATTTGATTGTGATAGTAGTTTTAGGATCTTTTTCAAAATCCATAGCCTAAGAAAGTATATGGAGGCAAGAGGATTGATTTGCCTACCTACAGACAATTAGGGATCTAGATGGAATCACAATTTATTTACCATTTTTGCTGGGCTTGGTGACATTTGATACAGTGGGGGGATCTAATCAGAGTATATCAGTATTACCTGAGTTCAAATCTACGGAATTTTCCTTAAGTCAGAAGGTTACAGCGGACATACATCGATGAAAATATCCATGGGGGTTTGGGCCGCACTTGTCCATAGCAATGATCAACTGTGCATCTGTCTGCATAATACATGCATCTGATACTAAAGGATTGAATCAGCTGCACCAGCAGTCTAATATAGATGTTTAAAAGGTTGTATGTGATTTCATAGAAAAACTATTTCATGAAATACCATTACTGAGAAACCACTTCACCTAAACTGTTTAATGGAAATCTGAAGGATAAATTGCATTTAATAGTCCACAAACACTAATTCATAGAATTTCTCTTTGTTCTCAAAAGTTGCCTTTGCATTTTTAAGGTCATGGTTGAGGGTCTTTCTTTCAGAAACATTTTTGTCACAGGCATTTATTTCAGTGCTTACATCAGTGGGCATTTTTGGGGGATTTATATCTTTCACATTGTCACACAATTACTTCAGATGCTTTCAACTCACTGCCTGCTTACCACCCCTAAACACCATCCATCCCTGACCCCTTAACAATCCCTATACACAATTGATCCATGCACAATAAAAACCACCCACCATCCCTAAATTCCGCTTGTTTCTGTACCCTAAAAATCAATTTCTACATCTAAATTTCACCAATCCTTAAAACCCCTCACTACCCCTAGACTACAAACATTTCTGAACCCTAAAAACCTTGCACTATTCCAAACCTCTACTCATCACTGAACTTTACAACCAATCACCAGCCCTTAACTCTGCCCATCCGTGATCCACAGAAATCTGACAACTCGCCTACTCTCCACCCATCTCTGAACCCTAAAATTCCTTACCAACCCTAAACTTCACTCCTTTGTGAGCCTTAAAGCACCATCACCACCTCTAAACTCCACCCATTCCTGATCTCTTAGAAAACATCACCACCCATAAACTTCACTCATCCATGAACTCTAAAAAACCTTTCTATGCCTGAACCCTACCCATCCCTGACCACTAAAAAACCCTCATCACCCCTAAACATCAGCCGTCCATGAACCCACAAACAGCCCCTAAACTCCACCCAAGTTTAATGTAATTTTGGAATTTTCCTTAAAATTATATTTCCTTTAAAAGATTTCCTTTCATTTTACATTTATCTGTATTTCCTTAAAACAGTTTTTCTATGATTTGGTTTCCTCCAATGTGGTTTTAAAGTTACTGTTTTTATATTAATTCACATACTTCAGTTAAAGAATGTACAACTAAGTGCTGATCCTTGACATACACCCTGTTTTATAATCCTGAAGTCTGACAAATATGTGGGAGAATAGACAGCTTGAGCCCTTTCTTTTAAATAAGACTGGCATCACTGTACCACCTTCCCGCCAATCTCACTTTCCTCCTTCTTAAAATCAGAATACCATGTGCCACTGTATAGAATGCAGCGGACAGGTCCAGCAACACCAGTGCTCTGGGAATAGCTGTGTCCACTGATAGGCATGAATCGTCGAATACTGCTAGTAATGCAGTCTCTGAAAAAAAAGATGATTCAGAGCCTTACTATGCTGGATCAAGAATCTCATTTTTATCCCTAAAAGTTGAGAATATTTGATTTATATATTTCTCCAATATCTTTACAGGAGAAGGCAGAAGGGAGATTGGCCTAAAGTTAGACAGGACCTCATGATCAGCGTTATGCTTTTTTAGCAATGGAACAAATTATTATTATTATTATTTTTTAATATGTTTTTTTTCAAGTTTTAAATAGATGCATAAACAAATGAAGGCAATACAGTTACTTATTTCATGAATTATTGGAAATATTACACTGATGATGAAATACAATGCTGCAATAGGGTGTTTAACATCCTTCTCAGGAAACGAAGGCACATCATATATAGAAAATAGTGCACAGTAGACAATGCAGGACAATCTCATAGCAATCACCTCTGACTAGGAGTCTGGCTAGATGCCACACCAAGGTCTCCCTCCGGGGACCTCGGCCCATAATAAGTTCTACACAACCCCCATAGCTTGTAAAACTTGTGGGAACAACCTCTACCACTAAATGTCACCTTTTCAGCCGCCATGTAGAGTTTACATCACTCTATATATCTGTATCAGTCTGTCAGATGGTGTCTAAGTGGTTGTGTGGGTACGTGAGTGACTGTATGGATGATTGATTGGGTGTCTGAGTACCTGTATGGATGTATGAGTGTCTGTGTGGCTGGGTGAGAGGGTGTGTGACTGACTGAATGGATGATTGAATGGGTGAGTCAGTGGTTGTATAGGTTTTTTGGTTTTTTTTAAAAACGTTTTTATTTGTATAGTAACAATATATTTTCAGCCAAATATAGTACATTCTCAGTCATCACCGCCTCTGCGGTGTTACAAACTGTACGAATCGCATATTTGGACCTCAAATCTCCTCCGTGGCAGTTATCAAATACTTGTATATATACCAATTTTCAATTATATAAAAACTTTAACAATTAACTTATCCCTCTGCCTCCCCCTACAAGGATATGTTATGTCATACTGACTTGGGAACATTAGAAGACACTTATTTTACATAGTTCGTAGTTTAATATTATCCTTAGGTACTGGAGGGTCTCCCAGCTTTGTCTTTACTATGTTTTCTCTTTGTCCCGATTGAGTTACTTCTGCCTCCCTCGTCAGGGGGTTGTCCTTTTTGAGTAGGTCTGTCATCATGAGGTACCAGGCCCTCGCGTCTTCCTTGAGCTTATCGTCCCTTCTAACTTTTTTCATACGGATAAGTTCCACCGCCACCCACTCATGTATATCCTTAACCCAACTTGCAATTGCTGGTGGGATCTGGACTCAACCGCTCAATTGCTATTCTTCTTTTGGCCAATACCAACCCCAATTGAAGGAATTTTCTGCTACGTTTTTTGTTCTTTGGCATAGGGAGAAGTACCAGGATTGCCGTTCTAATGCTAAGCGATATCTTCCATCCTGTGGCATCTTGCAGACTCTCTAGAACTTTTCTCCAGTAGGGTGCAAGTTCTAAGCAATCCCATACCATGTGTACAAAATTAACATCTGCCGACCGACATCTAGGACAGTGGCTTGGGCGATCCGGGTATATTTTATGGAGCACTCGTGGGGTCAGGTATGTTTGATGCACAATGTTGTACTGTATGAGCTTAAACCTGGTGTTAGAACTGATCTGCTTGACCCCCTCGTGTATCTTCTTCCATTCTACTGGTGTTAAGGGCTCATCCATTATGGCGTCCCACTTTCTGTGTATTGGTAGGGAATTAGTGGGAGAATCCTCGACAAGCTCCTGCAACCGTCGCCACAGGTGGCTCCTGCGGGAATGTCAGCCATATGTCGCGGGCAACTGCAGAAATCTTTGCATATTGTAAATATTGCCCCCTGCCAAGTTCGAATGTGTTCTCTGTCTCCTCTCTTGTCATGAACCGTTGGGCAGTGTATAAGTCCCCCATCGTGTGGCAGCCTCCCTCTATCCATTTGTTAATCGCCATTGTTTGCCCTATCCGTTTGAAGGGCTGTACGCTCCATAGTGGTTCATCTGGGGCATAGGGCGCTCTTTTGATGACCTTTTTTACTGCACTCCACCAGGTCATAGCAACATGTCTGATAATGTATGGGAAGGATTCAGGCACTCCAGAGTCCATCATGAGAAGTTCCGGCAAGGCAACCCCCTGGTGAGTACCCGCCAGTAATTTTTTCTGTCAATTATTATGCTTGTCTAACTAGTGCACCTCGTGCTGGAACTGCGTAGCCATATATTAGAGGTCCAACCGAGGTACTTACAGCCCTCCCGCTCCTATTTTCTCTGCAGGGTGCTTAATTTTATTCATTTCCTTTTGGATCCTCATAAGAGCTCTAGCATCAGGCTCTCCAGCTTTAAGAAATACTCATGCGGAATGTTATATAGGGAATTCTGAAGGGCATATAGACAGCATGGTAGGATGACCGTTTTTGTCAACACTACTCTACCCATCAGTGACAATGGCAGCTCTTTCGAGAAGGCAATCGATCTTGTGATGCCCTCTACACTCCTTCCTATGTTGTTCTCCAGGTGAGATTTATGTGTGTGTGCACTAGCTTAATCCCCAGGTATCGCACTTCATCGCAAACCCATTTCATTTCTACTCTAGACAACTCGGCTTCATGTCCCCACCAGGTTTGCCATAAGGATGAACTTGGATTTCCCCAGGGTAAGGTGCAGTCCGGACAGCTCCCCGGAACCTTGCAGCTCCGTAACAAGCGTTGGCACCACCTCTTCAGGACGGCGCATGTACACCAGTGTATCATCGGCGTACATTGACACCACGTGGTTGGTGTCCCCCAGACGGATCACCCAGCCTCCATTTTTTGTCTCAGGGTAATTGCCAGAGGCTCCATTGCAATGGCAAACAGGAGCGGAGCCAGGGGGCATCCCTGACGGGTACCTCTCTGTAGTGTGAAGCTTTCCGAGACCTGATCTTGGAGTTGTACTCTCACTGCCGGTCCAGTGTATAATATCTTTGTCCATTTTATGTATATTTCTCCCAGTCCCATACCCTCAAGCACTGCCCACATGTAGTCCCATTCTACTGAATCAAAGGCCTGCTGTATGTCCAGCAGGCTTAATGCCCAATCCTCTTTTTCTTGGGCCGGCGTATGCCACACCTGTGCCAGTCTGTGCAGGTTGTGTGTTGTATTCCGTCCTGGCATAAAACCAGCCTGGTCTGTGTGGATCAACCGAGACATATAGGGCAATTGACGGGCTGCCAGAACCCCACTTAAACTTTTTGCATCTATATTTAAGAGAGAGATCGGCCTGTAGGAACTCGGGAGGAGGGGATCTCTGTCTGGCTTGGGGATCATGGACACCGTCGCCTCTAGTATAGTTTTAGGCAACACTCTGCAGGTAAAGTCCTCATTATAGACATCTAGCAGGTAATTGGCCAACTGTGGAGCAAATGTTTGATAGAACTCCACTGGAAGTCCATATCGTCTCGGATACTTTTCCGATTTTAGTTTTTTAATTTCCCTCCCAGAAATTAGCGCTCCCAACCCCTCCGCATCTGTCTCTTCTAGGGTGGGGAGGTCTCACACCAGCTAGGAACTTCCGCAGTGTATGCAGGTCCGTTCGGAGACTAGTCATGCATGTGCACTCCATGTGGGCTGCAAATTCATTTAGTATTGCTCTCTGTGTGTACAGTGTGTCTCCCTCACTATTTTTGAGTTACAGGATAGGTATATGTTGCTGTTCAGTTCTGATCAGTCTTGCAAGAAGCGCCCCAGACCTGTCCCCCTCCATGTGTAGTCTCTGTCTGTAGGCGGTTTACATGAATTTTTCCAACCTAGCCCAGGCCTCAAGTATCTCTCCTCGGACTCGCACCCATTCAGTCATGTGATTCGACGTTGTGTGTACAGTACCTTCGAATCTTTTTAGTTGTTTTTCTAATGTTGCAATGTCCTTGCTCAGTTGTTGTTTCACCCCATACATAGTCCTCATACATACCCCCCTGATAAAGACCTTCATGGCTTCCCATTCTGTGGATCTAGTTGCCATTGACCCCCAATTTTCCCTGAAGTAATGTTGTAAGGCCTCTGATACTGTGTCTATGTATGGCGGGTCCGAGAGTGCCTCGACCCTGAGTCGCCATAGTGGAATTGTAGAAATTTAGCTTGTAACTGAACATTATCTGCGCCATCTTGCCTCTCCCCAGCGCCACGCACAGCGAATGCACGGCCGCCATTTTAGGCACCCCACTCTCTCCCCGCTCATTCTCGATCGCCAGCGCTTTCCCCTGGCGCTGCGAGCATCCCCCGCGCGCCGGCCACCCCCGCTCTCTCATACACGGGCCATAAACCCTCTCATTCTGCGCGACCCTGCCATGGAACCACATCCCACGCCTGACCAACATCCCATACATGGTCATGCCTCTCTTTGATAACCCCCTTCCTCTGCGCCCCATTGTCCGAACCGATCCCAGGCCATCACCTAGCCCTGCGGATGAAGTTTATTGCCCCTACTGTAAGGGAAACACCCCACATCAAAGGGATTACAGTGGATCAAAGCCCCTACCCCCTGAGACCCGGCCGGTTGCACACACCCCCGGGAATTGGCGGAATGTCCAGCTGCGTGATAGCCATCTCCTACTGTAGATGGGGTGGGGACTTCTACTGTAGATATGTGTGGGAACGAGCTTGAAGTGGGGGTTCCAAGGAATGTCTTTCCGTACATCAAAGTCTCAATAAGAATGTACCATATGTAATAAAGCAATAAACCTGTGTATAAGAGACCAGGTCTCAGAGATGCAGTTAGAGCACCTCGTGACGATACCTTGCTGTCTGATCTGATGTGTTCTGCTCCGACGGAATAAAACTTTGTTTCCTGCCTTCCAGTCTCCGGCGCCTGCCTCTTTCATTGGTAAATTATCGAGTAGTATGAGAGGCGATTACCGCCGGGCAATACTTGAAGGGTTATCGACTGAAATTGCCGCTACCATTTAACAATTGGCGTCCCAAGCGTGGGGCCCATCAGCGACACGTGGATCCAGTGGGAGAGGTCCCGACGACAGAGTGAACGACTGCAACGATCGGGAGAGCTCCTGCCCAATAGACCCTCGTCTGGCAGCCGATCATCCGAACTTCACTGGTTCCGAGCAGACCTCTCTCGAGTGATCTACGGTCCTGACTGGGAACCATCAGGAGTGCCGCGGCAAATACGGAGAGTAGAGGACGATCGGGCGCTGGAGGCGGAAGACGAGAAACTGTCCACGCGGTCCGGGTAAGGTCGTGATACACGACAAATTGCGAAATAATTGATTGATTGTTTGAAGTTTTGGAATACTAGTATTGCTCATTGATTGTGCTCATTGATTGTTCTCTTTGAGATATTCGCTGTCTACAAACGGGGAGGAGTAGAAATACTCTCTCTCTCTCCCTTTGCAGATAGTGAAGGGTAGGTAACGCAGACTTTTGTCCCCGTTGAAACCCGTCGTGCCTATCTTTATCTCCCCACTGATTGATTGTCCGAACATTGATTGTTTTGAAGAATAGTGCTCTTTGAGATATTCTCTGTTTGCAAATAACGTAGAATAGAAATATTCTGTCTAGTCTTTGCAAATAGTGAAGGGTAGGTAACGCAGACTTTTGTCCCCGTTGTAACCCGTCGTGCCTATCTTTATCTCCCCATTGATTGATTGATTGATTGTCCGAACACTAGTTGTTCGATATTGGTTCTTTGGAGGTATTCTCTGCTTACAAATAACGAGGAATAGAGATATTCTGTCTAGTCTTTGCAAGCAGTGAAAAGATAGGTAGTGCTGACTTTTGTCCCCATTGAAACCCGTCATGCCTATCTTCTCCCCACTGATTGGTAGTTGGTTCTGCCCGGACCGCTTATTAGAGGTGGACCATCCGGCTCCACTGGAAGGCACCCCTAATAAGGACATGTTCACTAAATATGGACTAGTCGCCGTAGCTTATACCAAGCTATGGCATAAATATACAAAGAAGGACCCCGAGAGTCAGTGGCCACTGATGGGATCCTTCGACGACCATAAGATAGAAGTGCTAGAAATGGCTCTGCGTAGCAATAAGACGACGCCTACTATGCTTGACAGTATCGTTATGTGGCGCAAAGAAGCAACGCAACGGAAAAAGAGGGAAGAAGTAAAAGCAGAAAAGGAATTACGAAAGGCAGCTCACCTTGCCACTAGAAAGCTAGAAGAAGAAATAAAGGAGAGAAGGGAAACTAAACTAAGACAGGAGCCCGAAACCTCAGGCCAGTACGCTGTTAGGACCCCCTCTATGCTCTACCCTGAGTTGTCCTCTAAGCAACGAACGAATGACGAATTACTATTAGGTCCCCCAATCATTTACATGCCCCCCCCCCATACGCACCCTCCCAATCGTTGGGCAACACCCACAACCCCCAAACACGAGCGAAAGCAGTACAGGGGCCTCGGTCCTCACGGCCTCCGCGCCGGCCGAGCCTCTTGTACTGAACACAACGTCGGCAACGACGTTGGATGACCCTGAGATAAGAAAGAAAGATTCCACCAGAATGAATCGATTAACAAAGGATGAACGAGCAGGAATTGACAAGATAGTAGGGACACTGGTGGAGCGGAAGGAAAGTAAGGAGTATATAACAGACGTGTATAACTCGTATGCCGACAGCCGCAGACGACACTTTGTCGTACGACTTTGTTATCACGCCCTGAATGCATATGAGGATAGGTACCACGATAAAGGTCCCGAAGGCTTAGCGGCCCTATATAGGAAGGTAGACATTGGGGAAGAAGGAGAGGGCGATGTGACGAACCTCTTCACTCGCACACTCGAGGTCTATCGACACCTTAAAGAACACAGGCAGACAACCAAAACAGAAACCCCCATAGCGGCTAAGCCCCAGGAAGGAAGGACTGATACCATGATGCCCATCAAAGAGGCCGCCCCCTACTGGGTCCCCCCACGAGGTCAGGGAACACATGACGACATCAACCACCAAGATGCGAAGGGGAGGGTTGTATATAATTGGGTCTACCAGCCGTGGGACCGACAAGATATTTTGACCTTTAGAAAAACTCTACCCGACTTAAGAAAGAACCCGACTGCCTTCTACACCGAACTAGGTACAGCCTTAGGCTCAACAATAATGACTTTAGCAGATATCGACTTGTTCTTCGGATTATGTCTGCCGGCTGATGTGTGGAAACAAATCCGGAAAGTTGACCACGCCGAGCCGTTCGGATATACCTGGGTACAACTCGATACCATAGATAAACAGCGAGAACCGGGACAGAAACCCCCGAAAGCCATATTAGAGCTCCCAGACAAGATTGTACTTAAGTTGAAGACTCTAATCCCAGAAAGAAAGGTAGATTGGTCAATAGTGACGGCTTGTCGCCAGAAACCCCAGGAGGATGTGTCTGAATACTTCTCTCGGTTCGAGACTGTGTTTTCCGATTATAGTGGCCAGGACATGACCACTGCAACTGGACATCACCTCTTTGTCCAGAATTATGTGAAGGGTCTATCACAAGAAGTTTCTCAGAAGCTGCAGACCAGCGAGAGTAGTTGGGCAGCCTCCAAACCCGCAGCTATCCTCCAGATGGCCCAATACTACGAAAACCAAAAGAATGAGAACGATAGGGCGTCAGAAAGGAAGAAAAAGGAACTAAAGGAGAGGGTAATGATAGCACAGTTGCAAGGGGTGACCATAGGAAGAGAACCCCCGAAAGGGAATTACCAACCAACCGCCCCTAGAAAGCTACCCCCTAGAGACCATACCCCTGCACCCTACAACGGATGGAGAGACTTAGATGGGAATCAATGTGCGTTCTGTAGAGGGTTCGGACACTGGAAATCCCAGTGCCCGGTCCTTCTGGAAATGAACAAAAATAGGGACCCCAGAGACACAGCATATGACCCCAGAAATAGAGGACAGGGACGAGGGTACACGAACGACGCCATCAACGACAGGCCAGGCAGACCAAACACCTTTGATCGCCCCCGACAAAACCAGTGTCAACAGTCCGACTATGAAAGCACCCATGACTTCGCATAGGACCGCCAGGGGCAAGGGAGGGATCCAGTCGAACTCCGTGTTGACCAGCAAGGTCCTTACGTCACTGCTAAGGTCTTGGGCACAAAATCTCCATTCCTGGTAGACACTGGGGCGACACGTAGTGCGTTATCCAAACGACTGATTAATAGGGCACCCTTGTCTGGCTCACATGTAACCTCAATAGGCTTCGATGGAACGCCCTCCACTAACCCCTTATCAGCACCAATCTCCTTTGACTTAGAAGATAACACCACTGACACGACCTTTCTGCTCTCCTCCAACACCCCCGATGCTATTATGGGACTTGATTTGCTAAAACATTTTCGAGCTACCATCAGATGCTCCCCAGACGGAGTTCGAGTCATCCTACACGATAACCCAGATCTGTCCAGACCCTGTCACACACGGCGTATGCTCTCTATAACCGATGCTGACATGTCCCTACTCGACACATTACCTTCACATCTATGGGCTAAAACCGACTCAGATGTAGGGCGCATGGTGATCGATCCGGTACACATAACCGTCCGACCGGACGCAGTGCTCCCAAAGCTTCCAAAGTATCGGATATCACCCGAAGGCGAGAAGGCATTGGTGGAAATCATCGAGTCCCTAGTCGAGGCAGGAGTGGTAGAAGAAGTAGTCAGTAATGTTTGCAACAGCCCTATCCTACCCATTGTAAAGAAGCAAGGCGAGGGAGATGAGAAAGCCTACCGTTTCATTGTTGATCTGCGAGAGGTTAACAAAGTAGTCATACCCCAGTACCCCGTGGTCTCAGACATCACCACCATCCTCACCCTGATTCCATCCACTGCCACCACCTTTACTGTTATTGATCTCAAGAACGCATTCTTTTCCATCCCCATCCACCCAGACAGCCGCTACCTGTTCAGCTTCACTTTAAAAGTTCGTTCGTACAGATTCTGCAGGGCACCCCAAGGCTACACTGAGAGTCCCAGTATTTATAGCCAAGCCCTCAAGAGGCAACTAGATGCAGTCCAACTACCCGATGGAGTGGTGTTGATACAGTACGTCGATGACATTCTTTTGGCGGCCGACACCACTCCACTTGCCGTCACAGCCACAATTCACCTCCTCCGCTTCCTTGCGGAGAACGGTCACAAGGTCTCCAGAAAGAAATTGCAATTCTGCCAGCCCCAAGTAACGTATCTAGGCCACCTACTATCCAAAGACGGGAGGAAACTTACCCCTGACCGAATTCAAACCATCCTAGAAACCCCTGTTCCCAAAACTCAGAAGCAAGTGCGGTCCCTAGTGGGCCTCACCTCCTTTTGTCGACAGTGGTTGCCAAATTTCAGTCTTATCGTAAAACCTCTGCTTTCCCTGCTGGCTAAAGATGTCCCCTTCCCCCTCCCCTGGACACCCGAATGTCAATCCTCCTTCAAAGAATTATGAGACGCCCTCTGCTCGGCCCCAGTCCTAGGAACCCCAGACTACACTAAACCTTTCTCCCTCTACACCCACGAAAGGGAGGGATGTGCGTTGTCTGTCCTAACCCAGTCCATAGGCCCTAAGCAACGCCCTTGTGCCTACTTCTCTGCCACTCTTGACCCTGTAGCCAGAGCTTTGCCCGCCTGCCTCCGAGCAGTAGCCGCCGCGGCTATCTCTATCCGGCAAAGCGAGGGGATCGTGCTCTCAAACCCCCTCACAGTATTGGTACCCCATGCAGTTGACACCCTCCTGAACCAAACCAAGACTCAACACCTGACTAGCGCACGACTGACTGGTTATGAACTGACTCTGCTTGCACCCCACATCACATTGAAACGATGCACCACTCTGAATCCAGCTACTCTACTGCCTCTCCCTGACGCTGACCCCAATGCGTCCCCTATACATGATTGCGTGACCCTCACCGACGAACAAACCAAGAGTAGGGTTGACCTCCGGGATACTGCCTTCCCGGACCCTGACGGAGAACTGTGGGTGGATGGCTCATGCATCAAGCTCCCCGATGGCACCACCTCAGCTGCCTATGCAGTCACCACAGCCCGAACAGTTGTTGAGACAGCCCGCATCACACAGCGATCCGCACAGGCGGCGGAACTAATTGCTCTCACACGAGCCTGCATCCTGGCAGCAGGGACAACCGCAAACATTTACACAGACAGTCAGTACGCCTTCGGGGTAGTTCACCACTTTGGGCTCTTATGGAAAGAGAGGGGATTCTTGACTTCTCATGGCACACCCATCCTGCATGGAGATCTAGTCTCTGCCCTGACCGAAGCAGTCCTCCTCCCCACACGGTTAGCTGTGATCAAATGCCAGGCACACAAGAAGGTGACAGACATTCTAGGACAGGGAAATGCACTGGCTGACATTACTGCCCGAACCACAGCCGAGAATAGGTCCACGACCCGTATGTACGTGACCAGGTCACAAACTGAGAAATGGAAGGATGCTAGGGAAACAATTAGGGATATCCAACTAGCCAGCACACCACACAAATTAACTGAATGGGCCCGGGTGGGATTGAAGGACGATGACGGTTGCTGGCGAACTAAAGACTTGAACAAATGGTTGCTACCAGATTCATACTTGATCCCCATGCTGACCATGGCACACTCCCCCGCACACATAGGGTCTGCCCCCATGATCGAGCTCATCTCCAAAGTCTGGCACAACGACAAAATCCCAGACTCAGCCAAACGTCTGGTCCAACAATGCCTAGTATGCCTCCAACACAACCCTGGGAAGGGAACTGCTGTACCCCGGGGAGGGTTTGGGGTCCCCAATCACCCCTTTGAAGTCCTACAAATGGACTATGTCCAGTTAGAAAGGTGCCAAGGTTTGAAGTATGTACTTGTCGTTGTGTGTGCCTTCAGCAAGTGGGTGGAAGCATACCCAACCCATGACAACACCGCTATGACTACCGCAAAAGTACTACTGAAGGAATTCTTCCCCCGATACGGCCTTTGTCGAATTTTGTGGAGCGACAACGGCCCCCACTTCGGAATTTTGTGGAGCGACAACGGCCCCCACTTCGTAGCCGAAGTTATCCAACTCATCTTAAAAGGGTTGGGTGTAAAACAGAAATTCCATGCGGTCTTCCATCCCCAATCTGCAGGCTTGGTTGAGCGACACAACGCCACATTGAAGCTTAAGATAGCAAAAATAGTCGCCACCACAGGACTGAGATGGCCAGACGCTCTCCCGCTAGCATTGCTATCAATGCGTTCCACCCCCACTAAACACCACTTAACCCCCTACGAGGTCGTTTTCGGGCGGCCCATGAACCTTTGGGCTGCTCCAAAGCCAACATCCATCCACGACGTCCCGGACGTCCTCATGTCTGACTATTTGTATAACCTAACTAAAACGTTGTCTGTCATCCATCAGCAGGTGCTGCACGCCATTCCCGATGTTTCCAGGGGCCCCGGACACGACATCCAACCCGGTGACTTCGTCTTAGTGCGTAACTTCCAGCGCACCAAGAGTCTGGAGCCCCGGTGGACGGGCCCCCTGCAAGTCCTGATCACCACCCGAACAGCTCTTCGAGTGGAGGGGAAACGCAATTGGCTGCATGCACACCACTGCAAGAAGGTATCACCGACCCTGACAACCACGGACAACATCACCGCCCAAGAAGAACTTCTGGACAAAGACCGACCATCCCTGAGCCGCTGCCCAGATACAGAGACACTCGAGTTAGTAAGATATCCTGATCCCACCGTGCCATCCAAGGAAGGGTATAACTTGCGACGAAAGGAGAGAACTTCGGCTAAGCGGACCACAGGCTAAGTGGAAATCTCAGAGCGGTAGCCTAGTCACCTCAAAGGCCACCAGGAGAGCAACTAAACAAAGTCTGTGGTTCTGCCCGCTACCGAGTCTCTTGAAGGTGATGGAAGCGCCCGACATGAAGATGATGGAAGCAACCGGACGTCCGAAGATCCACTACAAAAACCCAAAGACTGACCGAATGCACAGCTTAAAGACTATTGCACTTTTCATTACCCTTCTCTTTTGCCTTCTCCTCGTGGTCACCTTCTGGATCATGGAGGAGAGCACACCCGCTCATAAGACATTGCTGACCACCGTTCAACCTACCACCACGAAAGAACACCATCTGATCTCACTTTCACCCCAACTCCGAGAAAGGCGTAAGGAGTTCTGGAATAACTCTTTTGTGCAGTTGCTCCACCAACACAATCTTGCTGCCAACGCCACTAATTGCTGGATCTGTGGATTGCTACCACATGCCACTGGACACTCTATCCCTTTCATCCCTTCACCTTTTTCTGTCCATGGTTCCTGCCTCGCCTGGCTAATCCTCCTGCAAGAAAGCTACAAGGACAATGCCACTTCCGGCAGAACCATGTCACACTTCTACCATGGGTTCTGGCTGAACAAAACTGGAAGAACTTCTGCCCTCTTCTGCCCTCTGAGATCGAACACTTCCTTTCACATGGACATCCCTGCCAAAGAACGAGTTGAAATGCAAGTGTTCAACAACCCAGCCAGACCCACCTTCTCTTACCTCCGGAAACGGACGGCCGCCACCCTAACAGTGGTCCTGTCCGTCATCAACATCACTGGATTTGTGTGCCTCGAAGGCCTGGGGGCGCAGCTGGTGGGCCACAGCTCCTGCCTCATCACCCGAACATTGGACTCAGTTGACCCACCCTCCTTTGTTGCCTCCCCGAATATGTACTTCGTCTGTGGTACTAAGGCCTACACCTGGCTTCCGAAAGGTTGGGGAGGCACCTGCTACATCGCCTTTGTCCTTCCTCCGACATATGTGGCTCCAGCAAACCATCACCGACAGAAACGGGCCAAAGACATTGTGCAAGCCGACTCCGCCGGAGCACAGTTCATGGACGCAGTAAAAGGCCTTGTTCCACTCTGGGGTCCAATGGCAAACAGCTGTGCCATCCGCCACTTAACCCAGGCAGTCGAAACGGCGATGAACATTACGGCTGGCGCCCTCGCTAACAACACCGCCGAGCTCCAGGCCGTCTGCTTAGTGGCCCTTCAGAACCGCCTCGTTCTAGATGTGGTTCTGGCTGATCGTGGAGGAGCATGCCGCATCATTGGGTCCAGCTGTTGTACCTACGTACCGGATAACTCACCCTCAGTCTACAAAGCAATTGAACACCTCCACAGACTGTCCGCAGAGGTCCATCAAGAGCAAGAAGAATGGTCACTGGGGAGTTGGTTTTGGGACACTATTAAAAGTTGGGGATGGAGGCTGTTTTCATTTATCCTAATACCGATTGTGATACTATGTGGATGTTGCTTGGGGATTCAGTGTCTGCCACCTTTATGTTCGCTTTTTATGAACTGCATCTGCCCTAAGACTTTGGACTTTGAAACAGAGCGAATGAAAGCTCTGTATGAGGTGGAAGTTTGAAGTATTATGGGGATAGATCCGAACTAGACAAGCTGGCGAGATATGTTAAAAGGGAGGACTGTGGAAATTTAGCTTGTAACTGAACATTATCTGCGCCATCTTGCCTCTCCCCAGTGCCACGCACAGCGAATGCACGGCCGCCATTTTAGGCACCCCACTCTCTCCCCGCTCATTCTCGATCGCCAGCGCTTTCCCCTGGCGCTGCGAGCATCCCAAGCGCGCCGGCCACCCCCGCTCTCTCATACACGGGCCATAAACCCTCTCATTCTGCGCGACCCTGCCATGGAACCACATCCCACGCCTGACCGACATCCCATACATGGTCATGCCTCTCTTTGATAACCCCCTTCCTCTGCGCCCCATTGTCCGAACCGATCCCAGGCCATCACCTAGCCCTGCGGATGAAGTTTATTGCCCCTACTGTAAGGGAAACACCCCACATCAAAGGGATTACAGTGGATCAAAGCCCCTACCCCCTGAGACCCGGCCGGTTGCACACACCCCCGGGAATTGGCGGAATGTCCAGCTGCGTGATAGCCATCTCCTACTGTAGATGGGGTGGGGACTTCTACTGTAGATATGTGTGGGAACGAGCTTGAAGTGGGGGTTCCAAGGAATGTCTTTCCGTACATCAAAGTCTCAATAAGAATGTACCATATGTAATAAAGCAATAAACCTGTGTATAAGAGACCAGGTCTCAGAGATGCAGTTAGAGCACCTCGTGACGATACCTTGCTGTCTGATCTGATGTGTTCTGCTCCGATGGAATAAAACTTTGTTTCCTGCCTTCCAGTCTCCGGCGCCTGCCTCTTTCATTGGTAAATTATCGAGTGGTATGAGAGGCGATTACCGCCGGGCAATACTTGAAGGGTTATCGACTGAAATTGCCGCTACCATTTAACAGAATGGCCGGTCGACCCGGTCCGCTCTTCAGTGTGAGCAAGAGCGGTGCATGGTCAGAGAGATATTGAGGCAGGTAGGAGACTCCTTCTGTGTGAGCGGAAAGGCCCAGTGTAAGACAGCAGTGATCGATGCGACTAAAGATATTGGCCGACGGGGTGTAGAAGGAAAACACTCTCTGCGAGGGGTGTCTAGCGCTCCATTTGTCTCTGAGGTGCATGCCTTGTAGCAGGACTTTCAATGACCTTGTCATGCGTGGCTTAGTGCCATCCCTGGGGGGGTTCTCTATCTAACACCGCATCAAAGACACAATTAAAATCTCCAAAGAGGATAATCTCCGCTCCCAGGTATGGCGTTGCTGCTTTTAGGATAGATGGGAAGAAATCGGGGCAATCTGTATTAGGGGCATAGACGTTTATGATGCATATCTCCCTGCCCTCCCATGTCCTGTGTAAAATGGCATACCTTCCCTCAGGGTCTAGGACATGATGAAGGTTCCGAAAAGGGACTCCGGGTGCCACCCATATTAGGGCCTTCTGCGCAAAGCCGAATATGAAGTGGCGTATAACTGCCCTCTCCATTTTTTCCTTATGCTTGCGATGGTGTTCCCCCATTTATGTGTCTCCTGTAATCCAGCTATCGCCAATCTGTATCGTTTTAAAAATGCATGTACTCTGTGGCGTTTTTCCAGGCCTGCCATCCCACGGATATTCCAATTAAGTATTTTCAAAACTTGTGTAGCCATTGTTATCTTTTTCCTCAAGCACCTCTCTCCTGACTACCCCCTATCTTCTGCTCCAACCTTTTGCGTTGGATAAGCGTGTATTCCCCACAACCTTGAAGTTTCTCCTGTAACCAATATAACATATGTAACGGAACAAACCTGTGATCCCCCCTCCCCTTGGGCAGTTGTGTGGGTTTCATTGCACAAAGTATAACCAGCACAACAAGCAGCACATACCGCCCCATTCCCCCCCAAACACCCCATAAGTAACTGTAAATTTGTAACATTAATATCTGAGGCCCGGATGTTACGTGCTGTGCTAGAGAACTGGCTTTGCCAGGGTGCGAGATTGCTCTCAAGTGACCTAGGCGGGCTCGAACTTTGGTGGGGGAGTCACTGTCCCACGGCTGCCCGTTTGCCCTCACTTACAGTATTTTCACCTTAGTTTTCACAAATACCTTGCCCAGAAATAACATGGCAGATGTACCGAAGACATTCCACACCCATATGGAGTTACTCAATGGTCACTTATCTGTGTCTCTGTTTCTCGAAGTCTTAATTATCCAGGTTCATTCATGTTCACTATCTTGATTTCCAGTATCACACTCAGGATCTTGCGATACGTCGATGGATTCCGGCACTGTCTCCATGTCAGAGGCCTGCAATGTTCCATCCTGAAGGACCGTAATTCGGCCCGCTCCCATTGTCCGTTCTGTATGTTGCAGACGCTTGGGCTGCCGGCGTTCCTTTGTCGCATTTTTCATTGTCGAGTTTCCAGTGGAGCCCGTAGAAGAGGCCAGTCGTCATCCACCCGGCCCCCTGGTATCCAGCCACTCACCAGTGTCTCCCCGTGAGAAGAAGGATAATGTGCGACTCTCATTTTCAACCCTGAGCTTCGTAGGGAACATGAGGCTATATTTCAGGTTCAGGTCACGTAGCCTTCGCTTGACCACGATGAACGACTACCTCTGTTCTTGCACTCTCTTGGTGTAATCTAGATACATCGAGATGGGGTGGCCCTCGAAGAAGAACCGCTGTCCACCACGGGCCATCTGGAGGAGAAGGTCTCTATCTCTATAATTGAAGAGTTTTGCAATGATGGCCCGGGGAGCACTCTGGGCCTGGACGGCACCACCAGTGCCCTATACGCTCTTTCGATATTTAAAAAACTGGACAGTTTTTTGGGGGCTATTTCTCGAGTTATCCAGTCTTCTAAGAACAGTTCCATTGAGGGGCCCTCTGCTTTTTCGGGAAATCTAACAAATCTCAGGTTGCTGCTTCTCAACTTTCCTTCGGCATCTTTTGCCCTCTCATCTAGTTTTATAACCTATTTCTTTAATTTAACTACTGTGGCGCAGATACTTTTCATTTCCTTTTTCAAGGTGCCTACATCTTGTTCAGTAACAGACTCCCTTTCAGAGACTTTCCGCAAATCACACCGCAGCAAATTTACATCTATGGCCACTGCGTCTATCTTTTGAATCATATCTTCTCTAGTTGTTCGTAAGCCCTGCATCACGTCCGTTAGGGTGGGAGAGTCTTCTGCACCCTGTTCAAGTGGCGCTTTACCATCACGAGTATCTTCTTCCCTATTTTTCGAGCCATGGCCCAGAGGTTGGGCGTAGTTGGAGATTTTATTTGCCTGTATTTTGGATGTCTTCTCTTTTACCATGATGATAAATGTTTTCGTTGCCTCCTCTGCTTTGTAGGTTTATGCCACCACATGTGAGGTTCGACCTTCCCATCCACTGGTTCCAATACCTACCCAGTTGTAGTTAGGCGACACTGCACCCCTCAGTTCTCAGCGCTTGTTGCATTCATTGCTGGAGTCCTGCATTCATATTGCTAATGTCCCCATAGAATAATGTGCAGGTCGTATTACTTCAATCCGACATAGGCGTCGCGCCTCACGCGGGGTGCAACCCGCCTCCACTATCACAGTTTTATTTCTGCCCCACAAAGTTTTATCAGGGTAGAGAAATCCAGCACAAAGAGCTGCACGAACCCTGTAGTCCCCCAGCGCAGTTGGGCGAAGTTCGCCACAGGTGTTTTACTAAAGGAATCTTGCTTGCTCCCAACGTGCCGCACTGGTACCTTGTGTTGCACCTAATAATCTGTTTCTTGAGGGCCAGAGGGTTTCAGGCGCCAGCAACCATCATTCCTTTGCCACGTCCTCAGCTCAGGAGTTTCATCTGTATTCTAAGCGCCACCCAGGCCTGGGCGACGCCACTCCTCCCCTGGGGCCTAGAGCGGAGACATGGCACCAGCTGGGTGTGCAAGGCCGGGCCGCTCACATTCTAACTCAGCCGGGTCCCGGGTCCCAGGTCACTCCACAGCAGACGTTGGCCCTCGGAGCGGCACCTCGCACCACAGCTCCGTACAGGGCCTGGATCGGAGGCTCACCCGTTCCCAGATAAAGGATTCCTCCGCTGCTACGTCATGGTGGCCGTGGAGCCCCTGACTCACTGTCTTCACCCTGGCTGATCGCAGGGATGATCACCAGCGCGCCTCGGCTCTCGGTCCTCCCCTCCGGGTCTGCCTCTCGGCACTCCGCAGATCAAGTTGGCGCCACCATGCCGCAAGGACAGCACCGCTTCCCCGGTGCCCTTAATGTTTTTTTTTCCTCCATGACCTCAGCTCGCAGTTGTGCGGGAGTCCACAGTAGTTCAGGTAGTTCAGGAATCAGTCTGGGCTTATTGTGGGGCAAGGATTATGCAGGATATTTTACTTATTTCTGGCCTCCACTCGGAGCTCGACCAGAACACGTCTAGGCGGCGATGATGGCAAGCCACACCCTGGCTCTATGGGTTAATGAGTATGTAAGTGAGGGGCTTTATAGGTGACAGAGTGTGTGTAGGGCTGGGGGTCAGTGAGTGAATGAATGTGTCAGTGGTATATGGGTGAGTACCTGGATATGTGAAAGGCAGTATAGGTGAGTGTTGGAGTATATGAGTGACTATGTGTGAGTGAGGGATTGTGATAGTGGCTGTATGGGTGAGTGTGTACTTGTGCCAGTGACTTTATAGGTGAGTGCGTATGTGTTAGTATCTGGATGAATAAGTGAGTGGGTGTGTTTATAACTGTATAGGTGAGTAAATGGCTGTGTGATTGACTTTCTAGGTGAGTGAGTAGTTGAGTGAGCAGCTCAATGAGTGACTGACAGTGTGTGAGTGGCTGTATAGGTGTATGAGTGGATATATCAGTGGCTGTATAGGTGAGTGAGCTGGTGTATGAGTGGCTGTATGGGTGACTGAGTGGATGTGTATGTAGACCTATGAATCAGTGAGTGGGTGTGTAAGTACTGGTATGGGTGAGTCAATGGTTTTGAGAATGATTGTGTGGAAGTTGGAGTGGGTGTATGAAAGGTTATATGGGGGTGTGAGTGGGTGCATCAGATTATGTGGATGATGTCAGTGATGTCATTTGAGATGTCATCAGTGATGCCATTGGTGATGTCACTGACCATGTCATGAGTGATTGAATATGTGAGGTCATAAACAGTGCATTGCTGGTGCAATAGTTATAGTTAGCTCTGCTAACTATAACTCCTGAATTTCTCTGTTTTTTTTACGAGTGAAACCTGAGCCTAACTATATCTCTGTAACCTTTGGGTTTTTTCAGCGAATGTCTAAGTTTTGTTAAATGCGAATTCCTAACTAAAACGTCCCTGTAACATTTGTTCTTTTCATTGAATTTCTATGTTTTTTTTAACTAGTAGTCGCGTTTGCAGAGTGGTAGAGAAATGGGGCAGGGACACCAACCAGCTCTCAGGAATCCCACTGTGTAGGACTCACAGGAGGTACCAGGAGGGCTTCTTGGCCCCCAAGTTCCCTCAGGAGTAAAGTGGACTTCATCGCCAACCGTATGCCGCTGCACTGTACGCCACTCCACTGTACACTATTCCACTCTACACACCCCGCCACTTCAGTCTATACCACACCACTATATCTCACTACACTCTACCCTATACTATTAAACTGTATGCTACTGTACGTTATTCCAGTGTAAGCTATTCCACTCTGCCACTCCACGCTATTCGACTGTACATCACTCCACTGTAAAATATATGCTACACCACTGTATGTCACTCCACTCTCAGCTATTCCAGTGTATGCCATTCCACTCTACCCAACTCCACTCCACACTTCTCCACTGTACTCCACTCAACGACTCTGTACTCCACTTAACGACAGTCTATGCACACTATACTCCACTCAATATCACTCCACTGTAGAACAATGTACTCCTCTCAATGCGAGTGTACAGCACTCTACTTTACTCTATGCCACTGTACAACACTCTACTCCACTCCACTCTACGAAACTCTACGCAATTCACTCTATGCTGCTCCACCCCACCCCACCCCACTTTACTATACTCTGACAATGCTCCACTACTTCTCTCCTGGGTTCATAGATGTAATAGATGTAATGACCCAATAGACTTGCTTTTTTTAATGTTGTTGTGGAGCTAGTGTACTCCCTGCAGCTCCCCACAACATTAGAAAAATGTGAATAAGAAGCCCTCGCAGAGCATTATAGTATGCTCCATCCTTGAGCAGTGAATAATCAATGAGTGGCTCCTTCCACTCATTTATCATTCATTTTTATGTATATCTAGTTTATTTATTGGGTGTTCCGGTGACCGACCACATCTTTCTTTTTTGTTGTGGGCTGCAGAGGAAGCTCCAATGCCCCCACAGCCCCACCGGCTCCCTGCAAGCAGGCCATGGGCCGCGCAGAATCTGGCAGCACATTTTGGTTTTTTTATTAATGAATTCAGGTGCCCCGGGCACCCCACAGCACTATTTTTTGGGGAAGACTCAGGGTAAGCCCCAGGACCCCACTGGCTCTTTGCTACTGCAGGAGCTGGTATATTTATTTTTTATTTTTCAGTGAGGTGCCCATTATTTGTGTTTCTCTTGCTTTCTCACCCTAAGTGCGCCGGGTATACCCAGACGTGGGTCCCGGGCTCACTGTGCCACTGGATTCAAGATAGCCTGGCTGATGAGGAGTGAAACCCCGAAACTGGTCCTAGGATGCTTGTTTCTCATCCAGGGAGGACCTGGCATGGCAGTCTGGTCTGGACTGTTCCAATGAGGCACAGGGTCAAGACTGATTTGCTTATGGCTGCGTCTAAAACTGGGGTGGCATGAAGAGCAAAAGAACAATGGATTTAACCCCGATCTCTTGACTGGTGGTGAATGTTTTGATTTGTTCTGCATTCCATCCATCATTTGTGTGTCTTTTGCCTTCTGATGCCCAACTGGAGCACACCCCATAGTGTATTTAAGGATGGGGCTGGTGGAGGAGCACCAAGGCCACCGCAGCACTCTAGGTTCCCTTGCCTGCACCCATCATGGGCATAGCAGGCGCCGGCATTGCTCCCACCATGCGGAAGGAGCTTTTCTTTTGTTCCTGCCAGGCATTAGCAATTTGGTGTTTGCCTGCCCATGAGAGAGCAGGAAGGGAAACATATGTGCTTCCATCTGGCAGGAGTAGCTTTCTGTTCCCCCTGGGTGGGAGCCCATAACAGTTAGCTGGACGCACTCTTGTGGCAGGGAAACAATGGGGCTTAAGGTCCTTGGGACACTATAATAGAGCCAGCCCCAGGGGATGGGTTTCCAGTGGCCATAGTATGGCCTAAAAAGAGAGGCTGGATGCCCCTCCCCCAACAATGTTTATGCGCCCCAGGGAATGGGGTCCCCCAGTTCACATATGGGCTCAGGGAGGAGGGCCACGGGCCCCCTCACCTTAATTTGGGTATCAGCCCTGGGGTCTCTGTGAGGCTACAGGAGGGGGAGTGCGTACCACTTCTCCTTTAATTATATTTTGGCCCTGGGGGATGGGGTGCCATGGGCCTCAAGGAGGCACCCTCCTCCCCTATAAAATAGAATGTGCTGACCCCTGGTACTTCTGGGGTTTTATTTTTATTTTTTAATTTTGCTGCGGATTTATGGATCCACGGCAAATTTGCATGAATATTTTTATTTCATTAATTTTCTGGGACACCCCCACTAGGTCTAGGGGTCAGGGTATCCCTCTCCCATCCCCTTATATGTTTTTTGCCTTATTTCCAGGATAGGGGACTGAGTACTGAGTCCTAAAATGGCTGCTCCCAAATCTTTATTGATGTGGTGACAGCCAATCGAAGCTTTCATTTCTCAAAAACTGCTGAACTGATTTACACCAAATCACCAAAAGTACGCTTTCTGGACCAAGATCCAGCTTTCTGCCAAATTTGGTGTCATTCCGTTCAGCAGTTTTTGCAGTACCGCTGTTTAATTGTCCTATGGAAAGTTTTGAGGGAGAAAATGCATTTTGGGACCAACCCTTACTCTTTGCCCCCACTTGACAGGTCACCCCAAAACTTTCCAGGAAGGAGCCGAGGTGGTAGAGAATTTTTGGGGGAAGGTTTAGTGAAGATTCATCAAATGGCGCCAAAGTTATAAGCAACCAAGAAAATAAATTTCTATGGAAACGCAGACCTAACTATAACTAACCGGGAAAGACCGCCAATAGGATGCATATGTCTATATTATTTATTCACTAAAGAATCCAAAGGTTTAAGTGATGCTCAAGTTAAGTATCGAAATAAGACCAGCCATAAAAGAAATTTGCCAGTTATAATTTACTGAGCAAACTATAACTTGTGCCTCCACCATGTACTGCTTATGACCTCATGTATTACATCACTCATGACAATTCAAATGACATAACTGATGACATAACTGATGATATCACTGATAACAGCAAAGTCATACACAGCATATAGTTAAGTGTACATGTGTGGGTCCCTAGCTTGGAAATAGCATAAGCCCTGGAGGCAAAGGTGATGATGTATGTTAAACTTTACATAGTGCATCATATAACAAATCACTAAGGTTAGGGGTGCAGGTATTACTCCATCTTAAGGTAAAGCCCAGCATACCGAAAGTGAGTCGCGGATGTATGTTTGAATCTAGATTGTTGCTGAGAGCCAAATCCCATTCCAAGAAATCTGAGACAAAGCTTCTGTTCCCAATAGATTATCCACCAGTGGCTATGTTGGCACATGGCTATGGTAAATAGTTTAAATTTAGTATGATAGACAAAACCTACATAGGGATGACGTTTATAAGGTGTGAATTATTACTTCCGGGAACTTCTCTGAAGATTTTGAGTTCAGAAAGATACAAAAATCAAAATAGGGAGATTGAGTAAAAGCAAGAGCTAGATACAAAATATATCCTGATTGTAACAGACCCTTTTCACTAAGGCATATTGTGGGTAATAAAGTGTTGTTATTCCAAAAAATCCCCAAAATTACAACAAAAATGTGTAGGTCAATTTCCAATTAAATCAATGGTAAATCGAGTTACTGTGTGATTGAAACTGCCTCAGTTGATAGAATCAATCCTCTATTCCATTTATCCCTCTTGAAACCTTGTACTGGGCAAACAATGCTTGGTCCCAGTCCTGTACCATTTCAAGTTCATGCTGAAAAAGAGTATTACGTACATATGATTCTAGATGCAGGGATGTTCAGGACATGTTTGGATCCAGAGACTACTTAAGGGAACCGGCTCCTACTATTCAAAATCCACATTTGTTGTGTGAATTTTATGCCAAGAATCTGATCAATTCAGAGCTCCACTGCCAAGATGGCTTCGTTTTTTGAGGGGGGGGGAGGAGGAGATGGAGTTTGAACTATCAAGATTTGTGGCTTGCCTTACACATCTCAACGGGTGTGCGAAAGTCATACTACAAACTCACATGAGCTCAGCTCACTCAAAGAAGGGAAGGGAAGGCTGGAGGTAGTCACAGACTACAAGGTTAGTGCTTTGTGACAGGGTGCAAATGCTGGCTGAAGGGCCACACTCCTGGGTTAAGGCTCGGGTTTGACTTTTGGCTCAGCCCTGCAGCCATCCCCTAAAATTCATGGCCAAAGGCCTTACACAACAGAGGTGTCATGATGACCTCTATGAGTTGGGTACAAGGCCTGTCCAAAGGCCAGACCTTTGGCTCACCCCCTGCTTCACACAGCTGAAGGCCCTGTGCTGCAAGGTATGGCCCATCTCTAGAGGAATGGGCACAGGACAAGGCCAATCAGCTGAATACCATGCACACTGGTGGATGGCTGAACCCCAGAGATTGGGAGCACAGCTTGACTATATAGTAAACACTCCTCATTGGCTGAAGTGGGGGTTGGGTGTATAAACTGGGAAAAAAACCATTTTAGCCTTACCGTTGGAAAAGCAATGTTGATCTTAGTGTTGAGAAGTTTGATGAATGTGGAAGTACCATAACTGTATTTGCCTCAAATGTTTCTACTAAGGATTTAGTTATGTGTTAGGTGACCCATCCAGTATTCATGTTTCTTCTCACCCTCTGGAATTAAAAAATCCATACAATGATTTCTGACGGAGATTTTGCAGTCTCCTGTACTCACTCTCCCATAATCTCCTCTAACACAACTTCTACATCAGAGTTGTGCACCGGAGTATCAGTCGGAACAACTGAGATGTTGGAAAATGTGACTTAAGAAAAGTGCATAGTGTTTCTGGCTGCAAATCCACAGTAGAAGAGCAACAACACTGGGTCAACCGCGCTCCCTAAGTGAAAAATCTCTGAAGTAATAATGACTGCAATGGTACGCAATGAACATAAAGGCACATTGCAGTAAGGAGGACTACAACATATGAATTTTGCAATAACGTCCTTTGTTTCATTTTCCAAAGTCTGCAGACTCTATTCTCAAGCTGTTGCTATAACTGATTTATAGAGCGGGGGGCAGAAGGCACACTAGATACCAGTATTATTTTTATTTTTTTTAGAATGGGATTGAGGCCTGCCTTTCTTGGTATTGGGCTACATCCCCAACCTTTCAAGCCCAAACACTCTTTCTGTCATCAGGGGCAGATAGCTGTATTTACTCCATTCAGCTCTCCCAGGGGTGCACTTCAGAAATAAATGTAAACAATAGGTGTGGCGCTGGCACATCTTGGCATTGGGTCACAACCCCAACCCCTAAATCCCCAAAAGTCTTTCTGCCCTCCCCCCTCAAACAGGATACAGAAAGCACATTAGATGCCAGAGATAATTTAAAACAAATCCAAAGATTGGGATGGGAACCAGCCCATTCAGACATCAGGTTACACCCCCAACCCCTGAAGCCCCAACAGTCTTTCTGCCCCCCTCCCTTGGTTGGGAGGACAAAAAGTCCACTAGAAGATATCCAGCATGGATTTTTTTCTAAAAACGTTTTCTACATAAAAAATTGGGTCGGTGTTTGTTCCCAGCTGGCATGAGGCACACTCCCACCGCTTAACCCTACAGTCTTTCTGCCCGCCTGGAGCCTAGAATCCAAATACTGAAGCAACCTCATGGCATGGAAAAGGACATTGGATTCCTCTGGGCGTAATTTTTGCATACAGTGGGCAGTAAGGGAGTAGGCTCCCCTATTCTTCCTCCTCTGGGTGGCAGAAAGGTTAGCTGGTGCCTGCACTGACCAGGGTGTCTAGTTTTCAAAACTTTTCGAGTTGGTAGGTTTCCCTGTGTGCCAGTACCACAGTTACTCTTAACCCCAGAAAGACAGGAATTCCAGGGAAACTTTTGATGTGTCCACGTTTCATATTAGGGCTTTTCCTCTCATGTGTTAGGCCCACCCACACAAGTGAGGGTACAGGTTTTATCGAGAAAAGTAGGGGAGCACAGAATAGTTGAACATTTGTTATTAACTTTGAAATTCTCTCCAATTTTCGACTTCCAAATATATGTCAGTGCAAGAAGGACCACATTTTGCAAAATGCCCTCTGAATCGCATGATATTATGGGTAATTCTTTTTTTTTTTTAACTGTTTTTATTAACAAAACAAAACTGCAGCAATAATGACATTACATAAACATCTCAGCTGGAGAGACAAGCATTTTAGCATTACAATGTGACTTGCAATCCATCTGGAGCACATAAAAGTATGCAGAAGAAAAGGCGGAACAATAAAATGAGGGTTACACTTACACCTTCGGGTCTGGGAACACCACTTACACACAATGATCTCGGTGGCTTGGATTCTCAGGACTTCATGTCTGCACTTGCCTCCCCCAGTATTGCGAGTCTCTCCCGTCTAAGTTCCACCTTGGGCGATATACAAATGTCCCCCCTGTATTTATTCCAGCGTGCCCACTTTTGATCCCATTTCCGCGGGCAACCTCTACTCTTATATACAGTTTTCTCTGCTACCATAGAGTGGTCCATGTCCTTAGCCCAATCCCGTAAATGTGGCACAGTGTCTACCCCCCACTTCTGGGCAATATTTCGTTTCGCTATGCTCCAACCCATGGTGGCCCACGATTGTTCAGCTTGGGTGAGGTCAGTTGCCTCCCAGATGTTGAGGAGGCACAATAGGGGAGATGGGTGTATGGGTTTGTCACAGGACCTTGACAGTTGTCGGGTAACTTCTGTCCAGTATTTGTGTATATGGGGGCATTCCCACAGGATATGTATGAACGTCCCAGTTTGATTGCAGTGTCTAAGACAGAGTGCATCTGGTCTCCTACCTAGTTTAAATAATAATTTAGCATCAAAGTACACCCGATGGAGAATCTTAAGCTGGACTACCCTGAGTCGCATCGGGATCGCCACCTCTTGGGGGAAGCAAGTGCCTCCACCCAGTCTTCATCAGCCACTGCCCCCAGATCTACCTCCCAACTAGCACGCAGCCTCAGCATTGGGTCGGCTCGTTGTTGATCAATTTCTTATACATGAGGGAGATGGCTTTACGGTCCATTGGATCCAGAAGTAATCGATCCTCGAGAAGGGAGGAGTCTGAAAGTGGGGTGTCTTTAGGGAGGGCACAGTCTATGGCATGGCTGATTTGGAGATAGCGGAAGTTCTCTGACAACACCAGCTGATATTTCATTTGAAGATCCACGAAGGACGCTTTCTTGCCCTTGATCCACATATCCCCCACACTGGAAATTCGGATTGTGTCCCTCTTGTCAAACCCTGCACTGGTACTCAGATGTCCCAGGATATAGGGTTCCCACAGGGTCGTTGCCTTCGTGAGGCACCCTCGCCATCCCAACCGCTGCTGGACATCATGCCATACTTCAACAGTTCGGGCCGTGGGGCCAGTCAATCGTAGTTTCTTGCGGTTTGTGTATAACGCTCTGGAGTAGCCTCCCTTCCCCATTAACCACATGTTGGTGCGGAAACTGGGGTCGTCGTGGGGCCCAAACACTCATTTATTGATGGCGATTAGTTGCCATGCCTGTTAATAGGGACGCATGTCCGGCAGCCCGATACCCCCATCGTACCAGCCCATAGTGAGCTTACTTATAGGTATCCGAGGCAGCCTATTTTCCCACAGTAGGTCTCTAACTGCTGCCTCAATCTGCAAAAAATAGGTTTCGGGGACTGGTATGGGAGAATTCTGCAGGGCATAAAGAAAACGTGGCAGAGCAAGCATCTTAAATAAAGACGCCCATCCCAGAATGGTAAGGGGTAATGCTTTCCAGTGAATGACATCAGATTTAAACCTCTGTAACGGTCCTAGTAGATTCTGTTCATAGAACACTGCTGCTTCAATCGTTATAAAGATGCCAAGGTCCCGGAAACCCCGGGTCGCTACTGGAATGGTCTATCCACGAGGACTTTGCGGAGGGTCACCCCAGAGGGAATACATCTGAGATTTGGACCAGTTTATCTGGTAACCAGAATGGGCCCCAAATATGTGAAAAATATGGAGAACACGGCGGAGTGAGCACGTTGGTGAGGCAAGATAAAGTAGAATGTCATCTGCATATAAAGATATGCGGTCCTCATTTTCGTCCGTCCATTTAAGGCCTCTAATACTGGGGTCCCCCCTGACCCATGCAGCTAAAGGTTCAAGGACCAGGGCAAAGAGGAGCGGCGACAATGGGCAGCCCTGTCTCGTACCCCGACAAAGGGGAAGAGAGTCTGAGCAATGGTTATTCACTGAGACGTGGGCAGTGGGAAGCGTATATAAAAGTCTGATCCGCCCAATCAGCTTGGGCCCGATCCCTATGCGAGTCAAAACCACAAACAAGTAGTCCCATGCCACGGAGTCAAATATCATTTATGCATCAAGCGCAAGCAAGATCGCATCTTCCTCTAATGTCTCAACCCTGCCCAGTGCACCGTGGACTCGACTTAAATTACGCGCTGTGTTCCGACCCGGCATAAATCCCGATTGGTCTGGGTGAATCAAGTCAGCGAGAAAAGGGAGCTGACGGTTAGCTAACAGCTTGGCCAAGATTTTGGCCTCCACAGTTATCAGAGAGATGGGTCGGTACGATGTGCACTCGTCCGCTGGTTTTCCAGGCTTGCGAATGACCACGATGGTGGCCGCACGGATTTCCGCTGGTAGGAGGCCAATCTCATAACATTCATTGTATAGATTGAATAAGTGGGGGGCGAGCGTCAAAGCCATGGGCTTCAGCAGTTCAATCGGAAGCCCATTAGGGCCCATCGCCTTCCCTGCACGGATGTCTTGAATAGCTTTCTGGACCTCCTCGACCGAGATATCAGCATCTAAAACCTCTCTATCCTGTTGGGAAATACTAGTTATCTCAATAGTAGCTAGGAGATCCTAGCCCATTTCGCCTGTGAGTGTTGTGGGAGTGCGTATATTCGTTCATAATATGTTGCGAACGTCTCCGCAATGCCCTGGGGTCGGTAATCAGAACGTCATCGGGCCCTTTAATTGCGCGCACCCATCTTGCTGACTGTTCTTTATGTTCCAGCCATGCCAAAGGTTTCCCAGTTCGCTCGCCCTGTTCGTAAATTTTTTGCCGGGTGGCGAGAGCACTCCTGTTGGTGTCCTCCAAAAGCAACTGTCTATAATCTTGCCTCTTGATACTGAGGATATGTTGAGAATCCTGATCAGGGTACAGCGATACGGCCCGCTCAAGATCAAGGATCTCTGTTTCCAATTCGCTCACCCTTCGGTTGCGCTCTGCCCTGTGGCCCACCATCATTGATAGTGCCCTTCCCTTTATCACCGCCCCATATGCACCCCAGAGCGTGATTGCTGACTTAACAGACCCCAAGTTCTCCTCAAAATAGTAATCCGTGTCCTTCCGTAAGTTGTCTCTGATGTGCGGGATCCTAAACACCCAGGGCTGGATCATGATAGGACCCGGTTGTATGGCACGGTGAGCTCCGAAGACTGCCGTGACCGGGGAATGATCCGACACTCCCCGTGCAAGGCAGGTGGCATCAGTAAAGTCCTGTATGTGTTGTGCATGGGTGAACAGGTAATCTAGTCGGGATAGGCTGCCATGGACACCGAATTAGAATGTGTAGAGTGTGTCATGGGGATGTGACCACTTCCAGATATCTACCATCTCCAGTGCATTAGTAAAGTCATGTAATTGTGAGCCATGTGTTGAGTCATGTCTGGGCGGGGATCGGTCCATTTCGCCATCCATCGTAAGGTTAAAGTTGCCCCCCACCACTAGTGTGCCCACGAATAGGTTCAGTAAGAGCACTCCTACATCTGCTAGTGTCATGCGTTGAAGACCCGGAGGGGCATAGACCGAGATAACATTGAGGACTCTGTCCTCCCACATGCCCGTACAAGCTGCATATCTGCCCTGTGGGTCAACCCATGTATTTTGTATCGCATAGGGGCAGCCCTTCCGAAGGAGGATTCCTACCCCTCTGGACCCTGTGGTGAAGCCTGAATGCACTACCATATGATAACACTTTCTGTTAAGAGCCATACAAGAGTTATCTATCGGATGGGTTTCCTGGAACAACACCATATCCAGCCCCTGACAGTGTAGATATTGTAGCACTATCCCTCGCTTAATTTTGTCCCCTAACACATTGACGTTCCATGTCATGAGTCTAAGCCCCTGACCTCTCGCCATATGTCTCTAGTAATGATAAAATGGATTGTACGGAGTGTCTATGTCATGTAGATCCCACTACGGTGACTTTCTGTGCAGCTCCCACTGTGCTCCATCGCACTTCGGCGGTATAGGATATGAAACCCTTGACTCGACCAACTGTACCTAGAAAGATGCTTATATATAAAATGACAATTTGTCGTGCTGCCTTTAAGCAATGAACCCAAACGTGCATACATAAACAATCCTGTAAACTTGCTGCAAAACACCGCCCAAGAACACCCCCCCACAAAGTAAACTCCAGATTACCCCCATCCCAGTAAACGTACCCCCCTCCCTGCCTCCCTGCTTAACGGGACCAGAACCGCCCGCCAACCCCAACATGCAGAGTGCCTGCCGTCCACACATGAACAATTTCAGGGAACGCAAGTAACCCCACTCCCAATTTGCATAACTCTGTACAGCCCTTGCTCCACCCCCCAAATTATGGGTAATTCTTAGACCCGTCTGCCTTAGGGTGATCTTTCCTCAAACTTTAGCCTTTCCCTTTCATTTTTGCTGATCTCGATTTTGCTGGCCTTAGGACTGTTAGCACTTTACCACTGCTAATCAGTGCTCAAGTGCATGTGCTTACTCCTTAAAGCATGGTACCACTGGCTTATCCCCAATTGGTATATATAATGTACTTATAAGTCCCTAGTAATGTGGTACTACATGTTCTGATTATGCTGCCCAGTTAAGTAATCATTTAAAAAATGTTTCAGGTCTGCCATTACAGCCTGTGTGGCAGTGTTTAAACTGCCATTTCGACCTGGCAAAACAAACCTTTTGACTTGTATACAATAAATGACCTGTTCACACGGTGAAGACACTGCTCATACACCTATTAAAGTTTTCATATATTTTTGGACAATCTATAAAGCAAGTGGTTACACCATCTATACTGCTATAGGTATGAATCACCAATAAAGGAAAGAAAAAGGATTTCATACGAAGTAAGGACTATCTCTGTAACCAGTGGCCTGTGTCTCTAACACACTGATGTGGTGAAAAAATTGTGGTGAAAAAAATTGTGAAAGTGGAGTGATGGTGCCGCACGATAGCAACACCAGAGAGGATAAAGCAGGAAGGTACTCGCCTGCTACCTCAAGATCTCATCATCAGCTACGACCACTCCAAGGAAAGAAATGTGCAAAAGAAAATAGATGGGTTAAAACCCAAAAGACAAAGTGCTAGGGTGAGTAATAGGGAATAGCTGTGCAATGATTCGTGCACCAAATGCGACCCCACAACTATGTACAAACTTGAGCTAGATCACACTGGCTTTCGATTTTTATTCAGTGCTGTGTGTCTGCTCTTATTAAAATGCCGACATGTTTCATTGCCTTTTGCCAGGCTCAAACCTTCCTTTTTAATACATATAAGACATCCCTAAAGTATGCCCAGACCAGCCCAGAGGGCAGGGTGCCGTGTATTTGAAAAGTCGGACCTATACTTTAAAGTTTTATATGTCCTAACGGTGAAAACTCTTACATTTGTTTTTCACTACTAAAAGGCCTACCTCTCCCGTAGAATAACATTGGAGTTGCCTTATTAAATGTAATAAGCTGTAATTTCCAAATGGGAGCAGGTTTCCACTTCCAGTTCATGTTTGGTGTCTTTGGAATTGTAATGAAAAATCCTAACTTATGGTGAAGTCAGATTTTACATTACAATTTTAAATGTTGGCACTGTTCAGCCTTAGCCATTTAGTGCCTGTAGCCTGTCCTTGGTTCACATGACTGGAAGTAGCTGACAACTGGGCTTTGTATATTCCGCCTAAACAGCCACACACAATAGAGCTTAGGTGTGCCTGGATGGGCATCACTAGCAGAATGGGGTGGGTGGAGTTGGGCCCAGTCCTACTTACACTTGAATAGGCTATGTCCTGCCTCCACACAAAGGGCTACATACTCCCTATAGTTAGTCTGGAACCAGGACAGGGAAGGTAGTGTGCCTGGGGGCTTCAAAGGCAAACCTACAGAAGCTTCTCCACCACTTCAGATGCACAACTGGATAGAATTGCTGCACCCCAGACACCAACTCTTCAGTACATGTCTGGACCTGTGAATACTAAGCCAGTAAGAAGTACTGCTGGGCTGATGAAAGGACTGCCACTCTGCTGGACTGCTGCTCTGAAGGACTGCTGCCATGCTGTGCTGCACTGCTACCTGCTATCCTCTTGCCTAGGTAAGAAGGTCTCGACTTGCATCAGTTGAACCCAGCACCCCAAGTGACTCCAAGGGCTAGTTTTCTGGCCTGCTGACTAGAGCCTCGGGGACTGAAGGCTCCAACAACCTTGAACCCAGCACTTGGACTCTGCCATCTGTGAGTCTACCCTACCAAGGGGTGCCACCCCAGTCTTAGACCCTTGGAAGTGGGTCTAAGCTGCTCTGCTCTGTGGATCCAGTAGAACTGACGCATCTACTTCGCTGCGCGGCACATCTCCAGCACAACTAGTGCATCGCCTTTGCTGCGAGGGATCTTCTGATGCAAAGTATCATCCCCGCAGCTGTATCGGAACCACCACCTGTGCAAAACTTTCGCAACGTAGGCCCTCACTTCTCTCGCTGACAGCAGCTTCAACGTCGTTGCAGGTTCTCGCATTGCAGCCCCACATTTCCCCGGAACTCGACTGTGCAACTGATCCTCGACACTGGATTCCACCTCACAAACTGTCATCGATAAGATCCTCGACAACAACGCAGGACCTCGCATCACAGCTCTGCAGCACCTCTGAACCGACACATCGCAGTAGCTGCAAAGTACATCCTCAGCAAGGAACTTTGTAACGCTCTGCAACCCGGACCTAAGGTACTTTGTTCAGCAGGCCTAACTGGGTCTTTGTAGCCAACACATGCTCCATTGTGGTCGGCTTGACCTTCTGACTAAGTCCCGGGCCGGCGCGACCAGATATCCACAGTTGGCGCTATTATTACTAAAATCTTTACATTTGCATATCTTTGGTTCTACTGATCAGATTTTTGTCGTTTTGGTCTTGTTTTGGTTATTAAAAAAAAAATAATTACCCTATCTAAGCTGGTGTGGGGTCTTTTTGTGGTGCGTTTACACTGGGTTACTGTTTGAAGTATTGCACAACAACTATACACATTGCCTCTGAGTTAAACCTGACTGCTCTGTGCCCAAGGGTTGAGCACAGGTAGAATTTAGGGTTGCTTATGACTTCACCCTGAGAAGAATAGTGGTTGCCGCTTGAGAAGGGTTTCCTTCCTCTCAACCAGTCACCTAATTTCCTAAAATAACCCCAAATTCATTGTACGAGTAACCAGTATTCCTAAATTCAGATTCATGGGCACATTTAAAAAATGCATAGCTTTCTTTCATAACCATTTTTTTTGCTCATAAGATTTTGCCATATGAAGTGATGCATGGTCAATACACATAATAAGTCATAGCTCGGTTGATGTTTCGGAGTACCATCTTTCTTAAGACAACCAACAAACACAACGGCCAGATGTACAACGCTTTTTAGCGTGCGCAAACGGGTCTTAGACCCGTTTGCACATGCTAAAAAGCATGGGCCCATGTACAAACAGTGTTTTGCGACTCACAAATAAATTGCGACTCGCAAAATACTGTTTTGCGACTCGCTATTAGGAAGGAGCGTTTCCTTCCTAATAACAACCGCAAAGCTATGTACCAATGTTTTGCGACCACAATTGCGATCGCAAAACACTCGCAAATTACCATCTTCTTCAAGTAGGTGGTAATGCATTTGCAACTGGGAAGGGGTCCCCAGGGGAACCCTTCCCCTCTGCAAATGCATGCAATATTCTTTTTTAAGGGCAGGCAGTGGTCCCCGGGACCACTACCTGCCCTTAAAAAATGAAACAAAAACGTTTGTTTTAAATGCATCCCATTTTCCAATAAGGAAAACGGGCTGCATTTTTTTCTAAAAGCTGCTTTATTTAGAAGCAGTCCCAGACATTGTGGTCTGTTGAGCCCAGCAGGCTACCATCTCTGGGAGGGCCTGTCATTCCCAATGGGCTCGCAAATTGCGAGAGGCTCATTAATATTCATGAGCCTCGCAATTTGCGACCCGATTGGGAATCGCAAACAGTGTTAAACACACGTTATACATGCAAAATAGCGCCTCGCAAATTGTGAGTCGCAAATGCAACGCAATTTGCGAGGCGCTATTTGACAGGTCGTACATCTGGCCCAAAATTTCTCTGCAGCTGGAAGAGCCTGACAGACATAACTGTATGTTACTCTTGTAGAATGGCTATCGGGGCAAAAAATACAGATTAAATTATTGCCACATATTTTTATTTTTTCCTACTTATTTTCGCTATTTTTTTAATTTCAACAATAGCTTCTTTGGGAAAATTATGAGACATCTACACCAGTGACTCATTACTGAAATCATAAGTTGATCTACTTATCTGAAATGTGCAGCTTTCTGGGTTTCACAACTGTTTCTCCTAAAAACTGCAAGTGGACAGAAACTGCAGAAATGGAAACTACTGACTACAACTTAGAAAACTGCAAAAACTGTGTTAAAAAAAGGAAAAATGTTTTTTAACAACGCTTCCTGTTCCTGAAAGCTAGGAAGATGGTGATCTTAGCACAACAAATCTTTTGCTGATGTCATTCTTAGACAAAATACATACATGTTAATATACAGCACATTTTTTTTAAACAAATCACATTTTGGCCATTTTGCCAGTCTTCTCTAGGGCTATCTACAAACCCTGTGTAGAGTCAAATTTGACCTGGATATCTCTTATGGAAAAAAGTTTTAAAAGCACGAATTCCTTCAAATCTAAAACAAGCATTTGCAATGCAATAGGTCTCGCATCTACGAGAGTTTAAGCTTTTGGCATTGTAAATGACAATGCTTTTTATTAACACATAAACAAAAGGCATTGTCATTTACAATGCCAATAGGTCAAACTCTTGTAAATGCGAGACCTATTTTCTTTAAAAGAAGTGGCTGCCATTGTTCCAGACTGCTTGGAAAGTGAAAGCACGAATGGCTCATTGAATGTTGCAGGAAAGCATGTCGTGCCTGCAGTAGGAGAAACGTATTAAAATAGTGCTTACAGAGATGTACCCTGTAACAACCGAAGTAAAAGGGCCAGTCCTCATGGGAGGTTACAAATGACAAGGGGGTAGTAAGGAGGGACTAACAAGCCTATTAACAAATCAGAAGCCAGCATTTACACAGGTCAATGACACAAGCCAATGACAAATATGGGCAGAGAGTCGCTGGGCTTTAAGTACATACTCTAATACAGCATGCCTCGCAGCGCATGCGCTGCCCAGGCTTGACCTAAAAAGGCATCCCTCACCAGCTCTCAATTCAAGCTCATTGTACATCTTCATTGAATTTTCAGGCAAGGTATAAATTAGCCATTATGAGGATCTAAGATAATATTTAGCGTAATCTCTGCATTCTCCCATCTCAATAATTAGTAGGGCTTTTGGCCCCTATAAAAGAGAATCGCTTATTTGACATGTGGGGAAGCAGGGGCTGACCTCCCGCATATGTCATAGGAACACCGGTGCCACTCGGCAGACAACTGTGAAAGCTTCTAATTAAGGCAGTGATAGGGAAGAATGTTCTCACTTCTCCACTGATAGCTTGGGTCCACAAATACTTGAAGTGTATGCCGATGACAGCACATTTTGTGGTGATTTACTGGAGGCGTGTTAGGCAAACCTATTTGCTGTACTACCCGTAAAAACACCTTAAGAGGCTGGGGAATGGGAGCTGTGCACGGTGCCCCCTCGCCTCGCATGCTGCCTGCGTCGAACGTCTAATATCTGACCTCTCATGCTCTGAGGTGCTGCCCCCACTCTGTGTTCGTCTCTGCCTGTCACTTCCTTCCCTGGCTGCATGCGACTCACTCAATTACTCGCTCCCGATGCACAAAATAAATGGCTGAGGGAACAGCAGAGATGCACTTGCAGCCTGGACCGCAATCCTCCGTTCTAAAAACTAAAGGGATTGCTGTGGGAGAGACGGAGTGAGCGAGACCACAGGCAAAAAGTGATGGGCGCAAAAGCAAAAAGAGTTCTGCCAAAAAAAACACAGAAGAGCAATGCAAGCATAACAAAACAGTACATTGCTGGTGCTCCTGCGAGGAAAAACAGAAATGACGTATCGCTGTCTGAACCAGTTAGGTGACCGCAAATTAGAGCCACACTGGCCTGAACCAGTCAGGAGCGGGAGGCGGGAGTAAGGCAGGAGTAAAGTCGTTTATTGACTACAACAGGTCTTTCAGACAACGCATGCCCTGTAGGTTCGACCTAAAAACATGTGGACAAGTTCAGCTCATAAAACTGAGATTAATCGAACAGCAAGCTGACAGACATATTGTGTGTGTGTACTTAAAGTGATTTCCTAAAAACAAAATGACTCACTTGAAAAAAAGATAGTAGCTAATAGTGATTGAGTCATATAATTGTACCAGTGTCACCTCTCATAGGCAGCATGAGACGCACGGCAGTAGGGCTGAGCGAAGCAAAAGATGCACATACGTAAGCACAGCATTTAGTTTACATCTGTAGTAATTGAACACAAAATGCAGAATGTGGCCAGAACATTATACTTTACCTTGAAAACTTTCTAAAAATATATTATTATTATTATTATATTAATAATAATAATAATAGAACTTACTTTTCCACACATCGTGCATTCACCTGCCCGCTGCAGTGCACCGGGCATTCCACAGAGGATCTCAGCTGACAGATGTCGGCCGACATGAATGCTCTCTGAAGCCTTATATACAAAGAGCTTGGTAAAACAGTCTGATTTTGCTCCCGCAGATTGTGTCTGTGTAACTCGAACAATTTTCTGATACAGGATTCCCAAAGTACCCCAGAAATAATTTTCATCTAGTTGGTGAACTTAATATATGAATCATTGTGGCACACATGCATTATGACATGTTAGTTTCTTATTGCCGCATGAAATATGATGATGCTCGTTTATCATTTTCAGCCTGGAATTGAACTTACTCCTGCTACTGACAGTAGCAAATGTACGTGTTTTCAGAATGGGAAAATAGATGGAATGGTTATGTGAATCAGTGCTTAATTTGAGGGTGGTTTCCGGTGCTCGGCATTGCACTTAATCATCAACACTAGCTGTCTTTCATGTGCACCAGTTAAGGACACAATCAATTACGGGGAGATCAAGTGATTTGCTCAGAATCACAGGATGTTGAGCCCACACTGAGACTCGAACCTGGTTCCCCCATACGGTCTGGATATGAGAAAGTTATGTATTTACAACAAAGACAGAATAGTCATTATGATCTGATCAGTTACAGAAGGGTATCACTAGGTGAGGTGCTAGGCTAGCCCTTCATTTGTTGCTGTGTGTGAACGGCTAAGCACACAGCAAGGCAAAGTCTTGGTTTTATATTACCGGTACTGACATTTGAATTGTTTTACAATTATGTCACTTTTTTACTGTTTTTGTCTGCTGATCTTACTTTGATGTACAACTGAATTCAATTTTGTTTCCAAGAGAAACCCTCACACTGCGCTGTATCAAACCTTCCTTTTGACATCAACATCTCAGAAGAGAAGTTCATTCATTTGAAGACCTTCTCTGCAGACATGCCCTGCTGTCTCTGGTTGGACGGCGTGTTTTCACCACACAACTGACAGAGCGTGAGAACAGCTTTAGGCCAAGGCGATCTGCAGACTAGAGCCCTCCCAATAAAAGTAAGCGCAAAAAAAAGCACCTGGCCGTTTTTTTGTTTTAAAAGGAAGGCTTCTGAAATGATTTACCTAACTCCACGCTTATATCAGCAGATGTACCTCAGGGCCTGAAGATTTGTCTGTTTGACCTCGAAAAGCGTGGTAAGCATGGAAGCCTGCACCATCGCTGTTTACTCCACGCCCTCACGTACATTTAAGTGTGCTTGCCTTATCAGGAACAAGCGGCAAATCAAATATGCTTCTACATAACTGGTCTGTATGATACCACCAGCCAATAGGGAGAGCTGTGACGGGTGGATATAGATAGGCAATCAGAGGGAGGCAAGCAGACTGCACATTAAGTAGAAAAGGCAAATGATCACCAAATCACCACACACACGCAGCAACACTTCTCTACATGATCCGCGAGAAAACTAACGTAACCAGTTAACGTGAATTCTCGCCATGTACAGTATCACCGAACCAAGAAATGGCAAGACCAGTGCATCCCGCTTCAGCCAGGGCAAGCTGTAAAGCATGGGATGATAGTCCCAATGTAGTACATGTACAGTTTTGCTGACAATAACAGCCCAACAACAAACTATTTTTAAAAGAATCATACTCGATCGGGGGTTTATGAAAAAGCTCACCCTCATTTGTAAATGTGTCTCGAAACAAAGAACAACGCTGTCGAGCACAATATCATGGTACTATTAACTCGAACTGCCTACTAGAGAAGAGGGTGTTGTAAATTCTACACCCAACACAGAAAATCTCAACAAATCTAGTGGAAATGTCGTGGTTACACGAGGCAGCGCTTTAACACCTAGCTAGACAATAACAAGCAGGAAGGGGGTGGCAAATGGTGTGCACATTCGCGGCCGCTTTGATGTCCTCAGTGGCCGCGCGACTCACTGAGGACATCAAAGCGGCCGGGAAAGTGATCAGGCAGTGCTTTTCAGGCTGCCAAATGGTGCGCGCTCCCCGGGGCACATGCACTGTATTTGGAGGCCTGAAAAGCACTAATTTGCACTTCCAGATCCCCCTTTTACAAAAGCTCTCGCGAGAGCAGCGCTAAAGCGCTGGCTCAGGCGAGACCTAAAAAAAAGGGTTTTGCACAAGGAGACAGGGTAGCGCCTAGGGGTGGCATTCTTAGCACATAAGGTGTTAAATTGCTTGTAATTCTTCCTGGTTAGGTCAGACCCAGGCTTACCTTGAGCATTACATTTATAGTGATCCTGCTGAAAACTTGTGAGCAACAGTGCACGGTAGCATTTGCACTTATCGAACGGCCAGATGCCGCCCAACTTGGAAGTTTACTGCTGAAAAGGAATTGGTACTAAGGCTGAACCATCCTTTATTTATCTAAGAACGTGAGGCTTGTGGGAAGAAGAGATTGTCTGAGACAACGAGAGATTCCATTGTTGGGGTTCTGTAAACTGCTTAAGTTGATGGTGTTCTTAAGATAAAAATATTACTGCTTTCAGCATATTTTTGTTAAGGATTTATACGCAAATCTTGAACAATTTCTGAGGGTTTTTCGCTCCTGGTCGGCTACCGGTTAGCCTCCGGGGAATATTTGTTTATCTCTGAAAGGAGACATCCCTCTGTGCGATGGCATGAGAACTGTACGTGCAAAATACCAGATCATTGGACATCTCTGTTCTCTGTAGATGAAAAACATCTATTGATATCAAAAGTTGTAGGACGCACCCCTCTGTTTGAAACACATATTGGTGGATGCTGAAATATATTGAAAAAAAAAGAAATGAGCAACTATTGTTCCACCGAATTTGACTTGCAAACTCAGGGCTGTCAATTGTCATCAGATACGAAGATGCACGTATAGTCTCCGCTAAAGCGAGCGTTCCCCATTGAAATGAGATGCAAATGCACTGAAATGGGTCCAGGCAGATTACCTTCGTACAAATTAACCGTGGGAGGTGGAAACTGTTAATCACAAAACGTGATATTCTATAGCTATACGCGTTGCAAAAAATGTCGAACCAAGCACGTAAATATCTGTTAAGGAAAAAATCACAACCTCCTTGGTTTAATCGAGCCCCGTCCCCCTTTGCACATAGCAACCATAGCTATCAGAAGAACAGGCGATGGGGAAATGTGGGGTGTTTCCTACTTCTTATCGTGCTTGTCACATCAAGTGCGTCGCGGACGTTCCCTTGTGGAGGGTACCGTCTGAGCGAGTAACCTCGAGTACAGCCCACTCTTCTGAATATCCTTCCTGTTCGTGTTAGGCAAGAGTAACCATGCGTACGAGCACAGAATTTGTTGTACAAATTCAAAGTGCACGTAAGGCTACCACTGGCTGCACGCGCCGTCGGGATTCTATCAGCTGTCAACAGACATTGCAGCTACCTGCCCGTGACGCAACCGTGCGCCGACTTTAACCGCCAAATCTGACAAACCACGAGCCAACATCAGGTCATGTTTAACTTCTCCCGATTTATCGCGACTGTTTAAAGGTGAAATTATTATTTTTTTAATTGTTTTTATTTTTTATTGAGCATATCCAAAATTGATTTATCACTTCATAAAGTATCCACAATTACCACCAGGCCGCACCGTAAATCATAGTCAAATCACCAATAATTAATTAATTCCTTTCCATATTTTTACCCCTGTACATTTCATCCATAGATGCCAAGGTTTCAGATTGCTATGTGTGACGTTTGAATAATTTCCCTGTAATTGTGAGTGACATTTCAACAACAATGAGTGACATGTTCTCCCGAGAAACATATAGGGCAACATATAAATATCCGAAATCACATCCATTTGAGCAACAAGAAACGGTAGGAAGTAATTGAAGTAAAGTGAGCTAATGGGGGCATGCAAACCGTGATCTGCTCTGCCAATCAATGCGCCCCTTGCTGAGTGGTGGCCTGAGTAAAAGCATCCATGAAAACTAAAAATAAGCCAAACATAAGCAAATGCTCAACTTACGATATGTGTAGAGATAAGAGTCTTCTCTCTACACATATCGTAAGTCGAGCATATGCTTATGATAAGATCCAGAGTGGAAATCAGCCCATTACACCATCCCTAATACGAAGTTAGCCTCCAAGCAAACTCGTCATAAACAACTCAGGTGGAAACAATCCTTTTAAACATGCGGAGTTAATCTACAAAGACGTGCCTGCAAGTTGAGCCAATAAATAAAAGAAATACATGAGCCTCTGCAGTGATACCGGGCTCATTCACCATGTTTAATACGTGAAAAGGACACCAAGCACTACTGAGACAATGCAAAGCAAAAGTGTTAATCACAACAACTGTAAAAAGCCCAAAATGCAGTGATTGCTGCCTTACAATAAACGATGACCGTAATCCTACAGAATCCTCACAATCTCAATTCAAAAATATAAATGATGAACAGACTTTGGTAGTGCGTCGGACAGAAATGTTTATATCCACCCTTTAGTTGAAAACAAAACGAAAAAGAGAAAGAAAAATGAAACAATTCCCCATGCATGATTATTCATCATTTGCTGTTGTGTATAAAGCGGACTCCTGCTTTTTACAGGATACACCTCGATTTTTCCAGGAGGCCTCTGATGTGATGTAAAATGTAACTGCTATTTTAACGCTCGGGGTGCAACATAACCAGGCGGGACAGAATAAGAAAATCTGAATGAATGATGGTCGAATGTACTCAAGTTTTTTCAAAACCTTTTTGTAGATGCTCAAAGGCACGAATTTCAGGAACGAGAACCCAGCGTGGCCGCCCGGAATGACTGGACTTGTGCCCCAGACCCCCTCCCACGAGCCTCCAACAAATTAATAGAGAATGTTTACGAACCTGCGGGGGGGTTGGGGGGGGCGGACAAATGTATCCCTCTGCGCCAACATGTGAAGGCCTGGGCAGGTGAATGTTGCAAGTGTGGGCGGGCCACGATATACAACTCCGAAAGGAAAACTAATACACGCCAGCCATCTCATAGTCTTGTCCAACACCAGTCTGAGTGCGACTCCAGCTCGCAAGTGGAAAAAAGACGCCACTCTGCCAGGGGGTGGCCGGGGTCCTTAATTATGCGTGACTAATGCATATAGTGCGGTGATGCGGACAGCACTGAACCCCGTTAGTGTCACGCCTGATGCGTGATACTTGGTAGGACTGTTCATCGCTCAAGAGTTAACAGTTGCGATCACTGCTCTATTTACCATCTTTAACAGCATAATTCCAAAGTGTCAGCCTAGCTTATTTTTGTGTCTCCATTGACAGCCAATCAGTGCAGCCAGGGCACAAGTCCTAACAAGCATTTGCAATGCAATAGGTCTAGCATTTGCAAGAGTTTAAGCTATTGGCATTGTAAATGACAATTCCTTTTATTTATGTTTTAAAAACCAACACGTAAATAAAAGGCATTGCCATTTACAATGCCAATAGCTCAAACTCTCACAACTGCGAGACCTATTGCATTGCAAATGCTTGTGTTTTTTAGGTATCTGCTTCGCTGATAGGGGCTACTTTCATTTTGGTGTCCAACCTATTTTTTGTCCCAATCCCACCTACGACAGAAGTCAGTACCACAAACATCCACTTTTCTCAGCTCATGCAAGCAAACGGACACCTCAGGGCCTGGTGATGACGCAATTATGCTTGTATCGGGATAATCGTGCGACATGTACAGAAGGTCTGGTCTTCAAAATATGTGGACCAGGCTCCAAATCGCAGTGCACTTAACATCTTATTGTTTAAAAAAGAAACAGCATACTAGGAAAAGATCTAGAACAAAGTGTGTTTACTGTTTTGTTAACTCATGAGATTTGAACCTACATCACTCGTAAATGTGGGCCTTGCGCATGTGATGTGCTCTGAGGCCGACTGGCCAATAGGGAGAGTACCAGAAGGTATGTGCTTAGTCTGTGTGCGTATGCCTTGTTTTTGATATGCTAGAGTAAAAATCACCTGTCTCATATTTCACTCAACCAGACCAGTCCACTCAAAAAGCGCGCCAGCCATGGCTTTTGTTCAGACTTTTAAATATGTTGCGTCTCGTTAAAAATAGATATTTTAGAGGAAGAGAATGGGCCGAAAGCACAGCAGCCGCTTTGTACAAAAAGTCAATCTATCTCTCGTGAAGTTTGCCTTGCGTTTAGCTTTCAAAATAATGTGATGGTATGGGAGTGTTGGGCAGCCCTGCACGGAGCTGGGGAATCGGGGATTTGTGCACAGAACGAAAACAAAACTAAACTAAACCCTCACAGAAGAGGGCGCCTCTGACAAACAGCGCAAAACACATTTCTTTTGAGGACAGATGTTGTTAGTCAGCTAGTGATATATTATTATATATATATATATATATATAGTGATATATTGAAAGGGGGTGGGGTGGATGAAGACGCAAGCGCCTGCGGGGTGTATGCCGAGGCACTATGGCTCTGAGCTTAGTTGGTAACGGGAAAATCTATGATTCTAAAAAAGCAAGAGTTTGTAGTGGCCTATCATGCCAGGCCGGCCCTCGTGGCACTCTCCGGAGCAGTGCTTTCAGAGGCAGATAAACATTTGGACATGTCCCTGATTGATAGCAGCAGCTTCCTTTAACTAGCGTTGCAAAGCCAGGGACTGTCTAAACAAGCTGTCGCCATTGCGCAAATAAAAAAAAAGTGTTTACAGACTTAATGAAGGAGACAGGATAACGCTGCAAGTAAACGATCGAGTCCGGATGGGCCATCCAACAAGGAGACAGAGTGGTAACGAAGAAGCCTCATTTTCAATGGGAAGCCAGGGTTTACCATAAACGATGACGCCAGCCAATCAGAATGATGGGCGGGGTTTAAAACCCACTTGTGAAATCTCCTCGATTACAATATGCCTCGCAGAGCGAGCAGTGCATGCGCGCTGCAACGCAGGTCTGCGAGACCTAAAAAAACGAAGTGGGGGGACTAACCTAGTTAGGCAGTATGCAAGCGACCTCACAGCACACATCATCACAGCTCGCAACATCACTGCGCGCAACATCACAGCGCATGACATCACTGCGCAAATGACATAACACATGGCATCACAGGAATTGACATCAGAGAAAGTGGCATCACAAGCCACGACTTTACAGGAAGTGGCATCACAAGAAGCGACATCAGATCTTAAGCCCTCACATATACGTTTATCAGGTCTATCATGTGTACGTTTGAACGCAATGCGAGGATATTAGCACAGTTAGCTATGGAAGATGATATGTGACTTCTACACCTTGAAAGCCCCCAGTTTTATGTACCATATCCTGTACATTCATTTACAAACATATAATTTATTGTACATGTAATATGCATGTGTTGATGTAAAGCGCTCTGACACCCAGCAAACCAGATAGACTAGTCTGACCTTTGGCTGCAAGTAAACTTCCTATATGTTGCAACAATGCAGCCCAATAATATAATTTAAAACAGGGCACTGCCTATCCTCCCCTGTCTCTTGGGAGGACCAAGGGGCATATTATCAAGAAAAGGCTTTAAAATTATCGCCGATTAACAGCAGAAAACTGCCGCTAAAGCTGCGATATTGGACTTGATAATATGCCCTTGAGAATTCCCCTAGAAGCCCATGTTCTGGTGTCAACATGGGCTTCTATTGGAATTCTCTGCGGCATATTATCAAGCCCATTATCGCCGCTTTAGCTGCAGTTTTCTGACGCTAAAGCGGCGATAATTTTAACGCCGTGCTTGATAATATGCCCCCAAGTATTTTAGGGCCCATCTAGCCCGTGAATATTGCCACATGAAGTTGGTACACACAGTTTCTAGCTTTTTTGAGCCAATGCCGTTCCACAGGTATAGTTATATCAGTAGATATTATAAACATAAAGGGGTTGCCAAGTTCCCAAAAGTCTATCAATCAATTTTTTTAATAAATCGGTTAATATAGAAGGAGATATCGATGGCATGAACTAGTTGAAAGGTCAGATCATGCAAAATATACCTTTCCAATTAATTTACAGACCATGTAGATAACCTATAGCCTTTCATTTTCCATTTTCCTTCTACATCCTGCCAATATGAAAACTGAATGGCTGCTTCTGGTGGGAAGTTAGCCACTCAGACTGGTGGATTGCTCTGCCATGCTGTTGAAAGGGCAAGCATGACTGAATGTCCCATGGCTCCACAAAGTGGAATGGATCTGTCCTTTATCCCTCCCTGGAGGCCCGAGTGCTTAATTTGTGCAGAAGGCTAGCATCGACACTCACTTTTCGAAAGCAGGTCCTAATTTTCATCTTCAGACTTCAGATCAGAGCTAAAGAGACAAAGACAAAAAGTGAGAAATAAGGAGGAATATAAAGATAGCAAAACATTAAGAAAAAAGAAGCACTGAGGATAAAGAACGTGCCATAGTGAGATAAAGAGACAGGGAAGGTAAGACTGTGGAACGCAAGGCATGAAGTAGAATCAAGACTATGACAGCATTGGTATTTGGAAATTCCAACATTCGGCAGCACTGGTGGCGGACTGACCTGAGAAAAACTTAAGTGGCCGCTTCACTTACTTCTTTATTTACAGATTAAACACAAAAGAGCCCCGAAGGCAAAAGGACTCAATGAAGCTGTAGAGTTATTGCAGAAATCTGCGTTGAATGATGAGTTTGCAAAAACCTTTCTAATTTTTGCATGTTTACTTTTGGACCACGTTTCTACATTTCTCGAGAACTGCACTGACAAGTTGCATTACTCAGTGCAACAAGGACCAGAGCCCTGTGGTGCCCATTGTAGTAGGTAGAGTTTGTAGCTTTTACAAAGGGTCTGTCAAGAAGCAACGTTTCCGATATATACTGCACAGTGTATATATTCCCCTTGGTATAGTACTGTAGAGCAGTTTGTCTGAAAGTTTACACATAAGGCCCTAAGGTAGTTCAGAAATTAGCCTGGTGCTTCTACTGGGACAAACACATTTTATGATATTATTATGGACTTTGCTCAGGGCATCACCAGTTGCTTAGCACCTTCTCCCCAAGGTTATGCTAGTGGAATGTCGAATTCCCATCATAGTAGATTTACCTATCCTGCCAATGGAGATTCAACATATTATATCTGCTGCGACGGTGGACATTTCTCCACCAAACTGGATGTCTTCGTCATTGGAGAAGTCATTAGGTTGAGAAGTTTTCCAAAGAAAATCCTACCACGTTGTCCTCTACTGGCAGAGTTTCCACTAGTGGTTGAGGGTACTGGATATGTACCCCCAAAATCAGGGTCCATTGTCAGTGGTCATATATCTATCTTTTCTAATGTACTTGATCATTTTCGAACATGCTCTGGACACATTCCATACCTTTCCTTGAAGGTATGTGCCCCATTCCTTAGCAATTGTACACACCAGCCAGGGTGGTGGACCATGTGGCTCATCTACCACAATCTTTAGTAGTTCTCAGTAACTTCCTTGTTGGCCCAGGTAAGCCATATTGTCATTATAAGAGGCAATAAGGAACACTCCCCAGGATTAGAGTTCCCAAGAAGGATACACCCTAACAAACTAAGGGACATATTTACAAGATAATGACACAGTGCGGCGCTACAAGCCATCTTGTTGCGCCGAGCCGAGTCATTAGGAAAGTGCAGTGATGCATCATATTTACAACAATAAGACGCATCCCTGTGCTTTCCTATGTGCTGGTGCACAGTAGGCTGCCTAGCGCCAATGCAGGCACCCTTGCACCATGAAATCAAGACCACCAAATCAAGTGCATTCCCTTCTCAGGAGATCCAAATTGTCACTGGGGTTTTTGATGTATAAAATGACATTGTTGGCATACATAGACACCAGCACCACATGAGATGTAAAAGCCAGGCCTTGATGGGAATGATGCTGCCGGAGCCTAGCCACCAGGGGCTCCCTCGCGATGGAAAAAAGGATAGGCGACAGAGGGCATCCCTGCCGAGTACCTCAAGACCAGGAGGGGGGGCGAGATCACCCGTTGACTCGGAAGTGCGCTGTCTACCAGTGGGTCTAAGACCACATTAAAATCCCCACCCCTGTATGATCGCGCAAGGGCCCAGCATGCCCGCAAGCCTCCAAACCTCAGAAAAAAAAGGGAGTCATCCATATTGGGGGTGTAAATAGATATAAACTTGTGTGGGTGTCCCTCCAGGGAGGCGGAGAATATTACATTATTCCTCTGCTTATCGCAGAGGATGTGGCGCATGCACCAGGGCAAGCCCTTTCGGATGAGAATAACAACCCTGCGCATAGTTGGAGTAGCATGCGGCATGTCGCTCCCCTATCCATCCTGTAGATTCAACACTACTATGAAAATCACCCTTTAAAAACGATTGGATCTCGAGAGAAGAAGGTGGAAAGACATGTTACCCGTGGCCTTGTTTGCCATATGGGGAAAATACAGAAGAGTACTGGGTGTTCCCCTTTTGAGCTCCTGTATGGTCAACAACCCCAGCCTCTTTTAGACATGGCTGAGGAAGGGAGCGTGATTTTTGTTTGCCAGTGGACTATGCTCATTGACCTCAGGGAGGAAGAGGTCATCACATTCTACTGACTCAGGAGGGAGTCCATAATATACCTTCTAAATCAGATAGCGCCAAGTCTCCATCCACCAACTGCTAGGCCCACCAACGTCCCTCCACAGGGCAAGCTGATGTCTTTCCTCCACATGCTGGCATTTGGTTCATTCCAGATCACAGCAGCCAGAGTGGCAGGAATCTCACAGACATTTTATTCTGTCTTCCGACCCTCTGTCCTGGATGCCCTCATCTGCCTCACACCCCAGTACCTCCTCTTCTCCTAGACACAACAATTGGAGCTGGACACTAAGCAATGTTTCAATGCCATTGCCTGATATTCACATGTGCTGGGTGCCATGGATTGCACACATGTGCAACTGGCTCCCCCTGCAGCAACATCACATCTGTACAGGAACCGGAAGCACACATACTCTATCAACGTCCAGGCCAACATGGACTATCGGAGGATGTTTACAAATGTGCTGGCAAAATGCCCAGGGAGGGGGCATGATGCCTACATCTTCAAAGCGGTACAAAAGAGGGTGGTGATGGACGGAGCATCTGAACCAATCAAACACTCACACCCAGTCAACAGATCTGGGTTTGATCCATCACCGTTCTTTAGCCCACTCTGCCACCCCCTTTTGTACCGCTTTGTTCGCCATAAGTTGGCGGGGTATGCTCAGACGTGAGTCCCTTGCTCACTTTGCCACTGGATTCAAGCAAGCCTGGCTGAAGACGGCTGAAATGCCAGAAACCGGTCCTAGGAAGCTTGTTTCCGGTCCAGGGAAGGCATGGCTTGGCAGTTCGGGCTGGACTGTTCCCATGAGGCACAGGGTCAGACTGATTTGCATATGGCCATGTCTGAACTGGGGTGGCAGAGTGGGCTAAAGAATGGTGATGGATCAAACCCAGATCTGTTGACTGGGTGTGAGTGTTTGATTGGTTCTGATGCTCCGTCCATCACCACCCCCTTTTGTACCGCTTTGTTCGCCATAAGTTGTCGGGGTATGCTCAAACGTGAGTCCCTTGCTCACTTTGCCACTGGATTCAAGCAAGCCTGGCTGAAGACGGCTGAAATGCCAGAAACCGGTCCTAGGAAGCTTGTTTCCGGTCCAGGGAAGGCATGGCTTGGCAGTTCGGGCTGGACTGTTCCCATCAGGCACAGGGTCAGACTGATTTGCATATGGCCATGTCTGAACTGGGGTGGCAGAGTGGGCTAAAGAACGGTGATGGATCAAACCCAGATCTGTTGACTGGGTGTGAGTATTTGATTGGTTCTGATGCTCCGTCCATCACCACCCCCTTTTGTACTGCCTACATCTTCAGGCACTCCATCTTCAATGACTGCTTTCAGAATGGCCAACAAGGGAATGGACTACTTGTTGGTAAGCAAAACTTAAGTATATTACTGACCTAATAACAGGAACAAATGTATAACATAATAGCCATCTCTGTGTCTGTTGACAAAGATAGGGCCATATGCCTGAGGGGTGTGCCTCATACATGCACCATGGTACACATGTAATGCAAACCCCCAATTCACACATGTTAAGACATGCAAAGTCCCTTTCTGTGCCTTTGAATTGTGTAAAGGTACAGAGCAATGCAATGTAGCATCACTGTGCTGAAGGGAGGGGTTCCATGGGTGTCATGGGTGTGTCTCCATTCAACTGCCATGGTTCATGAGCCATGTCATGTATCCCACTGCAGGTAACCTTTGGAATGTGACAAATCAATTGGTTTCCTCTGGTGATGTGTAACAAGGAAACTGAACTGAAGTCACACAAGTCAATCCCACTTCCTATATGTGCTGCAGTCTGTGGCAAACATACATAGACAATCATGGCTCCGAGGGTACATCATGTGCAGGAAGGTGCCCCTCTTGCACAAAGACAATCCTGCATGCAATGCAGGCACCGGAGTACCGTGGTGCAAGTGTGTCTGTGTTTGTGCTAGGCAGCACATTAAGTGCCAGCGTAGGAGGAAAGGACAGGAATGTGCTCTATGGCCTAAATACTGTGCACTACCGCCCTTTCTCAGAGATGCAGTGCAGTGCAGACAGGTGACTTGCAGCACTGCACAGTGCTACTTTCCCAAGAATCTGGACCCTTGTGTCATCTGCAAATAGTTGCAACAATGCATTGCAACGTGGAGACAATGATGTGCCACATTGACATGCATTACTAATCTGTCAATGGCAGTAGAGACAGAACGTCAGTGAGTATCAATGTGTCATTTCACTTTGTGTGGATGGATGGAACCACATTAAATGCACAGGGTAAAGAATCCTGAATGAAATCATGTGGCATGACAGATAAGGCAATTATGAGTACTAAGGCAATACAAGTTAAACATCTCATTTGAGTGTTCCCTCAATGTTGTACAAACTCCAGCTATCACTCAAAGTTCGACAAGGACAGCAGTGTGAGAACAAGTACTATGGAAATGAGCAAGTGAGTTTCACTTGGCAGTAAACTTGTATGTTGCAAAAAGTGTTAGGAGCAAAACAGAAAGAGGTACGTGGAAAGGCCAAGTGTGGCATGCCTGTCTTTGTAGACCCCAGACATGTGTAAATATTAACACTGGATAACATTGTGACACCACAGTACCTAACACACATATGTCTCAGCAATACTGACAGTCTAAGTCAAAGTACACACAAGACAGTCTAAGTACAGACATTAGGTTGATGGCTGCATTGACAGTTGTAATCAATGTGATGGCTCACCCTTTTGGTGGAGTAAGTAGTCCAAATGTAAAGCACATATATCCAGCAATGTGAAACTCACTAAGTCAAACACAATGCTGCCAAATATGTCATACATCAGTCACCACCTTAGAATCAATTCATACATGGACAAGGCACTACAGTGTACTCAGGATGCCAACTTCAATATACATTTATCACAGCAATGAGGAAACAATCAAGGCATAGAACTACACAAGTCAGAGTCATACACGTACATGTGAAAGACCAATACAATGTATCTAAATTTGGAGTACACTGCTTCTTGTTACAACATCAGTGGGTGCCACATAAAGATGGCCCACATTGCATTATATATATATATGTGTGTGTATCAAAGTGCACCATGAGAACGTCTCTGGCAAAAAGCAATAGCTAACAGCTGACAATAAATAGCATACTAATGCATGTGACTTGTTTGAACTGCACCTAATTGTTGCATCTAAATCACCTGGCAAAGTTTATGAACTATGAAAAAGCTGTGCCAATGTCATGAAGGCCATAAACAAAATCTGTGGTATAACATGGACGCATGTATGTGTGAGTGTTAAACATGCTGCCAATCTCACAACCTACCTAGGGAGCAACAACTAGCCACATTTCTGATCAATCACTTCTCACATGTATTGAGTGCACATAACATAGAACGATGGGACCATTTTGAAATACACATCACAGTAAGCTACTGTATAGACATGAACGCCCGGATGTACAACTGTACAATGTATCAGACCAGGCTCATCATTTGCTATTACACAGAGAACTGGGTCAGACAAGTGTAAGCCTATTGTCAACTCTATAAGTAACACATAGTCTGTAATACCATAAGAAATGTGTACGAGTCATTCAGTACACATGGCACATATGGACAGGGATGTAGCTGTAACAGAGAGCAAAAGCATTGACAGTTGTAATTTCTGATAAACTTCTAGCTGACCAAGGATATGGTCTCCAGCCATGGGTCATGACCCAATAGCGCATCTCTAGCCGGTACTACAGTACAACCAGGCACTTGTCAAGACCTGCAACATCATGGAGAGAACCTTTGGTGTGCTGACGGCCCAGTTCAGATGCCATGTCAGCGGGGAGATTGCTATACTTGCCCCCAATGGTCTGCAAGATCATCCTAGTATGTGTCATTCTCCACAACATCTGTGTACGGACAAATGTCCCATGGGACCTGGACTAAGATGACTAGGACCCAATGGAGGATGGGATGGAGGAGGGATCCAAAATACAGCGGCTGGGAATAGTTAACTCAACCACATTATGCAAAATGTTTTCTCTTGATTTACATTTACTTTGACAGACAGAATGGCCACAAATAATAGGAAGGTTCAACATGGAAATTAAAGCTTGCATCCATTATTTGTGTTGGGGTGTATGTCAAACTCCCAGTGAACATCAACTCACCCACATTTTGCCAACTAGAAGTAGGGCTCAAAATGTAACTGTCATGTCATCAGACCTGTTGAACAACATTGTGCCACGCCTCACATTTATCATTTGCACACATACCGAACTGCTATGTGAAGCAGTGTACTGCATGAAAGGGACAGGCCAGCCATTCCACATTTCAAGATCCAAAATGATCATTACTCTCCCTTGGCACTTGAGCTGTGAAGAGCTGCACAGCTAGCAGTGTTGCTTTGTTGCTGTGTTGTGCAACAGCAAAGTGTACAACAGATGTACTCAGTGAAGTTAGGAATACAAACAACAAACTTCCATACCTGAGAATAACATCCCATTGCAGCGTGTCTCACCAATGTGTTCCCATGCAGAATTATAGCGTTTTGCTAGAACTCATGTCGTTGAAGATACACTCAGAGATAATGAGTGACATTTGTTATGGACAAAGGCCTATTGTCATGCAAACATGTAAAATCTGTCACTCGTAAAGAACGCATACATGTATGTGTAGCTTCCCACTAAACAAAGCACATGTGAACTATTTCCTGGCTACGTCACATATACCTCATCATGGCACAGTAGCTAAAAGACATATTTGCCATGCATTGCTAAGCAATGCAATGAGGACCAAATGCCTGTAAAAATACCACATGAACAGATGACATTGTAAAGTGCATAAATGGCCAGAACACTTGCTAGACAATGAGATGTCAAGAGTGTGACTACACTTGGATCAAAAATGCATGTGCATACACACAACTCATTGCACATGGTCAGATGGAGTGATTTATATATGAACGCACTTTGGCATGGCAAGATTGGTGTACCTCTGACCTGAGTGTACAAGGGCATAGTTGAGCCTATCACAGATAAACTATTCAGCCAGAGGTGAAATGTAAGTTGAGTGTGTGCCATTGCATGTGACTGTGTCAGGGAATGCAAAATTTGGACCTAGAGGCACACACAGAGGCCTGCACCTAGAGACTATGTAGTGCTACAGGGGTTAGTTACAGATCATGTGTGAATGGCAGCATATTGTTAATTGAACATCCCTAGCACAATGGACTATTTGCCCATGTTTCACTGCAGTGGTGACTGATGGCTCACTCACCTAATCAAAAGGTCTGTTGTTGTGTGACACACTCACCCAAGATCAACATCATGTTTTCGGATATAGGCGTGCATGATAACACCATGTGCGGGACACGTGTGCCTGTGCAAGACATACACAACAGAAAGTCTGCAATGTGTAATAGTCTGCACATGCAGAGACTGTGTATGCTGCTACAGTGTGTTCAGCTACAGACCCTCTGCCAAAGCCCAAAGTGCATGTAGTACCAAACAGTGTGCAATGACTGAGTGTGTAATGCACTTCATGATATTTGATCCCGTCTTACATGTGTTGATCACAGTTTAGTTTACATGATGTCCTGTGAGTGTAAACAGAGGGACGTATAATGGACATGGCCACACAGTGCAGCACAGTCTCTCTATGCCATAGCAATGTTTTCAAGCACATGGCAAGTTTAGTACAGTATCTAACATAACACTTAAAATGTTTGACTCTTGACCTGTGCCGGTGCAGGACTGGCTACCTAGGCCCAATGCAGGCACATTTGCCCCATGAGGCAAGGACGCAACTGTTACATGCAAGAATGGATGTGACCATGATGATGCGTATTACTGTTAACCAAAAAATGCTGTAAGCCCTACTTCTCCATCTATGTGTGTCACGATACACAGGACAGAAAGGAAATCAAAGTAAGTGAAGATAAGATGTCAAGATCTAACTACATGTAATATCACTCCTGTGAAGGTAGCACTCACTGACGCATTGCAGGTTTGTGTGGTGTCATCTGTCAGTAAATGCACATATCACCATCTGTTGTGAATGGCTACCCTCATGGAACCCCTCTCTGGTGCTGAGTAATGTGATGTAGTGAATTGCTATACATAGTGGCACTTTGAATTCATCACAGTTGTCTGGCCTAATCACTCTGTACTTGTGATGCTCAAACTATAGGCAAACAGATTTTGCTAACACATTTACCAAGGTGCATTATGCATGTGCCACACATATTGCTCCAGACACAAAGCCCAGACAGCAGAAGTGTCTTTACCACAACATTCCATGGTAGACATTGGCTATTTCACTGTGCTAAATGATGTCTGCCTGACAATCAAAGATGTCAAATTTGCCTAACACCATACCTTTCATATCTATCCAGTTAATCGGTGAGCTGGATGCCACATACATTGTAGACTGCCATTCTCTGTGCTTCACTGAGTGTGTATTGCATCCGTAACAAAACATATGGCAGGTATGCAGCCAGATATTATGAATTTAGAATTTGCGCATATTAGTAAATAAAATGGTGCATTTCATTGGCATAGCAACGGAATATATTTAACCAAAAAGATGTCTACTCCTACCTATGTTCACCCAAGCATACTACAAATCGTAAGACCAACAGAAGGTTTGGAATGCCTCCACACATAACAACATGCATTGGCTATTTCAGTACAGATGTCCCAGAAGAAACAACACATTGGTCAAAAACGGGCGGGATACAGACAGGAAGTGATGCATTGGGTTTGGCATGTTGCAAACTAGGAAGTGTGAATTTACTTTCACTTACACTCTCTGTTAGTTTGTGCTTAATTTTAGGAGGGAGTTTGAGAGTATAGGGTGCACTTTGGTATTGTGAGTGTGTGTTGTCTCCATTTATTGTCCCTGACCCCCTCCTATATTGTCCTGTGTCATTAAGTACAATCTTTTGTCATTGTACTATTGGGTGTAGGTCTTTTTAGTTTTTGTCTGTTGGGATTGTTATAGTGTGTAGGGGTTGGCATTTAGGTAGGTTTGTATTTCTGGGTAGGTTTGGGATCATGTCTGGGAGGGTGTGTAATTTTTCAGAGCCACAGTTGGGAGGGCTGATATGGCTCATAGCACACTACCTCCCTAGCATGGTTGCGGTTGGTTTTTGGGCAAGCCTGGGGTACCCTGCAAATGACAAAAAGGACCGATGGGAGCGGGTGGGCTGACACTATGGACAGACCTTCTAGGTTGCATGGACAACCCACAAGTTAAAGCACGATGGAGGCCAATGTGATTGACTTCCTGGGACTTGAGATTGGTGGACTTGTCGGTATGTATGCATGTTCTGTCTGCATATTGTGATGTAACTTCATCCAGAATGCTAAACATAAACATGAATTGTACTTCAGTTGTGTTTTACTACAATATATGGACGTGCAACATGTATATCAGTATAACAATATATGAGGAGATGATGTAAAGTGAGGTAACAGAGGTTTTATGCAATATGGTGCATTCCTGTCATTTCACCCTGCGGTGGCACAGTTTTGGCAGTCCAGTGCCAACGTAGGCACCCTTGTACCAGGGTGCAAGGGTGCCTCTGTTGTTGCAGGATTGTGTTTGAGCTGGAAGGGGCAACTATGTGCACAAAGACAATCCTGTGACCCTTCCGCCTCTTTCTGTGTGTGCTGCAGAATGCAGCACACATGGAAAGAGGACTAAACTAGGAGAAATCAAGTCATATTTCCTCAGTAGGCCTCCCCTGGAGAGCCATAAGGTCTTTGCGCATCCTCAGGTCTACATGGTTTAAAAATAAATCAAGGGTGTTGCATGGGAATAGCCACCACAATGCCCATGGAAGGCCTCCCTAGTGGAGAGTAAGGCAAGGCAGCTCTTTGTGCTGCCTTGCCTTGCTCCATATCTATAAGGCCATTCAAATCTACCAAACATTTCTTTATGTGACCTCAATCCTATGATTCATTGCTTAGCGCCACTGGAGCATCGCTAAAATGTACGCTAGTGCGGTGCAAGTGCCACATGGTTATGCCCCTTAGTCACTCCTAGGGTTAAACATAACACCCATGTCATGCTACATTTGACTCTGCCATTATGCTGCCCAGCATTGCTCAATCTATCATATCCTTGACGCATGCTGAAGGCATTTCATGATGGGTGCATTTGAAGGCCACCATCCAGCATGATCAGGGCTACAAACAGACTAGATGTGGGCAATGAGCTGGGCATATTGCCATATGTGTGTTTGTGCAGTTGTGTGCTTCTGAAATACAGGGATATAATAGCTTAGTTAATTAAAATGTTAACATGTGTTTAAGCAACTTTTACAATGTTATGTCCTCTTTCATATCGCCTAGGTGGACATCTTCCATTCTCACAGGGAGAGGTGCAATCATTCCGGGCCTCCAGTGTTTCTAATAAGTGTCATTAGTACATGTATATACCATTATGATGTCTGTGTATAATCTATAAGGAAATGATCAATTGTAATGTGTTGTGGGAGGTAACACTCAGCTACCAGCAATGAGCTGTCAGTCTTTGATTCAGTCCAGAACCAGCCAAAAGTTTGTTTAAGACTGCTCACAGCCAAAGATTTTTGAGACTGTAAGATGCATGTAAGCTGGCCCACAGGCAGGAAACATCTTGTAAGATGTACTTAGAGTGGGACATCTATAGTCATGTTGCTTTGGGAAAGTGAGCATCATCTAGCACACACTCTGCATGTGTTGTACACAGACATATTACTTGGAACAACAAATGGCACAAACCATTTGATCTTGAGTCAAAGTATGTTGTGGCACTGTGAAATCTGTTTTGCCTAGAATTTCTGGTCTGAGATCAGTTTAGTTTTTAAAGTGCCAATTTATGCAGCAAGTTGGGCCAGATGAAGTACATTAATGCTACACAGCCATTTCAACAAGCATAGACAGGAGAGATGTAAAGGAATCAGATTCACACACATTAAGGGGCTTATTTATGAGAGCCCTGCATCACTTCTGTACCATGTAAAGTGGTACATGTGTGACACAGGGCTCTCGTAAAGATTAATGAAGCCACGCAAAGCCACCCTGTGTGGCTTTGAGTGGCCTCATAAATAATGAGTATGCCGATGCAACGTAAACCTCTGCGTCGCCTTAATCTGCGTTCCATGGGCGTTGCGGTGAGTTTTCCCACTCAACACTCATGGAGTTTGAACCTGCCCCAAATTTACAAAGTGATGTAAACCTGGGGAAGCGTTAAATCTGAACGCCCTTCCAAGGTGAGGCGTAACGAGGAACAGTTAATTTCTCCTTGTTTTTTCCTCTTTCCATCTGTGCTGCATTTTGCAGCACACATAGAAAGCGGAAGTTACCTCTTAGGATTGTTTTTTTTTGCAAGAAGTTGCCCATTCCTGTACAAAAACAATCCTACCTGCAATGGCGGCACCCTTGCACCGTGGTGCAAAAGTGCTTACATTGGCGCTAGGCTGTCAAAACGGCACCAGCGCAGGCAGAAAGGACAGGAATTTAAGTATTGCTTGAATATGGTGCATTCCTGCCCTTTCAACTTGGCGTAGGGCAGCCCAGCAAGGTGCCTTGCTGCACTGCCCTATGCCAAAATGCCAAAAATGAGGCCCTATGATTCTAAAACATATGTCTGAAATTAAAAAAGCACCAGGTGTTCAGACATGCACCATGTTTTAGGGGTCTCCAGATGAGATATTTAGGTTTCACTGACTAAAATGGTGGCCAAACATACCTGCTGTGTTACAAACTATAGTTTAGCATAAATAAGATCTGTCGCTGTAGCAGTGTGACAAAATGGATGCAAGAATATATCAACATGAATGTCTGTGGGACCTGGGTTGCCATCACTATGTAAACACCATTGATTATGTTAGTTGCAGCATATGTTTCATGTGATGGACCTACATCTTCATAAGTCATGTGTTTGGGCCATGACTAACAACAGATGACATGACTACATGTCTGTCTGTTCATGTGTTAGTTAATCATAGGATGGACGTCCAGATATTGGATGTGTTAGTCTACCATGAGGTATGTCTGGTGTGATCCAGCCTCAGGGGACTTGAGCCTCCTTCATAGTTATAGAGCAAGGGTCCATGTATCAAATCAAATACATGTTTCTGCCAGATGACTAGTCTTTCAAGCAAACACACAACACTTGGATGCTATGTTCATTTGATGAAGTATGGTTCCATTTGCAGTCATGGGATGATGTGTGTACATGAGCATGTCTAAGTAAAGCTCATCATGTTTTCTCTACAAGTCTGAAGCTGGAGTTAATGTTGACATTTCCGTACAATTGCCTGTAGGTAAATGTTATTTGTGTCCTCCAAGCATGTTCTACAGGAGGTACAGAACAACCGCTTATCCATGTATTGACTATCTGACACTGTGTGAGTGAAGGCAGCAACGCTTGTAGCCTTGTGATATTCCAGATGGGGTATGCAGAGGCAATGAAAAAATAAATAAATAGGGCGGTTGCACTCACAGGTAAATCGTGATTGATCGGGTAGTCCTGTGTAAATGTTCTGGTGCTGGTGAGACCACCTCCTAATCGTTGAGGTGTGAGAAACTGAGTAAATACGCGTCTCTGGGAAAGACGTCCTCACATTAGCACTCAATAGCGGAAGAGCCGCTGTAAGAAAGTGATACAAACGGTATTGCTTGGTTCTTTGCTTTTTTAATTCATATTAACTTCATATGACCATTTCCGTAGTACTTTATAGTTCATACTGACATTAGTGGATTCAGACCACGAGATAGTATACTACAGTATGTCCATCGTGTTTAGTACTTCGGAACCCGCGTGTGTGTGGATTGGCGTTACTTTGAGGATTCGAGTCTATAGACTGCCCGTGTTCGACCTAAATCTGTTGGCGATACGGTGCTTTGAGCTTTGACGAAGGCTTAGTGACGAAGTGCGAATCAGTCGGTGAAACGGTGTTTCGATCTCTGCCGTAGGCATAATTTTGAAGCGCAATTAAGTCACCACTAGAACGCTCCCATCAATTGCGAGTGAGTTTACTTTTGGATCTAAATTTGGAAGATACATTTGCCATTTAACCCCTGTCCTGAAGAGGCCTGAAGTTCATTGTGGCTGAAACGTGGTCACGTCGACAGATATTGAATGGAGGAGTCACTTGAGTTTCAGTGATTTACAGACTGTCGCCGGGACACATGTTACAAAGTTCGGATTATATTTGCCCACATTGCTTGTGTTCCCTATTATTCAGTTTGACTACCTCCGAGTGGTCCGCCTGATACCTCTTAAGGGGACACTCCCATAAAAATGTTTTCTTTTGGGTTAATTGTCTGTTGTTATATATTGTATTGATGGTATGTTATATATGTGTCTGTATCTTTCTTTGTATAAACGCCTGTTTCCTTGTGATATACTGTAAATGATGCCAGATGTATGCTATTATTATTTAATAATTCTGAAAGGGTAATTAAATGTGCTCTCTCTATGAATAATTGTACGTATTTTTTCCGTGATACCCCTTTTCTATATATACATCGTGTTTAGTAAGCCAATTTTTTGCAAATATCCCCGATGCATTTCGGGACAAGCCCTTCGTCAGGGGCAATTCTACGATAGAAATGAAAGGAGGACATAAGGCTGGGATCCAGGATGTATGCAAACAAGGGTAAATAAACAATAAACACTAAAGATGCCAAGTATAATATCAGCGTGGTAAACAGTGTTACAACGGTGAATCAGTGACAACAGAGTGGACGCATGAGGGTCTATGAATATAGCGAGATGGTGAGCAACGTGCTTAACGGTGCAGTAGTGGTGAGCTGGTAGTAGAAACAGGGGTGACATAGTTCCCGTATCGTATACAGAACTGGAGCTGGTGACATGCGAAGCGAGAAAGTGGTGATAGTTAAATGTCAGCGTTCACGAGGTGAATAAAGTTTTAAAAAAAACAAAAAAAACGAGGGATAATTCGTGCTACATATCAAATAACGGTGACTATGAAACTCGTGAAGTTAAAGGAGGCGTAAGTCTGACGAGTGAGGAGAAGATTATCCAGAAGGATACCGCAAGCAAATAAATACCTGAATGGCGCCGATGGTGTAAGCAGTGTAGGAATCTCGTCTGAAAGGGTGAAGGCATGCAAGCTAAGACCCGGAACTAAATATCTGATACCCGGAAGTGATGGACCAAGTGAGAACGCGCGAGCGAGTCATGTGACTAAAAGGGTTAGAAGAAAGACTAACGAGCGTGGCTTGATGATCATAGGCGAAGAAAATCAAATTCAAAAAATATAAATTTTAAAAAATAATAAATAGAACCATAAAAATAATAAGAAAAGGAAAACGTTAGTAAACAAGAAAATGCATGTGTACAATAAAAAGAAGGAAATAGGCGGAAACAACAATCCAAGATAAGGAAAAATAGTATAATGGTAAAGGAAAATTAGAGAAGTTCAGCGACAGGATACATATAAGAGTACATGATAGGTTAATTACAGGAAACAGCTGAATTCAAAACGTTCATTAAGACCATACGGGTAAACCGAATTCAATCTGTGTATCCAATAAAGTTCGCGCTGTAACAAAACAGCTCCATTGTCTTTCCCTCTTTGCATCTTAACTTGTTCTAAAATCAAGAATCTCAGTTGACTGCAATTGTGATTATTTTCCATATAGTGTCTTGCTACGGTAGATTTCATATTCTTAGTTCGGATGTTGCTTTTGTGTTCTATGAGTCTAGTTTTCATTTTTCTTTCCGTTTTACCCACATATGGGAGTCCACATGGGCATTTGAGCAGATACACTATATTGCTGCTGTCACACGTGGCTGTAACTCTGAGTTTGATGGGTGTTCCTTTTGAGGGATGCATGAAGGTAGTACCCTTAATGATGTTGTTGCAGCCACCACAATTTAAGCAAGGGATGGTACCTTTGTATGTTTTCGCGGAGTCTGGAGGGATCTTGTTAAGAAGTTGCTGTAAATTTTGTGTTCTTTGGTAAGCGAAAATTGGCAAATCGTTAAAAATGCCTCTGAAGTCAGGTTCCGATTGTAGAAGCGGCCAATATTTCCGGATAGTTGTTTTCATTTTCTGGCTTTGTCTTGAGTATTTAGACACGAAAACTGTTCGTGAATCCTTTGAAGTTGTGAAAACTTGTGTGTGTAGAAGATCTCTGCGATTTTTAATTTGTGCTCTTTTGACTGCTTCTTGCAGGATGGGGTCAGGGTAAGCTCTTTTCCTGAATTTGTCAATTAGTAGACGACTTTGTTCCTGGAAGATCTCATCCGTTGATGAAATGCGTTTAATTCTCAAAAGTTGAGAATAAGGTAGGTGTTTTTTCAATGATTTTTGGTGAAAACTGGAGAAATGTAGAAAGTTATTGCGGTCGGTGCTTTTGGTAAATACTGATGTGATTAATTGATGATTGGATATGGAAATGTCAACATCCAGAAAAGTAATATGATTATGGTTGATTTCATGAGTAAATTGGATGCGTTCATTGATTGTATTGAGTTGTGTAATTAGGGTCAGTAATTCCGTCTGGGAACCTTTCCAAATAAGAAAAATATCATCAATGTACCTGTTAAACATCAGTAAGTTTTTCGACCAAGACTCCTGGGTCAAAGATGCCAAAGATGACAAAGATGAAGACATGAAAATTTTCTTACTCGAACTCATACACTTCACTTTATATCATAGTTATTTTACGTGGAACAACAACTACTACATTCAACTCTCCGGAACATCCATGGGAAATTGTGCTGCCCCAGCGTATGCCAATCTTTTCATGCATCGCTTTGAACTGGATCACATTTTAACCCAGGAGTCTTGGTCGAAAAACTTACTGATGTTTAACAGGTACATTGATGATATTTTTCTTATTTGGAAAGGTTCCCAGACGGAATTACTGACCCTAATTACACAACTCAATACAATCAATGAACGCATCCAATTTACTCATGAAATCAACCATAATCATATTACTTTTCTGGATGTTGACATTTCCATATCCAATCATCAATTAATCACATCAGTATTTACCAAAAGCACCGACCGCAATAACTTACTACATTTCTCCAGTTTTCACCAACAATCATTGAAAAAACACCTACCTTATTCTCAACTTTTGAGAATTAAACGCATTTCATCAACGGATGAGATCTTCCAGGAACAAAGTCGTCTACTAATTGACAAATTCAGGAAAAGAGCTTACCCTGACCCCATCCTGCAAGAAGCAGTCAAAAGAGCACAAATTAAAAATCGCAGAGATCTTCTACACACACAAGTTTTCACAACTTCAAAGGATTCACGAACAGTTTTCGTGTCTAAATACTCAAGACAAAGCCAGAAAATCAAAACAACTATCCGGAAATATTGGCCGCTTCTACAATCGGAACCTGACTTCAAAGGCATTTTTAACGATTTGCCAATTTTCGCTTACCAAAGAACACAAAATTTACAGCAACTTCTTAACAAGATCCCTCCAGACTCCGCGAAAACATACAAAGGTACCATCCCTTGCTTAAATTGTGGTGGCTGCAACAACATCATTAAGGGTACTACCTTCATGCATCCCTCAAAAGGAACACCCATCAATCTCAGAGTTACAGCCACGTGTGACAGCAGCAATATAGTGTATCTGCTCAAATGCCCATGTGGACTCCCATATGTGGGTAAAACGGAAAGAAAAATGAAAACTAGACTCATAGAGCACAAAAGCAACATCCGAACTAAGAATATGAAATCTACCGTAGCAAGACACTATATGGAAAATAATCACAATTGCAGTCAACTGAGATTCTTGATTTTAGAACAAGTTAAGATGCAAAGAGGGAAAGACAATGGAGCTGTTTTGTTACAGCGCGAACTTTATTGGATACACAGATTGAATTCGGTTTACCCGTATGGTCTTAATGAACGTTTTGAATTCAGCTGTTTCCTGTAATTAACCTATCATGTACTCTTATATGTATCCTGTCGCTGAACTTCTCTAATTTTCCTTTACCATTATACTATTTTTCCTTATCTTGGATTGTTGTTTCCGCCTATTTCCTTCTTTTTATTGTACACATGCATTTTCTTGTTTACTAACGTTTTCCTTTTCTTATTATTTTTATGGTTCTATTTATTATTTTTTTAAATTTATATTTTTTGAATTTGGATTTCTTCGCCTATGATCATCAAGCCACGCTCGTTAGTCTTTCTTCTAACCCTTTTAGTCACATGACTCGCTCGCGCGTTCTCACTTGGTCCATCACTTCCGGGTATCAGATATTTAGTTCCGGGTCTTAGCTTGCATGCCTTCACCCTTTCAGACGAGATTCCTACACTGCTTACACCATCGGCGCCATTCAGGTATTTATTTGCTTGCGGTATCCTTCTGGATAATCTTCTCCTCACTCGTCAGACTTACGCCTCCTTTAACTTCACGAGTTTCATAGTCACCGTTATTTGATATGTAGCACGAATTATCCCTCGTTTTTTTTTTGTTTTTTTTTAACTTTATTCACCTCGTGAACGCTGACATTTAACTATCACCACTTTCTGGCTTCGCATGTCACCAGCTCCAGTTCTGTATACGATACGGGAACTATGTCACCCCTGTTTCTACTACCAGCTCACCACTACTGCACCGTTAAGCACGTTGCTCACCATCTCGCTATATTCATAGACCCTCATACGTCCACTCTGTTGTCACTGATTCACCGTTGTAACACTGTTTACCACGCTGATATTATACTTGGCATCTTTAGTGTTTATTGTTTATTTACCCTTGTTTGCATACATCCCGGATCCCAGCCTTATGTCCTCCTTTCATTTCTTTCGTAGAATTCCCCCTGACGAAGGGCTTGTCCCGAAATGCATCGGGGATATTTGCAAAAAATTGGCTTACTAAACACGATGGACATACTGTAGTATACTATCTCGTGGTCTGAATCCACTAATGTCAGTATGAACTATAAAGTACTACGGAAATGGTCATATGAAGTTAATATGAATTAAAAAAGCAAAGAACCAAGCAATACCGTTTGTATCACTTTCTTACAGCGGCTCTTCCGCTATTGAGTGCTAGTATGCAGAGGCAAGCCACAATGCCTGTACTGTTCCACCATATCCACTTACACTTATGTTCATGATCAATGATCTGCACATCTGGAGTACGCAACTATAAAACGCAATTTAGAGTAACCAGGTCCGTGTGCCAAAATGTACATCATGACATCTTCATGAGTGTGAATATTTGTTCTGTATGATATGGTATCCATCTCATTGTGAGCACTGTTTATATTTTGTGCACCCAGCCAAATGGCACTTGACTAAATAAGGGGATGTCTATGTAGTGACAACATATTTGCCATGTATATATCCCCATTGCTGGTATAGTTCTGGTCCGAGACAAGTGTTACAATGTCAGACTATTTATCTCTGATGTCATGTAGATGTACTGACTGTGCTAGCTAATTCTTTCTATTTGCACCCTAGACAACATGACAGCTGATGAGACCCACACATTTGAACCCCACCGGAAACTTTACTATCATGTCAGGAACGTAGCAAAGGCATGCAAGAAGATGCAAAAACTGTATGTGCGGGCTAAAGCTGTGGGGTCCTGGAATATTGCCCAACCAGCCACACAAACCTCACCCAACTGGCCAGGACAGACCAGGCTCAAGCCATGCCAGAGCAGGACCAAGCCAGCCCACCAGCCCCAAGCCAGCCACAGCCGGCCCAAATTGTTTGTCCCCCAAAAACCACATATCATCGAGCCACGTGGTCCAGGAGGCAACCCCAACAGGAATCGATGTTCCACTACACCATTATCTAGGAACCTCATAAACAGAACGGTAATCTGGACGACATCCATGAGAAGCAAGGCCAGCAGAGCATCCTCTAGAGCATCCTGAAGAAGGCCGTGGAGCAGATGTCACAGCTGCTGTGAAGATTTTGTTTATTTTTTATATTTTCCTGCATATTGCAGTATATTTACAGTAGTTATTAGATAGTATTGGTTTAGATTAGATCGTTTTTGTATTTTTTAGAATTTTTGTTGGTTTTAGATTTTATGTGTTTTATAAGGTGTTAGTGCATATGGGGGTAATGTTCAGGCTTTGCTAAAAAAAAGTGTATATATATATATATATTCGCGCTCCAGTATTTCTTTGTTTGATAAAGAAATAAAAGCACTCACGGGTAGCGTGTACACGGGTCTTTATTGCCAGAACAAACGCGTTTCGGCGGTCTGCCTTCTTCGGTGAAGAAGGCAGACCGCCGAAACGCGTTTGTTCTGGCAATAAAGACCCGTATACACGCTACCCGTGAGTGCTTTTATTTCTTTATCAAACAAAGAAATACTGGAGCGCGAATAATTTGCGGCAGGCACTGCCGCATCAAAGCACCCGACCGCAAGTGACTCGGACAAGGTGCAATGGGAGCAGTGATATATATATATATATATATATATATATATATATATATATATATATATATTAGGCACTCCGTAGATGGGCAGTAACAAAGTCCTCGCCACTTCCCCAGCATACACGGACCATTGTAATACGTGCAATTATTTTATTCTGTGCAAAATGCCGCCATAACGTTTCGGCTATATATATATTTGTTAAGAAATTAATGTATAGGTAGTTTCTGTATAGGGGTAGTTTATGTTTGTATTGTGTGACTATGTGTGTTGTAGAGGGTTGATGTTTAACATGTCTGTTGTGGTAAATGTGTAGCATAGATTAAACTACATTTAGGTAGGTTAAGGTAGTGTTAAGATAAGTTAGTGTAGGATAAGTAGATTAAGTTCGTTTAGGCTTAGTTTAGATAGTGTTAGTTTAGGGTAGGTTGTTTTAAGTTCGTGATAATTACATTCAGATATATAAAAATATTTCCTACTTTCACAAATGCATAATGATTTACTACATAAGAGTTATCATAATTGCTTAAGTTGCTTTGAGTACAAGATGTAGGAATTTCCTACAGTGTTTGTAGATATGTGTGACTTTGTGAGATGTCTATGGGCAAGAGTTAGTCAACATTGCAATGGAGTCACTTAGAGAATCTTCAACATTCTTTGGACACTGTAAGTGGTCCTCTTTGTGTGAATGGACGCACAACCCAACACAGATAGTCACCTGCCGTATTACTGTTTGTAAATTATGCTAGATGTATAGTAGGGATGGATCTGTCACCCCATGGTACACAATCATTGCTGTGTCGGGACACACACTAGTGCCTGGCACTTATGCACTTGCCCTTGCAGCATTGAACTAGTACAACATTGTGGTTTGCCGGTTTGTATCCTTCAAAGTGGCCAGCACCAGCCTGTAAACGTCAATCATCCTAGGCATTAAGTACTTGCTAAGTGTGGCCCTTCCTGCATGTGAATTAGTGCAACTACTTGCTAAGTTAGAATAGACAACTGTCTGACATTTCCTCTTAGCCTAGGGATGTGAGACTTGTTTCCAGAGTCTGTGGTCTTGCTCCTCCATAGTGTTATGTGTGTATATAGTACAATTGATGTCATGTGTGGCTACACTCACACTCAATGCATATGACATCTCTCAGGGTCAAAGGGGAACAATGTCCCTACATATCCCAGTGTGCCTTACTACACCATTTATCATTTGACACAGGACCTAAATACTCAGTAGTTGCAGTTCATGCTTAATAACATCCAAAGTGTAGCCCTGAGCTTCTACATTCTTGAGTGGCATGGATATGATGCTATACAAAAGGAGTCTGGTCATTTGTATCGGCATATTGTCAGTGCATGCATTATGATAGTACTCATAGCATACATTCAACTGAAGCATTTAAGATGATATATGACATTGTCATGATAACTGAGCTAGATATCTGTGGCTGTATGAGCATGTGCTAGTGGTTCACCTGCGTCACAGGACCCAAATTTGTGCATTTCAGCAATTGTATGATTAGTTGGCCTATTTTACTGTGTGGCACTCAAGGTACTGATGTTTATTGTCACACTATGATGTTCACTAGTTCAAAGGCATTTGGAACAAAATGCAATGGTAGGGGAGACCCAAGATGCTTGACCCTGTTGTTACATGTAGAATTTATTAGATGTATTATATTCACTTGTTCCTTTAAGAAAGGGAACATTCATGTCTCTGTTGTTCTAGAGTTTAGAATGCATGTTTGTAAGTAAGGATTCAGACTGGGGATCTTGGAGAAAAGAGTCGTGGGTTTGTAACCTCTGGATTAAAGCTGTTACTTGAACTTCAATGAAGCCTGTCTGGATTTCTTATTTCTACATTTGACCCGGCTTCCATTCTACAATTATTGGCGACGTTTGAAGATTCGGAGGAACCCACCGGCTTGCGTTTAAAATACTGATTACATGGATTAACTCACGATTTTACCGTGTTCAAGGATTTTGCACCTCGAGTATCTTTATTATTTGGATATTCTCTATTCAAAAAAGAAAGAGCTGATTTAAGACTCTGTTTCAGAGTTTTCGGTACATGCCACTGATTCAGCACGGAACGGTAGAAAGAGCTGTACGGAGCGTTTAAAAAAAAGGAAAAGCAAGGCTGTGTGTCGTGAATGCTTCCAAAACGCCTGATTGTACTGCTTTTGTGGCGCTGACACTTTGGCAAAGGAAGGTAACATAATTTTACTTTGACATAGTACCTGTCATCGTCCGTTTCGAATCATAACAATCCGTCCCTGTTTCCAGTTTCGCCGTTGGCTGTACGCCATTCTTCGATGTGCGCGCACTGAAGCAATTCCTGTGATTCATACGCGCAGTGCCTGTCATCACGCACATTCGTCACTACGTTGGATCACGCTGTGTCGGCCATCTTAAAAGGATTGTTTCACACAGAAACACTTGAAAGTACAGTCCCATCTCTATTTTTAACGGCGATCGTCGGATTTTCTTCGTGATCAAATTTGTTTACCATTTCACTGCACGAGGAAGATTTAAAAGTACTATTTCAACTTCTTTTCAAAAGAAATTCTTATTTTCTTGAACTGGATTCCTCTGAATGTTATTATGGTATAAATCTGAGTAACATATGTATGCTGATTAATCTCTTCAGCTCTAGTTTTGTGTTATAGTATATCTTGTTTTTATTTATTAATACCAGATTCTCTACATACAACTATGTCTAGCTCTTCCAACAATGTAATGCAACCTCCTCCTTTTCTGCCCAATCCAGGGAAACCACTTATGCCATGGCATAGATGGTTTAGGATTTTTGACAACTACTTAGAAGCCATTGATGCTACTAAATATTCTGCAGCTAGGAAGAAAGCACTTTTATTCAATCACTTGGGCAATGCAGGGCAGGATGTTTTCGATAATTTACCGGTTGTGCCAACTCCGTCAGGTGTGGAGGGCTGGAATGTATATAATGAGGCTTTAGCTAGGTTGGGTAGACAGTATGTGGATGAACCTTCTGTGATGGTAGAACGCCATTTATTTTTTAAACGCAAACAAACTCAAGAAGAGTCCATTGAAGATTATTTAGCTGTTTTAAGAGTTCTAGCAGCTAAATGCCAATTTGCATCTCAATTAGATACATATTTGCGGGACCAGTTGGTGTTTAACTGTCATAATAAGAAAATACAAGAACGTATTCTTACTTGTAAGAATCCTTCTTTAGACGAGGTTATGGACATTGCTAGAAGCATTGAACGTTCTGTAGTTTCGTCCAAAATTTTAACGCAAAATCCCACCAGTAGTGTTGAGTCGAATGTAATGCAAGTAGATACAAATTCTACTAATGATGATACGAGTATTAGTGCCGTGGGTACAAGAGTCAAAAATAATAGTTTTTCTGAAAAAAAGGGCTCATGTTATAGATGTGGATCAAAGTATCATATGGGAAATTACGCTAATTGTCCTGCTCAAGGAAAAAGATGCAATACATGTAAGAAAATTGGGCATTTTTACACAGTGTGCAGATTTAGGAAAAACAAGAGTAAAATTAATTCAATTGATATTGAACAAGAAGAGTTATGCAATACCATGAGCAACATGTTATCTACCATTGAGATAAACAATTTACGAAGTGACATGCGTAAGTGTAAAGGACCATTATGTAATGTTGCCATTGGTCCTATTGATGTAAATGTTATGGCTGATTCCGGTTCTCCCATCACAATTCTAGATGAGAAAACTTTTGGTAAATATTGGTCCAAAACTCTTCTAAAGCACACAGATGTTAACCCTAAAGCCTTTGGGGGGTTTGACATCATAATGAGAGGGTGTTTTTTGGATTCTATCACATTTAAAGGGAGAGTAGTTCACACAAAAATCTATGTTGCTGTGAATGGTAGGGATATTTTAGGTTGGCAAGATCAGGCAGGTCTTGGTATTATGTTAAAACCTGGACATGATGAACCTGTAACCCTAGGTGATTTACCGATATCTACTATTGTACCTGATGTGGGAAAGGAAAAGCATGATTCAGGTGATTTGACCAGTGTATTATCAAAATATTCTAAGGTATTTTCTGACAAGATTGGTTTAGTTAACAATTTCCAGCACACTATCAAACTTAAAATGGATGCGTTCCCAGTTGTCCAAAAATGTAGACCTGTTCCTTTATCTGCCAGGGAGGATTTGAAGAAAACGTTGGATAACTTATGTGCACAGGACATCATTACACCTGTCGAATCTTCAGAATGGGTTTCTGCGGCGGTAGTAGCCCGCAAAAGTTCAGGTGAAATCCGCATATGTGCGGACTTGAGAGTGCTTAATCGAAATATTGTCGTGGATTGCCATCCCCTCCCCAGAATTCAAGAGATGTTAGCAAATTTAGGGGGTAGCAAATTTTTTAGCACTATTGATTTGAAATCAGCATATCATCAGATCCCACTCGCTGAAGAATCTCAACCTCTTACCACCTTTGTTACACCTTTTGGTGTTTTCATGTATAAGCGCATGCCTTTTGGTTTAGCTTCAGCGGCCAGTGTGTTCCAACGCTTAATGGATAAGATGTTTGCTGGTATAGAAGGTATTCAAGCTTTCCAGGATGATATATTGATTCACACATCCACATTGGAATCACATTTATTTCTGTTAGAGAAAGTGTTACACAAGCTTGAAACAATAGGTATGACCATCAACAAAGGCAAGTGTAAATTTGTGACACAAGAGGTAGACTATTTGGGGCATAACATTTCGGTTGATGGTATCAAACCAAAATTATCTCTTATCAATGCAATCAAGGATGCTCCAAGACCACTTGATAAAGATGCATTGCGAGCTTTTTTGGGACTTAGCGAATATTATGCTCGTTTTGTGCAGAATTATGCGGTCACAGTACAACCTTTAAGAGACTTGCTTAAGAAAAATGCAAAATTCATATGGTCTGAGGAAACTCAATCATCTTTTGATACGGTCAAGAGACTAATTTTAGAAGCTCCAGCTATTAGAGCTTTTTCTCATGGTCACAGTTGCATTGTCACAGTGGATGCTAGTTCAAAAGGCTTAGGTGCTGTGTTAAGTCAATTGGTTGAGGGTAAGGAGTATACCATAGCATTTGCGTCAAGGACTCTAAATAAGGCAGAGTCAAATTACAGCACCATAGAACGTGAGGCTCTGGCTTGTTGTTGGGCTGTAGAAAAATTCAAGATGTATATTTGGGGTGCGAGATTTCAACTTTTTACAGATCATAAGCCGTTAATATACATGTTGGGTGATAGCAACTCGAACAAGGCCTCCTCACGGTTAATTAGATTACTTGCTAGATTGCAAGAATTTCACTTTGATATTAAATATATACCAGGTGGTAAAAACATTAGGGCAGATTGTCTGTCTAGAATTCCGTTGGATAAGGAGATTGCGGATTTTGATAACAATAGTGATTCAGATGTTGTTTTTACCATCAATGATGTTACACAGATTAGTAAATTATCTGAGGAAGAATGGATTGAGTGTGCACAGAAAGATCATTGTTTGGAGCGTGTTAAAAAATTTTTAGTTCTAGGTTGGCCATGTGATAGAAGTTTATCTATGCAGGATAAATGTTTTTCGCAAGTTGCAGCTGAACTCTCTATTGTCAATGACATTTTGTTGAGAGATGATAAAATTGTCCCACCTGAGTGTTTAAGGAATAAAATCATTAGTATGGCCCATGAGGGACATTTAGGGATTTCCAGTACAGTAAGGAAGATCAAGGATGTTTACTGGTGGCCAGGCATTGACGGTCAGGTCAAGGGGTATGTGGATAAATGTCCCGAATGTTTGTGTTCGGATAAACATTGGCGTACATCTATTTCTCCTTTGTGTCCTGTTGAGTGGCCCAAGGGTCCGTGGCAAAAACTAGGGTTGGATTTTTCTGGTCCTTTCAATATACTAGGTAATGATAGTAGATTTTTGATTGTGATAATCGATTATTTCTCAAAATGGTTATATTTTTCATTTGTTAAGAGTTCAGACTCAAGAGCTGCTATCTCCTTTTTGCAGCGTCTATTTTTAATTGAAGGTCTCCCTTCTGAAATTGTGACTGACAATGGTACTCATTTCACTTCAAATGAGTTCAAGAGTTTCTTAAATGAAGTTTCAGTTAAACACCTGTTAGTACCATTATATAGTCCTGCTTCTAATGGTTTGGTAGAAAGGGCAAATAAAATGTTGAAAGAAGGTGTACAAACCGCTGTGAACAATGGTTTGGAGGTACAAAGATATATTTGTGATAAGGTATGGAGTTACAATGTTACTCCACATTCAACCACTAACATTTCTCCTTATTTGTTATTGAGGGGTAGGAAACCTGTTTCAAGGTTCAGTCCATCGTGGTTGAAGGGAAAGGTTGAACAAGATGATTATCAGGAAATTGATTTGCGTAAAGTTAGAGAATTTGTGAAACGAAAACAGCAGGTTTGTAAGGCCAATTATGATGCGAGGAAACATGTTAAAGTTACTTCTTTAGTTCCTGGTGATTGGGTCCTTATTAAGAAACCTATTAGAGTTGTGAAAGGCCACTCAAAATTTTCTAAGCCAGCCAAGGTGTTAAGAGTCTCTGATATGGCAGTCATGTTGCAAGATAGGGGATGGTGGAGTCGCAATGCTGTGATTAAACTCAACGAGGAACAAGCTAAGATAATTTCTGAGAAGATGAGGTTTCAAGGTAATTATTCTGATCATACGGATGGATTTGATTTGTGTGATTTGAATAGTAAGAGTGACAATGTGGTCGGTAATTCTGGAAATTCCATTCCTTTGCAAAATAGGGGAGAAGGTGATAATAACACCAGGTTGTGTCCTAGTGACAGTGTTGTTCCAGATGTTGGTAGGGGAAGTGTTGGTGCTGGTGACAATGTGGTGCTTAGGCACAGTTCTAGGATTAGGGTTTCACCGTTCAGAAGTGAAGAATTTGTTTACTATTAATTTGTTGTTTTTTACGAATTGTATGTTTTGTGTTTTGGGGTTATGTGGAGTATTGTGTGTTCTGTTTTGTTTGTCTGTGTATGAAAGGGGGATGTGTTACATGTAGAATTTATTAGATGTATTATATTCACTTGTTCCTTTAAGAAAGGGAACATTCATGTCTCTGTTGTTCTAGAGTTTAGAATGCATGTTTGTAAGTAAGGATTCAGACTGGGGATCTTGGAGAAAAGAGTCGTGGGTTTGTAACCTCTGGATTAAAGCTGTTTCTTGAACTTCAATGAAGCCTGTCTGGATTTCTTATTTCTACATTTGACCCGGCTTCCATTCTACACCTGTCCAAAAAGAGTTTTTGATAGGAACTGTAGGACAATTTCCTTGAGATGGTAGGAAGTGCCATTTAGGTCTGCACATCCACCATGGTCTACTTAGTCCATTGCAACAGAATACAACACACAGGTTCAAGGTAGTCCATTTAATTACAAGAGTGTTCATATGCAAATTCAAAGTAGCGGTTATTGCAGCAACAACCCCAAAATTGTTTGACAGCCAAAGGATGTCCTGAGTCCATGGGGATACATGTCATGTGACATGTCGAGGAGAGGAGTATTCCAGTGAGGAGGAGGTCCAAATTGGTATTAGGGAAGGTAGGCCTCATCGGCAATCCACAAATGGTTCAGATTAACAGCTGGGCATACAAAAAGGAGACAGTACTAGGTGACAAGAGCAATGGCATGATAATTAACACAGGGCGATGGCATGATGATGGTAAAGTCCACATCTTCATCCTCTGATGTGTGTTGTGCCTCCCCTGAGGGTGGGTGTGATTGTGCAGGAAGCATCTGAGGCAATACATCAGGGGCTGAAGATGTGGCTCCCCTGTCCCCGGCAGCATTTGTCTGTGCCAGCACGGAGAGCAGCACAGCACTAACAAGGGCCTGATTGCTTGTCAGCAAGGCAACAACGTCGCAGTGGTAGGCACCCACAGCAGCAATGTAGGAGTCCTGCTTCTGCTCCACAGATTGGAGGATAATGCGGATTGCCCCTGCTGGGTGGCAACCTAACTGGTGTCACGTTGTAAGGGCTGTTATTGCCTCTGCCTTGTGACACCAGCAATGTTAGCCAGGGACTGTTCCATTCTATCAAATGAAAGGTAGGTGCATTTGATAACCTCTAAGGTGCCCTTATTGGGTCTGAGGCACCCACAGACTCCCTCTAGGGTGCCCGCAATGGTCTCCATCCCTGCCTGCATCAAATCTACCAGCTGCTGCTGGACTCCTACCACTTCAAGTTGGAAGAACACTTGGGGGCCCTTAGAGTCCAGACCTGGACTTTGACTGGCAGATGGGGCATGCTCTGTGGTGGGCTGTTCCTCTGGAGACACAGCGATCCTGTGACCCTTTGCCGTGACCGGAGAAGGTGTTCCAATGGAGTCCAGGAGTTGCTGAAGGGTGTCATCGTCCATGGGGGCATGATGTCTTCACCAACTGATTAGTCATCCAGGACAGGCTGGTGGTCAGGAGGTGTTGTTTCTCCCTCTGAAATGAAATTTAAATATGTTAATGGTGTTCCATGCTAGATGTTGAAATAAGTTACTTTGTCTGCCATACACATGTTATTCTCATTCACTTTCAGTTCAACACCGATGTGTAGGTCATAGGTTACTCGTAGGAATTGTGGGCAGGAATCACTGTAGTTGCCTTTCAGATGGCATAATGTCTACATTGTTCACAGGACCACTGTGTGACAAGGGTGATATTTTGTGTCATACCACACATTGCAACACAGTTACACAGCTTGCTGGCCTGCCCTGCCCTGCCAGGGAGGGTGATTTGAGGTAAGGTCCACATCTGCCACATCTCTCTTGGTGATAGCATTTCATTTTCATGATGGCTATACTGAACGGAGTTTCACTTGTTGACACCACTACTGGGTACATTGCAGCAAGTCACCAGGGTGCTTGAATTGCCTGTGGACACTACTCAGCCCATAGCCTCTGGGTAAGTCATGTGGGATTTTGTCATGTTATTGTTGATCCTGTACTCTGCTTTTCACACAGTACACCTCCCACTCTTCCTTGTTGTGCAGTCTTGCATGCACATTGTGAATTCATATAATCATGGGCTCATATTTGAGATGCATCCACACAACTCTACACAGCTAGCAACTTTGTTACACTGCAAGTATGTATAAGGCCATTTACTTACAGTGGTTTTCCTAATTGTGTAAACTCTTGTGATTTCAGTACGCACACAGTTGTCTTCATAGATCTATACCATAGGCACTGTGTAGCAATTCTGAGGCGATAGACCCAGTAAAACTAGGAAGGTTGCTACCACTGACGTTCACCCCTTTTTGTAATTGCCAGATTTGTTTATCTGCAGAGTATCACACATTGCTCAACTCAGTCCCACTCCCTTGTACCTGTACATGGCCTCTCTGCCACTCCTCTAGTGAACTCAGGGACTCAACTGTCTTTGACATACTGATGGCCCACAGATGATCATTTGACTCTCATGTGACACCAACACCCCAATGAGAGACACCATTTGCAAATGAGCAACATGGCGGCCTGTTTCTGAGGGCTATGGCTGAAGCTGTGGCCCATGTTAGTAGTTATGATATTCAGTGGCATATACCTACCCAGTGTGGCAACCCAACTAGGCCTATACACCTGACCCTCCAAACATCACTAAGACCTGCCCATCGTTGTGGGCACAGATTTCATCCAGTCACTTCACAAATCCCTGTTTGACATCCTCCTGCTTTAACATATGTGGCCTAGTCAGATATGTCCCTTTCCAAATCCCTCCTGATGGGTGCTACATCTTCCCCAAGGTCCACAACACATGTATGGCATCCCTTCCCAGCTGCATCAAAAGTTTGATACTATCAGACACAGCAGTGCATGAGTAGCGCTCAACCTAGCTTTCAGTACACATGTCACTTCTCACCTCCTTGCTATGCAATGTCTCCCCATTTAGAAAAGGTGCCCGTTCATTATGCTCAGCCACACCTTAGTTGTATTACGCTACCAGAGACCCACCAAACTCAACCACCATTTATTCTTCCAACAAACACTCATGATCCTCTGGTGTACATCACTTGCAGTCACCCCTAGTTTTGATTTGTGCATGACAGAAGGTAGGGTGGTCTGTACCATGGCAACCAACACCCGTGCAATGTAGTTTCATGCTAGTGATTGTACATGTGGCTGTTTGTATTTTACTATGTGTTGATACTTCACATACTCCACACCTGGAACTCATGGTCAAATGAGGAGTTAATCCTCTGGCAACCCCATTCTGATCCATTGCTTTGCAGTCCAGATTTAGATGCCTGGCCCCAACACACACACACGAGCCTCATGGTGCAAAAGGGCATGCACTGTCAAAGCCACGGTGGGCAGGGTTCCTGTGTCCAGGCATGATGTGGTCTTCTAGTCCAGTTTTTTTGCTTTGTATTGTGGGACTTGTAGTCCTGGTCACTAATGTTATAAATTACACTGCAAGTCCCAAGATACAACGGTGAACCTGGACTGGTGCTGCACATCACACATGAACTGGACTAACGTGATGAAGCTGGACTGGGCTGTGCAACATGTGACTGCGCATTTTGACTTAGACATTTCTATGATGTATGACTGGACATGTGAGCTATTCCATCCCTTTTCCTTACACTCTGTGCAGTGCAGTGCAGGAATATTGCTTGCTGCGCTGCAAAGCATTGCATATTTGGTCCTATTTTCTCTTGTTGCCACTTATTCTGTAAATCTTGTTGGTCCCCAAAGCCAGTACTGACCTGTCAGGGAACTCCTGCCACCAACTCTGCTGGGATGACTGCTGCCACCTACTCCTCCAAGGGGGTAAGCTCCTCCTAGCTTTCAGGTCCTCCTTCTGAGGTCCATATGGCTGGCTTCAGGTTCTTGGCCAGTTTCTCCTTGGTCCAACGATTATAATCATGCTAGCGCTTCTGGCACGGTTAATCTTGTCCACCAAGGACTGTCAAATGGCCTTTCTTCCCTAATTGAAATGTGGAGGTGACAAAGAGTTGGTGTTCATACTTTGTCACCTCTGTTATCAGAATTTAATCAAATCTGTTTCTGTTCAATCTGGTTCTTCTTCTGTCTCTTCTTCAACTGTTTCTAGTCTGTGAGTTTTTTGTGACACTCTTTTCCTCCCTCTCATGCTCTCAGACCATCTATCTTGGATCCAACTTTCATCTTCAGCCTCACTTATGACATCTACTGCATCTTCATATTCACTTGCCACTTGATCTGTGCAGTTTTTGTCTGGAATAGTTTGATTTGTTCTATTTTTTTTTTATTTGACAAGCTTCTTGTGTTTTTTGTACCTGTTCTTCTTCATGAACAATTGGATCTTCACAACCCCCTCTGAATCCACGTAGCACACTTGAGTTTGACACTGTGAGTCAGTGGTTGGTGTTGCCACTTCTTCACCTGCAGACTTCACTCTTTTTGTGTGAAATGCATGGATACACTGTGGCAAACCTGAACATGTCAAAGCAGTATTCGTCACTAGAATAACTTGGTAGGGTCCACACAACCTGGGCTCCATGTAGCTCTTATGAATGAGCTTCTTCACCTAAGCCCATTCATTGGGCTCCAGGTTGTGGCACAGTTCTTCATTCAATGAGGATGTTTTCAACGTTACCTGGTGAGAGAAAGAGTGTACTACATCAGCTGGACTCTTACAATAAGCCAGAAAGGTTCACAAGTGCAGCTGAAGGAATACCAGAAATTTGCATTTGTCTGCCCTTAATCACTTCATGAGGTGACAGTCCACTCACTGGTGTACTTCTTATGTTCATCTCATAAATACCAGTGGCACAGCATCTGGCCATTTCAGAGGTGATAAGGTATACATCTTGGACAACTTTGACTTGAGACTACTGTTAATGTGTTGACTACACTAGATGTTTGCTGTTGATACCTGCAGAGAAACTTTTGTTCTATATATAGTGCCATACAAATCCTACCTCACCGCCAAGACCTGGAACACTGTGCCCCTCCACATCAGGCATCCCACGTCCCTGACCCAATTCAAAAAGAACCTCAAGACCTGGCTCTTCAAAGGATCCTGCACCCAGAGTGACCAACAATCCGTCCTCCCCCCTCACCCCCAGCGCCTTGAGACCCTCACGGGCGAGTAGCCAAGCTTTACAAGCCCCTGATTGATTGACTAATACCCAAGTCGCTCTTATACGAACTTCCCTTATCTGACTCTAAGGAGGTTGCCAAACCGATTCTAGGGATCAAATCTCTCAACAAGAGCCTGGTAGGTTATCACACTTTCTTGCTAGGTAAACTTTGACCCACCTGGAAAAGAGATCATGACTAAAATGTAACGTCCCTTATTACAAGGCAGTATCTCCACATAATCAATATTTAACCTAGTGAAAGGCCCATCAGACTGACCAATGTGACATAATGTCACATCAGTCTTTTTGCCAACACTTTAACAGTTGGCCAGTAACAAAGCTGACAAAGACTTTCTGCTACATGTCTGAAAAGAGGATTGAACCAAAATTGTTTCAAAAGTCGTATCTTATCACGTCCAACATGAGAAGATCCTTGAATATATCTGTCTGTCTGGAGTAAAATACAATTCAGTAGGCAAATTTCCCATTTACTGACTTCCACATTCATTTTGGCCTTTGTATAACCTGCTGTAAACCACTTTTTTCACTTTCTTTTTTAGAAGTACAGTTGTCATTTTAATGTACTAGACACAAGAGCAGAGTGTTTTGCAACTTTGTATCCTTATTGGTTGCCAAATGTAACCATGTCATCTCTACTCTTGTGTGCAGCACATTTCACAACTGGGACTTCTCTTGCCAACCACAAAGCATGCAACAGACCCAGCATTCTTGGCCCATTTTAATGGGTTTCCTAGATGATGTAATGAAACCTCTTTGTGGCCATATCTGCCCAAAACCATGGACCACTCCAAAACAATACTGACTATCAGTATAGAATGTAACACTCAGTCCACTGGCCACACAGCATGCTTTTCTAATGACAATTAATCCTGCTACTTGTGCTGCGATTACATTACTCAAATATGATGCTTCAACAATGTATGGTATTGTGAAAATGCATATCCTGCTCTCAATGATCCTTGATGGACTATCAATAAGAACCATCTACGAATAAAATAAAATCAGCCAATTCAAATGGTACATCTTGAATGTTTGGTCTTGGTTTACTACACAATTCTGTCACTTCAATGCAGTAATGCTCAGAATCATTGTCTCCATTATCTCCATCTTCTCCATCAGGCATTGCCAAAATTGTGGGAGTCAGGGTATTGCAACATCTAAATGAAATGTTTTTATATGCAAGAATGACTTGCTCATACTTTGTCAGACAACTACTTCTCAAATGTTGAGTTTGAGTACCTCAGCAAAATCTCAACTGAATGTGGAACTTGCCCAATAATGTTTAACCCAATGCAATCCATTCACTTTGCTGAATGGCAAGACAAGTAGCAGCAATATTCCTCATGTGACCCAGAAGTAAAGTAGCTGAACAGCAGCCTACTGGACCCTTTGCTCTTCTGTGTTGCTGAGTGAGTACTGAATGTGAGCACCCTTCTCTCTCATGAAAAAGAAATACAATTTATTTAATTTTTATTGTATTTAAAAAGGTTTTATACAGTGCGAACATGACCACAGGGGATATCACAGTGCTTTACAATTTAGCAATCACGAAAGGTATAACAGGAAGTAACAGAAAACCAACAGAACAACATACAATCATCACAGTCTCATAAAAACTAGAGTGTCCTCGAGAGCATTGGAAGCTAGGGTTCTAAGGCAAAAGTTTCTTCATCAATATCGCTTTAAGATCCTTTTTGAAAAAGGGAATAGAGGGATTCAGTCTATACCATGAACACGACCAGAGGGGGTATCAGAGTACTTTACAATATAGCAATCGTGAAAGGGATAAGAGGAAGTAACAGAAAACCAACAGATCAACATACAATCTTCACAGTCTCAGAGTAACGAGCATGTCCTTGAGAGCCTTGGAAGCTATGGTTCTAAGGCAGAAGTTTCTTCATCAATATCGCTTTAGCTTCCTTTTTGAAAAAGGCAATAGAGGGATTCAGTCTGACTTCAGGGGGCAGGGAGTTCCATATTCTTTGGGTGATACCCGAGAAGGCTTGATTGTAAGATTTCTTTTTATGGAATTTCTGTTGTTTTTCAATGTTTTTCATATTTAGGTATTCCAAGAGCAGGTGCAGTATAGAGACTATGTCTGGGCTCTAGGAAGGCATTCATGCATTCATCGTCTGATGGTACTGGATCACTCACATCACTGTGAATAGGTCTCTGTAAAGGCTTTGCAATCAGGGAAAGGTTTGGAATCCACTGATGACAAATGCCAATCCTCCCCAAAAACATTTCTCATATTAGAAACTGATGATCATTCTCATTTGCACCAGTTTTTACAGGAACATGTGCTGACACCTCATAAGTAATCTTTTTGTTAGCTATACCTACAACTTGGACTTTGTTTCCTGCGGGTAGTAGGATGGGAACCTCGAGCTGTATAACCATGGAGGCAGTAGCACCTGTATCAATCAAAACTGATACTGGGTGGTCATTTACCTCATCGACTACATATGGCCCACTCTGGTTTACCTCTAGGACTGCACCAAACATTTAATCCTCCTTCACCCTCAGGCACAGTCATTAGGCCTGACTTAGTCCAGTAGGAACCCTGAGTGCAGCAGTGATTTGTAGAAAAATGATGCTAAGTACTGAAGAATGTTGTTGAACACCAGGATTCTGTCACAAAGTATGTATCTTATTGTGGCAATTATGATAAATCATGGGTGCTGAAGGCAGGTTTCTATTGAACTGTCTTTGATTCTGCGTGTTCTGCACAGAGGCCTTTGATTCTGCATGTTCTGCACAGGGGCCAGTTGGGCTGAGGCTACCGACTGTGACATCCCATTCTGTGCCATTTGATTCATGTTCTGTTGCATTTGTGGAACCATTTGTGACTTGTTTTGTGTTCTTTCTGAATTATGTCTACACTCTTGCTTCTAGTGTCCAAGCTTCCCACAAATGTGGCAAGGTACAGCTCTTTTTTGCATGTTAATATTAGCATTGCCCATGTTCGAAGTATTGACAAAACTCTACCTCTACTCTGTGAAACAACATTTCCAGTTTGCACAAATTGAAAATCATTACTCTGCACACCAACTCCTTTTATTCCTGAATTTGCATCTGTAACAAAAACAGAATCAAAATCAAGATCTGAAATTTGAAAAAAAGTTAAAGTTCCTGCCGTTCTTACCACCTTTCTGAAAATACTTTGTCTGCCCTATCATCAACTTTTGCTTTATTTTCCTCTGTTTCGTATCAAAACAATCACCATAATACTTTGCATACTTAAGAATCTCATCAAGAGATTTCGTCTGCCAACACATCACGCTTTGCTGACTATGAGTACTGATTTCCGAATGCAAATCTTACACACTTGTGGAACAAATCCACTAAAACCCTCTTTCGTGGGTTCTTCAACTCCCCTTTACTGTCTATAAATCTGTATCAATCTCTCATAGTATGCATGAACCTATTCTTTAGGCTCTTGTGCCGCTCTCCTAAATTTAGGCCAAATCATCTCTTTCCATGGATCCTTAGTCTTCAAACATTCAATCAGTAATTTATATTTACCCATTACAATAGGAGAGGGGCTATTCTTGGCAGCTACTCTTGGGGGTCTGCATCTGGCAGATGGACATTTCCCTTGCACTGTATCCACAAATATTTACGGATAATAATCTCAAATAATGTATTCAAATCAATCCAAAGAACCTTCAAAATTGTTACAATCCTTTATATCGCTGTATATCACTTTTCCAGTAATTTTCTAAGTTTTGGAAAGTTTTTCATAAATTTCAGGAGATCAGATCTCGTCCATGGAACATGCGCTTCTCTCAAAGGATATGTAAATGTAAATGTATGCGTCTTGTAAAGCGCACTGCTGCCCTGAGGCGTCCTGGCGCTGTAGACCGCTGGGGAACCCGTCCTGGCTATCCCTGTGAGATGGTCCCTCCAAGGTGAAACCAGGCATCCCCGGCGAATGTGGGGGGCCGTTGTGGAGATGAGGCAAGCTAATGCCCAGAGTTGCAGAGTGTGATCCCTGGTTAGAGTAGGCACTGAGGCGAGAATTTTTGAGTCCGCTGGCCCTGGTCCACGACCCTACCACATCGGGAATTGAACCCTGGTCCCGGGCCGTCCTCTGCATCCGGGTCTGCTGCCTCTAACCAGTGAGCCACACCACTCCACTATTATTCCGCAATCACTTTGCACTCAGAATAACTTACACTTATTTATTTTTCCTTTTCCGATTTCTTTTGTTTTTGTGTCTTTCCCTCCACCTTACATTCATCCGCCAACTCCTCAAGCTTCTCATATGCATCACATACACATCTTGCTGCATCCTTTCTCAATTCTTCTTCAGTAGTTGATAATATTCTTTCTATACCAATAATACCATTAATACTTTCTCCAAATTCAACTTTTAGTCTACGAATATCAATTTGTTTTGTTACTGTCTTACTCAGTACTGGTGTACTAGCAAGCACTTTAGATGGCACACTAGCTCTGGCTTCACTCTCATGGGAACTTGGTTCTCCAGCTCTTGCAGTCTTGTTTCACCTTTGTAGGGAGGTAGTCTTGAATTCAACAAATCATCTTAAAACCCATATTCCTCACCAGAATTCTAGGATGTGATCTATCTTCCTCTCTTTCAACTTTCTCTTTTTCCTTTCATCTTCGTCAATACTGTATTTTTTGTCTGTTTTTTGACAATCGCAGGAAATACATGTATACCCTCTGCCATGTCTTCTCTCCACGCCTTATTTTGCATACGCCATCTTGATTCAAACAAATGACTCACTGTGTTTCTAACCTGAACTTTCATCCTTTTTTTGCACTCAGTTTTGTTTGCCATATAATCTCATTCTTTCAATGCTGTACACAAACCAATTTTAAAGAACAAAGGTCCTTGGCATAAAAGGAAATAATTCGAATGTTTCAACATAGACTACAATGAGCACTATGGAGGTTCTTCCAATGTCCAGCCGGACAGAGGAATATTTATTCAAGTGAGGTAACAAGATGGGCAAAATACAAGGCACAACAAAGATGGCGAACGGCACAGTCCTGTACCGAGCGTTTGAAAAGAAGGTATAAGTGGTATAGATGCAGGAAGGAAACAACAGGCAAAAAGAGGGGAGAGAGCAAAAGGCGGCTTACATTTACATAATAATACTATGTAAGCTCAAACCAACAAACAGCACACTCATTTTTTCACAATGGTTAAATAGTGGTGTTTGTTACATAGGTCGACGTTTCGATCCCTAGCTCTCAATACTAAGGGATCATCATCAGGACTAGGAATTGAACTGTTGCCTGATAGAAAGTGTCAAGGAGCCTGTAGGGTAGTAAGACAGGAAAAAGGAACAACAAAAAATTGGTAAATAAACAATAAAGCAAGTCCACCTTACTACGAACAAAACTGGTCAGGAGACCGTTAGAGGGGTGTAAAATTCCGCTACGTGAAGAGGGTGAGTGCATGTACATGTGAGGGTACACATGCGGAAGGAAATGGCAGCGTTGTTGCAGTGCAGTGCAGTGACGCACAAAGTGAAGACAAGACCAAGGAGGTCAAGGACGGTGAGGAAACAGGTGGGGACGTGAAGAGTACCCGTATGGATCAAACAGAGAAGATGCTAACGATGCGTGGTCTGTCATTGCAGGAATTACAATTCGAGAAGGATGCTAACGACGCGTGACCCATTAGACAGGGAATGGATGTGTGTCCTACCGAGAGAGGAGGGTGAAAACAAGGGTGGTGGGACGGAGGGGGTGGCGCCGTGCTGTTGGGAGCAAGTTAGTGCTGATGAGGCGGGATCCGTGTGAAGTAAAGGAACCGGGTTCAGGTGTGAAAGGGGGGGGGGGGGGGGGGAAAAGGGGGGGCGGGGTGTGTGCTAACCTGGGAGCCAGCTCGCAGTGGAACTGGGAAGGCTCGGTGAATGCCAGGGGCAGCTCAATGGGTGCCTGGAGTTCGTCGGCAATACGTGAAAGCCTGACGAGGGCGTCTGGAACAGCCAACCGATCAGGAGGGCTGGAGCTGGAAAAGGAAAGGATAATGTTGACGGGACCCCAACAAAAATCGACTAGTAAGTTCCGGGGCCGTCGTAGGAAAGGGCTTACCTTATGAATAAAACCAGGGCGCAAGGGGCCAGAACCGAGTGTTCAAGGGCCTGCGGTGGACAGTCTATGCAGCGGAGTGGGCTGCCAGACAAGGCGGGACCGGAGCTGGGAGAAAGTTAAAATAAGGAGATTATATGGGGGAGCACATAGTGTGCGCTCTGGCGGATGGCGTGTGGATCAAGGCTTACCTCTCAATGAGTAGCTGGCGGCCGGAGGAAGCACGAGTCTGCTTTTCCGTTCGGCGTGATAGCAAGGAACAAACGGGACTGTGGGTGTTTTAAGGCGGGCCCGGGGAGTGGGCGAAAGCAAGGGAGGACTATGACGGGGATCGGGAAAGGCCGGCGGCCATGATGGAATGGGGAGGAAGGTGAGGGGCTACGTGAGCATGCTTAAGGAATAGACAGTTGTCACTGGAAGTTGACAAACCGTAAAACAAGGGGACACATAATAAAATGAACACAATTGACTTGGAGGTTGATGATAGCAATTGTCAACAAGGGGAAAAAAGCAGCTGAATATTATTTGCATAATTTTACAAATCAGGTTTAGGCATGGAGTCCCAGCGGGGGTAGTCATGCCAACTTATAGTGACTGGAGCGAGGAAAATAGGTGATTCACAAATCGCACATGATTACAGTAAGGATGTCCAGTCTTCTGTTCTATTGAGTCCAGTGTTGATAGAATTGAACAGAATGATTGTCTTAAGTTCCTCTCTGTTTAAAAGTTGAGCCATGTTGCCACCTCTTGGAGGTAGCTTCAATGATTTGAGTACCGTCCAGCGCAAATCGTCCTCATTGTGGTTGGCCTCAGTGAAATGTTCAACCAGGGGGGCGTTCTGTGTATTGCATCGGATACGGCTTCTGTGCTGACAGATTCTGGTCTTGATTTTTTGGGTGGTCTGTCCGATGTATATCTTCAAACAAGGGCATTGGATAAGGTAAATGACATTGCAGGAATTACAATTTGTGAAAGCTTGACAATGCACTGTAATGTTATCAAATGTGAAACTTTTTCCTTCAATGGTGAACACACAGACATTGCACGAACCGCATTTGGAATGACCAACGATGGGGGACAGACCCCAACTGGCAAGGAGGGTAGTATTGGGAGCGACAGGTAGTGCAGCCCTGACCAGATGGTCCTTCAGATTCTTGCTTTTTTTGAAGGCAAATAGTGGTTTATCAATAGTGAGATTCCCTGCATTTAGAATGGGCCAGTGGTGTAGTATCGCTTTTCTCAATTTGTTGGATACCAAAGAGAAAGTGGTCACACAGGCAATTCTCTGCAGTTCTTTTTTGGGTTTAGGAGTCAAAAGCACCTCCCGGGGACAATACCAAGCTCTTTTTGAAGCATTTTTTACGATTCTTTTAGGATAGCCTCTGTCTTTTAGTTTGGGGGCCAAAACAGCAGATTCTCTGAAATAATCAACCCTACAGGAGCAATTTCTCCTTATTCTCAAAAATTGAGAGTAAGGCAATGAATCCCTTAGAGCCCTAGGGTGATTGCTGGTGTAGTTTAATAGGGTGTTGCGTTCTGTGGGCTTACGGAAGAGGCGTGTGAGTAGTTCACCATTGTCATGGAAAATCGTAAGGTCTAAAAATGCTATGGAGGCGGTGTCAGTGGTGGTAGTGAAAGATAAACCAGAGCAGTTGTTGTTCAGCCAGTGTAAGAATTGGCGTAGAACATCGACGTGCTGTTTCCAAATGATGAAGATGTCGTCGATGTATCTACGCCAAAGCCCGATGCCTGGGAAGAACGGATTGGAGGCAGTCAGAATGACATTAGTCTCTAATTGGTCCATGAAGAGTATTGCCAGATTTGGGGCAAAAATGGCCCCCATTGACGTGCCTTTGATCTGCTGGTAGAAGGTGTTATTGAAGCTGAAAAAATTACGGGTTAAGCAAAGTTCAAGAAGCTGTAGTATGAAATTGCTGGGGACAGCATGTGGGCGTGGACGTGAGTCTAGTGTTTTTTGGATTACTAGAAGGGCAGCAGTCTGAGGGATATTAGTGTACAATGACTCAACATCCATAGTACACAGAGTTTCAGTCAAAGGATCGAAAGGATGATGCTCAACCATGTTAATCATTGCCATCGAGTCTCGGACAAAGCATTGAGTGGTGGGGATAAAGTCTTTAATGAAGAAATCTACATAAGAACCCAGTGGTTCTAAGATCGAACCGCAGGCAGAAACAATGGGACGGCCCGGAGGGTTTGAAATATTTTTGTGGACCTTGGGTAGCGTGTATATAACGGGTGTGCGTGCTGACTTAACGTTGAGAAAATTAAACTCCTTTTTTGAAAGGAAGCCAGCAAGGAGACCCTCTGTGGTTGTCTTGAGGATCAAACCCTGAATCTCTTTAGTAGGATTCGATGCCAACTTCAAGTAGTGTTCTGTGTTGTCAAGTTGGCGTTGGATCTCCGATATGTACGCTGTTTTTTCCTGGAGCACTATTCCACCACCTTTATCTGCACTTTTGATGATCAAGGAGTCGGTGTTCTTTAACTGGGTGATAGCTTGTTTCTCTTTGCGTGTAATGTTAAATGGGATGAACCTTTTGTTGTTCTGTAGATTAGAGAGATCTTTCAATAACATTTTCTCAAAGGTGATTACCTCTGGGGGTACCATACTGGCTGATGGTGAGAAAGTGGATGGGGGCCGGAAGGGAGTATTAGCCACTTGATCTGGCATAGGGTGCAGTTGAAAAAATGCTTGTAGGCGGATGCGCCGGAAAAATCTGAGAAGCTCGGTCTGTAGGTCCATGAAATTGGGTGGAATTGTAGGGACAAAGGATAAACCTTTTTTGAGGAGAGAGAGTTCGTCGGGGGTCAATGAGTGAGAGGAGAGATTGAAGATGGGAATCACATCAGTATGTTGGTTGGCAGAAGTATCTGTCATTACCATTGGTAAAAATTGTTGCGTGTGCGTCTCTCTCCCGGTGGATTGTACCACCGCTGAGTTTTCTTCACTCTGCCTCGTTGGGGTTGCTCTTGTTGGCCCCTGGCTAAAAAAGTGTTTTGATTTAAGCCTCCACGTCTAGTGGTACTAGTTCCCTCTCCTGGGTCTGAGTTGTCGGATGAATCAGCAGATGTATCCGAAAAGCCTACTAAGTTGTGGCGTCTGTTGTAGCGGCCCCACGGACGGTTGTTTTGATGTGTAGAATAGGACCTATTAGTATAGAAGTCTTTTTGCAGGTAAGGGTAGGTAGTCTCAATGTTATAGGTTTTTATGTCTTTCTTTATTTTGTTAGCTTTCTTGTTCTGTTCGATTCTATGGAAATCTGCAACAGTTTTCTCAATTTGTTCCAACAGTTTTTTGGCATCAGAGGTTGCGTTAGAATCTTGAATTTGTTTCAGTATATCTGAGATCTCGGTTTCAAGCACTTTCAGAGTTTCAGTGGCGATATCTATTCCTAGCACTAGCCAGTGGTGGGAACATGTAGTTCCGATGTAGCTGAAGTTAGAAGTATATTTAGGGTTATCGGTGAAGATCCCAGGGATATTACGTACTTGCAGGCCTAGAGGGATGACTTCTGCTTTGAGATAATCTGTGAGCATGAGGATCATTAATTGTAACCGGACCTGCTTCTTTCTGAGTTTCTCCAATTGATCTGGGACTGAGGAATTAGATAGGGTGGGTATTTCAGGGGCATCTGAGAGTAACGATGGACCTGAGCAAAGTTGTTTAATGTAATCATCAGTATACAACGGTGCAAAAGCTGACATACTGTAGTGTAAGGAAGGGGACTTGAAACAAAAATGGAAAGTAAAATGAAAGACACTCTTAAAGACTAGGATGGCCTAACCAAGAGATTGGTCGGGAGGGAATCAAACCCTTGCAATCCAGCGATTGCGCTCAATGTAGAGAAAAGAACAAGGGGACCCGTTTTGGTAGCCTAGGGACCTCGGGTAATAACTTATTTTAAAGAACAAAGGTCCTTGGCATAAAAGGAAATAATTCGAATGTTTCAACATAGACTACAATGAGCACTATGGAGGTTCTTCCAATGTCCAGCCGGACAGAGGAATATTTATTCAAGTGAGGTAACAAGATGGGCAAAATACAAGGCACAACAAAGATGGCGAACGGCACAGTCCTGTACCGAGCGTTTGAAAAGAAGGTATAAGTGGTATAGATGCAGGAAGGAAACAACAGGCAAAAAGAGGGGAGAGAGCAAAAGGCGGCTTACATTTACATAATAATACTATGTAAGCTCAAACCAACAAACAGCACACTCATTTTTTCACAATGGTTAAATAGTGGTGTTTGTTACATAGGTCGACGTTTCGATCCCTAGCTCTCAATACTAAGGGATCATCATCAGGACTAGGAATTGAACTGTTGCCTGATAGAAAGTGTCAAGGAGCCTGTAGGGTAGTAAGACAGGAAAAAGGAACAACAAAAAATTGGTAAATAAACAATAAAGCAAGTCCACCTTACTACGAACAAAACTGGTCAGGAGACCGTTAGAGGGGTGTAAAATTCCGCTACGTGAAGAGGGTGAGTGCATGTACATGTGAGGGTACACATGCGGAAGGAAATGGCAGCGTTGTTGCAGTGCAGTGCAGTGACGCACAAAGTGAAGACAAGACCAAGGAGGTCAAGGACGGTGAGGAAACAGGTGGGGACGTGAAGAGTACCCGTATGGATCAAACAGAGAAGATGCTAACGATGCGTGGTCTGTCATTGCAGGAATTACAATTCGAGAAGGATGCTAACGACGCGTGACCCATTAGACAGGGAATGGATGTGTGTCCTACCGAGAGAGGAGGGTGAAAACAAGGGTGGTGGGACGGAGGGGGTGGCGCCGTGCTGTTGGGAGCAAGTTAGTGCTGATGAGGCGGGATCCGTGTGAAGTAAAGGAACCGGGTTCAGGTGTGAAAGGGGGGGGGGGGGGGGGAAAAGGGGGGGCGGGGTGTGTGCTAACCTGGGAGCCAGCTCGCAGTGGAACTGGGAAGGCTCGGTGAATGCCAGGGGCAGCTCAATGGGTGCCTGGAGTTCGTCGGCAATACGTGAAAGCCTGACGAGGGCGTCTGGAACAGCCAACCGATCAGGAGGGCTGGAGCTGGAAAAGGAAAGGATAATGTTGACGGGACCCCAACAAAAATCGACTAGTAAGTTCCGGGGCCGTCGTAGGAAAGGGCTTACCTTATGAATAAAACCAGGGCGCAAGGGGCCAGAACCGAGTGTTCAAGGGCCTGCGGTGGACAGTCTATGCAGCGGAGTGGGCTGCCAGACAAGGCGGGACCGGAGCTGGGAGAAAGTTAAAATAAGGAGATTATATGGGGGAGCACATAGTGTGCGCTCTGGCGGATGGCGTGTGGATCAAGGCTTACCTCTCAATGAGTAGCTGGCGGCCGGAGGAAGCACGAGTCTGCTTTTCCGTTCGGCGTGATAGCAAGGAACAAACGGGACTGTGGGTGTTTTAAGGCGGGCCCGGGGAGTGGGCGAAAGCAAGGGAGGACTATGACGGGGATCGGGAAAGGCCGGCGGCCATGATGGAATGGGGAGGAAGGTGAGGGGCTACGTGAGCATGCTTAAGGAATAGACAAAGCATTGAGTGGTGGGGATAAGGTCTTTAATGAAGAAATCTACATAAGAACCCAGTGGTTCTAAGATCGAACCGCAGGCAGAAACAATGGGACGCTCCAGTCACTATAAGTTGGCATGACTACCCCCGCTGGGACTCCATGCCTAAACCTGATTTGTAAAATTATGCAAATAATATTCAGCTGCTTTTTTCCCCTTGTTGACAATTGCTATCATCAACCTCCAAGTCAATTGTGTTCATTTTATTATGTGTCCCCTTGTTTTACGGTTTGTCAACTTCCAGTGACAACTGTCTATTCCTTAAGCATGCTCACGTAGCCCCTCACCTTCCTCCCCATTCCATCATGGCCGCCGGCCTTTCCCGATCCCCGTCATAGTCCTCCCTTGCTTTCGCCCACTCCCCGGGCCCGCCTTAAAACACCCACAGTCCCGTTTGTTCCTTGCTATCACGCCGAACGGAAAAGCAGACTCGTGCTTCCTCCGGCCGCCAGCTACTCATTGAGAGGTAAGCCTTGATCCACACGCCATCCGCCAGAGCGCACACTATGTGCTCCCCCATATAATCTCCTTATTTTAACTTTCTCCCAGCTCCGGTCCCGCCTTGTCTGGCAGCCCACTCCGCTGCATAGACTGTCCACCGCAGGCCCTTGAACACTCGGTTCTGGCCCCTTGCGCCCTGGTTTTATTCATAAGGTAAGCCCTTTCCTACGACGGCCCCGGAACTTACTAGTCGATTTTTGTTGGGGTCCCGTCAACATTATCCTTTCCTTTTCCAGCTCCAGCCCTCCTGATCGGTTGGCTGTTCCAGACGCCCTCGTCAGGCTTTCACGTATTGCCGACGAACTCCAGGCACCCATTGAGCTGCCCCTGGCATTCACCGAGCCTTCCCAGTTCCACTGCGAGCTGGCTCCCAGGTTAGCACACACCCCGCCCCCCCTTTCCCCCCCCCCCCCCCCCCCCTTTCACACCTGAACCCGGTTCCTTTACTTCACACGGATCCCGCCTCATCAGCACTAACTTGCTCCCAACAGCACGGCGCCACCCCCTCCGTCCCACCACCCTTGTTTTCACCCTCCTCTCTCGGTAGGACACACATCCATTCCCTGTCTAATGGGTCACGCGTCGTTAGCATCCTTCTCGAATTGTAATTCCTGCAATGACAGACCACGCATCGTTAGCATCTTCTCTGTTTGATCCATACGGGTACTCTTCACGTCCCCACCTGTTTCCTCACCGTCCTTGACCTCCTTGGTCTTGTCTTCACTTTGTGCGTCACTGCACTGCACTGCAACAACGCTGCCATTTCCTTCCGCATGTGTACCCTCACATGTACATGCACTCACCCTCTTCACGTAGCGGAATTTTACACCCCTCTAACGGTCTCCTGACCAGTTTTGTTCGTAGTAAGGTGGACTTGCTTTATTGTTTATTTACCAATTTTTTGTTGTTCCTTTTTCCTGTCTTACTACCCTACAGGCTCCTTGACACTTTCTATCAGGCAACAGTTCAATTCCTAGTCCTGATGATGATCCCTTAGTATTGAGAGCTAGGGATCGAAACGTCGACCTATGTAACAAACACCACTATTTAACCATTGTGAAAAAATGAGTGTGCTGTTTGTTGGTTTGAGCTTACATAGTATTATTATGTAAATGTAAGCCGCCTTTTGCTCTCTCCCCTCTTTTTGCCTGTTGTTTCCTTCCTGCATCTATACCACTTATACCTTCTTTTCAAACGCTCGGTACAGGACTGTGCCGTTCGCCATCTTTGTTGTGCCTTGTATTTTGCCCATCTTGTTACCTCACTTGAATAAATATTCCTCTGTCCGGCTGGACATTGGAAGAACCTCCATAGTGCTCATTGTAGTCTATGTTGAAACATTCGAATTATTTCCTTTTATGCCAAGGACCTTTGTTCTTTAAAATAAGTTATTACCCGAGGTCCCTAGGCTACCAAACGGGTCCCCTTGTTCTTTTCTCTACATTGAGCGCAATCGCTGGATTGCAAGGGTTTGATTCCCTCCCGACCAATCTCTTGGTTAGGCCATCCTAGTCTTTAAGAGTGTCTTTCATTTTACTTTCCATTTTTGTTTCAAGTCCCTTCCTTACACTACAGTATGTCAGCTTTTGCACCGTTGTATACTGATGATTACATTAAACAACTTTGCTCAGGTCCATCGTTACTCTCAGATGCCCCTGAAATACCCACCCTATCTAATTCCTCAGTCCCAGATCAATTGGAGAAACTCAGAAAGAAGCAGGTCCGGTTACAATTAATGATCCTCATGCTCACAGATTATCTCAAAGCAGAAGTCATCCCTCTAGGCCTGCAAGTACGTAATATCCCTGGGATCTTCACCGATAACCCTAAATATACTTCTAACTTCAGCTACATCGGAACTACATGTTCCCGCCACTGGCTAGTGCTAGGAATAGATATCGCCACTGAAACTCTGAAAGTGCTTGAAACCGAGATCTCAGATATACTGAAACAAATTCAAGATTCTAACGCAACCTCTGATGCCAAAAAACTGTTGGAACAAATTGAGAAAACTGTTGCAGATTTCCATAGAATCGAACAGAACAAGAAAGCTAACAAAATAAAGAAAGACATAAAAACCTATAACATTGAGACTACCTACCCTTACCTGCAAAAAGACTTCTATACTAATAGGTCCTATTCTACACATCAAAACAACCGTCCGTGGGGCCGCTACAACAGACGCCACAACTTAGTAGGCTTTTCGGATACATCTGCTGATTCATCCGACAACTCAGACCCAGGAGAGGGAACTAGTACCACTAGACGTGGAGGCTTAAATCAAAACACTTTTTTAGCCAGGGGCCAACAAGAGCAACCCCAACGAGGCAGAGTGAAGAAAACTCAGCGGTGGTACAATCCACCGGGAGA